>NC_054838.1:625000-1250000 GCF_018345385.1 Vulpes lagopus
TTACCCAAAGAATATGAAAACACTAATTCAAAAAAGATGTGTGCACCCCTATGTTTATAGCAGCATTACCTACAATAGCCAAATTACGGGGGCAGCCCAAGTGTCCCTCATATACACACACATATACACACACAATGGAATATTAGCCATAAAAAATGAAATCTTGCCATTTATAACATAGATGGAGCTAGAGAGTATAATGCTAAGTGAAATCAGTCAGAAAACCAATACTATGTGATTTCACTCATGTGGAATTTAAGAAACAAAACAAAGAGACAAACAAACAAACAAACCAGACCCTTAAATGTAGAAAAACAAACTGATAGTTACCAGAAGAGGGAGGTGAGGGGGTTGGGTAAAATAGTTGAAGGGGGTTAAGGGTACTCTTATCTTCGTTAGCACTGAGCAATGTAGAGAATTATTGAATCATTGTACACCTGAAACTAATAGAGCCCTGTAGGTTTCCTGGAATTAAAATCTTAAAAGAGCTGGAATGAAAATAATGAGGAAGTCAAAATCAAATTGAATTAGGGACACCTGGGTGGCTCAGTGTTTGGGCGCCTGCCGTCAGCTCAGATCCTGATCCCGGGGTCCTGGGATCGAGTCCCGCATCAGGCTCCTTGCGGACAACCTGCTTCTCCTTCTGCCTCTGCTTCCCTCTGTGTCTCTCTCATGAATAAATAAATAAATCTTTTAAAAAATAAATAATTGAATATACACAAAAGCAGAATGTAAAAGAATAAAATCTAATAATATCCAACTTCAAATAAATAGAATAGACAAAAATAAAAGTTTTTTTCCCCCAGATCCTCTGTAGTATTATATGGGGGAAAATGGCAATACATAATTATTTCAAAATGGAGATACAGAGGTAAAAAGGAGATAAACTCTGTCAATTTGACTTAAATGTGAAGAGAAAGACACTAAACAGAGACTAAGAAATATATATACCCACAACCTTCTTGACGATAGACTCTAGCTAATCCAGAGATTAAAATTATTTGAAAATAGAAATTTTTAAATTGAAGGGAATGGAATGAGCAGAAAAATAATTAAATAGAATTGATGCTAAGTGATTGTTTTTAATTTAAATAAAACTCAACTGTCAAATGTGATAAGATTAGAAGGGAACGTAAATCTTAAAAATCACAACATGGGGATACAAAGTAATGTTATAAAGATAAAATATGAACAAAATACAGTTTACCAGACTCTTGTTTTCCGTGGGACTTTAATGATTCGGAAATGTTTTTTTTTTGAAAGCTAAGGAAACCTTAGTTGTATTTGTAATTGTATAATTACAACCATAAGACTACTTCCCAAGTCACTGAGAATATTAAAAATATTTCAAAATCTATATTTAAAAATTTATAATCATGATTTTAATGCAGTTTTTTTTTAAACTCCCCTATAAAAAGATTTTAATTAGGTCAAAAAATAATCTGAAGACCAGCTAACATTATCATAAAGAAAGGTTAAAAATAAAGAATGACTAGGTTTCAAGGCAAACACATAAAATAAAGCAAGGGTTGAAATATATGTATTAAACTAGTAGATTCTTAGGATTTAAGAAGTGAACAAACTTTTTACATGGATCACTGCTATTTTTTAATAGTCTATAAATTCACAGACTGTTATGAAGTTTTAAAAATCCCATTACTTCAGAATATAAACATCAAAAATAGCTTGAAATACAAGCAGAAAATAACGACTCACTCTCTGAGGTAGAATTTGACATAATTCTCTTGTAGATTTCCAGAGAAAAAAAATTTTTTTAATATAAAGATAGGGAAAATTTAAATATCAATTTAAAGCATATTATTGACTTTTATACTTGAAAAACAAAGTACAAAATGTCACCAAGATGGCAGGAGAAGAAGCCTCAGCCCCTCCGCTCCCCAAGGAGACACTTAGCAACAACACACGGACAGATTCCCTTTGTGACGCCCCAGGAACAGAGGCCCCCACTTCAGATGAGGGCAAAACCAGCCGGACGAAGCTGGTGGGGGATCCGTGGCACTCACCGTCGTCCTTCCCTGGCTCAGGAGGGCACAATCCGGAGAAATCCCCGAGTCCTGGTTCCCCCCGGAGGAAAAGGGCCGCTAAGGATCCATGCAGCCTTCAGACATCTGGGAGCTGGGGAGCTGCCCGAGGGACCGGTTTCTGCTTGGCCTGACTCTAAGCCCTAACAGGAAAAGGTGTCAGGACTGGAGGTGCCGAGAACAAAAGTGACAATTTGGACAAGCACCAGCTCACCGGCCGTCGCTTCTCCAGCTAGATCAGCTCACAATGAGCAAGAAGAAACCCCCAACTTGGCTTCTCCCCGAAAAGGGAAAGGGAGCATGCATCCCACCATCTAGCTCCTCAGAGGGCTGCCCCAAGGAACTGGCTTCTTTTTTGTAGCACCCCCGCGTGCCTGGGGGACCCTGCACACTCTAGGTGCCTGGGGCACAGAGAACCAGCCCGAGCTGGGGGGGTGCTGCCCTGCCTGAGGACCAACGCCCGAGCAGACCCACCTGGTCTGGCTCAGAGGCCCCTGGTGGGCCTGAGCAGGGAAGGGGCCAGGAGCTGAAAAGCAGAGCTTGCACCTTGCACCCGTGCTCCTGACTTCAGGACAGATTTCAAAACTTCAGCGACCACAAGCACGTAACACTGACACATAAGTGAGCGGAACACAGGAGAGCCCAGAAACACAGACAAACAACAGAAGCGCCCAAGTCCCACAGCACACCCGGAGCTCCCGTGCTCCTTGCTTGCCTTCTGGGGAAATCCTGGACTCGGCCCACCCAGGCTAGGACCCGGACCGACTGTCCACATCCAGTGGTGCTCAGGGAAGTGTTTCCTGATGGAGGGTGTTAGATGAAGAGGCCGCCTCGCCCAGCGCTGCTTCTAGATGGGCTGCACCAGCAGCAGAGTAGTGACCTGAGTGATGCCTTTCAGAGTGAAAGCCTCGGAGGACAGGCAGAGATGGCCTCCTGAAATGAATTTTAGAGACCCTGGAGCTCCCGGGGCGAACAGCTGGTCCTGAGGATAGTGGAATGGATGCGTCTGGGTTGCTGTGGCCTTGGGCCTCGAGAGGTCAGACTAAGGCCCCGGCGTCCTGCACCAGAAGCCCGCGCAGCCTCCACAGTCCCTTGCGCTCTTGGAAGGCTAGATACACTCGCAGCCCATGTGCACACTTTACTCACTTCTTCTGGCTTCCAGCATTCCTTCCCGTGCTCTGAGTTTGAGCCAGAGCACATTCCCCCCACCTGGCCGGGATTCCGCACGGGGGGCTACCCCACCTTGCCTCTGATTGGCACCAGTCAAGGAGTCCGCCAGCATCGGGGACTGCCTGGCAGGTGGTGTGAGCTAAACTCCTTATGGAAGTCTGGGAGGAGGGGCCTTTGGCACCGGCACCTGGGCACTCAGATGTTTCTCATTCTATGACAACCCTGCCAGCCCCATAGATTAAACACAATAGCAACAACCAAAAATTTGGAACCATGTGCAAAGATTTCCCAATTGGGAAAGGATAGCCTTAAAAAAAAAATGGTGCTGGGAAAACTGAATATAGGAAGGAAGGAAGGAAGGAAGGAAGGAAGGAAGGAAGGAAGGAAGGAAGGAAGGAAGGAAGGAAGGAACGGAGGGAGGGAGGAAAGGAAGGGAGGGAGGGAAGGAGGGAGGAAAGGAGGAAGGAAGGAATTGGACTCCTATCTCACACCACAAACAAAAATCCACTCAAAATGGATTAAAGACATAAATGTAAAGACCTGAAACCATAAAACTGCTAGAAGAAAACATGGGGAGAAATCTTCACAACATTGATCTTAGCAATGATTTCTTGAATATGACACAAAAAGCATAGATAACAGGCACACCTGGCTGGCTCAGCGGTTGAGCGTCTGCCCAGGGCGTGCTCCTGGAGTCCCGGGATCGAGTTCTGCATCGGGCTCCCTGCATGGGGCCTGCTTCTCCCTCTGCCTGTGTCTCTGCCTCTCTCTCTGTGTCTCTCATGAATAAGTAAATCTTTAAAAAAAAAAAAAAAGTCATAGATAACAAAAGTAAAAACAGACAAGAGGGACTATATCAAACTAAAAAGCATCCACACAGCAAAGGAGATAATCAAGTGAAGAGTCAACTGAAAGGATAAGAGAAAATATATGCAAACCATATATTTTATAAGGGGTTATTTCCAAAATATACAGAGTTCTGACAACCCATTAGCAAAAAAAAAAAAAAAAAAAAGAAAATCATACATACATAATCCAATTGAAAAATGAGCAAAGGGCTTGAATAGACATTTCTCCAAAGAAGACTTAAAGTGGCAAACAAGATGATCAGCAACCCTCATCATCAGGGAAATGCAAATCAAAACCATAATGAGATATCAGCTTACAAATGTTATAATGCCTATTGTCAAAAAATAAACAACCAAAAAACAAAAAAACCTAAATAAAAAAACAAGTGTTGGCAAAGATGTGGAAAAATTGGAACTCTGCACTGTCAGGAGGAGTGAAAAAATTATGCAGCCACTACGGAAAACAGCATGGAGGTTATGCAAAAAATTAAAAATAGGACTATTATAGGATCCAACAGTTCTAGCTCTGGGTATTTATCCAAATGTATTGAAAACAGAATCTCAAAATGATATCCGCACTCCCATGTTCATTATAGCATTAGCCAAGAGGTAGAAACACCTAAATGTCCATCATCAGATGAATAAAGAATGGGAAGTTTTTACATATACAGTGAAATATTGGTCCTAAAAAAGAAATAATTCCTGTCATATGCTGCAACATGGATGAACCTTGAAGACATCATGCCAAGTAAAATAGGCAGTCACAGAAGAATAAATACTGCATAATTTCACTTATGTAAGATAACTAGTCAAACCCACAGAATAGGAAAGTGGAATAATGGCTGCCAAGGGCTGGAGGAGGGGAACATGGGGAGTTGCTTTGCAACAGATACGGAGTTTCAGATATGCAACGTGAGAAAGTTCTAGAGATCTACTGTACAACAATTTGCATACGGTCAACAATATAGCACTGTATAGAACTTGAGTTAAAAATTTAACACTTGAGGGATCCCTGGGTGGCGCAGCGGTTTGGCGCCTGCCTTTGGCCCAGGGCGCGATCCTGGAGACCCGGGATCGAATCCCACGTCGGGCTCCCGGTGCATGGAGCCTGCTTCTCCCTCTGCCTGTGTCTCTGCCTCTCTCTCTCTCTCTGTGACTATCATAAATAAATAAAACTTAAAAAAAAAAAAAAAGAATCAATTTAAAAAAAAAAATTTAACACTTGAAATTTAAGAATTGATATTTATGTGGATACATATCACATTTATTTTTAGAAAATTTAGAAAGTAAAATAGGCCTCAGACTTTAATTGATCACCTAAGTCAGAAATTTTACATGATGATTTTCCCAGCCCTGCCATTATGAAACCAGAATTTAAAAATAAAAGTGTAGGAGGGAAATTTTAAAGTACATTATGCCGAAAAATGCTGCCTTAAAGACAGAGAGAGGGGCACCTGGGTAGCTCAGTGGTTGAATGTCTGCCTTCGGCTTGGCTCGGCTCATCAGGCCCCGGTGGTCCCTGGCCCTCAGGTGATCCCTGGCACCTGGGATCCAGTCTGGCATATCAGGGAGCCTGCTGCTCTCTCTGCCTCTGTCTCTCTTTCTGTGTGTCTCTCATAAGTAAATAAATAAATAAAAGGACTCCAGAGCCTTAAAAACAAAACAAAACAACAAACAAACAAAAAACAGAACACATATCTGAAAGCTCAGGTATATTTAATATCATAAAAGAAAAATGACATTTAAAAAACGTATAGATGGGGAAAACTCCACTATTCAATAAATTCCTATTAAATTTTTCATGTCACCAGCAAGTTATGAGAAGGCCCTGACAGTTTCTCTCTGAATACCTATTAAATACCTTCTGGAAACAAGAAGAAATCACTAACATTTGGGGAAGGCTAGTATCAGATTTAGAACTACTAGTGGAACAGGATTCCTAATCAATTAGCCACCAACCTTTAGAGTAACAGATCTTAAATCATACCCACAAGCTGGTGGAGATGATGAATACTCATTTTACATTAGGAAATTTATTAAAGATTACATTGAAAAAGTAATTAAAAGAAAAAATTACCCCCTTCAGGTGGTCGCAAAAGGTATTTGATAAAAATAAAGCACCTGTTCCTCACTAAGACTCTTGGGAAGCAAAGAATAGGACACTTACTAATGAACAGGACATCATAAAACAACACCTAACATGATACTTAATGAAACTCTGGAAACATTCCTACTGACACCAAAAGCAAGACAATAATGTAGACTATTTCCACTGTTATTTAGCATTTTCCTGGAAGTTCTATCAAATCTAGACAATGTTAAAAAAAAAAGAGAAAAATAACCGTTTTTGAACATGATAATATTATGTTGCCCATAAATTCCAATAAAACCAACTGAAAACTCCTAGAATGAGAGAGTTGAGTAAGAGTATTTTTAAATTAACAAATACGTTTTTATATAAAACAATGACAACCAGTTAGGAAATAAAAAGGAAAAAGATTTGAGTTACAACAGCTGTAAAATATAATCTGGAAACATTACACAGGGGAAATATGTAAGGACTTCATGTTGAGGTCTAAACAACTTTTCATGGGTATATACAAGAACATTAAATCTACTTATTTATTTTTTTAAAGATCTTATTTATTTATTCATGAGAGACACAGGGAGAGAGAGAGGCAGAGACCCAGGCAGAGGGAGAAGCAGGCTCCATGTGGGGAGCCCGGCATGGGACTCGAACCCAGGTCTCCAGGATCACGCCCTGGGCCGAAGGCGGCGCTAAACCGCTGAGCCACTGGGGCTGCCCAAGAACATTAAATTTAAATATGGAACAGGATTATGTAGTTACGTAGTCGTTATGTAGTTATGCCATCTTCCTTGTGGGGAGACCAATACTACAAGGGAGTGAAAAGAGTGAAATACAAAATATTTTTGCCTGTGTTTTAGCAGGTCATCACTTTCCCCTTTTTCTACGAATGGGCAACACTCTGCTAATACAAGAGGTAATAGGTGCACTGAGGGAGAAAGGCTGAATGAGATGCAGCTGTGATCTGTGCTTTGCAAATGTCCTTTGCCAGAACGAGTAAGAGACAGAAAGTGGGTGATGTGGGAGGTCACTGAGGGTATAGATGAGGGTGATCCAGGGGGAAAGGGAATGAGAGGCCAGAACGAGCGCGGCTGTGGCAAGAACCAAAGAGAGGAGGGGAACATCTTTGAAAAGGAACTGACGGGATTTGATGGGACTGAACCAGGGAGACTGCAAGGAGAGTCTCAGACAACCGCAAGTATTTCACCCCGAGGGTCTAGACTAAGAGTGGCTCAAAAGCAACGGGGGGGATGAGGCCGCAAAGCAGGTCACGGGCCCAGGCTGGCCCCGGCGGGTCTCAGGAGCAGTCGGGCCTCAAGCAGCTCACAGGAGACGCTGTGCCGGCCCCTAAGCTACCTGCGACGACCCAGTCCTTGGACCACGAACACCGCGCGGCAGGTCGAAGGAAACCTGCAGCGATAGCAGGCGCCACACAAGCAGGGGTTAGGGGACAGTGACAAGCAATGGGCGGTTAAATACTCAAATATCACACTTCAGAAGAGAACGGAGGAAGGAATCGTGGTCGGTGAGACCAGCCTGGGGGTCACGGCCTCCTGTGACAGCCGGAATCTGTGATGTAGCAGAGCAGTGCGGCGTTTTCCATAAAGTGAACTTAGAAAATACATCATGGCCCTGGCTTAAACATGCAGTCTCCGTGAGCTCGGAACAATTCCAAGTCTAAAAGTCAGTCTGTTTTGGAAGTTACAGACTGGAAGCTGCCTGAGGGGTCGGGGCAATTCCCCCTGGGCCTTCACCAGGGGCCTACTGTCCCCTGCAGCGCTGGGGGCGCCTCTGAATCACGATGCGGGGAATCTGGCGGAGCAAAGTCCCCCACGGTTATAAAATCTTTGAGTCATCACAGCTGATACGCACAAAGTTCTTTAGCACAGGTGTTTCTGAAGTCGAGACACATTTGGGGAGTTCAAAATACCTATGGTTCTCGCACTCTTGCTCCTCCTGGTGTGATTCTGTGCTAATGTTAGTACACAGAGATGTAACATTAAATGTGCCATATTTCTGGGTGACTCATTAGCTGCTAGGAGTTTGTTATAGGAGAGCCAAAGCTTTCCAACGTGTCTATATTTATTGGTAGTTTCTATAATTATATTTCTTCATTTAAAGAAAATTCCAGGGATGCCTGGGTGGCTCAGCGGTTTAGCGCCGGCCTTCAGCCCACAGGGCCTGACCCCGGGGTCCTGGGATCCAGTCCCACGTTGGAGCCTGCTTCTCCCTCTGCCTGTGTCTCTGCCTCTCCCTCTCTCTCTCTGTGTCTCTCATGAATAAATAAATAAAATCTTAAAAAAAAGAAAATTCCAGAAAATATGGAATCACATGGAAATCATACAAATTGGGTAAAGTTTTATGCACCACATTTTTTTTATATATCCCTATCATCAAACTAGAAACTCCCTTGTCCATGTTCCTCAGATACACACACATACATAAGGTGACTATTTATATCCGCATCTAACTTCTTCACTAGCCTGCAAGACCCTTGGCGCAGAGACCATGCTCATTCATTTCTATATTATTGTTTATAAAAGCAGTGTCTTGCTATAGTAAGCACTCATTAAATGTTTCTTAACTAAGTAGATGAATCAATCAAGTTGATAACTCAAAAATCACACTCTAATGGAGCAACTATAAACAATTCAGTAGGAACTTCCAAAACAAACTATATTAATTACTCAATTTACCGAAATTAAAGAGTTTTCTGGTTACCCCATCATTTCAATTTCCAAACATCACTTGGTTTGAATCCTGGTTTAGAAATTCTTTCGGTATCCTGTTTCCTAGCCTCCAACTCTTTGAGCAAAAGCAGTATGTTGAAGGTATTTCCTCAATTGTTTTATGAGTACAAATTTTGCTCGATGTCCATCAGTTTTATTCATTAAAGGATATGAAATAATGATACAAATTGTGAAGGAAAAGGAGATATTAGCGATTCTATGCTATGTGAGTCAAGGATGTTATGGGAGTCAGTGATACCAGATTTTTGTGACTCTCAATCTCTCCTAAAACTTAATGCAACATGTTGCCAAAACAATAAAAAATATTTTATACATATATTTTGTAGATGATATAATATAATATATCATATTTTATAATTTATAATATATAATATATATCATATTTTATAATTTATAATATATAATATTTATATAATGTTATAAGGTATAGAATTAGTTTTCTTGGTATTGATCTTGCTCTGAATAAATGTGACTGTCCATATACGTAGAATGGACGGGTTGAGGTCAAAATTAAATTCAACTCCACAAACATTCATTCAGCATCCATATGGGAAGGTTCTGTGCTGGGCGCCCGTCTCCATAGATACAAGCCCTTTTGGAGCTCAAAGTCCGTTGGGGAAATCAGGCTTGTGAGTTACAATTAAAGCTAATAAGTATAACACAAAATGTTCTATCCTTGTGAGTATAAGTGAGTTCTTTAACATTTAAATCCTGTTTCCTCATCTTCAAAATAGGGAATAGAACCGATCTCACATTATTGTTATTCGAATTAGATCACATAATGTATATATAACTCTTAGCATAGTGCCTGGCATATTAAAGTCACTCAACCATACTATCTATTACTAGTCTATTTTTTTTTTTTTTTTGCATGATGCAGAGAGGGGTATCAGACATAAAATGATCTGCTGTGTTTGGAGAATTAGGGGGCTGGAGATGGAATTACTTGGGAATAATTTACAGAAGAAATGGTATAAATGTATAAAAGATGGGAAAGATAGCAGAGCCCTAGGTACAAACATGGCTTTTACAGTGTATGAGCCTTGAGATTTCCTAAACCCTTGGAGACTGTGTTCTGACCTGTGGAAGAGAAGCTATGACATATACAACCCTCGCAGGGCTGTCACGGGGAGCAAATAAGACGATGCTCGTGAAAATATTGCCTGACACAAAGCAAGCATTGGTAGAAAGAAGGAAGGAGGGAAGGAGGGAGGGAGGAAAGGAAAGAATGGTAAGACTGCCGGAGAGTCATACCAGTGATCTATGACTGTGGCATAAATCACTCCAAAACTCAGTGGCTTGAAACCTCTAGTACTACACAGTTCGGGGGGGGTCATGGATCCAGGCACAGAGTAACTGAGTTCTCTAGCTCAGGCCCTCTCGCAAGTTACGGTGTTGGCTGCGTCTGCAGTCCTCACTGGGTCCAACTGGGGAAGGATCCACTTCCAAGCTCACTCACATGGCTGTTGGCACGAGCTAGTTCTTCACTAGATATTGGACCGAAAGCTTCAGTTCCTTGATGGCTGTTGGCTGTAAGCCACTGCTAGTTTTTGCCAAGTGGGCTTCTCCATAGGACAGCTCACCACATGACGACTTGCTTCATCAGAAGAAGAGCCAGAGAAAGACAGAGAATAATATGGAAGTCACAGACTTTTCTAACATGATCTCGGGAGTGATATCTCATCACTTTTGCTGTATTCTGTTGGAAGCGGGGTATTGGATGCAGACCTCTCAGAAGGGGGGGAATTAAGAGTTGGATACCAGAAGTCGGGTATCACGGGGGGCCGCTGTGCAAGTGGCTTATCACAGGGCTTCACAGTGACGGTGGACATTTATAAATACACTGGTTAAAAGCACGGACTCTGGAGCCATACGACCCGCATTCAAATCCTGCCTCTCTTATTTAATAATTCATCATTCCTAGCAAGTTATTCAATTACTTTATTTCTCTGCAAAGGGCAGAAGAAAGCAACTCCTGCAACCCTAAGAGTAAATAAGTTAATAAATGTAAAGTATTTAAAAAGTGCCCCAAAGAAAGTAAACCCTCAGTAAATGTTAGCGTCTGTGGTTGTCGTCCTCATTGTTGTTGTCGCTGTAGAAAATAGAGGCAAAATGCACCAAGTCACAGAAGGACAGGAAATAAAGGAGAAAAATGGCCCAAGTGAGCCTACTTATTGCAACACTTCTCCCCAAGGCGTCTTGAGGAGGCAAGGATGTTGTCCGGATCAGGATGGCAGCTGGAAACAAGCCCTGCAAATCGGGGAGCGCGTTATGTGTTGTTGCAACAGGAAGTCACACGGGGCCAAGGAGACAAAACCTCCCCACTGCCTGGAAATGGGACCAACCATGTCACCACGGCACGTGGAGAGTTTTCCTGGTAATTCCTCTGAGGCAAGCCCACAATTTTAATTAAATATATCAAATCAGAATATTACATCCTAACAGCTCCCTCCCTCAGAATAGAAAAGCTAGAAATATGGGAGAAGCAGTTGCAGTTTTTATACATGGGAAAAGCTGTTAATTTTGCAGTGAATTTTATACATGTTTTATCACAGCAGAGAAATCGTGTTATTTCCAGCTCCTCTTTTTATTGCTGGTAAGCCTCACAGAATTATAACCAGTGAAATATTCCTCTTTTCTCTTGGGTGGTAATGAGTTTCCCAGAGGAAAAGGAGTAGTTTCATGTTCTCACTACATAATAACTCAAATATTTAGGCATGTTGTAGCATAACATTTTAATTGTGTAATCAAGAAGGTGCCTCGTATGCTTAAAAATCCAGATATAGTTTCTTTCTTTGCTAACAGGGAATTTTATAGATAAAGGGGACTCTTCAAATGAAACAGCCTGATGCTCTCATTTTAAAGATAAGGTAAGTGGCACCAAAGGGCTAAGAAATTTGCCCGATTTACATAATCGGTGGACGATAAGGGAATCATTCATTACGTGTACTTACAACAATAATGTCAAAGCTAGGTCACACACTCTGCCAGATTCTTCCTATTTTTATCTCATTTCAATCTCACACCACGTATTATTACTATTCCCTTCCTAGATGAGGAAACTAGGAGGCTGGAAAATACAATTATTCGTTGCTTCAGTTAATGTGTTTTGGGCACATTCTGGATGTCACTTTGTGGAGCATTGGCTTTAGGGTAGTGAAGCAATAGACCAAGTTTCTGCCCTCAAGAAGTTCGTCTCGGCGTAGGGGCTGGCAGGGTGAGCAAACAAACACGGTAGCTCAAGTGGCGATGGGTGAAGAACGCAACCAGGGAGCTGTGACCGGTGTTAAAGGAGTGAGGGTGGGGGGGCCTGAAGCAGATGTCTCGGAAATAGTAATGCTGAAGCTGAGCCTGGAAAAATGAGAAGTCAGGAGAGGAGAGGCCGTGGATGTTCCCAGAGAAGGAGCAGAAGGGATGGAGAACCTAAGACAGGAAAGAATGTGACTGTTCGAAGAACCAGAGGGAGTGTGCTATGGGGTGAGGGACTTGCCTGATGGCCCTGAGATGAACGCAGAGGCCACACCCAGGCCACGTGGCTCCAATCCCCGCTCTTCCCTTCACTATGCCCCCACGTGAGCTGGGTGCTAGGAAAAAAGAGTAAGGGGCCCTAATCCTATACGTGGTGCTCATAAAGTCAACCTTCTAAAGATCTTAAAAGATAACAATAATCATAACAAAGTCCTGACCTTTAAAATTGACCATGGGAAGGCCGAGAGCCGCTCACACGGTTTCTTCATGAACACAATCCCCTAACAGAGGAAGACCATAAGGGAGTATGGTCTTCATAAAAGAGTATGGTCTTCCTCGTGACCGGAAAGGAGTATGGTCTCCCTCGGATCTCAAAGGGAGACTACAGAATTGCTGAAAACAATAGCGGAGCCAAGCCCGTTCCCCCCTGAGGCGCTGCCAGCTGGAGGTAATGCTGCCTCCCCAAAGTTGAAGACTGGAACAATTGCTATATATATATGAGCATTTATATATTTATTTATATATATATATATATATATATATATATATATATATATATATATATAAAATATATATATATATATTTTAGTTCCAGCTCCAGGAGTAACAAGTGTCAGCCTTGAACGCGAAGAGAATGCGCAGTCCTCGATCGCCTGCCGCGTGCCAAGTCGTGGCGCAGGCCTTAGGCTTAGTACACCCTCGTTTTCCTCATAGCAAACGGAGCCACCATTGGTCTTTAAAAAAAATGTGGCTCGGAAACAGTAGGATTTTATACTCAAACTCACACAAATTAGCACCTGAAGTCATGCCTAGTCCATTCAGATTACAGTTTTCATATTTTCTCAACACATCTGTATTCTCTGAGGTAAGATACTGGGATAAAGGGGGAGGGTCGGTGGCACGGATGGAAGTGGCCTCGGGGTCAGGCCCATCGGTGGGCACCTCACCGAGAGCGGGTGAGCGACAGATTACAGTCTACCTCGTTGGCAGACGACCGGACACGTTCTGGGGTGTCACGATCACCGGTGGGGCCTTACCCTGGCAGCCACAGATGAAGTGTGGAGAAAGGCCGGGCTGTGGCCTGCCATCTACATGAAGGCCCCTCAATCCCAGTCTGTAAGAAAGGCAGATACAGCAAGTCTCTTAGGACAGCCTCTGGCGTAGGCAAACAATCTGGCCCTGAACACAAACACCCCCACACATCCCACATCCCACGTTTGTGTGCTGAGTCGAAACGCCATAGGAATATAAATTCCTGCCCAGCAGCCCCTGGGACTCCGTGCTGGTTTCAAAGACCGTTTTCCGAGGTGCTGCCCCAATTCTCCTTCTGGACGCTAATGGGCAGGTTGCCTTACAAGTGCAAGTCATTACCAACATAGGCCGGGGATTTGACAGCCTCTTTCATCAGCAATTTCAAATGCACCGGCTGGATGCTAAGGTAAAAGGAATCAACCTGGTCCTAAAAGCAGGTGAGCTGAGCTACAAGTCAGCTTCTGGAAAAGGCAAGTGTAAATGAGGCCCACAGTCCTCTGTCCTGAAGGAAAAAAAATATTTCAACGTGGAAAGGTGTTACTTCTCGCCATTTCCCCAAGCAGTTCTTAAAATTCAGATTTACTTTTTTTTTTCTTCTTCTTCTTTTGGCTTCCTTGCTCATTTAAAAAGTGCCAGAATGTGAGTGTTAGATTTCCAGACTCCCGTTAGAAGTTTATGGAAGGAGTTGCATTACAGGATTGCCCAGTTGAGCCTCTGCAAGGAAAAACGCATGAGCGAATGAATGGATGATAAAACTCGTGATGGTGAATATCAGCGAATAGTTCTGAGCCCCGTAATGAGCCCGGCGGCGTGGCACGAAGTTCCCATCTGAGCGTGGATGGAAGCGGAAGGCCTACGGTTCCCTCAGCACCTGGGCTGAAGTTACACACCTGGGGACCATGGGCAACGTGTCCCTCCCTGCTCGGAAGGCAGCGCTGTGGTAGGCCTTTGGTCACCCTGGGTGCCTGAGAATGGGCGACACCACCCCCTTCAACCTCCAGCTCATCACTCCATCCCGCTCATACGAGGCCAGGTGGAAGGGTTGCCAGCCCAGCGGGGCGCGTGTCCATTTTTTCTCCCTATTGTGAGACAGGTACGTACTTCTCCACGCCTACCAGCCAAGACCCAAGCATAAAAACAAACACCTAGAATGCCTGGAAAAACAAAAAGATGGACATCTCCCTCCAAGGCTATATGCTTGATGACCTAGAAAAATCCACAGGCTCACATCAGGGCTGTAATGAATACAGTGCGAAAGAAACATCTTAGGATCTTGACATGTGCCCTCCAGAGTTCTGCCCCAATCAAAATTAATATCCACTTTCCATCAGCAGAGTCTGAAGGTGGGCAGATGACTAAAGAGGCTTTGGAGAGTGAGACAAGAGGAGAGGGAACCAGAATGATCACCCGTGTCCACATTTGTCAAGGAAAGAAAAAGGAGTCTCTTTGGGCCGGGTGGATGCTGCAGAAGGTACTGAGCCATGTTGTTGAGAGCACGCAAGACAAAAGGATACGGTTACTGTCATGAGGTGACCTATTAGGACAAGGGGCGACCTGGTTAGTGGATCCAACAAACTCATATCAGCAACTGCCCAGTGTGGGCGTCTGCGATGAGCGCTCATCTCACCCACACACTTGTGCCTTGCAAAAAAACAGGAGCGTCTGAGCAGTTGCCAGAAACAGAGGGAATGATGGATAGAATATGCTGACATGGAACTTCACACAGGGTCACATAAATAAAAATAACTTTGACGTTTTTCTCCCTCCTCTTCTTCACCCCAGAGGATTTGGAGGGTAAAAAAGTGGGGAGATGGAGGAGAAAAGAAATCCTGAGGAATATGAAAAGGAGAAGCCGTGCTATCTCCCCAGGAGAGATGTAACGGAATTGAGACTGAAGTTTCCAATTTATATTGAAGTCTCGATGTGAACTTTTAAGATACCTATTTAATCACTGTGACCGAAATGGAATTTATTCATATTAAAATGATCTAAAGCTGTAAAATATTCCTAAATGTTGTTGGAACAAAGGAAGTACAACAGAGAATGTTTGAAGACTGTATAAAAAAACAGGATAGTTTTCTTACTTTAAAGATTCTATTTCTGGGACACCTGGGTGCTTAGCAATTGAGCGTCTGCCTTTGGCCCAGGGCATGACCCTGGGGTCCTGGGATCGAGTCCTACATCGGGCTCCCCGCAGGGAGGAGCCTGCTTCTTCCCTCTGCCTGTGTCTCTGCCTCTCTCTCTCTCTCTTTCTCTCTCTCTCTGTGTCTCTCATGAATAAATAAATACATAAATAAATAAATAAATAAATAAATCTTAAAAAAATAATAAAAAATAAAGACTTTTTTTTTTATTGAAAGAGAGAGTGCGAGAACACAAGTGGGAGGAGAGGCCACCAGACTCCCCCCTGAGCTGGGAGCCTGATGCAGGGCTCGATCCCAGGACTCCAGGAGCATGACCTGAGCCAAAGGCAGACGCCCAACTGACTGAGCCACGCACACGCCCCAAGATAATTTTCTGATTAAACCACACCACGTTCAACCTACCCAATAAATCAGTCGCATTAATTCACCACTTCCCTGCTACATGGAGTTGAGAGCAAGAAAGCAACTCACTCAAGGTCAAATATGTATCAGTGATGATTCGAGGGGTCACATTAAAGTACTTCTGCTCCCCCAGTCTCTTCTGCTCCCACTATACACAGTGGAGTCCACATGAGGTATGTAATGAAGCCTAAAATATCTAAAATTTAGGTTTACGTGGGCAAATGGTTAAGAAATTTATTTCAAAGGGCGCCTGGGTGGCTCAGTCGGTTAAGCATCCAACTCTTGATTTCAGCCCAGGTCATGATCTCAGGGGCATGGGATCAAGCCCCTAGTGGGGCTCCATGCTCAGCAGGGAGTCTGCCTGATGCTGTCTCTCTCCCTCTCACCCCACCGCCACCCCCGACCCCTGGAACACACACACTCTCTCTCTCTGCCAAATAAATAAATAAATCTTAAAAAAAGAAATTTATCTGGAGAAACAAGGAAGATAAATCATAAGGTGCTTATGCACCACGTAATAAGAATTTACTATCTCCTTATCTTATTCTTTCAATAAAGCAGGAATAGAGATTTGACCGACTGGTGACCTGAAAATGGGGACAGGACAAGAGAAGGTTCAGATGTGGTGGAACGGTGGAGGGATATTGCAGGAAAAATGGCAAGAGCAAGAGCAAGAGCAAGAGAGACATGTGGGTGTTCCTCTCCACTTGCTCTTCCTTCCTAACTGCGAAGCCGTCCCCAGCCCCGCCCGTACCCATCACACCCACAGTTCACACCTACAGTGATTTCTGACCTTACCCACCACAGTTAGAATCTCTCTCTCTCTCTGATTTAACAGTTCAGAGCACTTTAGACCACACTCTTCCCCTTTAATTGTATGTCCCCTTCCTCTTCTTCTCTTCAGATCCTATTTAATCAGCGACTACCTACGAGTCCTATCCACCTTTGCATACCCTGTACCGGGCGAAGTATCTGAGACATAGGGCGCTTGTTGCTTGTTGACTATGAGAAGGCACAGCGACGAGCTGCAAGAAGAGTGAGGACGTGAATTCAAAAGCACTGAAGCAGTCAAATTCATCTATGACAATGAAAATCTCCTTTAGGAACAAATTTAAAACGAATGAACTCAGAAGGCGTTCTAAGAAAAGTAGACATATTTTTGAGAAAGAGGTAGATGACGTTTAATTGGGTTGACGGACTGGCAGAATAAAGTTTTAGGATCATAGAGTGACGTTGCACCTGCACACACGCTAAAGCTTGGATGACGTGGTCCCCTCTGTCAAGATAAATTTAAGTCGAAAATACTCTGCATGTGTGTATGTCAGTCTAATGCTTGATTAGATGCTGTGGTAGGCAGGATAACGACCCTCCCCAAAGATGTTCATGTTTCCATCCCTGAGACCTACAAATATGTACTGCTACCTAGTAAGGGGAGCTGGCTGTTAAATTTGCCGATGGAATTAAGTTTGCTAATCAACCGACCTTAGGATAAGCAGATTATCCTAAATTATCCAGGTGCACCCAAAATAATTGCAAGGCTCCTTTAACGTGGAAGAGGGTAATGGAAAAGGAAGAGTCAAAGAGTCAAAGGGAGATTTGAAGATGCTAATGCTGTTGGCTTCGAAGACCCGGGAGGGGTTACTAGTCAAGGAGTGCAACCCACCTCTAGCAGGTGAAAAAGGCAAAGAAACAAAGTCTCCCCTCGCGCCTCCAGATGGAACACAGCCCCGCTGACGCCTTCATTCTAGCTCAGTGAGCTTTATTGAGACTTCTGACTTACAGAACTGAAAACATAAGAAATTTATACTTTTAAGCCATAAATCTGTGGTAACTTGTTACAGCAGCAGTAAGGGACTAATACAGGTAGGAAAGTCCACCTTAGTGCGATGCAAGGTGATGTTTGATTAAAAACCTAAAGACAAGAAAATGGTCCTCTCCCGTATTACTAGCTGATTTTCAAAGTGAATTACGCAGAAGCATCTGAAGCTTTCAAAAGTGTTTTCGCCTCACGTGGCTGTGTGCGCGCGTGTGCGTGTGTCTCCTTCGCCAATGGTTGGCCCTTGGTGGATCCAGAATCCACCTCCCGTCCTTAACCACAGCACTGAAGCTGACTTTAGGACTCGGTTACGCTGGTTCCAGAGAATAGTGTCTTTTTCACTTGATGTACACGCAGCTGCTAACTTGCTTTCTGGTTTTGGATAATGCTTTTATTTATTTATTTATTTATTTTATTTTATTTTATTTTATTTTATTTTATTTATTTATTTATTTATTTATTTATTTATATTTATTTACTTATTTATTTTTTGGATAATGCTTTTATCATCTCCAAATCTGAACCAGTATTTTTTGCTGAACATTAAGGCCACTTTCCAACTGGCTCAGCCTTTTGCCTTGTTTTGCTCCAGGAGGCAAACTCCCGGAAGAACTGGATTCTACTGGACATATGAAGAACGTTAAGAGGTGCCCCCGATTGGGTCATGCTTTATTACTGCCCACATGAAGCTAAATGGAGAGGCCCACTCCCCTTCCGCCCAAAGGGCACTTGTTCAAAGATCTCAAGGAAAAAGAGCAAGATAAAGCAGGCCTTCGTACAGTGCTCAGCCAGTCCAGGCTCCCGACGCCGTATGAAAAGTGAACCCCAGGACAGCTGAAGGGGCCTCCTTCGTTCTGGAACAAGTAGGCACCTGACGGGTGTTTCTAATTGCTCTGATTAACCGAAAATCCCAACTATCCCAGCACAAAGAGGATATCCTGGCAAAGGCATGGTGACTCATGTCTGTTCCTTCTACTTAGCACCTCACCGATGCCTTTTCAACCGTGTCTGCCATTCGGGGTCCTTACAGCCCTCGGCAGACGTTTGCTCTTACTCTAGACAGTAACCTGTAACGTTCTGTGGTGGCTCAAGCTGCTCTGTTGTCCTGTTGGGAGGTCTCATTAATCATTTAAGCTCCACAAAGTGCCATCGCCTGAGATGGGCTGAATAAAAAGGTTGGCAGGAAATGACCTGAGCAGAAACACTTTGTCCCATTCCTGCCTCTCACTTCCCACACATGCCCACTCTTTTTTTTTTTTTTCCCCATAAACACCTAGAATGTGCGAATTACAATTCTCCCTCCATCTCTTTCCACCAAGGAAAAAATGCATCGGACCTAGAGTGTTGGTGTCTTCTGTAACCAAGTGCCCACAGTCATCCTATGTACAATGAATGGCGAAGCCTCAGACAGTCCGCGCTCTAGGGTTTGTGGGAAGAGAACAACTGTGTGACAGTTAAATAGACGAGCATTTTCTCCAACATGCCTCTGACCTTTACACTGAGACAGGCATTTTGGTGGTAATGAAATCCTGAGTCTCTACTGACAGGAGAAGCATCTACAAATGACAATTTTTATCACATAGTAAATTGTCCCGAATGCAGCTAAGCTAGTAGCACTTTTGTCAAGTAGAGGTCTCAGGTTGCAGCTTAAGCCGCAAATAAAATCCTGAAAAATAAATAAATAAAGTCAAAACAGCCCAGCCGTGCTTGGCACGTGTTTCCCTTTATGCTGTCTCCCCTAGGGTTCAAGCGCCGAGACGTGTTTATGCCAAGAGACGGCTCCCTTGCTGTGACGGGCAGCTCAGTGGAACCTGGTGCATCCCCTTCAGGAAAGCCTCGGGGAGGTTCCACTGCAAAGCCGTCGGCGTGGTGCGCCTCGGTGTCCCTGTGCCCGGCTTGTCCCCCTGCTGTCCAGCGTCCCTTGGGGAGTGGGCACCAAAGAGATGCCATGTGCTGGAGACGCCCGCTTGCAGCAGGAGGCCGGCACCTGGGGGTCGCTGACCTCTGGGAATCGTCATGCCATCCGAGCCTCTCTTGATCCCATTTCTGTCATAGGTTATTTTAGACAGAACCGAACCGGGACACGTACTCTGGTGCCCCTTACCCCCCAGGGATGATTCGCATCCACTGTTCTTCAGGACAACCCACCTTTACTCCTTTTTTTATTATTACTTTTTTTTTTTTTTTGGTTGCTGTACGTAATCTAGACACTGCTGTTGCTACCGGACATGGGGGGACACCCAATTACACCCCTCACATGGTATAATCATGCCAACGAAACCTGGACTCCTTAGAAGGTTGAGGTTGTGTCAGAGGAGGTCCCCGGGGACACCTGTCTGGGAATTAGCAGCAGCCAGCGGGGGGCAGGTCTTCAGCCCTGTCACTTCCCAGGTGAGAGCTGAATCCCGGAGGAGACAGTGAAAGGAGTCGTTGTTGCTGCTGTTCTTGCAGTCACCTTCCTCACACCTGCTTTGTTCAATATCGGGCCTTGCGAGCTGGGCAAGGGGAGTCCTCACCTGGATTCCTGCGGTTCACTGACTTAGCAAACCCACCGTACACCAGAGCGTCTCCTCCTGCATTGCGGTGCACCGGTTCCCCTAAAAGGCCTCAGACCGTCAGTCCTGGCGTCGTCACCCACGTCAGAGAAGTCGAGGGGTGTCTACCTGCAGAGCCTTACTGTGTGCAGCAGTGACAGGTGTGTCTGACGGAAGAAGAATGGCTCGAAACTGCTAAGCGCAGCGGGAGTTTCTAGAAGCCTGTTGCATGACTTGCCCCCTTGCTCTCACACCACCTAGCAGCACTTCCACGGACGTTGGTAAACAGACGAGCACACACACACACACACACGCACACACACACACACGCGCGCGCTGGCATTTTCAGGGACCACAGAGGATTCGTCCCCGCCCGACCTCATTACCTCAATCAGCACCTCCTTGCCCTCCCTCACTAGGTTAAGTTCCCCATTGTCAGTGCTGTCATAGCAACTTGAATTTTTCCTCTCTAGCGCTTTACATAAATCTAATTAGTCACTTTGCCGGATTATCAGTCTAATAATTACCTTTTCTCCTAGACTGCACCTCAACTGCAATAATCCTGTTTATCTTATTATGACTAATGAGGTTCCAAAGTATTGTTAAATATTTATTTATTGAATAAACAAATACACGTACAATTTGATCCTCTGCAAAGCAGTGACAAGAGGTATATGGTCGCCTCTCTTTTTGTTTGGGGATTTAAGTTAGTCTTTTTTATCTAATTAGTGCATTTATACCTGACAAGACGTTCAGCGTGAAGTCATAGTAGAGAAAAGGTAACCTCCGAGCACAGCGCGAGAATCTTCACGGACACGCCCTCAACTATTCTCTTCGAACCTCCATGTGCCATCATGCATCCAATTTTCTAGCCACACTAGACTATTTATTACTCTCAAGACATTTCATGCTTTTTTGTACTTTGGTGAACTGCTTCAAATTCTTTGTGGAATGAGGAGGAGTATAAATAAATAGATGAAGTTATTAAGATAAATCCTCTGGTGCCCTTGTGAGGCTGCTTCCTCGCTCTCCCTTCTCCTCTCTCTTTACTAACCTCTAGAAAGTAGCTCAAATACCTTCTCTGTAAAGCTTTTCTTGATGTGCAGCCCACACGGCCTCTGGAAAAGCCAGCAGGATGAATCACTCACTGGCCCATGTTTCCAAGGCCCTGAGGTGCCTCTGTGTTTTATCACATCATGTTACGGGCCACTGTGCATCTCTCCCCCTTGTCTCGCCAGCTCTCTTCTTCTCTCTTAGCCCAGGGAGCCCATGAAACAGGGACGTGCTGCATCCTCTAGCTTAGTACACACAGGGCCTGGTGCAGTGCTTGGCACATAACTGATGCTCAGTAAATTATCAGGGCATCCATGTAGGACTAAAGCCAGAAACTTGCCATCTATCTTTAATTTCTCCCTCTTCCTCATCCCCAGCAAGTAAAGTCATCATGTATCTAAACTAGGCCAAAAACATTAAAAATCGAAATACCCTATGATCCAGTAATTCCACTACTGGGTGTTTACCCAAAGAAAAGGAAAATAATAATTGGAAAAGATATTCACACGCCTATATTACTGCGGCGTTACTTAGAATAGGCAAAATATGGAAGCCGCCCAAGTGCCCACCAACAGACGAGGGGGTAAAAGAGGTGCGGTGTGATGCACCCCCATATACATAACGGGATATTACTCGGTCATGAAGTAGCTCCTGACATTTAAGACAACATGAATGGACCCAGATAGTATTGTGCTAAGTGAAATAAGTCAGAGAAAGACAAATGCCATGGAATTTCACTTTTATGTGGAATCTGAAAACTAAAACAAAAAACAAGAACAGACTGTTAAGTACCCAGAACAAACTTAACGGTTGCCACAGTGGAGAGAGACGTTGGGCAAAACGGGTGAAGGGGAGTGGGAGAGGCCGGTTTCCATTTATGGAGGGAACACGTCCTGGGGGTGACAGTCGCCGGCCCTGTGACAGACGGGAGCTCCCCTGGTGACCCGCTAGCATGACACAGATGGGGCCCATCACTGCCCGTACGTGGAACCAAGGTGACCTCGCGGCTCGGCTGCACTTTAAGAAAACAAACAAACAGACACAGACATGCAAACCCAAGCAAATTAAGTTTTCCAAGTCCATTAACGGGTCTTATATATGCCTGGATAGCCAGGCTTAAAATTAAATGTAAACAGTAGGCAATTTTCATTTTTTAGTGTAATGAGAAAATCATGATTATATATAATCACTATTTCCTAAAGTTTTATGCGAATTTATAATTATTTTATGTTTATATTTTATGGTCAATATATCATTTACAATTATTTTATCAACTTGATTAAAGCATGACTCTCTAGCTCCAGAAGTGGAGCTATAATCAGGTACTTCTATCCCTAAAATAAATGAGTTTTTATAGAGAGAACAGACCTTGCTTGTACCCAAGAAATACTTATTTGGCCCCTCCTTACAGGGTTCCAACAGGTGTAGCTTAGAAGTACCTTGATGGGATGAGCACTGGGTGTTATACTATATGTTGGCAAATCGAACTTCAATAAATAAATAAACATATGTTTATTTATTTATATATTTTATATGTATAAAATTTTATGTATTTTTATATATATAAATTTTATATATTTTATATATATGAAAATTTTATATATTTCATATATATATATATATAAAATACAGGGACCCTGGCATTTCAGGGGCTGAGCCACTCACCAGAAGAAACTCGCAATCCCTCGCAAATACGTAGCAGTCTCACTCACACCTTTCGACAAAGGTATGAAATACCTTTCAAATAAAGCTTTTGTGTCTAAATACAAACTGTTGTGTTGCAAGCAAGTTGCGACTTCCAGTTTTCACATGAAAGTCCAGAATTTTCCAATACTTCAAGAGAGAGTCTAATAACCAAACAAATCAAGCCCTTGTTAGGAAGAGGCATTTTCTTAGGAGACAGGATTTTAGATTCGGGGCATCTAAAGAGATATCTGTCCCCAGGAAGCGCTTACCGAGGCAAGCACCAAGTTAAATATCCCTCCAGGCTAAAAATAGGAATAAACACCAAGTAGTCTCCAAAGAGCCCCTGCAATCAGAGTATTCGCTGAGGGTGAACAACAGCAGACACACGCGCAGGCATGTGTTTATGTGTGTGTGTGCCCTGATGGTGATTTAAGTTCATGATTCCATCCAGGGAAACCATAGGCGATTAGTGAACTTCCTCGTGGTGTGCCAAGCCAATTTAAATGTCCAAAGAAAATAAAAATAAATAAAATAAAATAGAATAAAATAAAATATAAAATAAAATAATAAAATAAAATAAAATATAAAATAATAAAATAATAAAATAAAATAAAATAAAATAAAATAAAATAAAATAAAATAAAATAATAAAATAAAATAAAATAAAATAAAATAAAATAAAATAAAATAATAAAAAAGTCCAAAGATGTCTTTCCTTGATTCCTGGCCGCTGTAATGATGTTTATATTACAAAGAATGGTTGAACATAAAAACCTATAGCGGGAGATACACTGGGCTTACAGGGAGGACCCCTGAACGACTTCTGACTCTTCCACAAACTAGTCTTCTGATTTTATCAAATCCTCTCCTGAAAAGTAGATTGAACTCGAAAATTTCAAAGGCCTTTTTCTTTTTTTGCTATAAAAGCCAGAGATACACTTAACACCAAAACTTATCTTGAAAATACCAAAAAAAAAAAAAAAAGAAAATACCCAACTATCATCTCCAGAAAAATGTAAATATTTATGAGACTTCAAAAGACATCCCACACATGCACTTTAAAACCTCCTTATTCGATGAATTCCATGACTCATGCTTGCAGTAACCACATGGTTATAAGAAATACTTATTTACTTACTTTTACATTTCCCAAGTAAAATGTTTTCCCTATTATTACCCTTTCTTTTCCTTTTTATTTTTTTAAGATTTATTTATTTATTGAAGGGGAGGGGAGGGCGGTGCAGAGGAGAGAGAATCCTGAGGCACACTCCCCACTGAGCATGGAGCCCCACTCAGGGCTCAATTCCACAACCCCAAGATCATGGGGTCATTATGTTTTAGTCCCCCCCCCCCAAATCTATTCCAGTATAATTCAGCAGAGAATAATCAGTGATGCCCGTGTGAATGGGTACTTTCTTGGCACCTTCATTGTGGGATTGAAAATGTGGGTGCACATAACAGCCATTTTAGGAACAAAGGTGCAAAAAGGCTTATCATTAATATATTGAAAACTAATTCTATTTCTTTTTTTATTTAAATTTCACTTAGTGAACATACAGTGCAATTTTGGTTTTTAGAGTAGAACTCAGTGATTCATCAGTTACGTACAACACCCAGTGCTCATCCCAACCAGTGCCCTCCTTAACACTCATCACCCATTAAACCCATTCCCCTGCCCACCTCCCCTCCAGGACCCCTCCGTCCTCTCTTCATAGTGAAGAGTCTCTTACGGTTCATTTCCCTCTCTCCTTTTATTCTTTTTCCTCTTCCCCTATGTTCATCTGTTTTGTTTATTAATTTCCACGTATGAATGGGATGTTATGGCATCTGTCTTTCTCTGACTTATTTCACTTAGCATAATACCCTCTAGCTCCATCCACATCATTGCAAAAGGTAAGATTCTGGGTTTTGGTGGCTGAGTAATATTCCGTTGTGTATGCACATGCCATATATATATATATATGATTTATATTTATATTTACCACATCTTCTGTATTCATCAGTCGATGGACATTGGGCTCCTTCCGTACTTTGACGATTGTTGATAATGCTGCTATAAAGATCGGGGTGCAGGTGCCCCTTCAGATTTGTATTTTGTATCCTTTGGGTAAATACCTAATATTGAAACTGCTGGATTGTCGGGTAGTTATATTTTAAACTTTTTGAGAAAGTCTCCACACTGTCAAATGCTTTTTCTGCATCTATTGACAGGATCATGTGTTTCTTATCCTTTCTTTTATTAACATGATGAATCACATTGATTGATTTGTGAATAATTGAACCACCCTTGCAGCCCAGGAATAAATCCCACTTGATCATGGTGAATAAATTCTTTTAATGTACTGTTGAATTCAACTTACTAGTGTTTTATTGAGAATTTTTGCATCCATGCTCATCAGGGATATTGGTCTGTAATTCTCCTTTTTAGTGGGGTGTTTGTCTGCTTTTGGAATCAAGGTAATATTGGCCTCATAGAATGAGTTTGAAAGTTTTCCTTCCATTTCTATTTTTTGGAACAGTTTGAGAAGAATAGGTATTGACTCTCCTTTAAATGTCTGGTAAAATTCCCCTGGGAAGCTATCTGGTCCAGGACTTGATTGTTGGGAGATTTTTGATTACTGGTTCAATTTCTTTTTCGGTGGTGAGTCTATTCAAATTTTCTATTTCTTCCTGTTTCAGTTTTAGTAGTTTATAAGTTTCTAGGAATATGTCCATTTCTTCCAGGTTACCCAGTTTGTTGGATTATAATTTTTCGTAGTATTATCTTATAATTGTATTTCTGTGGTATTGGTTGTGATCATGTGTTCATGTGTTCATGTGTTCATGATTTTATTTGAGTCCTTTCTCTTTACTTTCTGATAAGAGTGGCTAGGCAGTTATCAATTTTCAAAGAACCAGCTCATAGTTTCAACCTTTTCTACTGTTTTTTTGTTTGTTTCTATATTGTTTATTTCTGCTCTTATCTTCATTAATTCCCTTCTGCTGGCCTTATAGTTCATTTTCTGTTCCTTTTCTAGCTCTTTTAGGTGTAAAGTTAGGTTGTGTACTTGAGACTTGTCTTGCTTCTTGAGGTAGGCCTGTATTGCAATATACTACCCTCTTAGGACTGCCTTTGCGTATCCCAAAGATTTTGGACTGTCATGTTTTCATTTTCATTTACTACCATGTACTTTTTTTAAATTTCTTCTTTGATTTCCTGATGGGTCCATTCATTCTTTAGTAGGATGTTCTTTAACCTCCATGTATTTGAGGTCTTTCCAAATTCTTTCTTGTGGTTGACTTCAAGTTTCACAGTGTTGTGATCTGAAAATATGCATGGTATGATCTTGGTCTTTTCGTACTTGTGGAGGGCTGATTTGTGACCTAGTATGTGATCTATTCTGGAGAATGTTCCATGTGCACGTGAAAAGAATGTGTATTCTGCTGCTTTAGGATGAAATGTTCTGAATATGTCCATTAAGTCCATCCAGTCCAGTGTGTCATTCAAAGCCATTACTTCCTTGTTGATTTTCTGCTCAGACCATCTGTCCATGGCTGTAAATCTTATGTTAAAGTTCCCTACTATTATTGTATTATTATCAATGAGTTTCTTTATGTTTATTTATTAATTGATTTATATATTTGAGTGCTTCCTAGTTGGGGGCATAAATATTTATAATTCTTAGATCCTCTTAATGGATAAACCCCTTAATTATTATATAATGCCCTTCTTCATCTCTTATTACACACTTTGTTTAAAATCTAGTTTGGCTGATATAAGTATGGCTACTCCAGCTTTTCTCTGATGTCCATTAGCATGATAAGCGGTTCTCCAGCCCCTCTGTAGGTGACTTTAGGTCTGAAATGAGTCCTGTGTAGGCAGCAAAAAGATGGATCTGGTTTGTTTGTTTGTTTGTTTGTTTGTTTGTTTTTATCCATCCTGCTACCCTCTGAGTTTTGTTTGGAGCATTTAGTCCTTTTAGATTAAGAGTGATTATTGAAAGATATGAATTTAGTGCCATTGAGTGTTACCTGTAGAGTTGGTGTTTCTGGTCATGTTCTTTAGTCCTTTCGAGTCTCTGTTGCTTTTGGTCTTTTTTTCTCCACTCAGAGTCCCCTTTAAAATCTCTTGCAGGGCTAGTGTAGTGATCACAAACTCCCTTAGTTTTTGTTTGTCTGGGAAACTCTTCATCCCTCCTTCTGAAATATAGCTTTGCTGGATAGAGAATTCTTAGCTGCATATTTTTCCCATTAAGCATATTTAATATTTCCTGCCACTCTCTTCAGGCCTGCCAAGTTTGTGTGGACAGATCGGCTGTGAGCCAGATCTGCCTTCCCTTGTAGGTTAAGGACTTCTTTCCCTAGGCACCTGGGTGGCTCAGTCAGTTAGGTATCTGCCTTTGGTTCGGGTCACAATCACAGGGTCCCTGGATTCAGTCCCACATCAGGCTCCCTGCTTATCGGGAGTTGCTCCTCCCTCCCCTTGGCCCTTCCCCCTAGCTTGCAGTTTGCTTACTCTCACTCACTCTTTCTCTTTCAAATAAATAAATAATTATTTTAAAAAAATGTTTTTTAAAAAAGGATTTTTTCCCCTTACTGCTTTAGGGTTCTTTCCTTGTCTGCATAGTTTTGAATTTGACTATAATATGCCTTGGCAATGATCAGTTTTTGTTGAATTTAATTGAAGGTCTCTGTGCTTCTTGGATTTTGATGTTAATGTCCTTTTCCAGATTAGGAAAGTTTTCAGCTATAATTTGTTCAAATAAATCTTCTGTCCCTTTTCCCCTCTCTTCATCTTCTGGGATTCCTATGATACCAATGTTAGTATGTCTTAATAAGTCTCTAAACTCCCTATGTCTACCTTCATGACCCATTACTTCCCCTTCCCTCTTTTCAGCTTATTTCCTACATTTTTATCTTCTATATCACTAATTCACTCCTCTGTTTCATCCATCCTCATTTTTATGGCCCCCATTTGTGTTTGCTTCTTGGTTATAGACTTTTTAATTTAAGCCTTACTAGATTTTAGCTCTTTTATCTCTGCAGTAATGGATTCTCTAGTGCCCTCTATGCTTTCTTCAAAACCAGCTAGTATCCTTATAATCATTGTTTTAAATTCTAGTTCAAACATCTTATTTATGGCTATATTGATTAAATCCCTGGCCTTGAGTTCTACCTACTTCTTGTTCTTTCTTTTGGGGTGAATTTCTCTGTCTTGTCATTTGTCCAGAAAAATAAAAGAAAGAAAAAACAAAAAAGCAAAAACAAAACAAAACAAAACAAAATCTAGATCTTGGATGTGTTTTCATCTACTTGTTAAAAGAATATAGATCCCAAAATATAAGTGTGTGAAATAAACAAAAAATAAAATATATAATATATGAATAAAAATAGGAGCAGCCTGGGTGGCTCAGCGGTTTAGCACTGCCTTCAGCCCAGGGAGTGATCCTGGAGACCTGGGATCGAGTCCCACATCGGGCTCTCTGCATGGAGCCTGCTTCTCCCTCTGCCTGTGTCTCTGCCTCCCTGTCTGTCTGTCTGTCTCTCTCTGTGTGTGTCTCTCATGAATAGATAAAATATTTAAAAAATAATAAAATAAATAAAAATAATAATGAAAAAACTTTAAGGAATTGAAAAAATAAGAAAGTAAATTTAAAAATTAATAAAAAATAATGAATAAAAGTAAAAAGGACGTTATAGCCTATTTCCCCTAGAGCTAAATGCTGCAGCACTCTGTTCAGTAGACTTGGTGCAAATGAGTCATTTGGGGATGGGTGCCTGCTGCACTGACTTTCAGGCTGATTTGTTTCGGGGTCATTTATTGGGGCCCAGGGTGTAGGGAGTAGGGGTTTGGTGTAAGCAGCTCCATCCTGCACTAGGTGGCTCTGTTTCGTTCTCTGAAGGCCTTGGGCACTGACGGTGGCATGACTGTGGCCACACTCAGCTCTCTAGCTCTCTAGCCCTGGAGCTGAAATTTAATGCTCCTCATTTGTGAGGGAGCCCTCACAGAAGATCCATCAATCATCCCTCTTGTGTCCCCAGTTTCTATCTAAACCCTGTGTTCACCTTGCCTGCATCCAACTTTTTTATCAGGTGTGTGATACAATTTCAAAACTCTAAGTTTTAGACCCACACTGTTCCTCTGGGAGAGGGTCTCACCACACTTGTGCCATTTGCCAGCCCCTGCTGGGAAAGTGAGCATGAGACTGCACAGTGGGTCACAGTTTATGCCGAAACAGAACAGAAGACCAGCACCAAGACTGGCCGCTCCCAGCTGGGTTTCCTGCCCTCGTGCCTGGGAACACTGCCGCACTTGGCACCACTTGATCTTCTTGTGACCCAGGGGATCCTCAGACCACATTGTCACTCCTGGGAGTCCACCTCCTACACCACCTGAGAACCTTTAAGCCAGGCACTACCCCCATGGTAACGGACTTCTAAAAGTGCAGATTTTGTGCTCCACTGCTTATAATAATTTGTAGAGCCTCCATAAGCATGCTCCCTCCTCACTGCCATATCTGGTTATGTCTCCCCCAATTTAACTCTCCACACTTCCTACCTTCCAAGAGGTGGTCGCTTTTGTACTTGTAGACTTGCAGCTTTTGTTCTCTCAGACCTCTGATTGATTTTTTTTTTGGGTGTTCAGAATGATTTGAGAACTTTGTAGCTGTGTTTGAAGAATGAAACAAGCTTAGAGTCCCCGTACTCCTCCACCATCTTAACTCCTCTCAAAACCAAGTCTGTTTCATTCCCTAAAATAAAAAGCAGTCTTTTTTTTTTTTTGATGTGCTTGTCATCTGTTTCAGAACTTAAAGCCAAATAGTAGAACTTGACTTAATGCCAGAGAAAATTAGTCCTACTAATTGAATGTCCTTTCACATGCAAAAGAACAATGCTTGATGCTCAATTTATAACTGAGAAAAGAATATGTACCACTTGTGAAGATTTACAACCTAATTATTTTTTCCTATTCTAAGGTTACTTGGATTTATATTCCCAAACAAAAGAAACCATTAATTGATACAGAGTAAAATTGCTCTTGCTCCAAATAAATGACATGAGTAGCAAGTAAGACTTAAAAATACTGAAATGCTCATGGTATACCCTCAAGATAAATAATGAAGATCAAGTAATTTTGAGAAAATGAGTCTCATTTAACTTAAGAACAATGAATTCAGAGGGTCCAAGTAAAATACAGACAGTTCAACACTGATAATATGCATTTATAATTAGAGTGATTAAACATTTCACTTTTACCTTCTGCTGAGAGCACCCCTTTTCACCTGAAATGTGCCCATGTTTGAATGCTAACATATATATAAATGGCCTATTTAGAGATGTCAAGGTCTTACATAATGGTAGCTAGCAAAGTTTACAAAAACAGTCCGAGACATTGATTAAAGTATGTTTTCTTAAGGTACATCTTAATTTTTCCTGTTGCCAATTTCTAAACAGAGTAGCACAGAATATCACATGTATTCATCAAGGTGGAGAACCTACTCATGCATATCAACATGCAAGATTATAATACTGGAGCCAACCAGCACTCCTGCGGGCCCAGAATTTTTTCTGTCATGGATACTTAGGCAGATGTTGCAAACTGGTAGCCTGTGAGCTGAAAAAAAATCTCTAGATATTTTTTGTGAGACTAAACATTTTAAATTTGGCAGATTTCATACAAAAATACAGAGTTTCAGGTTTAAAAAAAAAACATATCTGGCAACATTGACCCAAATTCCCACAGGGCAATACTAGGCAGGACATACACAGCAGCTTGCATACCACATGTTCTCTGGTATATTACAGTCCCTTATCATTACTCTATGCCCAAATTTCTCATTAAATTACATGCCTGGCTCCCATAGGCAATTGAATTTGCTACCTCAAGGTTAGAAAATGAGAGTAGCAGTTGCCACAATGCTTGTTTTATATCCTAAAGATATCCCCCTATTTTTTTTTTGCCTATTTTACTAGACCTTAGGCTAACCCTGTGATCCCTCCTTCCCTTCCTTCTTCCCTTTTTTCCTTCCTTCCTTCCCTCCTTCTTCCTTATTTAATTCCACTAAAGAGCAGTATTCTCCAGACCTCTATCCCAAAACATTTAACTCTCTCACTTTCCTTAGATAAATCTAATGATACCTGTGGCCTCAATTCTTTATCCACAACTCGTGTGTGTGTGTGTGTGTGTGTGTGTGTGTGTGTATTCATCCCAAAACACTCTTCTGACCTCCAGCCCAATATATCCAACTATATACATGACATTTCCCTTGAAATATCTTATAAGCATACCACTAAACTAGTCTAAACACTAATTATTCATTATCTTTTTTACAAAATCTGTCTTCTTTTCCTATATTCTCCTTTTTAGTGACATCATCATTTACCTGTAACAAATTTCTGACTCCTTTTACTTAACCCTCATGTTTTGCTGAATCTGCATCCATATCTTGATTTTGCTACTCCTACTCATAGCTATTTCTATTTTCTTACACAATATCCTTATTACGTTTAACTGGATTACTGAAATCACATTTTCGTCTTAACATGCCAACAGACTGATTTTTTTTTTAAATCACAGATGTAATTATTTTATTCTTTCTATTTTAAGTCATAGAATCTAAAATGAAAGTCAAATTCTCTAATTTAAAAAAAATCATTCACAACCTACTGCTAGTCAGCCTCTTAGTCTTTCTCTCTTCTATTTTGCCAAATAAAATAGTTCCCTGCAAAAATTATTCTATGCCTTTGACTGTGATGTGGACTCTTCTCTTCTCCATAAAGGCAACTGCTCCTTCCCTTTGAAGTCTCAGCTTCAAGCAGTACCTACAGGAAGTTCTATATGCTGGCCAATTTTAAGGTTAGGTGTTCTCATACTGTGTAAATTCCTTCACCATAGTGCATATTATTATCATTGCAGACTCTGGAGTTTTCTTGATAATATCACTGCCCAATTGGACTCTAGAAGTCTTAGAAGATTGGTATCTTATTTATATTTTTATTTAAAACATATACCCCAGTGCGTAGCACATAGTAAGAATTCAATAATAATAAATGTTTTTATATGATTAATCAATAGGTGTTTTAGGAAATGTTGAATTCAATGGTCTTGGAAAATTGGTGAAATTTAAAGATCATGCTATTTAAGTCAACTTGTCCAGCCTCTGAAAATGCTGATTTGTTGAGATTCCCTTTCGATTTTTTTCCTAAAATTTCTTTTAAATTTAGGAAAGGGAATGGTAACTTTACTAATGTTATAAAATTTGGTGATGATATTTATGAGTCCTGTATACATGCCAAAAGTGATTTTATAGGCATAGATCTTATATCCGTTTTCAGGTCCTTTCTTAATTGACTGAATAGCCCTGACAAGTTTATGTTCACCTGTGCAAGCTTATCTCTCAATGGTCATGTTAGGCTCTCAACTCTGGCCTTAAAGTGATTATGACACCTGAAACCTTGGATTATAAATTTAAGGTGATGCATCTTTTTCTTTATCCAAAAGATGTAATTATATAAAACTTACCTAAGCTGCAGCAAAATTGCCTTTTGTTCTCATTGTTTTATAAAACAATGGGGATGGGGAGAAGTGGTCATCTGAATGTATTTTCCAGAAAAACACTTTGAAAAATATAGTTCAAGTCCGATTCAGCCAAAAAAAAATTTAAAGAAAATTAAAGTTATCATGACTTTCACCCTATAATATTTATAGTCAAATATTTGTTGCCACTAATCCCTTGCTATATTTAAATGAGTACTCTATCCTAAGGAGACATCTTCCTGACAATAAAATGGATGATTAACAAACATCATATCTTACAGTAGCCTCAACGAGCAAGTATGTGGGTGGAGGAGTAAAACACAAAGGGGATCAAAAGTTCTATCCAAATTTTCTCTCTGTTCTTTAAATTTATGCTATTTAGGTTTACAAAATGACATGAAAATAAATTTATCTTAATCCAAACCTTGTGTTGTAAGCTGAATAATGCCTCCCAAAGATGTCCATGCAGTAATCCTCAGAAACTATGAATATGGCAAAAAGGAAACTTACAGATGTGATTAAGTTAAGGATCTGGATATGGGAAGATTATCTTGTATTATCCAAGTGGACTCACTGTAATTACAAGGATCCTTATAAGGAGGAGGCAGATGGTCAGAAAGAGTGAAGGCAACAAGACAATGAAAACAAAGATTTGTGATATATTTTGAAGATAGAGAAAGGGGCCATAAGCCCAGGAATGCAGATGACCTCAGGAAGCTGGAAAGGCAAGGCAACAGGTTCTGTCCAGAGGCTCCAGGAGGATCCAACGACAGACACCTTGTCTCTATCCCAGCGAAACTTATTTCAGACTTCTGGCCTCCAGAATTATAAGAGAAACTAAGTTTGTGGTAATTTCTATAGCAGCAATAAAAAACTAACATATCTTTTTTTCTCTTAAAAAGGTGCTGAAATAAAACTTGCCTAGTTTGAAACTTAGTAGAAAAATATAAACTACCAAGAATGATACCATGGTCTACTTTTATATTAAAAATATGAATATTAACTGAAGTGGCATTAAATGAATAATAATATGGATGGCGCATGACAACATAGGAGAAACTAAAGCAGTATTATGTAGAATATATATTTTGCAGTGAAAATCATTGTGTTGTATGCCTGGCTTGACTTGCTTATTAGTTGATTGACATTGTGTATGTTATTTGCCTTCTGTAAGCCTCAATTTTCCTTCTATTAAAACACTATCTCGGGGTGTCTGGGTCGTCCAGTGGTTGAGCGTCTCCCTTCAGCTCAGGGTGTGACACCAGAGTCCTGGGATTGAGTCCCACATTGGGCTCCCTGAATGGAGCCTGCTTCTCCCTCTGCCTGTGTCTCTGCCTCTCTCTGTGTCTCTCATGAATAAATAAACAAAATCCTTTAAAAATAAAAAATAAAACATTATCTCTAGTAATGTTGCAAGGATTAACTTATAAAAATGATGGATTAAACATACATAGTAATTTTTATGTGGCAGGGAGTATTTTATGCACTTTCTATGAATTCATTTAATACCCACTATAACTCTATTAAATAAGTTCTATTATTATCCCAATTTTACAGAAAAGGAAACTGAGATATTTAATAACTTGTCCAAGGTTACAAAACAAATAAGTGGCAGAGAGAGGATTCTGACCCAGAGACCATTACAATATTCTATGCTGTTAACCACTGCATTAAACTTAGATCAGTGTCCATAGAGAAAACATAACCAGTTACATTATTAAAGCTCCTTGTGTCTGAATCTAAGAGTTCTTTCTCTCTCTCTCTCTGTCTCTCTCTCTCTCTCTTTCTTTTAACATGAATCTACTCTTAAGAAAAATACTTCCAGAATTACAAATGTGTTTTTTTGTTTGCTTGTTAGTTTTTATCCTCTTTAATCAGAATTACGAAGGTCTTTGAATAATCCCTACTAAATTAATCTCTAAGGTCCTTACCAGCTCAGTGAGTCTCTGAAATGACCACTACTGGTCCCCCCAAAAATTGGGTGGCCAAGGTGCTTGCTCTAAGAAGATAAAATGAAACTCCTATGTGTCCAGATGTTTTGATTAACTGACCACTTCTATCCCTTCCAGACCATTGAACCTATAATAAAAAAAAAACAAGAGAAACAGTTTTGTTTTGTTTTGTTTTTTAAAGGACTTCATTACAAATAACATTGTTCAAAGGACAAAAATGATGGTCATTGGAAAAATACTTGGTTATGAATTAATTCCAACCTATCCTTTCTGGAAATACATTTATTAAAACACAAACTAAAAGTTTTGCTTCAGTACAAGATATAGAAGAAAAAATACAACCGCCCCTAAAAGATCTTAAAGGGTTTTTAGCATATTTTTATCTTCAAAGGAACTGAGAAAATATTTTTAAAGAAAGCCGTAAAATGTTTCCCATTCTACCCAAAGCATTTGCATTTTCAGAGTGACACTTTATTTAGCCCACTTTGTTCGTATTAATTTTCAGCGCTGTGAGCAAGCATGTCAGTGTATATTAACACCTGATCTATAAAGGGAACGCTGAGGCCTTACTCAAAATATTAGTCACCGCACCTTGGGGATGCTGCTGTGCTTCTGCTGTTGGCTTCCATGCAGAATGATGTACATGCTTTGATTCTTAATGAAACATGCACACAATCAACTTCATCACCAAGAACACTGAAACTTCAACGACTGTTTTCAAGCTCAGATGATTTTCCAGGCCTCTCCTGTTTTTTAACACCAGTGGTTTGTGATGTATAGAACACCAATTCCCAAACAGAATGCTGGAAAGGGAATTCTAACGTGAAGGAGAGAGGTCTTCTGAAAGGTTTTCATGTGTGTATCACCTTTATCAAGACCTTCACACCTGGTATTCCCGAAGGTTTAGGTTTCATGAGTCATAACTTAAAACCTCAGTTCAGCTTATTTGTCTCTCTCATTTTCTAGGTGGTAAGTTATTGAAAGTGAACATTATGCCATAATCATCTTTGTATCCAAAGCACTGGTTTCACACATTGTAGAAGAAGATATTCGCTATGACGTCAACATCTTTAGATTCACTAGGACTTGGTTTGTGTCTTACCATGTGATCTATCCTGGAGAATGTGCCATACTGCACTTTAGAAGAATGTACGTCCTGCTGCTGTTGAGTGGAATATCCTGTACGCATCTGTGGTACGAGGTTCATTTAATCCATTGTCTCCAGAATGGCTTTATATCCCAAATGACATTCTAGTCCCAGACCACGTTCTAGTCTTCGTCTATTGCGTTATTGTTGCTAGATTCCCTGAGGCGTGATAAGCTGGGAGAGATTTCTGCCTTTGTTCTTTCCACGCGTATCATTATGAAAAATCCTCTAATATTTTAGGTGTAACAAGTGTTTCAGTTCCTTGAACTAAAGGAATCCAACACACACATACACACACACACATGCAACCACACATTGGTATGTACACACCCATGTCCACATCATACCTTATTTCCTAGTCCGAAGAAGAACAAGTAGAAAATTCTCAAGCAGCACATCAAAGACAGAGAGACAGATTAAAAAAAAAAAAAAGATGCAATGGCAAAAACATTTTCATTAGCAGCTACTAAATGTAAAGAGCATACTTCTCCCTGTTTTATAATAGTTGACATTTACAACCATAATTTTGGATCACTAAAGGAAATGTAATATGATTATTCATATGGTTACAAAGTAAAGGAGGGGTATGTGTAAAACACTTCAGCTAGAATGCTATCAGACTATTATAAAATCAAGAATATTTCAGTACTTAAAATAATAAACATCACTATATAGTTTTTACGAGGAAATGTCTCACATTTTTCAAAAACGAACAGGTTTTAATGTATTCACTCAGAATTCTTCTTATACTCCCATTTTGAATTTTTCCTGGCCTCCTGTGTAGTTGTCCAATGGGCCCTATTGTATCCTGGCCCTCAGAAATACATTTTGGACTCTCCAGGCAGGAACTAATATATATTTGCACCATTCCTCTTAAGAAGAAAGTATAGGAACATCTACTTTGAATATTTTCTTGCAGAGACATAAAAACATAAAATCCTTATATTATTTTAAAGCACACAACTCTGAAATAAACTCTAGCTCAAATATAACAGAGAACACTTTTTAATCATTCGATTAAGCCTGTTCATTGTCAGTGACATGAGGATGAGACTGGGAAATAGAATATCATTAAGTCAATGATTTAGATGAGGGATAATAATTTGCATTTGTAGTGCAGAGCACATTTCATTCACGAAGAGGATGAGTAACTAGATTTGTTTTCCTTCCCCATAAATTACTGGAATTCAAGCGGCATAGTAATGATGAGTGGACTGATTGCTCTTTGTGTTTGCAGACTTGATTTTCAGAGCTACTTAGAGCATTTAATCTAGCATTGAGGCAAGCTCCCCAATTTTGGTTTCAAGGATGCTTTCTGTGCTTTAAAAATCCAAGTTTAAGTCAATTGTACAATGAACTATTTGGTCTCAGGTATCAACGAGGTGCTTTGTTTATCCGTAGTTTAGGCTGAGCTTTTGAGGGCCTGAGTATTTAAAGAATCACAATTTAGGAGATAAGGTCTTCTCTGTCTCATTACTACAGTAAGGAATGAGTGAAGTTAGAATACCGAAAGACACAAGTATTGGGTCATTTATGTATAGATAATCCCTTTTGTAATCCAAAAAATATTTTCCAGAAGCAATCAGAACACCTCCAGATTTTCAATTGGACACAAATGCCTTGATTTTACATGGTGAATTGGGTGCTTAAAAAGTATCTATGAATCTGTGTCACAGGTTTTTCTCTGTATCTTTTACCAAAACCTCAGTTTGTATGCCAAAAATTAAAAGAGTTTTTGGATTTGGGGTTTTCTGAGATAGTGTGATGGCGTTATAAAGCATATCTGCAAAGTGGCATAAGTTGAGGTTGACCCATGAAAGGGATTATCTCTTGATGCTGTTGTGTCTTAAGTTATTCTTACCTTTGCTGGAAGATAAACAGCAACTACATAAAGGTTTGTTTTAATTTGCATTTTTGTTTCCACTGAACTTTCTTCATTATTAATATTACTTAGACATATGGTACCCCACATATTATAATAGAAAAATACATTGGTACAGACACTATCGCTTTACTAAAATAGGCCTTCAAGACATGAACACTTTCTCACTATTTCCTTCCCCTCTTTCTAAATATACATAATATTGTACATAATAGATCCCTTTTTATAAATACTATTTTCCTTTTTGAAATCTGAGGTAGTAATTTCTAGATAGCTCTGAGATCTGATTCAGCTAAATTCTGATAGTGGTTAAAATCATAACTGAAATAAATCTAAAAGTGGAGACCTAAATTTAAATAAAATAAAATCATTATGAGAGAATCCATTCTCTTAATTTCATTGAAAAGGAAGGGAAGGTATACAAACATGTGAAAATGGAAACAAAGCATACCAAAACTTATACAACGTGGTAAAAGCAGTTCTAAGAGGGAATTTCATAGTGATAAATGCTTACATTAAGAAAAAGAAAGGTCTTACATAAATAACTTGCTTTCACATCTCAAGAAACTAGAAAAAAGAAAAATCTAAGCCCAAAGTCAGTAGAAGGAACACAGCAGAAATAAATAAAATAAAGAATAGAAAAAAATTTGAAAAGATCAACAGGTTTTGGTTTTTGGAAATTTGGTTTTTGAAAGGATAAACAAAATTAACAACCTTTAGCTAAACCTATAAGAAAAAAAAAGAGAGTCCTTAAATAAATAAAATTGTAAATGAAACAGTAGTTGTGACTGATACCACAGTAATACAAAGGTTCATAGGAGACCACTATGAACAATTATATGTCAACAGATTGGATAACCCAGAAGAAACGTATAAATTCCTAGAAACATATAAGCTACCAAGAGTGAATCATGAAGAGGGAAAATCTGAACAGACTGATAATGAGTCTGAATCAGTAATCAAAACCTCCCAAAAAGAAAAGTCCAGGACCAGGCGGTTTCATTGGTGAATTCTAACAACATTTAAAGAATTAATGCCAATCCTTTTCAAAGTCTTACAGAAAAGATAAGGTGAAGGAGCATCCCAAACTCATTTTACAAGGCCAGAGTTGTCCTAATACCAAAGCCAGGGAGGAGATTACAAGAAAATAAGACTACCGCCCATATTCCTGATGAACATGGATAAAAAAAAATTCTCAACAAAATAAAATATGATATTGTATACTTGAAAGTTGATGAGAAAGGAGATCTTAATTGTTCTCACCATAACAACAACAAAACATGGTAATTATTTGAGGTGAAGATGCCTTAACTAACCCTATTGCTGTAATCATCTCACAATATATAGGTATTAGATCACCAACTTGTACACCTAAAACCTACACAATGTTACATGGCAAATATATCTCAATAAAGCCGAGGGGAAAAGATTAATACACATATTCAACAACGATGTGGGATTTACTCCAGGAAAACAAAGATGGTCCAATATTAGGAAATCTGATTATATAATTCACCACAATGGTACATTTAAAAGGAATAGCATAAAAAACGTCACCATAGAGGTTAAAAATGGATTTGATAATGTTTAAAATAGGTTCTTTTTTGATGTAGTAAAAAATAAATAGGATACCTTCTTTACATGATAAATTATGTGTCTTATTCCCCCAAAAGGGTCATATTTACTGGTGAAGCTCTAGCTGTATTTTTCTTAAAACTCAGAGAGAAGAAATTATGCCACTATTATTTAATATTTTTGTAGATAAAATATGGAAAGTTATACAGTGGGTTGTTAAGATGGGATATTTGGAGTGGAGAGATGCTATGGAATGTGGAGGGGAAAAAAGGGGGGGAAGAGCCAAATAAATAAGAAAAAGATTATGAAAAAAAATTCACAAAGAACATGAATATGATTATATTTATCTAATCATCTGTCTACGTACCTGTGTATCTACCTATATTCATGCAGGTAATGAAATTAAATAATCTTCAAACAATAACAGTAACCACAAAAATTGTTATCGCATTTGCAGCATTACTTCTCAAACTAAAGTGATGAAAGACCAGTCTTTTTGCTTTTAATTTACCATGATTAGATAATTTTAAAAATACAATAAAAATGAACTTCTGAAAAAAGTCACAACTACACTAATGTCACAAACATATGAAATTACCTCAAAGTTTCTAAATGTTTGCTCTTAATTTTTATTCTTATCTTACTTCCAGGTCGATATTATTTCATGTACTGTTTTAAAAAAAGACCCCCCAAATGCAAAAAAAAAACAAAAAAACAAAAAATGCCCTCTCTTCTTGGACAAAAAGATTCAGAATGAGGCTAATTCTCTTTAAATTGATATTTAATTATTATAAAATCACCAAAAGATACCAAGAGTTTTTGGAACTATATAGATTCTAAAGTTCATGTGAAAAAATAAACCAAGGCATTTTGTCAAAAATAATTGTGAAAATAAAAACCAATGTAAAGGGATTAGACCTACTAGCTGTGAACATATTTTAAAACTACAATAATTTAATATACTAAACCATATCTATAAACTTTCTAGGATAAAACATGGAATTTTTAAAATAATCATAGAGTGAGAAAGGCCCTTCTATATAAAATACATAAACCCAGAGGTGGTAAGAGAAAAAGGTGATAAGTTTTACTACACTTTTTAAAATGTGCATAGTAAAAACACCTTAACCTCAGTTAGAAGGTAAAATTCAAATGGGGGAAAAATGCAACAGTGATAACAAAGGTTTCAATTATTTAATATATAAATAATGCATGTAAGTCAATATCAAAAAGCAATAATCTGATAAAAATAATCAAATGCTACTACTAGTTTATAGAAAAGAACATGCAAATATATCTTAGACATATGAAAATATGTTCATCTTTACTCTTAAAAAAAGAAATATAAATTAAAATAATGATCAATTATCATTTTGGTCTTTGGCAAAAATCAAATAGTTCAATACGGCATTGTTGTAAAGAGGGTGAGAAAACCAGAACTCTCATTAATTATATGGTATTATATAGGTAACTTTTCAATATTCATTAAAATTTTCATAACTTATATACTCTGAATCAGCACTTCTATGTTTACAAATATCTATAAATAGAATCCCACATGGTAAGGATGATATTAGGTAAATGATATTTAATGAAATATTTTTATTATGAAAATACTTGGAAAAAATAAAGTCCCTTCATGGATAAGTTAATTTAATGAGGGCACAGCTGTGCCATAGAATACTATATAGTCATTAAGAAGAATGAGGCAGCTCTTTCTGTATAATATATGCAAGGATCTCAAAAATATATTGTTCAGTGATAAAACAAGTTGAGGAAAATGATGTAGACAATGCTAAATGTTGGTCTTATAACATGTACACACACATTTAATGTATGTTTGCATATACATAAAGCATATTTGGACAGATTACATTAAAAAATAGAATTGTGGAGGGAAATATATGGCCTGAGAAAATGTATGAAAAATAAAGATAATTCTAAACCCTTTTACAACTTTCAGATTTTTGCACCCTATGTTTGTAGTAATAATTTTTTTAAATATATAACATTATAAAAATAATATAAAATATGTAAACTAAAAGCAATAACATTATAAGTAGACTTTGTCAAATAATGTAAATTAAGTGAGAGCTTCTCTCAAGTTGACAGTTTCCTCACCTGTAGTATAATTTTGATTCCTGTGAACCCTTCCAACTATAAAAGTTTATGTCTCTATTATGGAATTTTCTTGAGAATGAGATGTGTATTTTATCTTCTGGAAAACAAATAATATGTAATATGCCAAAAAAAAGATTATGAAATAATTATTTTCTTGCTGTGTTTTGTAAATATAAAACAAGGCAGTCAAATGCAATAAAGACCCCAATGAGTTAAAATTAAAACCGGAAATGCAGTCCTGGGGACAGGACCATTGGCTGGCCTCTAGTTACCTAGATTCTAAGGAAACACACCTTCTCAGACTTGTGAATTAAAATGGTTTATTTTGGACACAACCAGAATGTGTGTTACCAAGATCATATATATCTGCTGAAGAACAAATGAATGAGAGAATAAATATGTGGATCACAGATAAAGGCATTTTTCCATTGAAAGGCAAGCTAATGAGCTGAATCAAAGAAAGAGTTAGGGGCCATTCAGGATCAAGGTTCTGAACGTGCAGAGCTTCACATTGCCTCCCTTCAGGTCCCAGGCAACAAACCTCAAGACTTTCCCAAACCTTAGAATTCGTGCAGTGGTTTCACTTTGTAGTTAAGATCAACTCCAAACTTCTTAAAATGGCATTCAACGCCTTTGTGATGTGCCCAGTGCTTCCTTCCAGAGACTCATCTCATGTCACTTTCCTTCCTCCAATTCAGGCTTCAGCCATTTTAAACTTTCAATTCCTTGAACATACCAAATTCTCATTTCCTACAGAATCTTTGAACATGTTTTTACCTGTGCTGACCTTCAACCCACTTCAGTTTTCCTGAAGCCCATTTTACATTTTGGTCTCAATTTTACTGTCAATGGACCCATAAAACCTTCCCTGACTCCTCAGACCGCTCAACGTCCCCTTGCACTCCAGGCTCAGCCGTAGGGTTGTATGGATCCATTACAGCGCTGCTGTCACAATGTAATAGAATTCTCTATATGACCACCTTTCCTGGCCACCAGTCTATAAATTCCATTTCTGTCTCATTTGTTACTTTTCTCCAAAATTCCGTGCAGTGTCTATCCCTATCGTATCTAAAATTGCTTCCCCAGCACATACACACACAGACACACACACACACAATATCCCACTTTCTTGCCTTATTTTTCTTCATAGCTTTTTTTTCCCATTTAACTTACTGTATTTTAACTTCATTATCTTTCTTCTCCCACTGTTACAAAAAAATCCATGAAGCTGGGGTTTTTCTCTATTTAGTTCAATTGCTCTGACCCAAGAGACTAGAACAGTAACTGAAACAAAATGGGCATCCAATAAGCATTTTTTTAAGATTTTATGTGTTTATGTATATATGTATTTATTTTAGATAGAGAGCATAGGTGGGGGCAGGAGGGGCAGAGGGGGAGGGAGAGAGAGAATCTTAAGCAGATTCCACGCTGAGTGCCAAGCTCCATGCAAGGCTCAATCTCATGACCCTGAGAGAACAAGAGCCGAGTGCTCAACCTACTGAGCCACCCAGGCACCCCTAACTATTTCTGAAATGAACAAATAAGTGAATGAATATGGTAAATGGGTCAGCAAAATAATTGTGTTGTGGGTGAATCCATCATGCATTGCAATAGGCAGGACTGAGACTATCATTTAATGACTGGTCTATCATTTAAGATGAGTTACCGTGGGTCCTTAAGGCTAAGTGCCATCTTCCCCCTTCATCAGTGGCTAGACCCTCCTTGAGAGCTAAAAGGTCCATATCTTCACCTGATTCTACTTTGATCCAGTTCTCATCACATACTGAAAAGAGAGCACTTATCACCAGGATCCAGGTTTGGAGTGTCTTCTTAACAAAGGCAGAAGAGTTATTTTTCTTACACAGCCTATCAGTGTATTGTAGCTCCAAGGTCCCAGATACCTTGTTCTTTGTTGTTCATTGTCCCTCTGAGAAGCAGAAGCGATTTCAAGTTACTAATTATAGGTCACAATTTGCTTGATCCACCGTTAACACAGAATACCTCTCTGTTAGTGCTTTCCCCTATTGATAGGCGGTCCCAACCTGGACAGATATAGTGAAGACGACCTCTGCCTCGTGCTGCCTCTATTTCAGAAGTCATTGGCTTTTACAAGACCTTTCCCAGAGTTAACAGTCAGCAGCACTTTCAATATATGCACAGTATACTTACTTTGGAGGGACAAATTTAGTGAAAATTTGAAATGAATTATCCAGAATAAACATATTCAGAAAGTCTACCGACTTCTAAACAAAACAGTGCATGCTATGTGTCACTTCCAAGTGGTGTTGAATTAAAAATGATGAGACATTTTACATAAGTCTTATTTTGGATCATTTAAATTTTTTAATCCAAAGAGAATTTTTGCCAGCAATTACCCTAAACCAGCTGCCATTAGAGCCACTGTGACTCTATTCCCCCTTTTGTGGTTCTATGTCAAATTTGGGTATTTGATTCTAAAGAATGCAACACCAATATCACTATGCACCTTGTCATAAAACTAGCCCTTTCAGTCAACTTCTCCACGGTCCCTAAGATACAGCAATTGAAGTAATTGACATTGTAATACTAGACCAAAGGACTCCAGAACTGCATAAACAGCATATCTGTGTACCCCAAAGTACTATCACATTACTGAAATATGATGATAATAACAAAAAAAGCATTTTTTTCTAAGTACAAATATGATATATAATTTAGGCACAATCCCTGTGACCATAGATTACCATGCTTTGCCCTTCCTTCCAAACACGTCTCTGGCCAATTTTCCACCAGAAACCTATTTCCAAGGCACAAAGAGAAACAACGGAGAAATATGACATAAATACATACATGCATACGTATGGGCATAGACTAACTTTGGAAGGGGACCAAGTAGCACAGTCAAAACAAGTGAAAATTCTGAAGAGAACTCTGTGTGTGAGGACAATTCCCAGGGAAAACAGATGCTGCGTTGTTAGAAATAGCTTGAAGATGGAGGAAAGATGTAGGTCAATTAGCCCTGGGATCTAGGATAAGATACAGCTTGGAATACTAGGACCTAGAACAAATGTCGCAAAAAAACTTTATAAATTCTAAAAGTAAATTGACCTATAGCTTCCCATCAGGAAGATATTGTGTAGTTTAAACGTTATGAGGCCCCTTTCCTTTCTCTGATAAAATCCCAGTCTCTTGCCTTTTTCATTCTTCAATGTCACATCAAATCCATGTGGCAGATTAACCCTGAACAAGTTGAGAAATTACTTTCTTTGCAATAGTTTGGAATTTGCTGACATTATGAAGTTTCATCATCTGTGTTAAGGTGTTTGACACCTGTATCATTGCTAGACCTAAAAACAAAAGAATTTCAACATACATTTTCATTTAGAAAGCTAATCCCTGAAGCTAAACTAGTGAAAATCAAAAAAGTCCAAAGTCAGCTTTCTTTTTCTTTTCTTTTTTAAAAAATATTTTATTTAGTATTCATGAGAGACACAGAGAGAGAGGCAGAGACACAGGCAGAGGCAGAAGCAGACTCCCTCTGGGGAGCCCGATGCGCCACTGGATCCCAGGACCTGGGGATCATGACCTGAGCTAAAGGCAGACGCTCAACCACTGAGCCACCCACGTGTCCCCAAAATCTTTTTGCTTTTAAAAACCATAGATAGGGTGTCAGTAGTCTTTCCCAGTGTATCTAAAATGCATTCTGTCCATTGATAATCAGTGGGAAAAAACAAGCAGTTTCTAGAGATTTCTCTGTGAGAGTAAGTGAACCAATACCAGATGAATGACGAGAAGACCAAAAGCAACTGCTTGGCATATATTGCTACTTATAAGTTCACGCGAGATTTAATGTCTCAAAAAAACAAAGATTCATTATTTCTCAGGATTCTGAGAATTGACTGTATAATTCAAAGTGGCCCAGCTCAAATGAGGCTGCGTGGTGTTAGAAGACGTTCACCAATGTGACAAATGGCTGGTTAAGTGAAATAATGGAGAAAACTTGGTCATTGTAGCTTTCATCATCCAGAAGACCAGCCCAGTTTAACTTACACAGCCCTCCCTAAAATAACAAGATAAACTCCAAAGCGCAAGCACTTCTCAAGACTCCTTGCATTACATTTGTAAAGAAGCTTTGTCCAAGGCAAGACTTGTGACCAAACCAGATTCAAGGAGTGGAGAAATAGATCTCCCCTCTCTTGATTAAAGGAGGTACGAGGGGAACCTGGGTGGCTCATGGTTGAGCGTCTGCCTGTGGCCCAGGGCGTGACCTTGGGGTCCTGGGATCGAGTCCCACGTCGGGCTCCCTGCATGGAGCCTGCTTCTCCCTCTGCCTGTGTCTCTGCCTCTCTGTGTGTCTCTCATGAATGCATACAGGAATGAGGGGAATTCATGGTCTTTTTGTAATCATTAACACCCCGTGTCACTTGTAAATCGTAAATCCAACAGTCCGATTAGTGGCTCCAGATGTTAACAGAGATCTAAATACAAAACATTCACTCTTAAAATAAATAAGTAAACAAAAACAGTACTAAACAAATATGTTTATTTGGTCACAATAGCTAAACATACCATCTGGTGTAGTAGCCTATATCCTAGTGAATTCTAGGATAGATTTTTGAGCCGTTTTAGATCCTATGTTTTATAAACTTTAAAAGACTAATTAAATAATAGTTCCTTTACCATTAACAATATAATTCATAGTTAATGATTTTTTCGAATGTTATATTTGTTTACCATCAATAACATCATCCATACTTCTAAACCTCAGACTAATCCCTTCTTTTTCTGTTAGTCCACGAAGAGTTGTTATGAGCTCTGGACTTTCTTGGATTAACAGCAGAGGATGAACAGCACATTCTACAAGAGAATAAACTGTTCCTTCAACATTTCAACATTCATAATGAAAGCCAGTGAAATTTGAAAATATTTTTTTTCATTTCAATCAGATATTACTGGATTAGCTACTTTATGAATATATTCCCACCTGGTCTAGGTTCATATTCTAAAATAATTCAACCAACAATATTTATTAGTCCTGGAATTTCAAAGAACATTATTAACACTGTAAGGAAATGTAATGAACCTCTAATTCAGAGGTATCTGCAGGGTTTTATCTCATTTGTCAAAAATAATTTAGTAGTTGCTGTCAGAGCACTATATTGAGAAGAATTCTAAGGTCATGCCTGGTCTTAGGAGGAAAGAATACAGTAATTGATTAGTGATGTCTGCTATGGAAACCAGAGGAAAGACACAAGTGCCATTCTGCTCTAAGTCAAATTTGTCATTTTATTTTAAAGATTTTATTTATTTATTTATTTATTTATTATTTATTTATTTATTTATTTATTTATTTATTTAGAGAGCACAAGCAAGGAGAGGCAGAGGGAGAAGGAGAGAAACAATCTCAAACAGACTCCACCCTGAGCATGTTGAGCCCGACCTGGGGCTTGATCTCATGACCCCAAGATCATGACCTGAGCTGAAATCAAGAGTTGGATGTTTAACAGACTGAGCCACCCAGACACCCTCAAATTTGTCATTTTAAAGATAGGAAAAGACAGCAGAAGGGACTCCATAATCTCACCGTTTTTGATGATAAAGTCCAGTCTTACAAGTCCCATTGTGACTTCCAAGTCAATATTTATTTGGAGTAGACATTTGTCATTTTTTGCCTGGTCATCATCTACTTCCCACTATTTTTACTAGCTCTTCACTGTGTGCCAACATAGTTGGAAGACAATTTCCAGTGTTTGCCTTCTATCGCTGCCCTGATCCCAAGCCATAGAAAATGGGACCTTCCTCTACCACAAAATAGGCCAATGAGTTAGGCTTTGTTGGTAAAGCTTTTGTTCCAGAACTCTGAAACTTAAATGAGCAATGCAAAGAATGAGTAAATATAGGGGGAGTCAGATGATCCCATCACAGTAGCAAGCGCCCATGGATCAGATGGTTGCTGTAATGTGACTTTGATGGCTCTTCCTACAGCTTGGCCTGCAATTCTCCATTTTCTAAGCTTTAGTCTACCATTCAATTGTCAATTATGGGCATCCCTGCCATTTTCCCAATGCATCTCCTTTTGGTTAAAGGCCAGAGATAATTCCTGTTACTTCAAACCAGGGACCCTGATTGATGTTTTGTTCAGTTCCACAGTCATGAGTAAGTATTAGTGATGTAATGCTTTCCTCTGTTAAGGCACATTTCCATTTATAACCCTAAAATTGAATAAAATGTGTTCCATTGCAAAATATTAAAAGTACAGTCATTTGACAAGTACAAATATCTATAATAATGTCATTTGTAATGGTGGAATAGCTCAAATATTCCATTATATTGATCTTCAGATCTCATCAACATAATCTTATCGTTTCAATAGCCATGTAAAAACCAACCAAACAAACAAAAGTTGAATTGGAGCAGACTTTATATGTTTAATGAGAACCACCTGGGGAAAATTCCCTCACTTTCCCCTACCCTATCTATGCTCAGAATATATCACATTTGCTAATTATAGGTTATAAAGAACATATACTTTTAAGATTAAAGGTTGGTTTACAGACCATTGTTCATGTAAGATGTAACAAACCCATAAAAGTCCTGTCACATACAAAGTCTTCACTAATGTATATTTGGCAAATATTCTACTCTTAAGCCCTGGTTTACTTATCTGCTGTCAGGAAGAAAAGGTAAGAGGACATGCTGTCCTGGAAACTCATAACGTACTTCCATCATACTAGTATCACTTTGAGGCCAACTCATGGAGTATACATTACTCTTCTTGGCTATTTACATTAAGACTCCATTTAAAAAATGTCCTTTAGTCTTTCTGTTTTTATTAATGAAAAAATGCTACATTAAGAAATTTCTGCTTGCTTTTCCTTCTTACTTCATATAGAGACCCATGTGTAATCTGCAAAACAGTCTGAAAAGAATGGCACAAGCAGTCAAAATATTTACATATTTCTCTGTAAATTATTTCATAGAAAGATTTAACAAGCATAAGTAAGCTATGACAAGCATGTTCACTTATCTGAAGAGAAATACTTTGAGCTGATTTCCTGGCACTGAGAGGAAAGCTGGTTAAGTGACATCTCCCTTTACGGAATGCAATGATTAAACCAATAAGTTGTGTTTTACCTTCTCCAGGAAGGTCAGTTTGATATGGAGTTGTTTTCAATAATGCTGAATATACTATGCCCAAAATTGTAGAATCTATTACTTGGTAAGTAAAGCAAGGCTTCACATTGAAGTTAAAAAAAAAAAGAAAGAAAGAAAGAAAGAAAAAGAAAGAAAGAGAGGAAGAAGAAGAAGAAGAAGAAGAAGAAGAAGAAGAAGAAGAAGAAGAAACCAGAAGTAAAAACAAAACTCCAAACATCCACCACCAATGACAATAAAAATATAATTGAGAATGTAATGATATATACAAATAATTTCACACAAAACTGAGAAAGTAGTAAATGCTTAAATACTAAGAAACATCTTACACTTGAAGATGAGAAGTGGGGCCTCTCAAAACAGGATTTTATCAAATAATTTATCTATAAGACTCAATGGATTTTTTATTTCCACCTGAATTGTAAGAGGAACATAACTGGAGAATGTTGCCATTGATCTTGTGTAGGATCTTCCTTCAAGAAAGAAAAGAATAAATGGGGGCATTTATGTAAATGCCCAAACTCAGAAACCCCTGTCTACTAGCCAGAGGAGCAAGCTCTAATTTCACAAGTTACAGAGAAGCCTTATGAGATTCTCCTACGCTGAAATCAGCATTTCACATCAGAGTACACCGTAGGGCGTAAAATGATGAATATTGGGCATCCAGAAGACCACATTCCAGTCCAAATTCCTAACCTATTGCGATGACCTGAATTTAAACTCTACTTCCCACTCCTCCTTACCTGGCAGTTGAAGAAAATTAATTTCTGTGAACATGATTTCAGAACTGAGATGAGTAAAATGTTGATGGCACATGCAAAGTGCCCTACTCTGGAGAGGAGCAGTGACTTGAAACAACGTTGAATTTGCTTCCTATTATGCCAAAAAGAGCTGGCTACTACTACAACCTCCCCACCAAGACTACCATAATATATAGCTTATTGGTGAAAGACCTCCTTGTTAGCATCTCTGATCACAGAGGTTTCATTCTCATCTATCTTAAATCGCTCAGCTTGGTAAAGCATAGGCAATAACTCTTATCTAACAGGATTTCAATAGCCTCATAAATTCTACCTTTGGAAAATATTCAAATCAAGACATCCGTTCACATTCTTCACCCCTTCTCCTCATTTGCACAGAATAAGATGTCAAGTTAGGTCTCTTAGAAGACCCAATTCTGGTTGTTCAGCAACTAGGATTGATTCCCTGTCAGAAATAAATAAATAAATAAATAAATAAATAAATAAATAAATAAATAAATAAAAAGAAAAGAAAAGAAAAGAAAAGAAAAGAAAAGAAAAGAAAAGAAAAGAAAAGAAAAGAAAAGAAAAAAAGCGTGCTCAAGTGAGGCAGGTCTTCCATCCTAGCCTAATAGTTCAAGATTTAAAAGATGACAATCTGCTTGTTCCAAAATGACTCTCAATGGAATTGATGGCAGTTGTCAATTTTTTCAATTTAATTTGTTTTTCAAGGTATTTTTAAAACCAAATGAAATCAGCACTATTTTTTTTTTTATTTAAATGTTTCTTTCTCCTTGAGTTTAGAGATATCTGGGAAACTGTTATTGTTTTTATAAAAAGCAGTGTGAAAATACTGAACTACGGTCAGAATTTTTTAAAAACCTAGGGAAAAAAGACAACCATATTTCTCTGAACTTATCCTACCTGCAATCCTTTGTTCTGCCCCAGAAATATAAGATAGATGGACTATCCTGGGCTGCAAAAGAGATTTTGACTGTCGGGAGATGTCTCAAATCTTCGTGTGAGTATGATAAAATATTTTTTTATAAAAATGTTTTTATATCTATCAATTCGAATCAGTGGGTGTGTGTAGGGTCAGTTTAAAACATAGAATATAGAATTTAAAGTCAGAGAGATCAGGGCTCCAGTCGCAGCTTTAGCTAGTCACAGCTGCATTACTTAATTCTCCGAGTCTCTTTCTTCATCAATAAATCCAAACTAATAATAGTATATATTGCATGAGTTTTTAAAAATAAATATTAAATGAGATGTCAAATATAAAGTGCCTACTAGGAATATTTGGGGAGGGGGATAAGGCTCTTAAAATATTAGCTTTATTATATACCTAGATAAGGATAGCTAGATTGGCCAATAACTTACTCATGAGTCTTTGCAATGGCTGCATTCTTACTTTCCAGTTACCTGGGCCCGTGAGCTTCATTCTTTTCATCTCCCCTGGATTGCTGTCCTCCAGGTGTTAAATTCATTTTTTCTTTTACTATTTTCTGACAGCCATCTGTGTACCTGGCACTGTGATATGTGCTCAGAAAGCAATAAGAGCCAGATGTACTGTAGTCCCCGTCCTCAGGAGCTACCATTCAGGTGTGCGTGTGAGATGAGGAGGAGGGGAGTGGGTAGGAGGAAGCTGACAGCATGTATAATGCAGACAGTAATGAACCATGATAGAGATGTATAGGAGCTGTTAATCCGCCTTCTTTGGGGGTGGGGTGGAGGAGGTAGCCAAGTTCATAAACAAAATCTTTGCTGAGGTGAATGTGATTTCAGAATTAATTCTCAGTATAAGATGCAGTAACATGCAAAAACAGTGATCTCCTGCAGAAGAAGGCGTTGGATGTGGCTGGAATCCATGGAGGGTCAGGAAAGTGGCAGTTAAGTATAGGAATGGGGTGTTATCTTCTAGAATTACTGAATTACAAAGCTAGAATGAACTCGATGGATGATAAAGGCAATAATAAAAGCAATAATAACAGCAATAATTATATACCATTTGTTGTGTGCCAGGACACTTTACATATTAATTCTTTTAATGCTTACAAATACTCTATAATGTAAATATTATTGTCATCCTCATTTTAGAGGAGAGAAGATCTGAGGTATAGAAAGGTTAAACGGGAGCACCTGGGTAGCTCAGGTGGTTAAGTGGCTGACACTGGGTTTCAACTTAGATGGTGATCTTGTGATCTTGCAGTGGTGGGATCAAGCCCCACGTAGGGGGCTTGTGCTGAGCATGGTGTTGGCTTCATATTCTTTCTCCTTCTCCTTCCCCTCTGTTCTCCCTGCTGGCATGTATGCTCTCGCTCTCTCTCTCTCTCCCTCATAAATACATACATACAATTTTTTTTAAAAAAAAGAAAGTTTAAACAAATTGCCCAGGAATATCCCACCTAGTAAGTAGCAGAGCTGAGATTCAAACCCAGTCAGTTTGGGTCTGAAGCCAGAGGCTCACACACAATGCTATCTGCTTCTTTGTTTTTGTGCTTTCAATTAAGGAAACTTGTGCCCAGTAAGATAAATGATCAGAGCCCTTGGTAAGGGAGTGGCCTCTCTTTACAGCGCCTTTATCAGCACTACCCTGACAGGCTGCCACTAGAGAAACAAAATTACCTAATTGCCTAGCCATCTGTAGTTAAAAGTGACATTAAATCCTTGTGGCTAAAATTAGCCCACAGCATGTGCTCACCATAGTTGTGGAGCAAAGATAGGAAATAAGGCTAAAAATACAAAGCAATGAAGCAATAAGGTGTGTAGGCTTTAGGGTTACTTCATGCTCAGTGTATCAATGATCTCTTGGAATCAAACATTCCCTCCGTGGGCACCACACAGGTTTGCATCTGTAAAACCGGAGAAATTCCTACCTCATGACGCAGTGAAGATCCAGTGTCCTTTGTTCTCCCTCAGACTGAGACATAGTAAAGAATGATTGTTTGCTTCTTTCCTTCGTATTATTTTTTCACTTCTTCCCTTTTTCCATCCTTCCTCTTTGCCTCCCTTCCTCCCTCTCGTTATCCTTCCCTCTGTTCATTCTTTTCTTCCTTACACTTATTCTTTCTTCCAAATTACTATCTAGCAACTCTTCCACTTCCCTGAATGGTCTCTTGTCATTGTGTCTAGTAATAAAGCTTTAATGACAAAAAATAAGGAGAAATACACTAATTCTGAGAACTGTTGGTGATTACTCACACGACTACTAGATGGCTTAGAAAAGTGTAGATGATCTAATCCTAAGACTCAGAATCATAGCTAACATTGAGTTATATCCATTTATGGTCCTCACTGTAAAATATGTCAGGCTTTCAAGATACCAGTTATCTGTAACACCATACCACTACCCTACTACTCAAGGGCAACTGTTTTTTTAAGTACCGTAATAAAATTAATAAGATTTTTATTTAAAAAATCTTTAAAAATTAAAAAATTAAAAATTTTTAAAAATTAAAAAAAATTAAAAGAACAAATTTCAATAGTGTTACAATAATAATAAACTTTAGAGTTGAAAGGCATCATGAAGGAATACATTCCCAAAACTTGGTCCAACAAAGTTGTAGGTCTGAGCTACAAGAGGAGGTCTGAAAAAATATTCATTTAGTCTGAGAGGTCTTGTTTTTACTTTAAATTTATATATGTATTTTATGTAGGGGAAAAATACTTTTATGATATGCCATCCTTCTAGTTTCATGCACACTTATTTAATGACCCATAAATATACATTAATGCATTATTTTCATTTATACACACATGATATCATTAGTGAGAATTTTCACAAAATTAATCTTTACAAGTTTCAAACAAGCTTCAAAAAGTGTGTAATTTCTGAAATAAACTGAAGAAAATAAAAGAAGATAACTGAAGATTCCAAAAGAAGTCCTAATTTCTCATTTTTTTTTATATTCTATCCATTAACCATTGGCCTTATAAATGAAAGTATGAAACAAATATGTAATGTATTCATGCACTAGCTCCTTAGGTATAAAGGTTAAGAAAAATTGATTACAAACAAATGAGATCTATGACAAAGGCAGAGAAGTGAGGTGAAGAGCCCCCCAAATTAATCAGCATATAAATTAATCTTGCTTCCAAACAAAAAGTAGAACAGGAAGCATTGTCATCAATAATGTACTATGCCAAGAAATTCTCTAGGATGAATACTAATGAATATAAGCAAATAGTAGCTGGATGAGTAATGTAAATGTTCAAAAAGTTAAGAGAAAAAGTCTGAATATTTTCTAGTCTATGAACTATCTTTTAATGTCTTATTATTATTATCAACAATAGTGATAGAACAGTAGTTATCACCATTTACAAGGCATCTACAGAGTGCCTCACACATGCGTTCTCTAGTTTTCACATTTATCTTGTGAGATAAAGGTTATTACCTTTATCTTATTACCTCCATTTTACAAGTCCAGCAATTGAACCTCAGAAAGTTTGTGTCATACCTATAAATCACTGACAATGACCCAAGGTCTTCTGATTTCAAAGGCTGGACCCTTTCTACAATGCAGAGAAAGACTGAGAGTACTTTTCTAAATACATATAATTTCAATGACATAGTTTTTATTTTTATAATCATGGTGCTCATTGGCTAACTGTTATCTTCAGTTTATTTCAGAAGTTACACATATTTCCTACAAAGTTCCATATTGCCTTTTAACCATCTAACTTTGACAAGTTCTAGAAATTACTTCCATAAAGCAATCTGGACAAGTGAAGGACAGAGATGACCATCTAAGGTAAAGACAATTTCTAAGAGAATGAATTCTCCTAAGGAGGGGTGATTCTTTAATGGTAACTTCACCTCATCACACTTCACACAAGCGTGTTTTCCCAGTCCCTCATATTCCTTCTCTCTAAATACCCCCAATTCCCCTCTAATAAGGACAAGAATACATGGAAATCCTATCATTTCAACTCCAACCAATATGTATGATTATAAAATTTTCTGAGGAAAAAAGTAGTCACGCATACCTAGTAATCCTTAAATAGTCTATCATATATTAGGAATGGGTAGGAAATTTGCAAAGTTGTAAAATGCTTATAGTAAAATTACATATGCTTTAGTTGAAAAAAAGGAAAAGAAGAAATTAAATATCTGTGTGACTGTGAATAAGTTTTCTCTCTAAATCAGTTACTCTTACTTTATAAACCTCAGGTTGCGTTGTTATTCAAAACATCCTTGAATAATGTCTTTTTTAAAAAATAGGTTTAAGGGGTTCCTGGGTGGCTCAGTCTGTTGAGTATCCAACTCTTGATTTGGGCTCAGGTCATGATCTCAGGGTCCTGGGATAGAGCCCCATGTTAGGCTCCTCACTCAGCAAGGAATCTGCCTGAGACTCTCTCTCTCTCTCACCCTCTGCCCCTCCCCTCACTTGTATGCACGCTCGCTCTCTCTCAAATAAATAAATAAATATTTAAAAATTGTGTTTAAACACTAAAAACTCAAATAACCTAAGAGTCCATCATAACACATTATGGTATCTATCCATGTAATACTATGTTTTGCTGCCATCTGTATGGTAATAAAGACTTAGATTTATAAGCAAGAAGGATAAACACATTAAATTGTTAAATAGAAAAGTAGATTATAGGGGTGCCTGGGCAGTTCAGTCGTTTAAACTCTGACTTTAATTTCAGCTCAGGTCATGATTTTAGGATTGCCAGATGGGATCCCACATCAGGCTCTGTGCTCAAAGGCTGCTTAAGATTCTCTTACTCCCTCTGCCCTTCGCCTTATTCATGCTCCCTCCCTCCCCTCTAAAATAAATAAATAAATCTTAAAAAAGAAAGGTAGATTATAAAAATATTAAAAATAGCATGAGCTCGTTTTAAAAGCATATTAAAAATCATGTTTTTTTTCATTAAGGAAATATTATTTTTATAATTCTGAATATATAAGCAGTTTTGGTAGTTTTTAAAAATCAAACTCTATTGAATTTACATGTTAGAGGGGAAAATTAACATGTGATTATACCAAAATATACCTAAGAGAGAATTCATAAAATCAGGAGCCAGGTATTTTTTTTTTAAGATTCTATTTATTTATTCATCAAAGACATAGAGAGAGACAGCCAGAGACACAGGCAGAGGGAGAAGCAGGCTCCATGCAGGGAGCCTGATGCAGGCTCAAAGGCAGATGCTCAACCACTGAGCCACCAGGTGTCCCCAAACTGTATTTTAATAGCAGAAGAGTAAGTACCTAGATATGATGGCCAATTTTTACAACAATAAAACAAGCAATGAACATCATATTAACTATTGAAAATGCCAAGACCATTCTCACTAAAATGAGGGAAAACACTGGAGTATCACCATCCTCACAATCATTCAGCATTGTGAATAAGCTAATGCAATAAAAAAAGGCATATAATTATTGTAAACAAAAAAGATAAATACTACTATTTATATATGATTTTATAGTCAAAATGAACTATAAAATATGTGAGAAATATTAAGAAAACCTAATAAGATAATTGGATAAAAGAGAACTTTTTAGGTACTTTATTCTAAAAATCATTGAAATATATATTTCAAATATGAAATATGTATATTAATACCCTGCTGATAATAGTTATAAAATTATAATGTACCTTGTAATAAGTTAAAAAGGAAAATCATTATTTTAAATATATAACTTGAATAAATAGAAAATGATGTCTATACAGTATTCCTGAATTAAAAGACAATATTTTAAAAAATCTTTTAATACATATTAATGTTAATTAACACATATAAAATTAAGTTTGGGGTCAAAAAACTCAAAAATCTACATTCAAGGCACTGCTTCTAGTTGCTGACTCCTAAACTTTTATATATATTATATTATTATATTATATTATATTATATTATATTATATTATATTATTATAGTGAAGGCCCAAGTAACTGAGAACACAACACCAACTGAGTGGCTTAATTTAATGTGATTCCATTCAAAATCAAAATTTCCAAAAAAAGTGTGAAGATTTTTTTACATACATATGAAAATATATATTTCTAAGAAACTTTTTGAAGAAAAGATATAAATAAAAGCTTATCATATGTAAAATTTATTATGTTGGTTATTGAAATCAATACGCTATGCCATGAGCAAAAGCAGAGACCAAAAACAAAGCAAAACAAAAGCAAAAACAAAAACCAGGATATAAATTGCACTATAGACACATAAATCTAAGTACTTGTGGAAAAATCAATGTACTTAATTGTGTTCTTAGCATAAACAGCTATACATTTTAAAGTGAAAGAATTATCATCTTTGCAGTGTAAAAAGTCAAATTAAGAATTAAAATAAATTTAGAAAAATATTTATACAACATAAAAGGTAAGGGAACCTTTATGAAACAATAAATCTAGATGCCATAAAAGATAGCACTGACTGATAATTGCATAAAAGTCAAAATTTTGAAGAGAAATATTATTGATGCAAAGTCAAATAAGATTTAAGAAATTATTTGAAAAAGCTTTAGTATTCCTTTCTTTATAAAGAATTATTAATAATACACTACATGTTAATAAATTGAATTTAAATAAAGTTTTTCAAAAAGAAAGAAAATTGGCCATCATCAAGACCCCCTACAAAGTTTTATGCATCAAGCCAAAAAGTATAAGGCACACAAAAAAGCCAAAATACCCACACCAACAAACAAAAACAGAACCAAACGATTGAAAGTCAAAAGAAAGAATAAACAATAGAAATAGATCTATAGATGGTACAGATATTAGAATTATCCAACAGGGACTTTTAAATAACTGAAATCAATATTTTCAGAAAAGTAAAAGGAGAAGTAGAAGAGAGAGCATTTTAAATGAAAATTATAACTTACAAAAAATAACCAAATGGATGTTTTAAAACTGAAAAATTAGAAGGGAAATTTAAGATCATAAGAAGTACCAAAATTCAGAATCCATTTGTTAAATCTACACATAATTATTGAGCAACTACTACCAGACTGTTCTAGGATAAAGGAGCAAAAGAGTGAACAGAACAAAATCTTCTTCCTTTCTAGATCTTATGATCTAATCAGGGAAACAAAACAAAAAATGTAAGTAAAAAAAAATCTTACAATATATTAGAAGGGAATAACTGAACATGATATTAAATGGGAAACACACTAAAAAGATTATAACTGAATGAAGGAGGCAAAATAACAGGACACATGAAATGTAAAGAAAGGCCATCCTGGCAGAGGAAACAACAATTTTAAAGGCCTGAGAAAGTGGTGATTTGTCTGCTAAGGAAAAATGAGTTTTGTGTCATTGTAATAGTAGAACATGAGCTTTTTTAACTGGTGTGAGGGCTTTGGATTCTGCCTTTGAGTGAAATGAGGAAGTATAGGGTTTTTAATGGAACAGTGACAAGATCTGATGTACTTTTTAACATTTCTGCTTTTGAGATTAGACTCTAGGAACTAAGAGCATATATAGATAGAGTATTTTGGAATTTATTGCAATAAGTTTTCAAACAAGAGATGGTGGTGATTGAAGCCAGATGGAAGCAGTGGAGAAAGTAAGAAATACTTATATTCTGAATGCATTGTGATCAAGGGTCAGCAGGGGATATGAAACACAGAAGGGACTTAATAGTGACTCCAAATTTTTTACCTGATCAATTGAAGGGATGAGGTTGCCATTGAGTGAAATGGAGAAAACAGAGTATAGAAGATTTAGTGGTGGGGGAAGATCAAGGGTTGAGTTTCAGGTATGTTGAGCCCAAGATAACTGTGGGACATCTAAGTGGAGATAGCCAAGTAAAAAGTCAGGCACATGAAAAGGGAATTTCAGGGAAAAATCCAGGCAGGGTCCAAATCTCAGGAATTTAAATATATAAATTATATTTAAAGTTATGAGCCTGGATGAAATCCCTGAAGTGTAATAAGCAGAGGCTTGTGAAAAAAATTAAACTATTGTTCTCTGAAAAAGAATGAGACAAGGATAGAACAAATATTTATGGGAAGTAAATGGTTTGCTGTTTGGAGTATATTTTAAAACACTATTTGTCATTTTATCTGACCGTAAAGAACCACCTACATATAATTTTTAATTCTAAATAATCTTTTTAAAGTAAGGGTTATCTTCCTGAAGTCATAAAAACCCTAGAAGAGAGTACAGGCAGTAATTTCTCTGGCATTGGCTGTAACAACATTCTAGGTATGTTTCCTAAGACAAGGAAAACAAAAGCAAAAATAAACTACTGGGACCACATTGAAATAAAATCCTCTGCACAATGAAGAGAATTATCAACAAAATTAAAAGGCAACCTGCTGAATGAAAGAAGATACTTGCAAATGATATATCTGATAAAGGGCTAGTATCCAAAGTATATGAAGAACTTAAAAAACTCAATATCCAAAAAAGAATCCAATTAAGAAATGGGCAGGAGACGGGAACAGATATTTCTGCAAAGAAGATATCCAGGTGGCCAACAGACACATGAAAAGATGCTCAGCATCACTCATCATCAGGGAAATGCAAACCAAAACTACAATGGGATAGCACCTCACAGCTGTCAGAATCAAAAACACAAGTAACAAAAGTGTTGGCAACGATATGGAGAAACAGGAATCCCTGTGCGCAGCTGGTAGGGATGCAAACTGGTGCAGCCACTGTGGAGAACAGTATGGAGGGTCCTCAAAAAGTTAAAAATAGAACTACCCTATGATCTAGTCATCACTCTAGTAGGTACTTACCTGCGAAATACAAAACATTAATTCAAAGGAATACGTGTACTCTGTGTTCATTGGCATCACTAAATAGAAAAATTATGGAAGCAGCTCAAGTGTCCATTAACAGGTGAATGGATAGTGAATCTATATAATAAATGGGCTATTATTCAGCCATAAAAAAGCTAAATCTTGCCACTTACAACAAGAGAGCTAGAGAGCACAATGTTAAGCAAAACAAGTCAAAGAAGACTAATGCCATATGATTTCATTCATATGCATAATTTATGAAACAAAACAAACTAGCAAAGGAAAAAGAGAGAGAAACCAAGGGACAGACTCTTAACTATAGAGAACAAAGTGTTGGTCACCATAGGGAAGGTAGGCAGGGGGATGGGCTAAATAGGTGACAGGGATAAAAGAGTGCACTGGCTGTGATAGGGACACGGTGGTGAATGGAACTGTTGAATCACTGCCGTATACCTGAAACTACTGCAGCACTGTATGTTAGCTATGCTGGAATTACAATCTAAAAAATTAATAAAAGAAGTAAAGGTGGTCTTTGTAGGATACTAGTAAAGCAATTCATTATTTGAGAGCTTGTGAATAAAAAGGGAAATAAAAATCAAGCCTCTATTTTGCCTTTCCTATCAAACCTTACCATGCAGTGACCAATTTGTAACCTAGGGGAAAGTTTTCCCCAAAAGAAGTATTCCAACTAATGATATACAAGAGAAATGGTATTAGAGTATCGCCGCTTGTCATCCTCTAGGCGTTAAGAATCAGTGGCTGCTAAATCCATTTTCAAAAAGAAAAAAAAAAGATAATATATGCCTCCTGCATGATGTAGCCTAGCTGATAACAAACAAACCAAACAAACAAAAACTACCCGAACCTTAATGAGTCATGAGTCCAGCTACCAACATACAGGAAATGCGCAAGTTTGAGGGATGAGTTAAATGGTCTGCTTAGAGAGGAAGAAGAAAGGATGAGGTTCATCTGAAATGACATGAGCGATATGGATAAAGAAGGTAGCATTTGAGTTGGACTCTAAATAGTAATTATGACTTCAAGAAGAAAAGGAATTTCAAGGGTTTCTTGTATTAAGGGAACAGCCTGAACAAAGACAAGGAGAATCTGATATATTGGTAGGTGGCCAGTTTGCTGTGTGGCTCCCGGAGAAGAAGCCTAGCAGGAGAGGGAAACCTCACTAGGAAGTAAGGCTGGGAGTATGTTTTTTTTTTTTCTTATCTGCACTTTCTAAATTTTCTAAAATGGAAGAGGAAATTTTTTAGGTAGTAAACATATTTCCTTTTTTTAAAAAAAATATTTCTATAATCATAAAAATTCAAATTTTTTTTAGTGGAATTAAATAAAGGGAGTTTTGAGCCAACAAATGGAAGACTTCAAATGCCACGATCAAGATGTTTTACTGTCTTCTCCTCACCAGTTTTGGTTGGTTGTGCAACCGAGGATATACTTGGCTGCAACTCTGCTGCATTAAATGTTGATGCTAAGGGTGACATTAGTCATAAATTCTAGAAAAAAATTAGGTAGTTTTTACGGAAATTTAAAAATCATTACCATTACTGAAATGTTCAGTTTGAAGCCCCGTTAAAGAAATACAAAATTCCTGCTCTATCTTCGGGGAAGCCATCCAAGTGCACTTAATGTGGATGCCAATAAATTTTTAAATACAAGGTGAATGTAAACAGAGTCAATATAGCTTGATATAGGCCCAAATTAAGACACATATTAAAGCTGTAACTTGATTTCCAAACTGCTCTTCATCCTACAGACTGGGGACAATTTAAAACCTGATGATAAATGATGGCCAGTCAAATGGAAGGAGCAGAGACAAATGTGAGAGAGAGGATAAAAATGGGAAGGGTGATTAGCTAGGACGGAAAGGATACTTTATTTTTTAAAAAAGATTTTATTTATTTATTTGACAGAGCAAGAGAGAGAACCAACAGGGTAGCAGCAGAAGGAGGGGGAGAAACAGTCTCCCCCCAAGCAGGGAGCCCAATGCGGGGCTCGATCCCAGGACCCTGGGATCATGACCTGAGCCAGAAGCAGACGCTTAACGGACTGAGCCACCAGGTGCCCCGAGAGGGATACTTTAAAAGACTTGAGAACTGCAAGGACTTGAGAAAAACACAGGGCTCTTAGTCTCTGGTTCCTGGCAAAGGGAGGCTAAGGTAGGGTTCCAGGAGCCAAAACAGGTCTGCTCAGATTGTTACCCAAACTGGTGAGGAGTACGCACACTTCAAGGGGTATGAGCCAGTTTTAGCTAAAATAAATAAATAAATAAATAAATAAATAAATAAAAGGAAGCAAGATCTAGTTGGAAAAATGTCATCAGGCCCAAAAGGAGTGTGTAAATCAAGATATCTGGGTCTCAGGAGACCTAGACTAGATGGAGAAACAGACCAGAGACGTCAGGAGACCCAAGAGATCATCACAACCATTGGGACCATCAGGGGTGCCGAGAATAAAGCAGTTTTGTTTATTGAAAAAGGCAATGCCAGACTTACCTTTTGCCTTACTATGTTTTATATTAGGGAAATCCACCGCAATTTTGTGCTTTTTCAACCTTTTCTCACCTGTATTAATCAATATACATTTGATGCCAACTAATCAATATTTGCCTGTATTTCTCCATGCATGTGTTATCCGGATAATAGGAAATTATTCATGGACATTTGCAATGTATTTCCTGTTGAGGGCACCAGACATTCATTCATCAAAAAAATATTAATTGAGTGCATACTATTAGTAAGCTTTGTTGAAGCTGCTGGGTTTCGTAAATAAAGCCGACTTGACCTCTGTTCTCATGGAACACATTCCGGGTCGAGATACGAATGCTAAACAGATAACGAAGATCGTAACAACTCCGAGGTAGGTTGAGGCTTGGAAGAATGAGATGTGACAGTGACCGAGTGGCCACTTAGATTGGGGTGGTCAGGTCAGGACAGATCTTCGAAGAGACGGGTTTAAGCTGCATCCTGAATTACAAGAAACGGCCAGCTGATGAGCGGGATTCGGTTCCGAGGTGAAGGATATGGGAGAGAGACAAAACAAGAGTTTTGTGATCTGATCCCTTGGAGAATGTTTGGAAAAAGCACAGGTGTTGGAGTCTAATCTCACGTGCACTTTGAGCCTCTCTTTTCAGAGGCATCTCTAAGAGAAAAAGGCCCAGAGGGAAATTTTTTAAATTTTGGAATCTTCCCTAACAGAGAAGCATGAAGAACTACTAGTAGCTTGAAAGGAAAATGCAGATTTCTGCAGAGGGAAAGAGATAAAGCCATCAGGTTTTTATTGTACAAGCTGAGCTTCAAAGGTGAATCTGATACGTGCTACATCCCCCGCATGCCGGAATGAAATAAATGAGAAATGCAGGAGATGAAGGTACAAATCCAATTTCCCTTTTGCAACAAGACAGAGTCAGTAAGTCTTTGCTGCTTTCTTCATTTGAAAACTCATCCATATTTTATCTTCCTTCATAAACAATGTTTAGATAAACCCAGTGAATAATGGGCTTGAAAGCAAATTTTAAAGGTCATCTTGTGTGTATCCCTTGCTTCGGGCAAGAGTGCATTCATGCCCACCCAAGAAGCAGCCTTCTCCCGTGTCAGGTTTTGTTTTGGATGATGTTTATTTTTTCTAGGGGGGAGTCAGGGTAGGGAGGAGAGCAATGAAGAGCATGTTTGCCTTAAAAGCAAAAGCAGAGTTATTTTTAATGTAGGTGCCCTCCCCTGCCTATAATGTCAGGGGCAGAGTATTCTCTCCAAATGCCTTATACACTTACTTTCAGCTCTAAATGTATTTGTGCAAATCTCATGAATCATCAAGGCTTTTGAAAATATTTATAGGGAGAGAAACTCTACCCTTTTCATTAGAGTGAGTAAAACTCACATTTGTATCTTGCTATTGTTTAAGGAGAACAATGGTTGGGTGGATGAAAGAGAATGTCAGCTGGATCAACAAACAGCTGTTCCAACAGAAGTCTCGCTCCCCTATACAGTAAAGCAGTATTAATTGCTGCCTTCCCTGGAGTCTGCAAAGATGCTCCATCAGAACGTAGGACCCCGTTTAACTAAAATTAAAAGGGCTCAAATGAGACTTTCAGCACAGTGGCCACCTCACACTTCTAGAGAGAAAGCTGCAGGCCCCTTAAGCTTTCTTCACTGGATCTCCCCAAAAGACTCCACCATCTTTCAAGGCGATGTATTCTAGGGTCTCCTGCAAACGCTCTCAGGGAAACTTCTGCTGTTACTGCATGACCCAACGTCCCCCTGCCCAGGCTTTGATGGAAGCAGGAACTCTTATTTTTCCTAGAAACATATAGCCCTTATAATGTTCATAGCCTCTTGCACTTTTATTTTCTCTAGGCCGAAGAAATAACACTTCGTCCGGAAGCAGCATGCTGTTCAGTAAAGGGTATAGGAATATCTAGATGAGAATCTCGGCTCCACCATTTATTAATTGTATGGACAACTTATTAACTGGGAGAGCCCAGTTGACTCAACTTTCTTTGAGAAAGCTTTGAGCATGGTGAAGATCAAATGCGATTCTGTATAAAAATCATTTATAACAACATGCTTAACCCTTGTTAGATGACAATTTGTATCACTGTTGATCGCTTTTTTCCTTTATCAAATGTTTTCCAAATCTGTATGTGTTGTTTAAGCCACAGAATGGGGATATAGGTTAGGTTCAGTTATCTAAAAAGCCATAATTGATCCCAGTCATGGAAAGAGAATTTTATGCTTCATAACCAAGTCACATATCCGAACACATCATTAACAATAAAATATGAATATTATAAACTCATATTTTGCTTATGATCTAAAATGACCCACAAATCTTTTTCTGGAATCATCTCAAAGCCTGCCCTGTATAACATATATTCAGAGATTATTTTTCTTTTCTTTACATAGCATTGCAAACAATATTAAATCGTATCTTCCTAAGGCATTTTAAGAATATTTGTTTTCTTAGAGTCAGATAATATATTTCAGCCACAACAATATTGTTGGTCATCATTCTGCCATACGAATTATAAATGAAAATAGTAAATAGGGTCATCATCATTATCAATTTTAGGGATAGAACATAATATATTTTATATATGCAGGACCTGAAAATATGCTTTCAAATCAAGTTTTTTTTTTTTTTTTTTTATGAGTTATGCCACAGGACTCGTGGATTTTGGATCACCTATGCTGTCCTAGGGACTATGGCAAGAAAGTTGAATGACATATTCTTGCAGACTTCAATTTCAGGGGAACAAAAAAATGAAAGCATGTAAGTTATAACACAACTTGGCAAATGTTAAAGCAGATGTACAAGCACAGTATTGAGAAACAGTTGAGATAGGATACTTCTGGTTTAGATATGGCATGGTATAATGGGTTTACTGGCCCCAAGACTTGCAGCTACCCATTCACATCTGTGTGGTTCTCAGTCTCCTCATTTGTAAAGTAGAGATTTTATATCAGGGAAGTTATAAAATTAAGATTTCAGGGTCTGTTATGGAGTCCTTTCCTTTCCAGAGATCCCAGATCCCCCACAACGCAAGGCAATTCCAGGTAGTTATCACGCCAAGTGTCCTGATTAAAGATCATCTGAGTCCCTAGTTTCTGATGCTAAAGTGCAAACTCTCTACCATGGTTTAACAGCTCCCCGTTATCCTCTTCCATGTATGTCTCCTACCTTATTATTCACTACCCTCCCTGGATGAAGAAGGAGGCAAAAGCATTCCAATCACAGATAGAACATATGCAGTCTCAGCGGCATGAAAAATCACGGCATTTTAAGAACATTTGAAAGTTTAAGGACACTGGTGAAGATGGAAGCCATGTGAAGAAAAGCAGGAGGTGGTGGTCCAGAGAGGTAAGTCGAGATGAAGTTAAATATGAAGATAATAAAGTAGACTTAATTTTATAGGCAACAGAAAACTGAAAGAGGGATTTGGTTCCTTGGTTTTTGTTTTATTTTGTTTGGGACAGAAGCAAGTTCTAAGAGTATTTTTTGTTGTTTTTTTGACCATCACTCATGGTGGTGAGGAAGGTGAACAGGTGGAGGACGAATGATCAGATGGTTAACTCTGGAGAAGTTCCAGGTGAGGATGATAGAGGTCTGGTGAAAGTCTATGCTAACGTAATCTCCTTTTCACAGGGTCAAATAATAAAGCATCTTGGCAATTATGTGGAATCACCAAATTATCTCTATAATCCATCACAGAACATGTCTTAGAAACACAGGACTGGGGGGGATCAGAGAATGTTTCTTCCAACTTCCTGTGTCATGTTTTTGTCCTCTCTGCTTTGGGTAGTGAGGTTTCAGAACCCAGTTCTTGGGTTCCAGGATGACTGCCTGCCTGAATTTTCCAGCCAAAGTAACAAAGATTATACAAATCTGATTAAATCTATTTTTTTTTAGAAATATTTTTTCCTTTTTTTTTTTTTAAGGCTCCCTTTAACCTGTACATTAACTTAGAGAGCCCTACTCCAACCATCTCTTGAAAATAACCCTCAGCTCAATTTTAAATGCCCTGCACTTTGCTAGCAAATTGTCTACCTGAAGACTCAGAAACCAAATCCAGTTTGAACCCTATTACAGTCTACTCTGGAGGCTCTGTTATCTTCACGTGGTTTAGAGTGGATGGCTATTACACACCCTAGGACTCCAGAACCTGGTGCTCCACTCAGATAAAGAAATATAACCTAAAGTCTGCCGTATTCAAGGCTTTGTGAGTTGCTGATAAAGCTAAGAGGATATAAAGATCATCACAGCCATTTCACTGCCCCTGAAGCAATAGTCAAACACTATCTAACAATAGACTATTAGGATTAGAATGTAGTCGGCTTGCTGAGATGGTCTATCTTAGCCCTGGCCCAGTCGGTATCTCTTTTGGCAGTTGAACTCCAGTGGTGTCAGAGCATTGCATGAGTCTAGTAAGATTTACCAAGGTGTTTACAGTTTGCTGTCTATTAAAATAAAAGGCTTCTTTTTTAACCTTTCCTTCTATTTACCTGACATTCTCTCCCAAAAAAGCACCTACACACTCCCCAGGAACAAAAGTCAATTTCACATTTCCTACTACTAACCTTCATGACAGCTATAGATGTCTGATAGCATGTGGCTTAGATATTTCAGCAGAGCTTAGCATATTTTCTCAAGAAGCAGTTGGTGGAAGTGGAAAGGAAACAATACACTCCTCAGTAATCAATCTGTATCTAACTGCCTGCCTCTCTCCTTTCTTCCTCTTCCTTTTTTGAGAACTTTGCCATGATGCCAAATTACATGTGTCATGAGTGCCACTGTTTACAATTTTAAATGAAGTATATGACCTATTATAGAAAATATGGGGGGAAATATGGAAAAGAAGAAAGAGCAAGACAAAAAAATCTCTAATAAATCAATAATCACGGTATTGGAATAGTTCAATACAGTATTTTTTCCCTATGAATAAACTTTTGGAATTTTGCTGGATTTTTATTTGTTTTATTTATTTGTTTTGTTTTTATTTGAATTAGTGTGTTTACATCAGGAGGATCCACACTAACTTTGTTACACTCAGGACACTTTTGGTCTCAAGTGACAATAATCCCAATCAAATTAGTTTAAGAAAAAGAAGAAATCAGTAAAAAAGGAGAAGAAGAAGAAGAAGAAGAAGAAGAAGAAGAAGAAGAAGAAGAAGAAGAAGAAGAAGAAGAAGAAAAATCTTATTCATTTATCTTAGAAGAGCAGGGGTAGATGATATGTTTTTCTCAATTATTACAAATAAGAAATGTTTACATAAAATGGCAAGAAAGGGAGAAGGTTTTGATGTCATCCCAGCTTAGCACCCCACAGAAATGAGGAACATTCTGGCTCCTTGGGAAAGACTCTGGTTGACCCTGGATCCATCACTATCTTGAAGCAGGCCCTCCTCCCTGAGAACTGTAAGAAGCTAGGGAAGAGCAATTTCCTGAGAAAGGGGATCTGCTGTATCTAAAAGCATGGCTAGGAGGAATAGTGGATAGTCAAACCCAAAAGATGAATATTTTCTAATGTCATAAACCATTAACTTTCCATAAAGTAAGAATATTCCTTATCCAAAGAGGGAGAGTAGCCCAACTTCATGAAGTTGGCATTTCAAACTATACCTTCTGCCCTTTGCCAAAGATTTTTATTTATCTCTCCTTGCTACTTCCACTGTGAATCTCTACAGAGTGAACCTTTGCTACAGGAAGAGATGTTACATCCCACAGGTGTGTTGGGGTAGATTAAGGATCAATTGTGTATACACAAGTAATGAATCAAAATGTACATATCAACTGATCTATTGCTGGAAACTTAGGTTGTCCCTGTTTCCTACTATTTTGAATAATGCTATTTTGAAGACAGCTTTCTAGATTTAAAATTATATAAAACCAATATCTAGAAGTAGAATTACTGGTTCAAAGAGTGCGGTTCATTCTAAGACCCTCAGTACACACTCACTGGTGTCACTGAAACAATATTTCAATGATCACAGTTTCCTGGTGCTGGCTGGACCAGCTGGTTTATTTTGGTATTAATTGCCCAGTGGTCTGCTGTATCAGCTCATATATCTACAGTTGTTAGCACTAAGAACAGTGCCTTGCATATGAAATGCATTCAATAAATGTTTCTCAGTGATGAACAAGAAGATGCTGATGCTGAGAGTCCAGGGATTTTCTGAATTAATCTGTATTTAAGATGAAGGCATGAAGAAGAAATTCCTTTAATATATTCCTGGATACTGAAGACAAATGACTGAGAGAGGAGAGTCACCTCATTCATTAAGTATAAGGGATAATTCAAGTTTCACCTGCCTGTCTACTGCTGGGATGAGCTTAACCTACTCCCTATGTCCAAAAAAGATGATGCAAACCAGTATTTATGGAAAGAAGCCACTTGGTACAAAGAGTGGAAAGAGCTCCAGCTCTGGAGTCATGAGATGTAAGCTCCAGGGGAGGTTCTTAACGTCTCTGAGTGTTGGCTTCTTTATTTGATTAGTGAAGCTGAGAAGTCCCACCACAGCCGCTTCTCCGGGGTGGTGCTAAAGAATGAACAGCCCAACACATGAGGAAGTTCTTTGTAAATTGTAGAATTCTCCTTACCATTATTATTGCAAGTTCAGAAGAGTTGCTCTTAAATGGTTTAAGGTTGCAGATCTTTATGGAAATGTAATTCAAGTCATGAGCTCTCTCTCCTGAAAAAGACACATACTTTAAAAAAAATTATAAAGAATTTCAAGAAGTTTATGAACTTTCCAAACTCAGGGGCAGATGGATCTCAGGTTGACAATTCTGGGCTTAAAATATTATAATATTTAAAAATTCTAAACTATGTCAAGTGTCAGAAAAGTCCAGAAAGTTATATAATGTATATAACTATAAAGTAAACCCAACACTGACATTTAAAAAAATGTTAACTTCATGACATATTTGGTGCAGATATTTTGTTAAAAAATATATTATTGCAGATAGAGCCAAATCTACACATGCCACCTCATCCTAGATTTTCATGCAAATAAAATCGAAAATGTTCTTCTCGATCCCAAATCACTTGCACTCTAGTTAGAGAGACACATGAAAAACAGAGAGAGAAGGAGAGAGAAGCAAACAGGATGTGGTAATTGTAGATGGTTGTAAAGAAGAGAGAGAAAGGTTTTTCACTAGGAAAGCTAAAGCCATCCAGAAAAATCATCGTGGAAGAGGCTTCATTTGAGATGTACCAAGTCTCTTTGTTAAAAATAAAGGGCAGAAGACGTGTGGGTAAGAGATACCTGGCACACAATGAAAGTCAGGGGACATACGTCCCTGTTATGTCCAAACGCGATGCTGGGTCTTGGTCACATTATATAAATAAATGTTAGACCTGTTGGTTCATCTTAGAAGCTCCTGCTATAGAGAAACAATGGAAATCAAGACCAATCAAAGAGAATGTCGTAAGATAAAGTCTAGCACTTTCTATGGGAAAGGGCACAAAGGTTTTCCAGAGAAAGTCTCACTTGAGGTTGGTTTTGAAGCATGAATAGAATTTAAGTAGAGATAATAGCATCTGGAGTGGACCAGTGATCTGCCAGGGTACGCTCCTGTTCCTGGAATAGGACGGGGGCCCATGGCCAGACAAGCCAGAGCCTGAGTGGAACCAGAGGGTTTTTCTAAGGAAAAAGTACTTCACCCCAAATATAAACCCAAATTCACTTGAGGAAAAGAATAATCAGATGTCATATTAAGAACCAGGTTCCCAGTCCCCACCTCCCAAGATTCTCACTCAGAGGATGAGCAGGAATCTCTAATGTTTACCGCCGTTCTGGGGGATTGTTCTTTTCGGGCAAGTTCAGAAAATAATACTGGAAATCATGAATATTGAGTGAGGGGCTCTCAGCTGCGAAATAGTATAGTCAGTCCTGGAATTTGGAATCATTCCCTTGGCGGCGGTGTGGATTCTCACCGGGTGAAGTCTGGAGCAGGACGCTGTTGTGATCCCCACGGCGACTCGTCACAGGGCGTCACAGTATTTTTATGTCTAACTTACCCCGTTCCATTTACCTTTGCTTTACTTCAGTGGAGACAAACAATAGCTGCTCACGACCCTCTTTCTCAAGGCTCATCACTTCATGCCTCAGTTCCCTTCCTGATCTCCTTTGGCCTTGCTGGCCCCCGCCTCTGTGTTCTAAAGCCATGACCTCATGCACTATTTGCTTTCGCTTACGCTTTGTTCTTCTCAGGTCTTTACCACATTTACCAAGCCCTGGAACCCCGGGAGGAAATGCGAGAGGTTATTTCCAAGGCTAGGCCAATTTCTTAGTGATTTCTCACCCTTTTTACGCTCGGCATTTTGCTTACATTCATGTCTTAAGTAGCTAAACAAAAATGATGACACATAGTCAACTGATTCTTCCGTTTGCTCACGAAGCAAATATTGCTGGCCTGTGGTCTGCTAAGCACTCGACTCGGTGCTCGGAACACAGAGGTGAATAAAAAGAAGAGCTTATGCTTTCTGGAGTTCAGAACGTAAGTGGGGAGGGCAAGAAATAAAATTGCAAAAAAAAAAAAATACTTTTAAGATAGTGGGAATAAAGTATTTGGGAAGTACAGGGGATGGGAATAAAGTATTTGGGAAGTACAGGGGATGGGAAATAACCTCTTATCTAATGTTGATTTGTGGGGTCAAGGAAAGCTTCACAGAGAAGGCGACATTTGAATGGAAGGGATAACAGTACAAGGGGATGCTGCCACAGGAGCGGGCAACGTACTCTGTTCTATGACATTCTTGGGTTTACCGGCTTCTTTTATTTTAGTTTATCCCTGATCCTTGTTAAACTTTTCCCTAGACATTTGTGATCTTTTATTCTTTTTTGCTTCATAGTTTTAAGTCACAGCGAGGTGGGAGGATTACGAACATTTCCCTGGGTCTAAGCCCGGAGAATTACACAAACTCGCCCAGGTTCACTTGCACATTCTATAACTATTGTCTGAGTCTCGCTTTGGAAACCGAACCTGAAACCAGATAATTTTCACGTGGTTTCAAGTTTCACCATCAACAATTCACATGATACCAGGCCCAATTCATGTATTATATAAGCAGGTGTAGAATGTCAGCCACAAGTCACTATAGACATATGCTGGACAGGACTTGAACCTCACCGTAATGATTTGAGCTTCCACAGATAAAACTTTTCCATTTGTCATCACTGCACGTATTCTGCCCCCCTCCAACACACACACCAACAGCCACTGGTCTAATTGGGCAAATAGCACTCCCTGATTCGCAAAGCTCGGACAACAGATGCACCATCTCCAAACTGACAGCCTGGTATGTGGAGGCATAACAATGGCCAGCCACAAAGCTTAGTGAAAACTAACACAACGTTGTAGAATAACCGGGGATGATGAAATGGATCTGCAATGAGGACTTAATATGTGATTTTAAAAACCACTAAAATACGAGGAAACTTTCCAACTTACAACAGTGTTGAAAGTAATGCAATAATCTGTTTGATTAGAAAGTACTTCAGGATGTATTAATGTAAGCACTTAGCAAGTCTCTCAAACATACCATTCTGCAACGAGCATATAGATTTTTTCAAACATATCCATTTCCACTTAGGTTGTGCTCTAGCTGATTGCTCTAAATGCGAGGGAAGTTCCACAAGCTCTTTTATTTTATGTACACTAAATTCAAATCCCTTGATCCCATTTTGTTTTGATATTTTTAAATGGAAAAAAACAAAACACTTGAGCCTCTGTATTTCTTTAGAGGCTGTGCACATTAGCCTGTTTCTGAAAGTATCTTTCCATTTTGAATCCGCGTAAAACAGCCATTTAACACTATATTCTTCCCCTTGGGTTCTCTGGGGATCCTGACTTACTTTAAATTCAAGAGGGCAAAAGACTCCATCAGATAATAAATCAGTAGTTAACCTGGAAAGACTTATGTTTAACTAGTCTCCTTGGCAAGGCTGGAGCTCAGCTGTTCTGACATAAGGAGCAACATTTGAGAAAAAGAATGCAAGACCCAGGCAAGAAGAGAAAAAGTTTGTTTCTTTAGATAAAAATAACAGAAACGTGTGGTAAACTTTAAAGGTTTTTTTTGTTTGTTTGTTTTGTTTTGTTTTGTTTTGTTTTTTAAGACTGAGTAGCACAGGTGAGTTTGGGAAGATAGAAGGATATGTAAACAAAAGGAAAAAAAAATATTGAAAAAAAAAACTTGCACCTGTAAAAGTCGACCTAGGTTTATCCTCAGTGGGAAGAACCTCATCAGAAAATGAACCGGGAGGCCTGGCTCACTCGCACTGCAATCCGACCATCAGAGAGGGCATCCCGGGAAGAGAAGGCAGCCTGCAGGGAAGAAGCACAACCCCACCGGAGCCTCCTAGAGCAGCGAAAGGAAAGGCCATCACAAAAAAAATAAATAAATAAATAAATAAATAAAATAAAAGAAATAAAAAAAGGAAAGGCCATCCCTTTAGAGCCACCAACTCGGATGTTCACCCAAATCACCTGATGGAGCTTTTAGTAAGGATACACAGGCCTGGACACTGATCTAAAACTAATTCTCAATTGCAAAGTACAGACAGTCCCCAATACTCCTTCCGCATGAATCTGGATCTTTTTTTTTTTTTTTTTAAATGACACTTACAGTACTTCTCTCACTAGTCATGATTTGAAACATCTCCTCCCCTTCTGCCTTCGTACTGTCCATAATTTTCATTGGAGCCACTGCAGTCCTCCTACAGATCCAAACCAGCCTCCAGATGCATGAACATATCTAAACCTTCGTCCCTAGTATATTAGCTCCCCAGGATTGCTATAACAAAATACCACAAGCCGAGTGGCTTGGCACAACAGAAATTTATCGTGTCGTAGTTCTGGAAGCCCAGAAGCCTGAGATCAAGGTATTTGTAAAATTGGATCCTTCTGAGGTCTACAAGGGAGAATGTGTCCCATGACTCTCTCCTGGATTCTGTGGGTTTATTGACAATCTTTGGCGTCCCTTGGCTTGTGGAGGCATAACTCCAGTCTTCACATAGCATGCTCCCTAAGCATGTCTGTGTCCAGATTTCCCCTTTGTATAAGGACACTGCTTGGTCTTGGATTAGGTCTTGGATTAGGGCCTGGCCTAGTAACCTCATCCTAACTTAACCATCTCCAAGTAATGCCCCATTCACAGGGTATTAGGGGTTAAGATGCCGATATCATCTGGTGACAGGAAGTTACCATTCAATCCACAACTCTGGTTCCTTTACTCACCAAGGCAAGAATTATTTATGGATTAAAGTCTATGAGCCAGGAACTGTCCTAGGCAATGCAGTGCCAAGCCTAACAAGACAACTTCAAAATCACAATTTTCTACAAGACGTTGATATCTACTATCAGAGTAATGAATACACTAGAGTCCTGGGAAGAAGTAGCTCATTCATTGATTTATTTATTCACAAATAATTTCTATCATGTAGAACATTGTGTTAGAAGCCATATACGAAAAAACAGAGCACAGGTCCTGTCCTCAGGATGCACATACTCTAGTAAAGAACACACACAGGGGATGCTATCACAGTGGGATGCATGCTAGGAGAATACGTATTATGGGAAAGCCAGGCATCTAACTGAAGCAGGAGGAATCAGGAGGAGCTCTAAGAGGAGGGGATACTTGAAATGTGTCTTTTTTAAAACTTATTTATTTATTTATTTATTTATTTAAGAGAGAGAACGAGTGGAGGAGGGAGAGAGGAAGAGGGAGAAGCAGACTCCTGAGCAGGGAGCCCAAAGTGGGGCTTGATCCCAGAACTCTGGGATCATGACCTGAGCCAAAGACAGACACTGAACCCACGGAGCTGCTCAGATGCCCTTGAAACGTGCCTCAAAAGACATGCAGAAGTTGGGTTAGAAGACAAGGGATTTAGGGTGCTCTAGACAGAGGCATAGAAAAGAGCAGGTGTAAAAGCAAGGAGGTGGAGGGACCTGAGCAAAGCAGTGGCTGCCCAACTGAGAAGACCGGGAGACCAGATTTACGAAGGGCTGACTACGCATGTGAAAAAGCTTTTCAACTGGGGCCCAGAGTGGTCGGGGGATGAAAGGGAAAGATAAACCTAGAACACATTCGTTATCAGAGAATTTTAATTTGTTCCCCATATATGGATGCTTTGAATACTTACCCTCTGCCTGAAATGTGTTTTCTTCCATGAACAAGAAAGAGTTCATCTTTGCAAATTATTCAGTCCGACTTCATGTCTAGAAAGCTCCCCAGGCCATCTCTCCCCAGCCCGTCCCCGTCGTACGTTTATGCCCACATTCTCGTGAACGTCGTGTACACACTTGTTGAAGCAGCAGGCCCGTACCCTCGGCACAGAGAGATGCTCAAAACATGTTGGGGAATGAACTTATGTGTCTGATATACTTTCTACCAGGCCATAGAAGTCTGGCAATTTGGACAGTTTGCCACTAAAACAATAAATAAAATGTGAACTCTGTATTACGGGAAGAGTTAAGCTACAGTTCTCTGGAAAATTTGGTGAGCTTAGCCGAACGTTGCATCACTCTTGTATTTGATAAAATTGGACGAGTATTTGTACTTAACACTGGAGATAATTACAGCGAGACTGCTGTGCCTCGGTCCTTTATTTCTTACACTTTGTCGAGCTGGAGTACAGGAGCAAGCATACTTTTAGTCCAAACGGAGGCGGGTCGGACAGGCTCTCCGAAAAGAGCAGCAGCCACAACAGCCTCCCTTAATCCTCTTTCCCTAGCTCAGCGTCCAAGGAAAGCAGCTGCCCGCAGGCCCCCACTTTTCCACATTAGTAGGGCTTTGAATGTGTTAATGAAGTTAATTGTTGTCGAAACTACAACATTCTCCCAAGGTTGGAAGCACATCCAACCCAGCGTCTTTAAACTTTGGGTCCAAAGGCATTACAGGAATCTATGAATGAAATGAAAATGTTTTGAAACCCAAGTCTCTTTAATAGCCCAAGCAATCACCAGTAAATTGCCGACTTTACAGGTATAATTTTCAGTAAGGGTCAGGGAAATTCATTCATTAGAATTACGGGAGATAAAAATTTAAACGTCTCTGTAATATTTATAGGAAAAGTGTCATCAGTATAAAGCGGCCTTAAATCACGTTCATTCATTATTAAGCACCCCTCTACATTTCTGAGTGAAGTTTCTAATGGGATGAAATCTCCTCAGCTGCAATAACGTCATGACTGTCTATTTATAGCCAAGTTGTCTTTGGTTATGGCCGTGCCTCCTTAGGTTGGGTTTTAGAGCAGGTTTCCTCCTTGAAGGCAGGCATCTCACTTTAAATGAAACGAATCCACTCCTTGGTAGGTAGAAGAGTTCGCTGCAGTTGGAAATATCTACTCATTACAGTTACCTAATGCCTGGGACGCAAGCAGAGTGACACAGTTTGTCTGAAGCTCAGTCTTTGGGTTCTGTTCTGTTTTGCGTTTAAGGACTAGGGTTTCACTTTCTATTTTAAAATGGGAAAAATCCTAAAGACCAGAAAGATTTCTGCTTGTGTGAGAAAATCAGGTTGAGTGTGTTTCTTTTATACATGTATGTATATATATATTTTTATTGAAGTTCGATTTGCCAACATATAGCACCCAGTGCTCATCCCGTCAAGTGCCCCCCTCAGGGCCCGTCACCCAGTCTCCCCAACCCCCCCACCCACCTCCCCTTCCACTACCCCTTGTTCGTTTCCCAGAGTTAGGAGTCTCTTATGGTTTGTTTCTGTCTCTAATTTTCCCCACTCAGTCCCCCCCCCCACACTTCCCTTATGGTCTCTTTCACTATGTTTTATATTCCACGTATGAGTGAAGCCATATAATGTTTGTCCTTCTCCAGCTGACTTCCTTCACTCAGCATCATACCCTCCAGGTCCATCCACGTCGAAGCAAATGGTTATTCAGCCATTAGGAAGGACGAACGTGTTTCCCCTTTCCCCTTACGCACTCTGGAGGTCAAGTCGGCCATTCTCTCTCTGTATCATTAAAGATCAGTTATCATCCTATTAATGTTAATTTCCTCCCCACACATACCTGGGCCTTTGACAATAATAGCCCTCTCATACTGTCACTAATAAATTGAGAACATGCTGTTTAAATACACAAACCTGAAGACACACCATTGTCTCTGTTCATTTCCGATTCATAAATGGTATCACCTATGCAATTATTTGCTATTCAATTTGCAAAATTGTGCCTTTTGCTAAGAAAGCCTCAGGGTGCAACCAAATCATTAATTATGATATGTAAAATATTTAAATCCAGCGGCAGCGCCAGTGAAACATAAGAAGAACAACGCAGCAGGAGCCGAGCTTAAAAATAGCAATAGGCAACATTCATTGCCTGCACTTTCCTGCCCCAATTACACAGATAATTCAGGCGTGAGCAAGGATAATTGAGTCATCGCTCCACTTTGTTCTGAAGTTGTAGATCTGGCCAATAACCAGCATCCATCAGAATTGACGTGGCTCTTCTTTGCAATATGCCCAGAGGCTAACAAATGATAGGTGAAAAGAGTAATGAAATGTACCCTCAACAATTGGTAGGAAACATTCAATTTCATACCATCGGTATTTATTTGACCACTTTATTAGACCAACTTAGCAGTATCCGCCAAACCTTTACTTCGTGGAAAAATTTAAGAACCAGCAGCCCAATCAGAGATATTCAAAAAGTGCAACTATAAAGGCGGAGAAAGGCAGATTGACAGGTCAGACTAAAATGAAAAAAGAAAAAAAAATGGGAATCAGAGGATCTAAATTATAAAGTTTGGAGAAATGGGATCAGTAGAGGTTAGACAAAACCCTAATGAAGCTTTTGGAGGCCGTTTTTCCATCTGGATTTCAATGATTTCACTCCAAGTGATTTGGTGACTCAAAATGTAAACCCCAGGAACCCTCTACCAAAGCGGGCAACCTTGCAACAGCCTGGTCAAGTTGTCCAAGACTAAGGCCCATGAGGGGTCCTCTGAGGAGCAAAGATTGAAAGTCAAGGAAATAGTAAGCAAAGTCCCTTTTGGTATGTAACCTTTTCTTTAAAAAAAAAAAAAATTATTTATTCATGAGAGACACAGAGAGAGGCAGAGACACAGGCAGAGGGAGAAGCAGGCGGGACTCGATCCCAGGACCCCGAGATCACACCCTGAGCCAAAGGCAGACGCTCAACCACTGAGCCACCCAGGCGTCCCAGCTGAAAACCAAAATGCCTGGGCAAAATGACTACTCTTTGTGGTAGCTTTTCACCCCTTACACTAGAATAGTGCTCAAAACTGAGTTAAAGGGATTTTTCATAAAACCAACAAAAGTAATGTTACGGCGAGAATTATCAAAAGGAGGCAAACCTTGAACATACCTTGGGCACACACTGGGCCTGAACATCACAATCCCGTGCGGCCCTCACAAGGACCCTATGAGATGACTCTTACGTGTGAGGAGGGAGTCAGAGCGCTGAGATTTAGGCCAAAGTTGGATTTCCTAGCCCTCTATGTTTACAGTTATGTTATTTTTATATAAATTAGTTCTTTTCTATCTAATATCTGATACCAGATTTGTGTTGGCAGTTATTACCCTGGCAAGGGATCCCACAAACATACTACATCGGTAATTACAACCCAGAACTCCGTGTGTTAGCGTTCACCGCGTTAAACGTTGGTTTTCCACCACAGTCTGCCAAGTCCCCCGTGAATGTAACCAGGCGCACAGACACTCAGGCCTCGACGCCCACCTCCACTCATCCCCTTCTGTGCATGCAGCTGTCAGCACCCCTCTCCCATCTCAATATTCTAGAACATTGTCCTAATATTGAGATGTTTTTCTTGGTTTATCTTAATTAGGGTCGATAACAGAATGCATTTTAAAGCACCTTCTCCAGGATGAGCTTTCCTCTAATACCTCCTTTTCCTCCTCTACAATCTCTTCTTTTCTCAGGAAATCCTTTCTACTCAGTGTGCAAGGCTCAGCTACCCATTTTTCACACAGTCTTTTACACACTCTGGAGCCAGTCAGTGCTTTGCTGGAGAATTAGGGTAAAAAAGATGCGTGCGCATGAGATAGGCCCTGGAGTCTCAGGTTGCGTGTTAGGGAATCAAGAATCCACGCAGACTGGTGAGTCTGTACGATCAGGTTATTCATGCTTTGTCTAGGGCTAAGTTTTATAATCTTGAGTAAAATATAAAGTTCCAGAATTATATCTCTGTATCAGTGTGAAACCACAGACTAATTAATATACCAACTCCCCCCGCCCCATAACTTTGTCTCCATTGGAATTAGTTCTTTACCTGAAAATTCCCCCACATAAATGTTACTAAGTTAGTGCATTCTGCAGCTTTTATTTTTTGGCATTTAAAAATTAAATCCTAGCACACTGTACGTCTGGAACCATGTGTTTTAGAGAACAAACACTTCTAACTCAGGGTACACCAAGTCACAGCTACAGCTGACCCACAATACAAAATCACCAAATGTGTTCAACAAAACCCATTCTTGTTCACTATACAATGCCTGAGCAATAAATTCTGAAAACATTCTGAGCCACTCGTTTTTTCATCTGATGGTAGGGAAGTTTAGATGGGAACCAAATATTCACTACAGAAATCTCATGTACTCCAGCCAACGGGAGTTGGGGCCTTTCATTCTTTTCTCGTGGTCATGCTGTTGGTCAAGCTGATTGAGAGTTGGGTATTTCTCGGCTCCTGGACGCGCACTTAAAGAATTATTCATTCTCAGGCTACCGAGCTGGGCTCCACCGCGGGCAATGAAGATCCTTGTACAGAAGGTGGTGCTTCTTCCACCTTCCAGCTCTTTTGAGTCTCCAGCAGGGCTGGAACGTATCAGCCAGGAGCAGGCACATTTCACTTTGACCCTCAAGGTATATATTTAACGTCTTAAGTGAAAATCTCTGCAGGTTTAATAGGATGGGTCTCCGCTTTCTCAGGACACAATGGCTCCCTCGGTAAAAATGCAGGGCGAGGACTCAGGCAGCAGTCCCGAACAAGGCAGACGAAAGGGGTTCGTGGCAGCGGGAATAACTGCATGATGGCCAAACCAGAAAGACCAGTGAGCCCGACACTCAGACTAGAACCAAAGGCACTGAATAGGCCTGGGGAGGGTGAGGGAGGGATTATAATGAGCTGCACAGTGACTGGAAATGAATAAGGCGGGTGCTTTTGACAGTACGGGCATCAAAAAACCAATGATCCATGTGCATAGAGAAGCAATCAGAAAGGTGATTTTGGCAATATTGCTTGGATACTGTTTCAATCTCCTACAAATAGAAGAAAGTGCCTTAAAAGTTGGCACTGATTGAAAACGCTTCAAAAAACTTTGTCAGTTTGGCCCAAATCAATTAGAATTAATTTCTCTCAAGGATAAAGCTAATTTGACCAAAGGAAATGTAGAAGAATCTAGGGAGAATAAGACAATATATCCAAACTCTTCTCTGTTCATGTCCACACATATACAGGAAGTATACAAACACTTACAAGAATTGAAACTAGAAAACTAATTATTTGTTTTTATGAATACTTAGACAAAGAAATAGCCTGTGCTCCGGCTGACATTGTACATCGTTTGAAAACCGTCCTATACTTTATACCACGTGATATGAAATTTTCTGGCTTTCTGGCACTCTTCCAGAAGAGACCTATAGCAATGTCCCGTCGACCATGATTTTTATCCTTTCATTTAATCCACTTGTCTTTATCAAAAGGAGTGATTGAAAAGTCTACTACGTAAATAAGATGTCCTCCCTAAAATACAGCATGTGTATGTATGTGTGAGTGTATGCAACCTTGGGCAGCATGGGTTGGAGGTTCATGGATCTACATATACATGGATGGATTTTTTCCAGTGCAGTACTGTAAATGTATTTTCCTTATGATTTTCTTAATAACATTTTCTTTTCCGTAATTTGTTGTAAGAATGCAGTATATGGGATCCCTGGGTGGCGCAGCGGTTTGGCACCTGCCTTTGGCCCAGGGCACGATCCTGGAGACCCGGATCGAATCCCACGTCGGGCTCCTGGTGCATGGAGCCTGCTTCTCCCTCTGCCTATGTCTCTGCCTCTCTCTCTCTCTGTGTGACTATCATAAAAAATAAGAAAAAAAGAAAAGAATGCAGTATAGAATGCATTTAAAATACAAAATGTGTGTTAATCAAATGTTTATGTTACCAAGTTTTGATCAGCAGCAAGGTATTAGTAGTTAAGTTTCAGAGTCAAAAGTTATACAGAGATTTTCAGCTATAAGGGGGATTGGTGCCCCTAATCTCCACTTCCTCAAGAGTCAGCTGTGTGTATGTATATACGTGCTGGAGGAATTAAAAGAGCAGCATAGCCAGTCTTCCCTGCAACTCTCACTCAGGCTTATTTTAAAAGCATAATACATCCGGCAGATGCCTACAATCATACCTTTTATCATTATGAAAAGTCCTGTTGACCCTTGATCATTTTCCAGTATATTCAAAGAAAACCTCAGGCCCTCAAACAAACTTCGTAAAGAGATGACACAAGATCCATCTTTCCCTTTCATAACTCATTATTTCACGTTCCAATTTTCTAATATTATAATTTCATATTATAGAAATAGTGTGATTTTATAAGTGCTCTGGTCTCTACTTTGGCAAAATAAAAGAGTACCTTGAAATTAGAGAAAAACTAAGTGTATAGTAAGTGTGAAGATAACCATCACCAGAGTCATGAAGATTAAGTAGGATAACCAATGAAAACAGCTTCCAGGGTCCTGAGCATATTGAAAGTGTTCCATAATTCCCCTAGCCATCATGTGCCTTTTACAATGTGTTCTCTATATGGATTACATGAGACAGCATCCTGCAGGGCAGTGGCTAGGAGTATTGACTTTGGAATCAGAGAAGCCTGAACTCAAACCTTGATTCTCCCATATGACCTTAGGTAAGCACTGAATCTTTTTGAGACTACCCTTGAATTTCCCTACTTATGGAATGGGAACAATAATGCTTGCTGACTAGAGTTTTAGTGATTACTGAATGGAATAACACGCTTGAAGTCTTTAACTCAGACACCAGCCTAGGGTAGATACTCAATTAGCCAAATCTATTATTTTTTTTACCCTCATTTTTTTCCCTTGAGCCCTCTGAGCTCATGATCTGCATTTTTTAACGTAAGGGAATTAAGGGAAAAAGAAGTTTAAGGACTCCCTAATTGCTAGAGAAAAGATGAGGAAGACAAAAACGAGCATCTTTGGACCCCTGACTAAGCTACCCCCTTCCCAATGGAGGGCTGTGGTTATGGTAGTGTAGATACATAGAAATCATCTGGACTGCATTCTCCATTGCTGGCAAAACACAGTGGATTCCAAGATAGTAAATAAAGGGCTTGAAATGTATTTACCACATTAAGACATTTCGTTTAATAAGTGAAGAGCCTACTACTCATTTAATGGATTAATTTCAACAACACACATGTTACAAGGGTAAATTCACTATAATTTCAATCTGCTGTGAATTTAAAGACTTGAGGGAGAGCAATGTTGACTCTTTTAAAATAAACTTTACAGTCATCTCTGGGATATCCTTCTCGATGTTATCCAGGTTGATTGACATTATATGGTGCTATTTAGATTTTAGAGCATTTTTATCTTGGTATGCTCTTTTCAGATTTCCTGTCTAGTTTAGTTTTCACCCCAACTGATGTGGAAAAGAGAATCTGTATCTGAATTGTTTCTAATACAGATACGGGGGTCTAAAAAGGGATTAGCAAATTCCATTCTTTAGGCATCCACTGTGAGCTGACTCCATGTTTGGTTTAGCAATGATCATGTTAAGTTTAATGAAGTAGCATATGTAAAACACTAATTTTCTCGTCTAGTATTAGCTGTGAGTTCACTGATTAGTAAGATAGTAGCAGATAGTAAATTTCCCATCTTATTTGAAATGAAGATGTCAAATAACAAATTATACAATGGCAGGATCCAAGTATCTACTATCGATTTAACAAAACGACTCAAGCATATCTACACATCACTCTTTAATTTAGCACAACCTTATCACTCTTATCACAAGCCATGGTCAAATCCTTTTTTTATTGGTTTCAAGAGAATATTAAACACATAGATTGAAGTTAAACAGGTAGATACATAAATGATAGATGATAGATAGATAGATGATAGATAGATAGATGATGATGATAGATAGATAGATAGATAGATAGATAGATAGATAGATAGATGATAGATAGATAGATGATATCCACTCATACTAAATTACACCACATCTAACTCCCAAGAGTAGATACAATCGAGTATGGCCATTTTTTTTTTTTTATTATTAGAGAGTGAGAGAAGGAAGGGCAGTGGGAGAGAGAGAATCTTAAGTAGGCTCCACACTCAGTGTGGAACCCAATGTGGGGCTGGATCTCACAACCCTGAGATCATGACCTGAGCCAAAATCAAGTCAGGTGTTTAGCCAAATGAGCCACCCAAGTACCCTATGTTTGGATACTTTTAAACCCACCTTGATAATGTTTTTTAAATTATGTTCCTTTCATGCTACTAGCTGATTATTTTTATTGTCTTTCCAAAGCAGTATGCTAGTTCCACCACAATGTACTTGGATGTCTTTTGGAAACTTGTACCATTGCTCAAATCTTGGTTTTGTTATCTCTAAAATGGAGGCACTGAACAAGATGACATTTAAAGACATTTTCCAATTCTAATGCTTTTGGGCTTTCCTCTATTGAGGAAGCCAATCATGAGGTACCAAAGTTATTAAGAACTCCGGATCTACTTTTAGCTTCTTATATCCTCATAAGGTCTAAGTACACTGTTTCCCCAAGGTTTTGCAGACCCACTTCCTAGGCTTGTTGAATAAACAACTTCTGTGAGGTCTTATAAGACTTAGGGCATCCAAACAAACCAATAGTTTAAGTAGCATTGATGAGGACAAGTTGTGGGGTCCGGTAGACCTAGATTAGAGCACAAAGTCTATCATTCATTTAGTCTGTGATCTTGAGTGAATCACTTAATCTCTCCAAAGAGACCAATTTCCTCATGTGGGGCTAATAAAAATATTTATTGTGTGGTCTAAGGGTTAAATAGGAAATTGGACATAAAGTTTTTGATATGGTACTTGGCAGAAGAACCCAGTTAGGAATAATTTAATATCTTTTTTATTACAAAGAAGATATTTTTTATTTTAAGTCTTTTTTTTTACTCCAATTAGCTAATATACTCCTGTCCCATTGGAATCCCCCACAATTTTCCCCAATAAGTAAAGTATTCTGGTTTCTCACGCTTTTACATGGAGCCAGTAATGCAAGAATGTGGGGGAAGGACCCACCTTCATAAATGATTCTAAACGTGGCAGAGAATGGCCCTGTAGAACTTTGAATTTAGGCTAGGAAAAGAGCTCAATTATTTGAACTGATTTTTAAAAGCCTTAATATTCATTCAGTGAATATTTATTGAGCTCCTACTCTGCACCAGCAATCCTGGTTTCTGCCCCCGTGGAACATATCAAGAGAATTCAGAGAAGTGTGATGCACGTACCAGTGTGAAGTTTACTGTCTAGGGAAGTGCATGGAAGGGACACCAGTTCCGCACTTCACAGATCAGGTGAAGTACCTCAGAGATCTAAAGGATGCAGAGGAGGAGTCAAAGAAGGAGAAGATGAGTGTACTTGGGAGAAGAATGAATGCATTTCCTTTTTTTCACTATCTGATATGTCCCTTTATGGAAGAACAAAACGGGGAAAATTTCACTTGTTCATCTCGTCAAATAACTGTCTGTTAATGTCCTACATTCCAGACCCTGTACTCTGTGAATAGAGCAAAAGAGTAGTGAAGAAATTAATGAATGTCCTGCTGTCTTGAAGCTTAATTTCTAAAGCAGGAGTCAGACAATAATGAAACTAATTAGACACAGGGCCCAAGGTTAGTCATTGAAAAGCTTTATAAGGAAAAGTACAGTGGAGAAGGGGATAGGACAGTTCTTGGTAGTACAAGCAGTACAAGAGGAGGTAGCAGCTGAGTAGAGATTGGTCAGAAGTATATTGGCCCTATAAATATTAAGGGAATGAGTATTCTGAGCAGAGGGATTTCAAGTGCAAATGCCCTGAGGCAGGAATATGCTTGGCGTCCTGTGCACCAGGCACTCTGTGGGGCAATTAGCATCAGAGGCCAGACGTAAAGCTTTGGTAACCATGGACCCCAGGGGTTAGACTAGGTGGAGTCTGGAAGACAGAGACAGATGGTAAATTGGGTAATAACAAAAATAAAGTCAGTGACTCCACCCCAAGATTGCTAGAACTCATACAGCAATTTGGCAGTGTGGCAGGATACAAAATCAATTGTAAGACACAAAGAGATGGAAAAATATTCCATGCTTATGGATTAGAAGAATTAATATTGTGAAAATGTCAATGTTACCCAGGGCAATTTACACGTTTAATGCAATCCCTATCAAAATACCATGGACTTTCTTCAGAGAGTTGGAACAAGTTATTTTAAGATTTGTGTGGAATCAGAAAAGACCCCGAATAGCCAGGGGAATTTTAAAAAAGAAAACCACAGCTGGGGGCATCACAATGCCAGATTTCAGGTTGTACTACAAAGCTGTGGTCATCAAGACAGTGTGGTCCTGGCACAGAAACAGACACATAGATCAATGGAACAGAATAGAGAACCCAGAAGTGGACCCTGAACTTTATGGTCAACTAATATTCCACAAAGTAGGAAAGACCATCCACTGGAGAAAAGATAGTCTCTTCAATAAATGGTGCTGGGAACATTGGACATCCTCATGCAGAAGAATGAAACTAGACCACTCTCTTTCACCATACACAAAGATAAACTCAAAATGGATGAGAGATCTAAATGTGAGACAAGATTCCATCAAAATCCTAGAGGAGAACACAGGCAACACCCTTTTTGAACTCGGCCACAGTAACTTCTTGCGAGATACATCCACGAAGGCAAAAGAAACAAAAGCAAAAATGAACTATTGGGACTTCATCCAGATAAGAAGCTTTTGCACAGCAAAGGATACAGTCAACAAAACTAAAAGACAACCTACAGATGGGAGAAGATATTTGCAAACGACATATCAGATAAAGGGCTAGTTTCCAAGATCTATGAAGAACTTATTAAACTCAACACCAAAGAAACAAACAATCCAATCATGAAATGGGCAAAAGACATGAAGAGAAATCTCACAGAGGAAGACATGGACATGGCCAACATGCACATGAGAAAATGCTCTGCATCACTTGCCATCAGGGAAATACAAATCAAACCACACTGAGATCCCACCTCATCCCAGTGAGAATGGGGAAAATTAACAAGGCAGGAAACCACAAATGCTGGAGAGGATGCGGAGAAAAGGGAACCCTCTTACACTGTTGGTGGGAATGTGAGCCTGGTGCAGCCACTCTGGAAAACTGTGTGGAGGTTCCTCAAAGAGTTAAAAATAGACCTGCCCTAAGACCCAGCAATTGCACTGTTGGGGATTTACCCCAAAGATACAGATGCAGTGAAACACCGGGACACCTGCACCCTGATGTTTATAGCAGCAATGGCCACAATAGCCAAACTGTGGAAGGAGACTCGGTGTCCATCGAAAGATGAATGGATAAAGAAGCTGTGGTCTATGTGTACAATGGAATGTTCCTCAGCCATTAGAAACGACAAATACTCACCATTTGCTTCGACGTGGATGGACCTGGAGGGTATTATGCTGAGTGAAATAAGTCAATCGGAGAAGGACAAACATTATATGGTCTCATTCATTTGGGGAATATAAATAATAATGAAAGGGAATAGAAGGGAAGGGAGAAGAAATGGGTAGGAAATATCAGAAAGGGAGACAGAACATAAAGACTCCTAACTCTGGGAAAGAACTAGGGGTGGTGGAAGGGGAGGAGGGCTGGGGGTGGGGGTGGCTGGGTGGTGGGCACTGAGGGGGGTCCTTGAAGGGATGAGCACTGGGTGTTATTCTGTATGTTGGCAAAGTGAACACCAATAAAAAATAAATTTATTATTAAAAAAATTAAGTCAGTAAAATAACTAAGTGATACAGGTACTTAGGGCAATGATTGCACATGGCAGATGGAAATGATGGGTCAGAGGATCCCCTGAAGACCTCTCTAAGAAACAGGTAAACGTGAACTTTCTTAATTTCCACTGAATTATGAAATCACGAGACACAGAATACAGGGATCAAATCTGCTTCAAATGCTACCTCTTTACCTGCTAAGGAACATATCCATATATTTGAATTTTATGGATATGTTCTATTAATATTATATATTAATATATATTATATATGCACAATTAATATATAATGTTAATATATTATTAATTATATTAATATATTATTATATGTGTATATATGAAAAGGACTGAACTGTGCCTCTATTGAAGCTCTAACCTCCCAAGTTAGTCATTTGGAGATCAAGCTTTTTCAAGAAGTTAAATGAAGCTATAAAGGTGGGATCTTAATTCAACAGGACTAGTGTCCTTATAAAAAAAGAAAGAAAAAGAAAGAAGAAAGAGAGAGAGAGAAAGAAAGAAAGAAAGAAAGAAAGAAAGAAAGAAAGAAAGAAAGGGAAGGAAGGAACACCAGGGCTCACCGTCCCACGTGAGCGCAGAGGAGAAGGCAGTCACGCACAAACTAAGGCGAGGCCTTACCAGAAAGCAACCCCGGCAGCGTCTTGATCTTGGACATCTAGGCTCCAGAACAGACGAGAATGAATTGTTGTTGTTCAAAGCACCCAGTCCGTGGTATTTGGTTGTGGCGACCCACACCGACTAAAACACTATGCACGTAACTATCTTTACGCATCATTTGTCTCCTATTTTCCTAAGGCTTTAACTTCTATCAGCTCTTCACTGAACTGGCCTGCCCTGGGGTAGACTGATGAATCTTCTCCTTTTACATCAGCGACCCCGGCCCAACAGGGACCGTGGCCCACGAGCCATCAGCACCCAGGGGCTTGTCTTCAAATTGAAGTCATCTGAGCCTCAGTTTACTTGCTGCTCACAGCTGTGGAAAGGAGGAAGAAGAAGAAGAAGAACAAGAAGAAGAACAAGAAGAAGAACAAGAACAAGAACAAGAACAAGAACAAGAACAAGAACAAGAACAACAAGAACAACAAGAACAACAAGAACAAGAAGAACAAGAACAGAACAAGAAGAAGAAGAACAACAAGAACAAGAAGAAGAACAAGAAGAAGAACAAGAAGAAGAACAAGAACAAGAACAAGAACAAGAACAAGAACAAGAACAAGAACAAGAACAAGAACAACAAGAACAACAAGAACAAGAACAGAAAGAAAGAAGAAGAAGAACAAAGAAGAAAGAAAGAAAGAAAGAAAGAAAGAGAAAGAAAGAAAGAAAGAAAGAGAAAGAAAGAAAGAAAGAAAGAAAGAAAGAAAGAAAGAAAGAAAGAAAGAAAGAAAGAAAGAAAGAGAAACAACAGCAAGGACAACAACACCGCGTCGAGCGTCCAGGTCAAAGGGTGGCCCCGGAGGAACTGCTAGAAGCAGCCTCGCCGAAGTCAGCACAGGCTCTCGACTAAGGCAAGAGGGAGGCAGGAGGAGCCCCTCCACCTTCTCAGATGTTTCTGAGGGATGAAGTCAAACGTTTCGCCAAATCAAAGTTTTCTTCAGAGACAAGAACAGTAAAATGGTTCATGTGTGTTGGGTTCTGCGCATCACAAACCGTGTCATGGTTGTGACACGCACTGTTGGGTGGGAGACAGAACAGAACAGCAGCTGACACTCGTCGACCCTTGGAGGCTTGGGGCTTTGTGCTCAGGACCCCTCACCCCCGGCCTCCTGGGCCTCCTGCGAGGAGGAGAACAGTCGCCCCTGGGAGGGAGCCGGTGTCCCGAGAGCGGAGAGGTGGAAGGTGCTCGGCTGGGCCTCCAGGGCCTGGCCTCCGGGTGCCCTCAGCAGAGCGGGCAGGGGCGCCGCAGCCCTGGCAGGGGGCGAGGTCCCGACACAGCAGGAGCATCTCTTCCCAACCCCCCTCCCACAAGGGGACACGCCTCGGCCTGGGCTGAGGAGCCTTCGGGCCGGGCTCCCTGTCCCTGTAAGGCCTGATCCCGCCAGACAGACCAGAGGCGCAGTCGGCGCAGAGACAGAGGCCTCCGCTGCTCAGTGAAACACAAGAGCCCCGGGGGAGGGTGCAGTCCCGCCCCTGCCCTCCCCTTTCTTTCCCTAACGAAGCGGCCCTTTGTTCCTTGAGGGACCCTGTTTATTAGGAGAAATGATGGGGGATTGGACCCGGCTGGCGAGACAGGGGAGCCGGCAGGTCAGAGGCGAGCCTGTTCCTACCCTTGTAGGGCAGATGTCACCCTGGCAGTCAGGTACCCCTGCTCCACCCTTTCCAGCCCTTTGAGCTCCTTGGGGGCAGAGATGCCATCAAGCGGTGCCGTCCTCGGGTGGGGGGTCGTGAGGCCCAGAGCCAGGCCAGCCCAAGGGAAACACCAGGGGCAAAAGCCGGGAGGAGCCTTTGCTTTGCTCGTGCTTTCGTGCGTCTGGCTGGCTCGGTGCCTCTGCACAGGCAGAGTCCCGGGACCTTCCGGCCAGAGGGACCCCCTGCTGCTCCCCACAAGTGGCTTCCTGACCTGCCAGTGACCCATCCCAGAGAACAGTGGACGCCCCCAGGACCCAGTGCAGCTCAGAGGGGTCCCGACCCTCACCGCCTGGCGCGCCCCCGGGAAGCGGCTCCCCTGCCCCGTTCAGGGCCACCCTGGGTCCCTGTGAAGGCCTCGCTGTCACCAGGAGCCTCAGGTTTTCCATCACGAGAGCTGTGAAGGCCTCTCCTCTGCGCTGCTTCTGGCGGCAGCTTCGGAGACACGGAGAGATGCACACGTAATGTGTTTTCTGTCTTAAATAGCTCCCCAAAGCTGCGGGCAAAATGTAAGATTTTTTTTTTTACACTTGGCCACATATAAAATTACATAAATAGCTGCAAATGCTTTTGGGAACTACCTGAGTCCCTTCAGCACGGATGTCAGAGTTTCTCACTAATCCTGTCAAAGTTTCTATTGCTCTGCAAGAAGAGCACTTTTAAAATAACGAACATCTAAATTGAGGGTTACGTGGAAAAAAAAATAGCTTGCTATTGCTGCTGATGATTGGGTTTTTTTGTTCTGTTTTGTGGTTTTAATAAGCAGAAGGTTTTGCATGCCAGACTGCTAAAAAGACCCTTTTTGGCCCCAGTATACCTTTCAAGGCGGGGACATCAGCCCCTCTCAAAACTACCCTTGTTTCCTTTCTTCAGCAATCCACTCGACACGAGTAATGCTGCGGAAACGTGTTTTTGAAACAATAAGCTAACAAGAAGGAGTCAAATTGATAAGAGGCGTGAAATATAATTTCAGAAGACAGAAATGGAGGTTTGCGACTACATCCTCCAAGGCTATAAACAGTAAAGAGAAAACTCCTTTTTGCACCAGAAAACAAATTTATTTACATGATTGAAGGGTGTGTTAGGTTCAAGGTATAATCTCTGCTCCCCATCGCCTGCGGACGAAATAGTCCATGAGACGTAGCAGCCCTCTGATGAGTTCAATGCATTTTAACATCTTATTTACACTAAAGAGGTTTTGAACACTCCCCAAATCCAGAACATTTGGTGGAATTTGGTGTGTTCACAGCTGTGGTGGAGTTCTTGTTTTGCCTAGTAATGCCGTGCAATTCCATATGTTGTATATGTCAAAACTGAAGATAATTTTTCTTTTGATTGAATAAACAAACAAACCCGTCGTCTCAAAGGAGAGAGTCTTGCAGAACTGGGCAGCCTGAAGCTTCGTGTGTGTCGGGAAATATTAATCATCTGATAAAACGCACCTGTGGATCAGTGGCAGCATGTGGCCCGCACGTGCCCGCAGGCCCACCGCCCGGGGCCCACCTCCCAGGGCCCATCTCCCCGAGCACAGGGGCCGACTAGACGCTGACTGGCCCCGTGTATGGACGCAGAGGCTGGATTTTGTCTCACGAAAGCAAAATCTCACAAACCATGGCAGCAGGCGCAACTCCGAATGTGAACGCAGACCTTACAGCAAGGATCGGATTGTCCAGGGGCCTCTGAGTTTGCAGAAAAAAAAAAAAAAAATCTATCTAAACCCAGGAGTGTGCTCCACTTGTAGTTGATCATAGAAGTCTCGTTCCCAACGGGCTCTTCAGCATCTTCAGCAGCTGTGTCCTTCCTCCACCGACAACTCTAGGGAACCGTCGTACCTACCGTTGAGTTGACGGGAAGATACAGTGATCATTTCGCTTGAAGCTGTCCATCGCAGTATTTGTACCATTGGATATTGGTGACTCTACGTGCCCAATGGTAAGCGATGGTCCATCCGTACAGAATGACACGATAGCCCCAGCGGTGCCGTCACCTTAGAGATCACAGTACGATGTGCAACCACATATTCGTGAACTCAAATGTTTAATAAAAATCGCAAGGAAACACCTCAAAATGTTAGTTGAGTTTGTGTCTGAGTCCCGGAATTTTGAGGGAGTTTTATTTTTCTATTTGTCACATCTTCTAGAATGATCTTATAACATCCATTAAATCAGAAAAAAAAAAATTATCTTACAATGAATGAAGTTTGCTTGCCAGAAACACAAGAGTAAAAATTGCTCTGCTGCCTACCAGCTATGCTACTTGTGAGACTCACTAATCTCTCTCTCCCTGTTTTTACCTCTGCACGAGAAAAAAAAAGAAAAAAAAAAAACCTACCTCATGAAGTTGCGAAGGTGGAATCAAATCATACCTAAAATCTCCTTGTCGATGCTTGTCACAAACCAGATGTTCGATACGTATTCAATAAATATTCCACATTCAACTATATTACAGTATTTTAAAAGTCTGGGAAGATCTTTCTCCCAGCATCCCTCTCTACAATTTTGTTGCTAATTTAGGGAAAATGACCCAAAACTTGGAAATAAGGCACAAAGATGACGCCGCTGCCTTTCAGAGCCGTACAGAAGTATTGTTGAACAAGCCCATGTGAGGGTCCAGTTTTGCTCCAAGAAGAGGCAACTGTGTTTGATTTGTAATTGTCTTGATTAGGGCCCAGGTTTGGTAAAGTTAGAGCTTAATTTACACAAGATGGATAAGCTGCAAATTATTTTTGTCTGGTAAAGATGCAAATAATTTCTGTCCAGTAGGAAATATGACTCAAAAGGTTAAGATTTTATTATACTGCAGGACATTAATCAGTTTGGAATCTAATTTTGCAGCCTTATTTTAGCATTCTTTTTTTTTTCTACTGACCACATAAATAATATTTTTTTCTCATTTTCTCCTTTGAACTGGGTTTACCATCCTGCTGGTTCCCTTATTAATGAGGTCCATAAATCTTTGACACATGCTTACTATATATTTGTATCAGAGCCATGTTTTTAACTTATTGAAAATCATACTTTAACTCGGATATTGGACATTTTTTTCATTAGAGATTCAAAATATATTAATGGATGTTTAACTTTGTAAGCATAACATATACAGTTTTATCAAGCCAGGAATATAGCAGTTGTGAGGCACCTGGGTGGCTCAGTCAATTAAGTACGTGACTTTGGATTGATTCCAGCTCAGGTCATGATCTTAGGGTTGTGGGATGGAGCCACTCCTTGAGCTCTGCTTAAGATTCTCTCTCTCTCCCCCTCTCCTCCTGCCCTCCTCCCACTCTCTCATTCCTGCTCTCTCTCTCTTCTCCCTCCTTCCAAAAAAAAGAAGGAAGGAAAGAAAGAAAGAAAGAAAGAAAGAAAGAAAGAAAGAAAGAAAGAAGAAAGAGAAGGAAAAGAAAAAAGGGAAGAAAAGAAAGATGTAACATGGCATCTTATGTCGGGACAGCCAGATACTTCCTGGGGAATTGTAATCCCTCATAATGAGATACACCAGAAGCAAATTTTGAAATGGGGAAATGCAGGGAGGGAGCTGATAACTGATGATTTCAAAGGTGGAATTCAACCCGGGGATCCCACTTGAGACACTGTACCTCTTAGCCTATGAAGAGTGCTATGAGGCAAGGGGGGGCGTGGAAGGGTGGGAAGTGGAGAGAGGGTGTAGGGGAGGGGCACATGCAGTGACAGATGCCCTGAAACAAAGGCAATTCTTACCTACGTTAAAATTTAGCCTGGATATAGTTGTGTCTCAAATACAGAGGTTCTCAAAGTGTGGTCTGTGGAGCCACAGGGGTGCCCGTGAACTTTTTAGGTACAAAGGCAAAATGATTCTCAAAACAACACTATGATGCTATTTGCATTTTATTGTGTGGACATTTGAGCTGAAGGTACAAAATAATGGTGAATAACACCGCTTGGACCTTATTTTTTTATTTTATTTAAATTCAATTAATTTAACATATAGTGTATTAGTGGTTTAAGAAGTATCAGTCTTATATTGCACCCAATGCTCATCCCATCACATGCCCTCCTTAATGCCCATCATCCAGTTACCCTATCCCCCCACCCTCCTCCCCTCCAGCAACCCTCAGTTTGTTTCCTAGAGTCAAGAGTCTCCTATGGTTTGTCTCCCTCTCTGACTTCTTCTTGTTTTATTTTTTTCCTCTCTTCCCCTGTGATCCTCTGTTTTGTTTCTTAAATCTCACATATGAGCGAGGTCATATGAAAATTGTCTTTCTCTGATTGACTTATTTTTCTTAGCATAATACCCTCCAGTTCCATCCATGTTGTTGCAAATGGCAAGATTTCATGACTTCTTGCATCTTAATGTGGCACTAAACTAGCACTAAACCAGTAATCATTAGATTCTTCACCAAAAGAACTCACAAAAAGAAAGCCAGTTTCACTTAACAATGTTTGATGAAGCAGTGAATATCATTGATCTTTGGAATCTCAGCCCTTCGATATATATTTTTTTAATATTCTGTGTGACAAAATAGGAAGCATGCATTAGGCATGTCTGCTAAATACCAGAGCTATCTCAAGAGAAGTATTTGTGTGATTGAGCTGAAAACTGAATTAGCTACTTTTTGTTCATGGATCATCATGAGAGTTGGGTATCTGGCGAACGTTTCCTCAAAAAATGAATGAAGCCAGTCTGTCACTTTGAGAAATACTACCAGTAGTATTTATTGTCGATGGAAACATTTCAGCTTGCAAGCAAATATTAGAAGTTTAGAAAAGTTGCTTCCACCGCTGTGAGTTTGACAGCTTCCCCAAGCTCAAGGAGTTTTGTGTTGCAATAGGTGGTAATATTCGCAGGTGCAATATTTCATGCTGTGTAATAGAATGAGTCAACATTTAGAAGAGCTGCGTAATTCAGCGAACTAATATTTCCAAATGACTTTTGAATGATGTTACAAAGTTATGAATGAAAACGAGAAAAATTCATTCAAAGATAGACCAGCGGATTTTAATATATACAGTACCACCTGTCAACTTTTGGTATAGTATCAAAGAAGGATGTCCTCAATTACATATGTGAAATATCTGAAGTCAGTGATAGCACTAGTGGAATAGAACAGTACAGCAGGAGCAGGGCTGAAAAATAACCTTGACATTAAGCAGGAATATCCTCATCTGAAAAGGCTGGTAAAGTATTCATCCCTTTTTAACTACTTATGTCTGTGATGCTGAATCTTCATCCTATATTTTGCCATTTTATTTAGCAGAACCATATTGCCATAGTTTGAGTGCAGAAGCAGATATGAGAACTCAACTGTCTATTACACCAGACACTAGAAAATTGGAAGAATTTAAAATAATGCTATTCTAAAAATAATAATAATAATAATAATAAGGCTATTCTATTCACTACTCTTTTTTTGCTTTGGAAAATATATTTATATTTTATTTTTAGATGTTATTTATGTTGACATGTAATGTGTTGATTAATGTGTTTTTAAATCAATAAATATGTATATTTTTAATATTTCTAATATGGAAATTATCAATACATATGACCATATAACAAAAGCTCTTTGGAATCCTCAATAGTATTTAAGAGTGTAAAGGGGTCCTGAGAACAAAAGTCTGAGGATTACTGCCTTTATATACCGCTTTTATATATAAAGACCTCTCCATGCTCAGTTAGGTTCTGCATCTAAAGAACAAAATCATCTTTTACCTGGCTTAGTATAGAAAAATGAGGAGTTTAGGAACTTGGTGCATTACATAGATTGGGAATCATTCCAAGGAAAAAAAAAAGAAATTCTGTGAAGTTTTTACAACAGGCTGAAAGGCATCCATTGAAACTATGGTTTGACAAATAATATATATTCGTTGAATGTATGGAACAGTTCATATTAAGGCTTCCGATTAAATAGACACAATGCTTCTTTTAAAAAGCATTTACTTTATGAGTTTCTATATAAAAGACTTTCCTCTGCAATAGTGTTGATATTAGTTCTATTTCTGTGTGTTAATCTATGACCAAACATACAAATGTTTAAAGTTTGCACAGATGTCTAGAATGAGAGGTGGAGGGGCTATGTCTGATTTTCAGTTGGCTTCGGAGTGGAGGCAACATCTTCATCAACCCAGCAATAGAAGTTTTAGAAATACTGTCATTAAATATCCTTTATTGGCTTCACTTAACTTTTTTTTTTCGGCTTGAAATTCTTATCACAATAAGGAATCACAATAGTCCATTTAGGTGGCAGGCAACGTTCTGGATAGATATAGGCAGCCTCTTCCTCATATTAGCTTTCCTAATATGTTGTCTATTAGCTTTTAAAACTGATTCTTATGTGTTCTTCAAGTGCCAAGAAATAATCCCTGAGAATCTAAATCCAATATATTAACCTATGCTGGTAAACAAAAAAAGTGAGGAAAAGAGCACAAGAGTACTCAGTGTCACACTGACTGAAAAATGTCCTTTTAAATGGATTGAAGATGTCTTTTTTCAGTTCAGCTTTCAATGGTAAAGTAAGACTAAAACTGGTGATGATGAAGAAGAAATAATGATAAGAGGAAGAAGACGAGATGGAGAAGGGAAATACAGATTTCCTACTTTTCATCTTGCCAAGGAATGGCATTAAGTAAAACTCCTACTATCTTCCATACCCACTAGTTAGTGAAAGAAAAGGCATTTTAACATTGAGAAAAATGTGAAGGATACAGTTTCAGAACGAAGACAGTCTTTCCTAAGACAAGCTAATGACCTCATACGGATTAGGCAGGTAGGTAGCAGATGAGGGTGTGGGCATGTTATGCAGTCTCTGTACATGCACATACACACGACGCAGCGCCAGGAACTAAGGAACCGCTTGATAGAACATCTATTACAACTAGGCTGGGCACGGTTGGCTTTTTAGAGGAGGAAGGAATAGCAGGTATCACACCAGCAGGAAAAGGGGGGATGTAATTAAAAAAAAAAAAAAACACCTCTGCCTTCCTGGGTTTTTGCCTCATTTTATATTCTTACATTTCAGAAAAAGTTTGAAGTCACTGAAGATAAATCCCCATGCTTTCCCTGGAATCTTCTACATGGGCCTCCAAGAGCACGGAGTAAAGAATCTAAAATAATATTAAAGGCTATTTCCAGACATGCCTGCCACTGTTTAAGAGATCCTGGACTTATGTCAAAGCAAGAGTTGTTTATTTTCTTTAGAAATACTCCCTTTCAAGAGTTTACAAGTCAAGCAGAAAAACTTGCTCAGCAATTAAATTAGCAATAGGCCCTCAGCTGAATCACAGTAGCAAGCTTGTATATAAATAAGTTGATAGTAGGCATTTAATCAGAAAATAAACTATCCATACAAGTGCTTGGAGTTACATGAATTTAGTCCATGAATTTAGCCAATTCTAGCCCAGGGAAGTCAAATAACTTAAAATGAATGCATGTACTTCCTCCTCTTAGATCTATCTCAGGCATCATATTAACCATGCCTCTTTCTTCCAAACAAGTACAGATAAAAGAGTCTCAGAATACTTTTTTTTTTTTTTTTTTTTTTTTTTTTACACTAGAGACTAAAACTACCACCTGACCAGATTTGGAAGAAAAAAAAAAAGGATGAAATGCATTTTATATTTCTATCCCAAACTTTTTATTTCAACATCTATAGAAATTGTCAGTGAAGACTTTTGCTCCAAAAACTTCACTGACTCATTCATTTAATATATATTTATTGAGTTCCTTATATGTGGTGAACCCTAGGCTTAGGCATCTGGAGTACGGAGGCAGTTAGAATGAACTGACCTCGAAAACCGTACAGACTAGGGGAGAGATAGAAAATAATTCACTAATTACAATTCCGGATGCTAAGTGCCAAGTGAAGTATATTAAAGGTGCTGTGAGGACCCAGAGGAGAGGTACCAAGCCCTCTTGGGAGAAATAATTTTGGAAGATTTTTTTTTTTAAAGATGGCCCTTATTTGAATCTTGAAGCATGAGCAGGACTTCACTGAAATTAATGGAGTTTACGGGGTAAACGTATCTTAAATAAAGAGAAGAATATTTGTGAGTCTGTAAAGTTATAAACCAAAATAGAAAATTCTGAGATGCAGAGAATTGGTGAGAATGGAGAAGGAGGGGTGTTCAGACAAAGTTACAGAGGAAAGAGTGGTTCAGTTCATAAAACTTTAAATGTTGAAATGGGGCCATTCTAAAAAAAAAAAAAAAAAAAAAACCTGCAAGTCCCTGCATGGCTTAATAAAATTCAAATGTATCTAGGATCTTATACCTACTAAGAAGATTTTTCAACATGTATTAAACAATTGGTTTCATATAATTGTATATACACACACATAATTATATATATACACTGAATAGAATTAATTATGAGAATACAGCTCCAGATATTGACTTACCATATAAAAATGAAACCCCAGTTCAATCTACTGATCTCGCTGCGTGCCCTGACCAGGCGTACAGATACACATTACTCAGGTTTACCTCTAATCCTTACATTTTATGGAGGGCAGTGGTGCTGGTGATAGGTCATTCTATGCTGATAGTATACTTGATAGGAGCTTCCAGTTCTTTTTAAATGATTTTATATCAACGCTCTAAAAACTCCACATTGGGATTTTTACTTATTGCTAAACTAATTTAGCCTTCCTGATGTAACGACTCAAACCTATATCCGCGTCTGCTTAATCACCAAACCAGAAGGACAGAAGAAATCTGCTTGGGAACCGTGGTGGTATGGGAGCTCTCCTGCAGATAGGGACCACGCCACCTGGAGCCACGGCCCTGCTTAAGCTGCTTTAACCTTACTGAGCATCAGCTCTTTATTTTTTAGAATGAGGGGAGTAAAAACGTTTCTAGTAGAGCTCCCATGAAGACTCCCATGGAGTATCCGCGCTACCTCTGATGACATTTGAGGACATTTTCTCCCACAGTCTCCAGCTCTTTGTAACTTACGCCTCATCCTTACAGCTTCGCCCGCAACATCTAACGATGTTAGATTTGCCCTTGGCTCCCGTGTCTCTCCCTTGCACACCCACCTCTGGTCACTGAGCAACTTCTCCAGGCTCCATTTTCAAAATGTATCTATGATCTCAGTCTTTCTCACCTCTGCGTTGCCGTCGCTCTCGTCCAAGGCAGCACCAGCTCTCACCCGAATAGGCCCATAGGCTCCTTCTCCTCAAGGCAGCCACAGAGCTCACATAGCATCTCTTCAAAACGCCAATCCTACTCGCCACTAGAGCCAGTCTTCACCACGACCCCCCCCCCCCCCCCCCCCCCCCCCCCGGCCTCCTGCGCTCTCTTCAGGCTTCTCTCCCTCATACTCCCTTGCTCCTTCCATTTCAATCTTCCAGAGCTTCTTGCAAACGTGTCGAGAATACTCTTATCTCAGGGCCTTCACCCCGGCTATTTTTCTTGGACAACAAAACTCTTCCTTCAGACAATAAGACCTTGCCCATTACTTTCTTCATTTCTCCACTTAAGTGCGCCCTATCATTGAGGCCCTCCGTGATTGTCTTACATCAAACAGCCTTCCCCCACCCAGGGCTCCCTGGCTCTGTTACCGGCTTCATTTCTCTTCCAGGCTCCCCTCCCTGTAGGTAAGCACCTTCAGGGCCGTGCTCCAGTCCTCCCAAGCATATGGCAGCATTGTACTCCCTACCTACTTGGACATTCGGCACAGACACGTGACTTGGCTCTGCCCAGGGAATGTGACATGAGTCTCTTCTTGGTAGGAGGCTTTCAGAGTCGGAGCACAGTTCATCATATATCTTTTGAGGATCATGGTGTGTGGGTCACGAAGGAGCCTCTATTTTGGATCCCTGTGTAACTGATGAGTTGCAGAGCCCCTGGCCAATGTGCTTTAAACACGTAGCGTGAGTGAGAAATAAACTCTTATTGGGTTAAGCCACTGAGATTTGGGGTTATTTTTTGCTGTAGCATAACCTAGACGATCCTTAATGTATCACCTGATACACTTACACTTGCATTTGGGTATGATTCCCTCACCAGGGCAGGGTTTTCATCTATTCTGCTCACAGCTGGATCTCTGGCACTCAGGACAATGTGTGGCACATAGCGCACGCTCTCTAACTACTGGTTGAATAAGTGAATATATGGATGAATGCTATCTTAATATGAGGTGAGCACTGTTCCAAGTGCTTTGTAGCTATTATGTGATTTCCACACTGTCACCTTATAAGCCGGGCACAATTATTACTATATCCATTTTGCAAACAGAAAACTAAGACAGAGAAGGGCATGGCACCTAATATGAAGTAGAAAATTAGTCATGTAATTTCTCTGTCTTTCCTAAGAGGAGGGAATAGGAGTAATTAATTTTCAATTCCCTCACTTAATAAATGTTCAATTTATGATGGCTAAAAGATTTGGATAAAGGTAGCTTGAAAGAATCTACTGATGCAACCTAAAAAAATGATCAATTTCTACCTTCACTGTTGTCTACAAGTGGTGCATTATGAAGAGAAGATTTTGTGAATTATTCTAATGGTAGTAACTATTCACATTCAAATTAATACTCATCCATAATATTCAAGACCTTTCTTCATGGGTAGGCATTCCTTTTTTAGGCTAAGGTCATGATAAAGGCAGAAGGGACAAGTTTAAAAAAAAAAAAAAACAATTGAGGGGTATGGAGGGCAGATATTCCTGGATTTGAATTCTAGCTTAAAATCTTGCTAGATGGGCAGCCCAGGTGGCTCAGCAGTGTAGCGCCTGCCTTTGGCCTAGGGATGATCCTGGAGTCCCGGGATCGAGTCCCACATCGGGCTCCCTGCATGGAGCCTGCCTCTCCCTCTGCCTGTGTCTCTGCCTCTCTCTCTCTCTCTCTCTCTCTCTCTCTCTCTCTCTCTCTCTGTGTGTGTCTCTCATGAATAAGTAAATAAAATCTTTAAAAAAAATCTTGCTAGGTGTGTGGCCCAAGATAAGTTATTTAATAATTCTAGGTGACCATTTATTCATTATAAAATAAAGACATTAATATTTATTAATAATGCCCCTGTGAGGAGTAAAATGAAATTCTGTATGCAAGCCTTGGACAGAAGGTTGCTCAATAAAAGGTGGTAAAAGGAGAAAGAACGTGAGGTCCTTCTCATCCCTCTCCTCCTCTCTGTAGTGCTGTTTCCTAAACTGCATTTTGAAAAATGCTAGTTCTTTGGAATTTAAGTGCTGTCACAATACAAAACAAAACAAAAATAAAAGTGTATACTGTGTTTAAAATTCAGAAGTACAGCACTGTCTCCAACTACATGGGTTTCGTAGCTGCAGTGCTGGAGGATCCATCCCACTTACTAGGTGTACATTATAGGCCACTTTCATAAGCTCTTGGTGACTCCATTTTGTCATCTGCAAAATGTAGATAATAATTATGTCTAACTTACAGGGTGATCTTAAGTATTAAAGGAGATTATCTAATATTGGGTAACCATATAATTTTACACTCAACATTTTATTTTGAGAAGTTGGAAGAATTTTATCCACCATCATATGTACCTACTACTTGGATTCTATAATTAGTGTTTTTTTTTTTTTTCTAAATATCTTGATCACATGTATATCCATCTATCCTTCTATTTTTTTTTTTTCCTTTTTTCTTCAGGGACACTTTTAAGGGTGACAGAAGACAGTATTAATATTTATGCTAGGACAGACAGGTAATACAGGGATTTTCCCAGGCACCCCTGGATACATGGATGCTTTCCCTATGTCTGATTTACCTAGCACAGTAACTGGCCATGGTAAACACACAATAAATGATAATTATGAAAGCTTCTATTAAAGTCCTGAGAGCTCTAGGTTAAGCATTTTGTCCTGCAGGAACAGTCATGAATAATCTCCTGACTGCTCAACTCAATGATTGTCTGAGATTGCCTTCCTATGACTACAACTTTTATTTTATAGCAATCCGAAGGTTCAATAATGTTTAGTGGTCACTGTGGCATTTTTGCCCCACCCCTGAAACTTTGAGAAAATTAATAAAACCTAAAGGCCAACTTGGCTAAGAGGCGTTAAAATGATATCTGCACAGCTCACCACACTGTAAAATAAAGTCCACTTCTGCTTACAAAGTTCCCCAACTGACCACTCAGTAACTGTCCTACTCCAATTTAGCTTCCAGCCCGCAGACACTTGTTTGATTGTTTGCAGCTGAGTGGTTTATCAGAAGGATTAAAGAATGGGCTCACTAGCTAGGTTTGCAGACATCAGCCAACTTGGCCACGGATTGGTATACTTACAAATCAGCCTGATGTAGAGAATGACAATAAAAGTAATAACAAAATATAACTACCATGTATTAAACACTTACATATGCCAGAGAATGTGCTCTGTGCTCCACATGGAGAATCTCTGGACTTGACAGCCAAAACCGGGTTTATGTTTCTTCCTTTACAATCTGATTATGGGACTTCTAGTGGGTGATTTAACCAATTCATTTATAAAATCTGGACAAGGATACCTGACCACCCTGATTCTCAGGATTGTTGGGAAAACCTAATACGATACTGAAGATAAATGCACTGTGTCAAACACAGATTGCTATGCATAATGTATCGTTTTATGCTGGTTATCAATTCTCTATCAGTACCTGGTAAAACCAATGAGAGATTCTACTAGTTCAGTAATAGATGCTAATAAAAAATATTGAAGTTGTAAGGCCTGGGGGGTTTTACCTGGGAAGGGAAAAAATATGTTTCTTTATCATAATAATATAATAAATAGATAATAATATAATAAACACACCTTCCCACCATATGTAGAATTTATGACATATCAGCTTGAGGTTCTACGACCTTAGAGAAGTCTTATGATCCCCAAATCCCTCATCTTTGAAGTAAGGATACTATCATCTGCAATACAGGGGTATTGTGAGAAATAGGATATATAAAAGCAAGTTATGAAACTGAAATGGATTACTCAGATATAATTACTCTTTCCATGTACCTAAATATTCAGTTTCTGTAATTTAGACAACTTAGATTTTTTTTTTTAAGCTTTTATTTGAGAGAGAGTGAGAAAGCATGAGCAGGGGCGAGCAGCAGAGGGAAAGGGAGAAGCAGGCTCCCTGCTAGCATGTGGGGCCCGATCCCAGGGTCCTGGGATCATGACCTGAGCCGAAGGCAGATGTTTAACTGACTGAGCCACCACTGAGAATTTAGATTTTAGAACTTCTTAGAATTGGTATTTATGAAGCTCCCAGAATGGATATATTTTATATTATATTCAAAAAGGCATTTCATTTAATTTTTACTAATTTATAGCATTTCTAGATATCCAAACTGTGCTACCAAAAAAAAAAAAAAAAAGGTAGTATGTCATAAAATGGTCTGCAAATGTGTATTAAATATCTCAAAGACTCTCCCAAAGTAATGTTTTCAGCCTGGTCTCATTTAAGACTACTAAGTGACACCAGTTGGACACAGCCCCCATCCCACACAGAACATGTAAAATTCTGGCTGAGAGACTGTGTTTGTAGGATAAATTTAAAAAATGAGAAATAGTGATGCTGTCTTTTGTCCCCACCCAATATATTTTTTTAAGTTTATGAAATATGCCTTCAACAGAAATCAATCCTGCAATGCAAAATTAGCTTCTGGCCTGTGACTCTGTAGCCCTTTGTTAATAAATATCTCTAGAGTTGTCTTGTACTGATATGTAACTAGGAAAACACAGAAAGAGAAAGAGGGAGGCCTGGAGAGAGAAGAGAAATAGAAGAGATAAGAGCTATAAGAGTTTCAGTGCATCAATTCGAAATACCCCCGGAATACGTTTCCTTATTTCTACTTAGTCTTTTATTTCTGCTTCAGAAGGGGTCTGACCTGGAGGAAAGAATGCAAACTTCAGCACGAGAGGTTTGGGGGCGGGTTTGAATTCCACCTTTGACTATTAACCTCGAGGCAACCTGTCAACTCTCTGCCCCAACCTTATCTATACGGTGGGTGTTGTGATTATTCTACGTTGAAAAAAGATCAGAAGTCTCGAGAGCACCATGTCCTCTCTCTTTTTGCATTCAGTCATTAGCTCACTCAGTCTTTCACTTTATATAATGTAAAAAAAGTGTGTGACATTTAGAGACACAAATACTAATTTTGTTATTTACTACTTGTACAAACTGCCTCTGAATTTCAAATTCTTCATCTGTAATATTGGGTTCCATGGAAGTGCCCCTAAGGCTCCTCTAGGGGTATACTTGGAGCGAGTGAAAGAAAAGGATGGTCACATGGCAAAGCTCAGGACTCCTACACCTCCAACTTTTACCATATCAGCTCTATGCTTATCCTCTTTATAAATTGAGATTTCTTGCAAGAGATTCTTGCCAAGGAATAATAACACTGATGTGAAATAAAGAAAAATATCTGGACCAGCCAAATAGCTAATGATAGTTTTCCATTTCTATTTGAAATTCTAATCTGGTGATTTGAAGTATTACTTGTAGGCTTATTAAGTGCCCAATCTCAGGGAGCTGTAGAAAGTATGGGAATAAAACATGGCTCCTACTTTTATTATTATTATTATTATTATTTATTATTATTATTATTATTATTTTAGGATTTTATTTATTTGACACAGAAAGAGAGCATACACAAGCGGGGGGAGCAGCAGAGGGGGAGGGAGAAGCAGGCTCTCTGCTGAGCAGGGAGCATGATATGAGGCTTGATCCCAGGATTTTAGGATCATGACCTGAGCTGAAGGCAGATGGTTTACCAAGTGAGCCTCCCGGGCGCCCCAAACATGGCTCCTACTGTAAAGGAACTCACAATCTCAGAGACAATGACAAATCCGCTCATGGACTATTGAGAAATCATGGGAGAGTACAAGCACCACTGTGAATGGTGTGGAGGTAAGGTATGGGAACTCAAGATGGGAGAGTACCTCAAGGCCCAGCCTAGTGGGGGTTTCAGCCAGATGATGAAGAGAGGGGATGGGGTCGTTAAAGAGAAATGAGAAGGCCAATACGCACTAGCGAAAATAGCATGAGCAAACACGTTAGGTGAGAAAGGGACCTGAGAGGTGCAGTGACCTCTAAGAGATGAGCCATTTCCTACGAGTCAGTGATGAATACGGAGGTTTTATGAGGCCTTAAATAACAAGATGAGCCATTTGGACTTTAGACCATGATAACTAAGTTCAGTGGGAGTTTTTTGAGTAGAACATGATAAAAAACCATGTTTTAGGAAGCTAAATCTCATGGTATTGAGCAAGTTGGGGTAGAAAAAGCAGAAATCTAGCCAAGGAACACTTCAATGCTCATCATACTTGGTAGCATTTGACCTCTCCCTCGACACACTTTTCTTCACTTGACTCACAGGACACTATGGTCTTCCGGTTTTCCTCCTACCTCACAAGTTGATCTAGTTTGCTTGGTTTTTTTTTCCATTTCTTCAGAGTCTTTACCTTAGAACACCTTGGGGATCAGCCCTTGCATCTCTTCATGTTTCTGTCTACATTAACCCCCTTGGTTATTTCATCCAGTCTCATGGCCTTTAATAGCATCCATATGCTGATGGTATTAAACGGTACTTGATGCTAAACTTAAAGCTGTCAGCTGAACCTCTACATTGAGAACCATATTATTATCAACAACTGCCTACTTAGCATTTCTAATAAGCATCTCAAACTTAAGAGCTTCAAACACACTCCTCTTAGAAAATGGCAACTGCATTTTTCTAGCTCCTTAGGGCCAAAACTTTTCAGTAATCCTTGAATATATTTCTTTTTTTTTAAAGATTTTATTTATTTATTCATGACAGAGAGACAGAGAGAGAGAGAGAGGAGGCAGAGACACAGGCAGAGGGAGAAGCCGGCTCCATGCAGGGAGCCCGACGTGGGACTCAATCCCGGGACCCCAGGATCACAACCCGGGCCGAAGGCAGTGCTAAACCGCTGGGCCACCGGGGCTGCCCGAATATACTTCTTTGTTCATACTCCATGTCCAATTTATCAGGAAATTCTCTTGGTTCTACCTTCAAAATATATGCAGGACCCTGACATTTCTTTCAGCCTCCACCCTTCCTACTCTGGTCCAAACCATCATCATTTTCCCCATGGGTTACTGCAATAGCTTCCTAACTAGTTTCCTTACTTCTCCATTGGCCCTTTTAGAGTCTTGTCTCAATACAGCAGCCAGAGTAATTCTGTTCAAGCATAAGTTATATCAAGTCTTTTCTCTTTGCAAAATGCTCCAATTGCCGTATGTCTCACTTGTCATAAAAGCCGAAGTCCTTACAATGGTCTTTAGGCTCCTGCCAGCCTGGTCTCTGTCCCCACATCTCCTACTTCTTCTCTGACTTACTCATTCTCACCTCAGAGACTTTGCTATAAACTTCTCACTCTCCCTGGAATAGTTCCTCCGGTAGATATGCACATGACTGGTCCCTCACCCTCCCCAAGTCTATGTGAGGATTATCTCACTTTATTATATACTTAATATTGTAGCGATCACCCCCAGCATCCCCTATCTACCTTCTCAGCTTGATTTTTCCTCCATGTCTCTTAATCTGCTAATAGACTCTTTTTCTCAAGTGATTTATTTTCTTTATCTTTTAACTTTATGCTAGAAAGTAAGCTTCATGAAGGCAGGATTAAGTCAGTTTTGTTTACTCCTATATTCTGGTATCTAGGACTGTGCTTCTAATAAAGACTCGTCAAATACTTGTTCAGTGAATGAGCGTTTTTAAGCTTATAGAGATTTGACTATGATGGCAACAGTGGTTTGAACGAAAGGAAAGAAAAAAAAACAAAAGGAAAGAAAAAATCAGAAGTTCTAAGTGGACTGCTGAAAATAAGTGAAAAAGGAGAAAAGATGAAGATTGTTACACTAGCAACTCTTTGTCACTCATATTTCTTATTGTAGGTACATAAATCTGCCATTCACATAGGTTCCTGCTTTCCTGAAAATAAAAACAACATAAATGAAGAGAAGAAAGCCTCCCATTTTCAAGAAAAGATCAGTTTTCATAAGGCAGATCCTCTCAGTGAGTTAAGTAAGACAAAAAGTAACTCCATATTTCTCAATTTCAAGAAGTTGTAGATAGATATCTTTTCAAGACAGAGTGGTTGTCCTCATTGTTTGGTAAGAAAATATGTCTGAATGTTAAATGATTTGCTCAAAGGTACATCAACCCTTCCCTGGACACAGGGAGCCTGATTTTTTTGTTTGTTTGTTTTTGTTTTTGTACCTAGAACAGTGCCTGGCATTTAGCGGACACCTAACATATGCTTGGAGAACTGAGTAGAACCGAAATGAATGGATAAAGTTGAATTTGGTCTCATTCCCAATATCAAAATGCTATAATCTCCACTACTTTGATGGTGGAACAGATAACATCTATATTTTTTTTCAGGGGATGTCATATGCTAGCTACTCAGTTGTTAACAAAGGATTTGGGTAACACCTCAAACTTATGCCAACTATAGTATGACAGGTAGAAAGAAATTATAACATAGTCCATAACGAGCTCAATAAATATGTTTTAAATTACTTAAAAGCATGTGGTCTCTTGCCCTCAAGAAACCTCCAATCTGGCTGGGAAGGCAAGAATTGCATCCTAGGAAGAAACTTTTAGAAATCTGATACATTACCCAAACCAAATAGTAAAAAGATAAGCAAGACAATACGTTATAAAAGCATTCACATTAGGAAAAAATAACCTAGGCAAAAAGTCTTTAGGTGGCAAAACAAACTTAGTCCCTTTTGAGGAAATAGAAGGGAGGGAGACATGAGGACAAAGTGGCAGGTACGGGTAGGACAGCAGGATGAGAACATCTCAGACAGGAAGATGATCAAGAAAGGCAATTCCAGAACATGCCACAAACAACATAATGAAAAATACATAACTCTTCCCCAACTCCAGAGGAAGACACAATCTCCCAGAAAACATAATGGCCAGCACTTACTTGGGAAACAGCCTCTGGATCCTCAAGTCTTGCCAGTCCCCTGGGACAGTAGAAGATAGTCAACTCCCTTTTAACTTCTTCATGTTACAGGGAAGAGCCAGAGCCACAGGGATAAAGGGAAGGAGTAGCTCTCTGCAAGTCCTCCTGCAAACTAAAGGAAATAAAATCATTGAAGAGGGAGGAAGGAAGAGCTGAACTACTTCTAAATCTTGACTTTGCTCAGCAAAGCACCTTGCTTTAATAAAAATGAAATCTTCACAAGTTATACATATTTAATTTACTGATTCAAAGATGAGTCAGAAAAGGAAAACAATAGTTGTGAACCTTTCAGTGGTGGAAAGAGATGTTTTCTAAAGTGTTCCCAAAGCCTTTCCGAGGTCAGACTCATCCCGAGGTTGCAATAACGCAAAGGATTTGTATTCATAGATGTGGCTTGATGAGACCGGAGTAATCATAATTCTTGTGTAGTAGATGTCATTAATCAATAGGAGGGGTTATAAAAAGTTGCACTCCTCCCTCCCTGTGCCAGGAAGGAGGATGGCAGTCCATTTCCGGATGTATGCCACAGCCGGCAGAGTGACTCATCCTGTGCCAAAATACCACAGGGACGTGAGGGGGGAAGGAAGAAATGAGGACTGTGACAGGCCAAGAAAGCAGTGGCCACCACAATCAATCTGAAACAAACCTTCTCTAATAGCTACAGTAATAAGAGTTTTGCTGAATCAGAGGCCTTTTGAGCTGGAAGGGGCTTCAGTCCAAACCCCTCCTTTTACAGATGAGCAAACTGAGTCCCAGAGGAGGATGTGACTGGTCCAAAGGTAGAAAGCAAGTGAAGGACTCATCTTGGCACAGAACCACGATCTCCAGCTACCGGTCGCCTGTACTGCGTTGTCTTTTATAACAATTGCGCTAACGATGAAAACCTCCCAACCAGCTGAGGTCCTGAAACCACTTGTGTGTTGGCTGTTGGAACCTGAACTATGGCCCCTAAAGAAATCATGATTTGTGTGGTCATCGTTTGGGGATTTGGTGGAACTAGAGCTAAGGGTGGACGGTATTGATGGCAATTTCCAGATTAGCCATCCAAAGCTTACTTAACTCATAAGCTGGAAAGGACAGTTCTACAAATAAAATTTCCTTACAATTGAACCTCTTTCATAACATTTTTATGGAGAAATGCAATTGGAACACTGGTGCGGGAGGCAGGCATATACATGATATCCTAAGAGCAATACCAACCACTCTTCGTAGAGCATCTTGGGTGACTGAAGCCTTAGATGGGTGGTGGAGGCAGCTTCGTGTCCCAGGAGCATTTTACCAGGAAAGACAAGCCTGTCACTTCCTAGTTGTTCTGATAAGAGGCTAATGGGGGTGGATGGGTAGGTGCCTTAGTGAGTTGAGAGGCCAGTTTTGGTTTTGGCTCAGGTCACGATCGTGGTATCCTGGGCTTGGGCCCTGTGCTGGGCTCTTAGCTTAGCAAAGAGTCTGCTTGAAGGATTCTCTCTCTCCCTCTCTCTCTCTGCCCATCTGTCTGTCTGTCTGTCTGTCTCTCTCTCTCTCTTTCTAAGATGGATAAATGAATCTTAAAAACCAAACAAACAAAAACCAGGGTAAAAGGGAAGTCTATCAAAAGGTAGAGCCTGGCTGTGCCAAGTCTTCATTCAGATTTAGGCTTTATTAATAAGTTGGTTTTCTAAACCCAAGTGGTTTGCACTGAGATGGATTTTTTTCCTGTAAACCAACTTATCAACAATGGCTAGCAGTTGTTAAGTGGTTAGACAGGGCTGGGTCTGATAGCACCATGATAATAAAAATAACTAATAGCTAAAGAGCGTTTACCTATCGTGCTAGGTATTATGCTAACCATTTTATATCCATTATAAACAATCTTTACAAAACGTTTTAGGTTGATAATATCATCTCCATTTTATAGAAGATGAAAATGGGACTGAGGGCAGTAAAACGACTTATTTATTCAACTTGGCTAATAAACAGGAGATAAAGGATTCTATCCCAGGACTATCTGACTCCAAAGTACAGTCTTCTAAATATGCCGCAAAAAATAAATGAATAAAAACATATGCATAAATACACACCTACGTAAGGACATAGATAAAAAGCATAATAAACATGCTGGGAAGTAAAACCATCCGGGCCATATTGGATTCTGCCTCCAGCTGTAATTAACACTGGACACCAGCCAAATGCCGTGACCTCCATGTGTCAGTGGGCTGGGATGTGGTAAGTCTAGGGTGTGATAAATTTTCATTCATCAAATACATTCATTAAATGACTACCTGTTAGGAACATTATGGAAGGTGCTAGAACAACAAGATAGACCAAGCCCCAGCCCTCATAGCATTTCAGAACCATATATTAGCTTGTCTTCCTCATCAGTACTTTCAAAAACAAACCCTAGATCACATTTTTTTTTTTGATAGCAATCATATGCCCTAAATTTTCCAGGCCAATTTTTTTTTTATATTTTTTTTTTACAAAAACCTACCACTTTGTCAGAGCTTTCAGTCAATGTCTTAGCTTAGATCTTTATCACCATTTCACCCACTCGTTTCTGAAATAGTCTTTTGGCCACTGATTTTTCTTGCCCCACTAGTTTATCATACGTATTTCTGCCAAATTGATTCCCCTCGAGTCCTAGCTCCTTAGTATCCTGTATTTATTGATGAATAATCTGAGGCTTAGAGAGTTTAAGAAAACTGGCAAGACTATCACAGTCAAGAAGTGGTGAAAACCAGAGCGAGCTTCACCCGACTTTGAGCCCAGGCTCTTCCTTGCCATCCCCATCCCCATTTTGGAAGCAGAACCTGAATGGTCATAAAACTCTCGGGTCATAGCTCAAGGAGGAGCAGTATGCATGAAGGGGCCCATTTCTAGCTGAATCGAGGAAAAGCATCTATGACTTTTTAACAGGTTTACCATTTAGAGAAGGTGAGGCAAGCACCAAACTACAGAGGGAGAAGACAGAGGCTTCTTGAAGCAAAAGAGAAGAGACATTGGATCAGATATTCTAGAGAAGAGGAGGCACAAGATGGCAGGTAACACCTGTCTCTGAGGAAACAGCGAACACATCACGGGCCCGCCCAGGAGCCTGCACAGAGAGCTCCTTGACCAGAGAGATCCCCTATAGCTTCTGAAGTCAAAGCACTAAATCTAGGGAATATGGATTTGCTAAGCGCACACTGCTCTGTGGCTTGTAATGTTCATATTTTTAACGTTAACGGCAATCCTGTTACTTGTGTTATGTCTTCCTGAGATTGAGGACTCGCTTCCCTTCTTTCAGATCTTCATGTCCAGTGGCTTGCACATGGTGAGGGGAAATCCTTACTAAATATTCGTTCACTGATTTATGAACCGATCTCTTCACAAATCAGTCCACATATGGAGCCAGATTATGCTTTTAATAGGAATGCAGAGGTGGCCTATCAGTGACTCTACAATAATGTGCCCCACTCATTTAAAGATCCATGGCAACACCATCTATCTGAAACGTAGCCACAAAGCAAACTTGGAAGGGGGGAAGCATGGGAGAGAAAGAAAATAACTCTCATGAAGGCCGTGCTTTTTGCCGCAGAACGAACAGAAGCCAACCTCAGACCAACATCAAAGATCGGAGGCCTTCAGGATGTTAAACGTTTTTCTGTGGCCCTATAGAAAACAAGCTGTGGCGTTAGCTCCCCAGCAAATAAGAGGTAGGAGATGGGTGATCGGTACTGGAATAGAGAGAGTAGAGAGCTAACAACCGACCAGCTGCACGGGAGATAGAAGGAGTAGAATTACCAAGACTAAGAAACCCAAAGCAAAACTACAAAATATCACTCAGACCAGAGGTTGGTTAGCATTGGTACAACTAGTTCTACCTCATTCAACAATATCTGAGAAGATTATGCCCTTGTGTAGTAGATTTTAGAGTATCTAAGGACCGTCGTGATAGGATTCAATCGGTTCACTATTTAGGTGGCAAAGAAAGAAGGCAGGGACACCAGTGTCATGTCTAAGGTCATTCACCAGTTACCAAAATCCAATAAGCTTTTAGCACAAGTGGACTACACACTAGTATATATGTGATATAAGGACACACACACACATTAAAAAATAAAATAAAATTCCATCTTTGCCCTCTAAGAGTTCATTTGTTCAACTGAGCATTGAGCCTGCTATGCAATCCCTTGGCCAACGCTCATTTGTTTCAGCTTGGAGAGAGAGGAGACGGCTGCCGTACCAAGGAAAATACCATGGAGAAGGGAAAGGGGTCGCGAAGGTGCCCACAAAGTCTAAATCCATCGCAAAACCAACGTGATCAACAGCTGCAGCCTTTCGCCAACCCAGGATAGTGACTCTAACCCAACAGAAGATGGGGTTAGTGGGGTTCATGTGTTTCGTGTGTGTTCAGTGATCCGTCGCTCACTCCACAGGACCATCAGTTCTTTTTACCTGCCTGCGACCACACGTTCAAGTATCCACTTTGGAAGTTTGCTAGGAATTAATGAGCTTGTGCTTTCTACAATAGATTTCTCTTCTGTAGAGAGAATTGACTCAAAATCTGAAGATGAGGGATTCATGAGGCCGACAGAGTTAAGGAGGGTGACCCATGGGCAAAGTCGACAGGTACTGTCATCAGGTGCCAGCAGGGGGCAGCAGATAGCAGTTGAGGATGGAGCTGAGCATGTACCTGGAATGAAGGGTACAGACTGGGGTACCCAGCTGGGCAGCTCCCTTGATGCAGAGAATGAGATGGGGAAAAACCAGAAAACTGAAACTCGGAGTGCAAGGTTGTGTCCAGGGGGTCATTAGGTAGTGGTTATAACCAGAAAGGGTTAAACAGGTTTACTACAGTTCAAGAATGCACAGAGGGGTGGCAAATGCTCTAGAAACATTGTCAGCAAAAGCAGTTAGGCTTTGGGGGCGCCTGGGGGGCTCAGTCGGCTGAGCATCCACCTGTTGCTTTCGGCTCAGGTCCTGACCTCAGGGCGGTGGGATCGAGCCCCACTTCGGCTCTACACTCAGCATGGAGTCTGCTTGAGATTCCCTCTGCCCCTCCAGCTCTTTCTCTCTCTTTCTCTCTCAAAATAAATAAATAATAGTTTTAAAAAAATGAATAAAAGCAGTTAGGCTTTGTATAAAGGTTACTGAGTCTGAAGAGCTGACTTTGTTATCCAGAAAGCTCTCTTTTCTGGAAAATACCAATTGCTGAAGTCACCATTTAAGGGACGCCTGACTGAACTGAAAATCTACGTGTGTGTATGCAAGTACGTGTGGGCCGTGGGGGAGAGGGAGAAGGAGGAGGAAGGGAAAGAGAGGAGGAGCTGATGAGACAGAGGAAGAGAATCCACCCCGAACTTATTTTCCGAGTTTTCCCATAGTCTCCTTAAAAATAAGTTCTTTTTAATCTTAAGGTGTCCACACTTCGTCTGAGCTCTAAGTTGAATATCTTCAAAAAGTTTTACGTGAATCCATTCAGCTCCTTTTTTAGTTATATCGGGATGAATAAAGCAAAACTTTCTATTCTAAAAAAAGCCTGCAATGATTATTTTTTTTTTTTCTCTCTCCGCTCCTCTAACTTCACAAATAGTCAAAGCTAGAAAGTTCAAGGCTGACGGGAGTTTAGCTCTCCTGGAAGAAGGAAGCTCATATCAAATATTCAGGAAAACAACGGTTACGTGTTTTGAAAAGTTTTAAAGCTTGAAATCGAAGGTCTCCACACGGGTAGGGCCCTGCCCTTTGGTGTTGGGGGCTCTTCTGTACCGTCAGCTCTGCGGAGGCGCTCCACGGTCAGGACGTCAGCTATTCCAGCAAGGCCCAGGCGCTACTAAAAGGATGGAGATATTAAAAAAAAAAAATTAGGGAGGGTTGTCAGTTGTGGATTTGCTGTGATAAATTGCCTTCGCTTGGTTTCCTGAAATTACGAGAGCAGAACCGTCTCGGTCATTAAAGATTCAGGGAGTTGTGGGGAAGGAGCAGAGGTGAAAGGGAATTTGGAGTCGTTCAAAATAAATCCTCAACTTGCTCTCTGCCCTCTGCATTTGTTTTCCGCCGCTTGCCATGCTCTCTCCATTCTAACCACACTCCTTTTTTCTTCCCAAGCTATCGCAAGCCCTCCCGCCTCCCCAGTTGTTTTTTTTTTACATTTTATTTTTTATTTTTATTTTTTTATAAATTTATTTTTTATTGGTGTTCAATTTGCCAACATATAGCATAACACCCAGTGCTCATCCCATCCCCAGTTTTGCTCTCGCAGCCTCAGCCTCGTAGACTGCTCCCACCTCCAGCACGCTCACAGCAGCCGCTCCATCTAGCAAACTCCGAAGCCCCTACTTACACTTCAAAGGCCCGTCTAAGTGCCACCTTGTCTGGAGGAATTCCTTGATTTTTCTGAGATAAGAATAATCACAGAATTTTAAACGTATCTCTATCATGACTCTTAAGATGGGTTATTATAATTGTCTGTGCATGTTGTCCCCCCGGTTAAATGTGACCTCTTTGATGACAAGAACTCGCACTTTAGATGACAGGGATTCACAAGAACCTCTGTATCACCGGCATTGTGGCATGTGACACACTACTATGCACATAGTAGGCACTTAACTTGCGAAACTAATGAGTAAGTGATGTCCTATTAATTATTTCATATAAATATACAGCTATGAACATCCTATCAACCAGTGATTCTCAAACATGTTGGTAAGATTGCATATTTTTAACACAATGAGAATTATTTGGGTATTTTGAGCAATAATACTCAAGTATTACTGTCTTGAGGTACTGGATAACTTCCCAAAGAAGATCCTATTGTGTTATTCATAATTTTGTATTCTAGTATTTAGAAAACTGAGGTGACCACATGCACCCAAGATAGAACACTAAGCCATGTATGAGGAGCATCATGAGAGAAGCATCACTAGAGAGCATCGCCAAAGAAGTAAGACAGAAATTTCTTTGCAGAAATGATCTCAAACCTATATTCGTCTAGTAAGATAAAGCTCTGGGTCATCCCAGACTCCTCTCTAGTTGAATTGACCATTTCCTTTCCATGCCTTCCTTTCTGACTTTACCTTTGCACTTTCAACAGTTGACTGCCCTCGCCAGCTGGCCTCTCTGCTTCCCCTCCTAGACCTAACCTAACACATACTACGGGCTCAATAAATAATTAACAAAGGAATAAATGAATGACTAGAGAAGAACTTGAGAAGGGGAGCAGTGCATTCTACATCCTTCTCCCAATTAGGAATCTAGGCAAAGATGTTTACCATCATCTGAACAAATGCAGGTGAGTGGAACTCTGGCACACACCTTGAACATGTATCAGCAAAGCTTTAAAATTTGCTAATAGGAGGAATACCCGGGGGGCTCAGTGGTTGGGTGTCTGCCTGTGGCCCAGGGCATGACCCCGGGGTCCTGGGATCGAGTCCCACATCAGGCTCTTTGCAGGGAGCCTGCTTCTCCCTCTGCCTGTGTCTCTGCCTCTCTCTGTGTCTCTCATGAATAAATAAATAAAATCTTAAAAAGAAATTTCACCAGTAGGACTTGATCTGCCAATTGGAAATTCTTTCATGTACACGTTAATGAAAATGTAGGATCATCCAAAATAAACAAGTGTTTATTCGCAAGAATCAAGTAGGATGATAGAGCGTTTCATGATGATGGGTGAATCCCAAAGCAATTCATGGCTCTGAGCCATAATATTCTCTTGTATTAAGAGAGAGCTGATAATAGTGCCTTTTCATAAAGTTTAATGCTAATTAACGGAGATAACCCGTGTAAAGTCAATGGGACGGTGCCTGAAATACAGTGACCAGTCGAGTGTTAGCTGCTCTTACTAACAACCATAATAATAATAAACCTCCGCTCTGAGGATGCCTCTACTAACTGGCCTGTCCTACAGAACGAGGGGCCAATGTTTTAATTCGGTATTCCTCAAAGGTCTAATTCCAGTTTTCAACGCAGCCTACTATTCTGGGATCTGCTTGGACTGAAGCAACCTGCTCTCTTTGTCCTTCTTTTTAACATTGACAAGAACTTGAGTTCATGGACATGAACCAGGAGATTGGGACAGATCAAGGAGTTTCACAAAGTCCCTTATTTTCCACCAAACGAGATTCCAAGTGCCCCTCTCTCCAATGCATCGCACTAAGGGAAGGGGAGACTCTTCACCAGTCAGCATTGCTCACTGGGCAGTGGTTGGGGGGACAGAAGAAAACACTCACAGAGGTTTGTATGCAGCTTACAGCCGAGTCTCCAGCGAAAGGGAAGGTGTTTTTAACCCTTTTCAGAACTTTTATGGGATAAGAATTGTGGCCCGTAAATTGGATTTGGGTTTTCAATGACGATCACCTCCTGTAGTGAAATTTCATTACAACTTTCTTTGAACGCACTTGCCTCATACAGTTTGCATTCAAGGGAACTGCCTTACTTGATCTATTTAAGGAAATATATACGGAAAAGAGCCTGAACAAAGGACCCTCAAGTGGGGAAGTGTAATGCGGTGCGTGCTCTCCACTGGTGTAGTCACAAGCATACCACGCAGAAAAAGACACAGCAACCCTGGTGTGTCCAGTTGACTGTATCAGTTAAGATGGCATTTAGTCGCATGGAACAAAGACAGGATCATGGCCCTCTCGACAGCTCGGACTTCGTTTCTCTTTTGTAATATGAAGTCGGAGGCAGGCAGCATGACGCCCTTGTGGCTCTTCAAGGACTTTGTCAAAACTTTAAGCTCATCTAGCATCTTGCTCCACCATCCAGAGCGTATGGCTCATCCCCCAGACATTGCTTCTGCATTCAGCCCAGAAGCGGGGAAAGATGGAGAAGAAGGGAAGACAGAAGGTGCTTGCCAGATGAAATGGTTCCTTTTTTGGAAGAAATAGAATTAATTGCTTGCCCAGAAGCCCCACCCCCACCCCCACTAGAATTTTACTTGAGTTCCAATGCCTGGAACAGGGTCATGGAGACTTGTCTAGCTGCAAAGGGTCGGGGGAGGTGAAAGTGTTTAAAATGGGCACGTTGACACTTTTTACCAAAGCAGCTCTAGCGGGAAAGCAGAAGGAAGAAGGGCGATAGTGAAATCACGTAGGCAGTTAACAGCAGTGGACACACTTAAGAGCAGTAATAATCCATTTGTCCTTGAAGGAAGAGAAAATTGTTGTAGTGTAAGTGCTACTTGTAAAGTTCCTCTAGGATCTGTAGTAACACCGACCCTCTCTTCATGATAGAAAATCTAACCGATTCCTTTCCCTCATCGTGACATTCATACGACTGCCCCTCTCCTCCTGGGGAGGTTTTATTCCCTCTTGTTTTCTACTGAAACTTTCCTCACTCTATGAGCCAAATCAAAAACGACTGTAAAGACTCCAAATGCCCGCCCCTCTCCATTCACAATGTCAATCCGCATAAAGCTTCTCGTCCTCTCCACTCATTCCAGAAGAATATGCTAACACGTTACCGATCATTAACTAATCATTAATAATTTATATTTATTGACTGCTATGTGCCAGTGCTGTGTGCTTCATATGCATCATTTTATCTTCACAACAACACCTGCAGCAGTTTAACAAATATCTCCATTTTGCTGATGAGCAGGGACCAGAGTTTTGAACCCGAGTCACACCGACTCCAGGGTCTGAGCTCTCCATCACTGTGTTATTCATAAATTCCTCTTTTCAGAAATTTTCATCTATTCTGAAGACAAAGATGCCTTCTTAAATTTGAATGTCTTCACAATATCCTTCATAGTACTGAGGTTTGTTCACTAGAGGGGCGGAATGTTTCATTTTACAGATAAACAGTTGAGAATGAGGATAGTTATTAGTCACAGAGCCCGGGCAAGAACTCTTTTTTTTTTTTTTTTTTTTTGACACCATCTATGGTCTGTATGTGACACCATAATATACAATTCAGTCTTGCAACAGATACTTATTGAGCACCTATCACAAGCCAGGCAGTTTCTGCCTTAAAGATTACAATCTTGTTCCCTCGGAGGGAAAAACAATCCTGGGAAAGATAAGATGAAATGCTTTCATCTTTCAGCTTGGGGTTGTATGAAACTGTTGCTGGTTGTGGGTCCAAGGGATTGCCGGGATGAAATCCATCACCTCTGAGATCATTCATCATTCTGCTGGTTTTCCTGCCCCTGGTTTCTCCTCTGCTCCCTACAGACCATTTCCGATGTCATAACAGCAGAGCAGCTCTACAGAAGACATATGTTTGGAAATCCTCCATTTTCAATCTCCTGAGCTCTGAGTCACACCACTTCTCCCACCAGCCTCAGGATAAGTCTATCAGAGGACCTCACAAGACTTTTCGGTATGTCAGAATTGTCATTATTTGCTATGCAATCTTTTTTTCTAGGCTCTGCAGTCTTTGAAACTATTTGCAAAAAGAACTTCAGACAACTCAAGCTTTTATCCCAATAAAAGAGTAAGAAAAGCCTTTGCTCCTTGCCTTTGGGTGAGCCAAGCCCTCCATCCTCTCTGACATCCCAGAGCATCCCACCAGAGGGTAGCTGGCATTGAACTCTATCTGAAAAAAAAAAAAAAAAAAGAAAAAAAAAAAAAGAAAATCCCCTCTTCTCTGCAAGGGATCTTCCTGACATTGAAGTAAATGTTGAGATTATCTATCTCTTCAGATCTGAAGTAACGTCCAGGCATATACAGATGCCCTTAGTGGGAAGAAGGGAGGAAGAGAAAGTCATCCATGGCCAGTGGTTGCTTGTGGCCCCCATCAAAATTGCTACAGAGAAAACAAAGCAAACTGGCCAGTGTGGTAAATCATTACGAAGATGGACTCCAAAACTCCTTTTGTAGCCATTACATAAGTGATAAAAATATACTTCCTACCTCCACAACATGGACACACTCTTACTTCTTCTTTTTCCTGGTCCTTTTTTAGAGAAGCTGAGGTGATAAAAACGCTCCTTGATGCAGACGTTGTGAATTATACATGCTTTCAGAAATGCATTTTAACAGAGATTCTTTTCTTTGAATCTTCGCATCCACTTCTGAGAATACAAGGGTATTTATGCAAAGCCAACGAAGATGACTTCTCTCAAAAGGTCTGGTTTGATTCGGCACTCGCTCTGAGGGAAAGAGGAGGAAAAGAGATGTCTAAAGAGGAAAGGCCATGTGTACCTAAGAGAGTCCACTTACTTACCTATAGGAGCTACCTTTGGTGCCCCTCTTTGGATCCCCTTGGCCCGCCCTGGACTACAGCTCGGCTGTAGCGGGTAATCTCCGGAGAGCTGAGACTCTCCTCCCTCTACCAGCATCCTTTGGCTTCAGCTCCACCCAGAAGCCTTCTTGAAGGAATAGGAGTCCATGTAACTGGAGGTGCAGCCTGGAAATGCAGGGAATGCTCGGGGGGTAATCATCAATGGAGGTAGGAGCTGGTGGGTAAATACACGCATCAGTCTCCTCCCCTCAGATGGATGATTCTGAGGGACATTTTCCTCCCTCTCATCTGTCCCAGAAGCTGCTTCAATTTGTTACCGTTACTACAGCCTTCGCACCTTCCCTGCCTCACTCTCCCGGATTCTTCGTTCCTACTCCCTGGGGCCATCTCCCGGGCCCAGAAGTCCCTGTCTGAAGTTCTTATAGGGCCTAGAAAAAAATTTTTGATTAATTTTTCAGTGATCATGCTGACAGCACTTGAAAGCAGATGATAGGCAATGCCAGACTTAAAACGCCTGGTCTAGGGTCACAAAGCATTATGTAAAATTTATTAGCATGAAGATCGCGTACACTAAGCCTCCCTGGCTCCTTTCTACTCTTAACTCAACGTAGACCTTGGGCCAGATAGGATGTTCTGCAATCTGGTGGTCAGGCCGTAACAAAATCCAGTATCCCAAAATCTAACGACATCCCATAGTACCGACAGGTCCTAGACTATTGAGATATTTGTAATTTCAACCAGAAAACGCAGTAGCCTCATTTGGCCATAATCAGGTCTTTGTCCCATGCTAGTGTTATACTTTAGGACGCTGCGTGGCTGCAGTCTGCCTGACAGCGCGCAATAACGGGCCGGTTAAATGCGGTTCAGGAGGGCGTTGATAACTATCCTCATCTGGGCTGGGTTGGCGCAGCACAGAAATGTTATGATTATCTTACTTATGTTGTTGAGTCAGAAAAAATTGAAAATGAAATAAACGAAACCTCTGTCACTAAGGCCTTTGTTTTTCCCCCGGCTGATTCCTTCCCTCCAGGTCCACCCGTGAATGACGTTCCGTAACATTTAACACAACAAATTTTGGTGGTTTTGTTTACTTATATACAACTGGATGAACGTTGAGGTGCAACATGCTTCATATGGAGTTGGGGCTTAATAAATATACATTGAATAATAAATCGATCCATTAAATACTCAGTAAACCAATAGAGAATGAGAGAGTCCACTTATCTGAAGATTTATGAAATCCCAGTCAAGTTCTGAACTTCAAAAAAAGAGTCAAAACTGCTATTGGCTATGCATTTCTCCTCTTCAGAGTTGGAGGCGAAGTCCCTAGAACTGATGATGTTTCTCAGTTAAAGCCACTTTTCCTTCTGTCCAGAGCTGCAAATGCATGTTCTCATCAAGTTACAGAGTCTGCTCCCAGGCTGCTGAGCGATCCCACCCCGGGCCCTCGGAGCCTGTCTGTCTGGGACCAGGAGTTAAGTTAAATGAAGCCAATTGGCAATTCCTTCCACTACCAGCATGAACAGCTTTATCATGTCAAAATGGTTCCTCTGCTTATTTCTCCTGAAAATTTATTTCCTTAAGATTTTGCCAGTCTGGCCAAATTTGCTGAGCTGGGAAATGCTTGGAAAAGACTGTAAGGAATGTTTTAACTCTGCCAGTGTTTTGTTTCCACTTAGAGAATCAAGCAGTACACCCCAAAGTGCAATGTGTTCATGAGCATCTTGTAGCCACATTGTAAAGTCTGCGCTTATAACCAAGCTACCAAACCCCAAGGCGGAGTGCAAAGGCCAAGTGACTCACAAATCGCGGCGTTTCATTTTCTTGCTATTATTTACTATTCGCCATAATTCAGAGCTGAATGAACTTTGAGTGGTTTATTTCATTTAACCTTCACGATAATCCTATAAATTCATTATTTTCCTAGCTCTCTTTAAGAAACCCAGGCTGACAAAAATTCAGGGATTTGCTGAAAGTAATACAGCTAGAAAGAGGTGAAGATAAAGGCATGACAAAGCCAAGTTTTAAGTATTATGTGCAATTGTGAAAATATCCCCCCCCCCCAAAAAAAAAACCCTATTGATCAAGCAAAACTGAGTTTATTGCTTACTACTGTGAGAACTCACTACCTCAACAAAGATAAAATAATGTCTCAAGGTAGAAGGACAAAGCCAGGGTACTCATGAGGTTTGGAGGTCTGGTTTAACACGGGTCTTTTGATTTGATTAGGGATCATGACATAGCGCTTCAGGACTGGTGGGTACAGCAGAGTGAGGATTTTAAGGCAGGGGTTTCCAGAGTCTTAGAGAAAAAAATAATTATTTCATGGTATTTATTGACAAGCTGAGCAGTCTTTCATGTGTTTTAGGGAAGTTTCTAGAAGAAGCTTTAACTTCTTGGGCAAAAGTTTTCTGGATTGGTGCCATCATGTTGGAGAAGACGTTGGAAGGAAAAAGTCACTTTACTTTTCGGCAAGGTGCGTGGATGTGGATGCTTTTGGTTTTCATCAATGTCAGACGAAGGGTTTTGACTCAGTATTTGGAAAACGTGGTTATGCGACGTACACCTATGAAGACAGTTTCCCAGGCGAAAACTATCCACGTGTGATTGGAATCTGTTTCATGAACTTTGGAGTTCACACCTACTGTTCTGCCTAAACTTACCTACAAACCTTCAGAATGAGGATCCTTCAAAAGAGAAAAAGATCACCTAGATCTAGAGACTGGAACGGTTTAGACTCTTGAAGGAGAAAAAAAAAGAATCCACTGTATTCATTCAACCTACCGTATTCCCTAAGGATTCCCAGACCCCAAACCTGTGCCTGCCGTACAAGAGGTGCTCAATAGAGATTTCTTGAATTAATGTTGAATGAACAGTGAGGGATAATAATAAAAGTTAATATTGATGCTTAATGAGTGAGTACTTGCTCTGTGCCAGGTACCAAGGCAAGTATCAATATGGATTATTAGATTCACTCCCCCAGGTGCCCCAAGGTAATGGGTACTATTTAATTCCAATTTTCAAGAGGACAAAGCTGAATTGAAGACACAGTTAAAACACCCAAAGCCCGGGAATAAAGAGGCAGAGCCTGGATTGGAACCTAAATATGCCTAACTGTGGAGCTGAGAATGCTGAGCCCAACATCTTATTTGCCATGTTATGAAAAGGAAAGAGCAAAAGAATATTAGATTATGAGTTGGGGAGAAGAAAATTATAGCGTGGAAACCCTGATTCTAGGATTTCTACAAGTGTTTGGAGTGTGTGCAAATTCCTGGCCTTGCTGTTTCTATCATGACATGTTTGTTTTGTTTTTGTTTTTAAGTTTCCTTCACACTTTGCACAAACTTTTATTGTTATAACAGACATCACGGTGCAAGGCCATTCGTCCTTTCACGGGGTCTTTCCTACTGAACCATAGACTCTTTGAGGAAAGGGATCTTATCTCTGTATTGGTAGGACCAGGTACAATGTTGGGCACAGATGTGAGACTCAATCAACACACCCGTTGAAGAAACAATACGTGACTTTGTCATATTAAATAGCAACAAACGGGACAGCCTGGGTGGCCCAGTGGTTTAGCGCCTGCCTTCGGCCCAGGGCGTGATCCTGGAGACCCGGGATCGAGTCCCACGTCGGGCTCCCTGCATGGAGCCTGCTTCCTCTGCCTGTGTCTCTGCCTCTCTCTCTCTCTCTTTCTGTGTCTCTCATGAATAAATAAATAAAATCTTTTAAAATAAATAAATAAAAATAAATAGTAACAAACACTTTAAATGTAAGGGCCTCAGGTTTTTTCTGTGTGTTGGGACCTTGAAAGAGTCAAGAAATAACACCTTAACTCTTCCCCGCCCAAGTTCTGAACATCTTGTGAGGTGGGACAAAACAATAAAGCAGGCAGGCACCAAAATACCATCCTTACGATTGACTCCTTATTAACATAATTTAAAATACGATCCTTAGAATCAGTTTATAATAAAGCTGATCTTGGAGAATGTATCTTCTATCTGTCGGTGAACGGGCTTCTTTATACTAAACTCCAAACCTAGCAGGCGTCTCGGAAGTCACAGATGGTCCCGGGAGGCTGTGGCCTTCTGCAAGTAGGAAGAGGGTCTTTTTTTATTAAATGCGTGCTCTCTGCAAGCAAGTGGGTTCCCCAGAAGAAGAAGGAGAGAAAGAGCCTGAATTATTCAAACACAGCCATGAGGCGAAGGCTCTACCCTGGAAGGAGTCTGTGAGAGGCAGGAGGATCGTGCTGGTGAAGCACGATCCACATATTTAAGAAAGCATAAGGAAAGGGTATCTGTGGTTTTCTCAGCTGTATTTGGAGGCAACAAAGATAGAGGGCATCTCGAGACTGTAACAAACTGTGCAACTACTCGGAGACACTACCAGAGAGGGTGACAAGCTTCTGGAGAAAAAAAGAGAAAAAAGAAAAAGAAAGAGAAAGAAATAGCTACTAAAAATTTGAGGAGGAAAGAGAATGGCAATACAGGGAGACTGCAGAAATTAGGAAGGTCTCTTTCACCCAGGGAAGACCTACATCATTTTTCTGATAAAACTGATGTTTATGGGCGCGGCTTCTGACACTATGAGGCTGACAGTAAAGGGCTCCTGTTTCAAATTTTACATAAGATTCATACATATCAGCTCTGCTCTGTCAAGACCACACTTCCCCAGGCTTAGAGATGGCTTCTTTCCTAACCCTGGGCTGGGTGCTGAAGGGATACGGGAAGCCATCAATCCAGCCATCAGTCTATTATTTCCAAGCCCAACTTTGCTTGTGGTACAAAGGATCACAGACTAGCCTAGAGCTGGTATTTTCTCGCAGGAGATGCTGTACAAAAAAAAAAAAAAAAATCTGACCACCACGCAAGAGGAATCTCCCGTGTTTTCATAGCAGTGGCTTCGGTTTGGGAAAAGCACGGTACCATTTACTGGCATTTCAGCAAATAAATGAGTGAAGGAGGAAAAGGCAATTTTATTTTTAAGCTAGAAAATCCTAAAACCAGCATCACAGGGAGACTTAGAATTCAACTGTTTCCCTTACTGGAAACCATCTCTTAAATAATGCAAAGAGAAAGCTGCATGCACATCTTCAAAGAGTGTGTGTTATGAAAAGGAGAGAAAGCAGGCCGACCAGATCCCGGAAAATCCCAGTGCTGCTCGGGGAGGCGCCCGGGCCGTCAGCGTGGGCTCCGCCTGGGCAGCAGGTTGTGCAAATGGGATGCACCCAGTGCTCAGGCCTGGACGTAAAAGGATCAATTCAAGCATTCTTACCACCTCAAGGTGCAAATGATGCATGGGCTGAGAGCTAGTCTCTAGGCCCAGAGACTGGATACAACACTTGAGAGGAGAAATATGAGAATATGAGCATAGAGAGGGGGGGAACAGGGAATTTGAAGTTGGAGAACTCAAGACCTAAGTTCTAAATCTCCGCTCTCTATGTGACCTCGGGCAAACCCTTAACCTCCATGGGCCTCAGTTTACAAACCCATAAAGTGGGAATACCAGTCCCTGCTGTGCAGGTTTATAGATGAACGAGGGAGACACTTGTGTGGCTGCCCTGTGCAAACTGGAAGGGGCATTAAGACTGTGGGCGATCTGTGAAGGCTAATAAGGCAGCTGCCCAGGAAATCAGACAAGAGGTCACAGCCCCGTCTGCCTCGGGCCAGAGACATAGTTGCTGAGCTTTGATTCCGATCTCCTTCTCTTGCTACTCTTGTGACTCATCTGCTTCTCTAGGCTTATGTATACTTATGCCCTTCTTCCAGGATCTGTTGTTCCTACAGTTTCCCTTGGGGGTTGTGCCTTGAATGACAGCATCTTAATTAACGGAGCACCTCCCTTTCTTTCTTTTCTTCCCTACTCGAAATTTTACTAGTTTGCCTCCCCATACCCTCCAAACTTCTGTTTTCTGTTAGGGAGGCGAAAGGAATGACTTACTCTGAGCACACTCCTCACTAAATGAGGCCCTTTAGACGGATGGTCTAATACAAGGGTTCTCAAAGTGCCATCCCTGGACCAGCAGCATCGGCACTTCCTGGGAACTTGTAAGAAATATAAATCATCAGCCCTTATCCCTGGCCTGCAAAATCAAAAGCTCTGGGACGGGGTCAGCAGTCTATGTTTTAACAAGTCTTCCAGGTGATTCTGTGAAGCCTCAAATTGGAAAACCATTGATCTAATGCAACCGTCCCAACAAATCAGCCAGAGGAGCATGATCAGCACTCTACAGGTAGGGAAACTGGGTGTGAGAGGTTAAGTGACTCGCCCGAGGTCACACTGCTGCTCATAAACTGCAAGCCCGGGATTCAGATTTGAGCCAGGCCAGCCACAGAGGCTGGCTCGAGTCCATGCTGCCTCCCGTAACACCATAATACTCATGACTGAAAATGGCATCTTAGTCCTCGGAGAGGAGAGTTGTAGCCTAGCAGCCACCTGGTACAGGGGCTGGAACACAGAATGCGGAGTGTCTGGGACAAACACGCGCGTCCCAGCGCCGTAACTGCGGGGAAGTCATTCAACATCTGAGCCTTAATTTCATCTGTTTCATCTGTGGAACTTTCACTTGATTTTATTTTCACAAATTTTACCAACAAAAGTTCCAGGTAGTTCTCTTTTCGTTTATGGAAGAGTAAGTACATGGCCCTGAGGCATGAAAATTGTCTTACTCCCACTCCTGAAGATAAACTTTTTGTGTTTTGAAGCATCTTAGAGATATTGGAGTCCTATTGGCTGAGAGGAAGAGAATCATCACCTGTTGTGTGTAAAAGAAAAGGAGAAGCTGTAAAATAGGTGTATGATTTCTATGCCCAGATTTATGGAAAAAAAAAAAAAAAAAAAAACCTTCTTTCTACCTCAACCTTCCACACCCGGAGTTATGAACACACTTAGCTCCCTAATGATCCCAGCTCAGGTGAAGACAACAAGATCTCTTACCCAATACAGGAGAAAGTGGAGTAAAAACTTTCATGTCTAGAAACAGAAAAGGAAAATAGCCCAACCATTAGCTGACAATTAAAAAAAAAAAGTGCATTAAAATCTACAGGGGACAGACACCAAAATGGAGTCTGACTTGGTATTTCCCGGGGGGCTGGAGCTGTGGAGTTTGACCCCCGCTTAGGAAGGTCGGAGTCAAGAACGCGGAGTTGTCACCTTGGCGACATAAGCAGCAAGGGCACAATTTTTCTTAGCTCAAGTCTAAATGGAAGAAATGTGACTTTTTTCAATGAACTTTAGTTTCCTCATCTGTAAAATAAGGATGAAATGAAATAATGTTTAGAAGAATTGCATCTTAATGCAACAATAATATTTATAAATTCAACTTCATTGCCAGTTCCTATTCATTTTTATTGGCCACCTGCAGAGCTGTGTTGAGAAGGGTTCTGAAGCTCATTGTCATAGCTCATTAGTCATGAATAGTAAGGACATGGCACAAGGGGGTAGATGGTTGACTTTAAGATAGAATCTGAGCTACTTAACATGGTTTCAAATAAAGACCTTCGTGATTTGGCTGTTGCAGACTTTATCCAGTTTCACTTCGTCTGTCAATCATTCACTTTATCCTCGATCTCCCAAGCTGCTCTAACCAAAATGAATAATTTCTTTGCCTCTGACATAGTGTTGCAATATTGCTTCTTCAGCCTGGAACGTTCTTGCTCTCTATTTCTCTTCCTCCTCTCCTCTTTACCACACTCTTATTTCCCATGTACACGTGGGTGCGTGCACACACGCCACGTTTTGCATGGCTTGTACCAGGATTATATCCTCCCGAGGTGTATTCCTTAGCACACCGTGATAGCCCTAAAGTGCAGTTATTTGCTTGCTCATCTTCCTCTTCACCAGACTCTTGGACTCGCTCTTCACTGCACTGCCATTTCCTGGGTCACAGATCCGGTGCCTGCTGTCACCCCATAGAGAACACTATGCCCCACCCAGATCAAGCTTTGTGTAAATATTGTTGAACTAACCAAATTAATGGATCAGTGACATATGCCTCAGATATGTCAAATTCACAAATTAAGAAACTGGAATCACCGACCTCTCTCTACACAAGCCTAAAGCTGTATGCGATTAAGTTATTACATCCATGGCTCAGTTTCTCACCTATAAAATAGACAAATAACAGTGCTTACCTAGGGGTGCTGTGAGTAAATACACATAGGAGAACACTTCAGAAATGCTTGGCACTTGGTAAACACAACGTAAATATCAGCTTCTAGCGTTATTCCTTGTGATCAACCAGTTGTTTTGAAATCACTGGTATCTGGACAGTTTCTTAGTCTTGGTCATAACAAAATAATGAGATTGAATATGTGAAAATGTTTAAAGTTAAGTAGTAAAAGCAGGAATAGCAACTTCAGCACTTAATTTTCAAGTCTGAGCTCTCTCCATTGGCGTTTCTTATGCAAGAACCAGAACACCTCTGAAGCGCTTAAAGATCAAGCATATGGATCACACAGTAACCTGAAACTGATTATAACCTAAAGTGCCACACATAATACCACCAGCGCATGCTGTTTTATTAATACTGAAACATGTTTTTTTTCTACCTATGCCTGTACTAGGCTGGGAGACAAACCACTGCCTCCTATTAGGCGCACTACGTACTGATACATTAAAATATTAAATAATTGTGATCAGCAATAGCCAATAAGTCATTTTTTCTCACTTGATTTATGATAATCTATTATCAATCGCATAATCAGGATTTGGGTATTCTTGAAACATGATTACTAAGCAATATTGAGTACATAGGAGTACTGGACTGTGAGGAAAGTAGATACTGGGTCATGGCTGAAATCTGATCCAAACTTAACTCTCAAGGGCTCTCCTTGCTTTGCTACTCAAATTCAGAAGGAATTGAGACTCTGAAATAATGACATGTCTTCATTTCATACAATTCTTGTAAAACAGCAACAACTGAGGAGTACGGAACAGAAAGGCCTTCAATAAAAAAAAAAAAAAAAAAGAAAGGCCTTCAATAAGCTTAAATTCAGGTTGAATTTTTTCAATCATTTTTTCCTCACCTGATAGAAAATGACACATACCCAGGTTCCTTGCAGAATCAAAAGTCAGTAATATCTCATATACAAACAGTACATGAAAAACTCAAATGTAGCTCCATTATTGTAAATCTGCAAAAACTATAGATTATAAAGTCAGTGGGAGAGTAAAACGTCGCACTGGCCCTCAATAGCTGATAAAACTGAATTTATGTACCCTTAACAGTGTGTTTACTTTAAGTTAAGTTTCTCTAGAAACGAGAGTTGTCACTTCATATAAGTAAAGGCATTGGGGGAAAAGCTACCAGTTTCAAGAAACTCGATGAACCAGTCCCATGACCTGGAGCAGAAATAGTCGTATTGATCTTCTTAGCTCCAGGCCTAGCGAAGACAGAAAAACATAGTCGACACTCAGGAAATGTCTGTTGAATGGATCTGGGGTATTAAGATGGAGAATATCTGATTCCTCATAGGATTATGAATGGTCAATTCTAACCAGAGATACAATTTATTTCAAAACATCTATCAAGTGGTGCTTAGCGTCTAAACTGCTATATTTCCTCCGTGGAACGGCTTTCGATTTGAAAACCCAACAACAAGTTTAAATCCAAAGTTCACGATTCCAGGTAGGTTTTCCTTTAAACAGTATAAAATGAACCAGAACCCATCGGCAAATGAGCAAAGTAAGCAGAATTCGACGCTCGGAATAATTTCATTTCCCGAAGGAAAGTGCCTCTGCACCTGCACGGTAGCTAAGACAAGTACTGCCAGATAAATAAGCAATGAATAGGGGATACTGATACCCTTCCTGGCGCCCCAAGAAGAAAGGATACAGAAGGAGGAATGACCGAACAAGTTCGCTCCCTCAGAACCTGCGTATGATATTGATACCAGCTTAGCAAGCAGGAGGACAAAAAGGACAAAAGACTTGGTTATTAAAAAGGATCTATGAGACCACAGAACCCTGCAGATCCTACAGAATCCACTTGAAAAGGTGCCGAGTACTGAGTCTGTCACCACACACACTCCAATGACATATGGCCAACAGGTTGTTGGTAAATATTTAATACACTGAAACGCGAGACTCTGACGCCAGCTGCTAGGGTTGCAAAGAGGTGGAGCCATCCCGACAAAGCCAGGCTGGCTGGTGGCACTGGTGCTCTGTTACGGGGCTCATAGCCTCACACTAAAATTAAAGCTCACTGCATTCATATAACACAACTCCCAGCAGGACTGCTCGGTAGATTCTGTCTTTAGTTAAAGCTGTCTTCTACGGTTCACCGGCCTCAGCACGGAGGGAAGTCGTGGTGTTGGACCTTCACATCTGACTTACACACTCGACGGCAGCTTGGGGTGCTGTTTGGTCTTGGAACCCCCAAGTCCCCCACCCAAAAGTAGTGTTCACTTTTTGTCAAATCTGTCACAATCTCCATATTCTGGGCCTGTGGGAGAGCCTCCGTGCAAGCGGGTCCGACGTGAGAAAGGAAGTCTGATTAGTGATGTATTGAGTTCTTTTCTTTTCTTTTTCTTTTTTTTTTTTTTTTATCACAGGTATGGACTTGGGATGGCTATAACAATGCCCCAGTTCTTACATAGCCCTGAAGACGATTTAGGGTGTTCAACAATCTACTAAATTGGAACATTCGTCTCTGCTCCCTACCACCCAATACTGTTGACTCACACCAAAAATTCAGGTCACAAGGAAAGCAACCAGACAAGGAGAGGAATGTTAATAATATTATTAGTTACTATTTTTGACTGCCTGTTTGCACCAGTCCTGTGCTAAATGCGGTGGGTACATTATTTCCTTTAATCTTCACAATAACTTTGTGTTAGCAGGTATTATTATCTACACTTTATAGAGGAGAAACTGAGACTCGGAAAAAGTCATCTGTCACAGTGGGAAAAGCCCAAAATTAGAACATAGGTTTGTCTGATGTAAAGCCTATGCTCTTTGCCACCAAACTGTGATGATAGACTCTCTGAACCGTCCTCCCAGGGGAAGGGTCCTATGTGACCAGGCGGGTTATACAGATGTGAGAAGCAGGCTGAGAGTAAGATAGAGACATAGCTACAAGAACTATTTTTTTTTTCTTTAAAGTAAAAAAAAAAAAAAAAAATGATTAATTGCAATTGAAACTGTCCTAATATCCGGGATACAATTGGAGGGCCGTTGGGGGTGGCACTGTGGTGAAGCCAAAACTAGCTAAGGCCAGGTGAGTCTCAGGAGACGAGATCATGTCCCAGTATTGACCATGTGCTGAGGCAGAGCCCGGAATGAGGTTCAAGAGCAAGTGAGAGCCACCGGTTACATACCTGCAATCAGCCTGCGACAGGGAACGGTGCTGAGGTCCAGAACAAGGAAGGACAGACACAAACGGCGGCGAGCACAGCCCAAAGGGGCAACTACTGAGAAGTTGGTGAAGGGACTGCATCTGACCGAGAGTGAACGTGGGCTGTGCTGAGGGGCAGGTCCTGCACTTGAAGCTGTATCGTTTATGAACATCTTCTAAGAAGGTTCCTGGAGGGGGGTGGCCACATAGTACACGCTAGTTCTCTTTGGCTTCAGTCTTCCCTTATTTCCTGGGGACAAAATAATGTAAGACTAAATATATTTAGCTGCTAGGGGATGAAGGCCTTTGTTAATTATTTATGCTCCTCCTAGTATCCGGTCTTGGCGTCTGTTCTCACCTCACTGCAAAGCACAGCACCTCCTGGACTCTCCCCCTCCCACCCCCTCAACACATACAACGCGCCCAGACTGGCCACCCTGGTTAGTGCAGTGGTCTTTAGGGCACAGTCTGACTCACAATCCCAGGGTTTTCACGGGGATCTTAGCTCCCAGCCAACTAGCACGGCTTCCTGGAGGTCAGGTGACCAAGTCTGTGTTGCATTACTCATTGTCAAAATTTCAGCCAAACGAGGAACATATGTAAAACTTATAGGCATTCTGGCATCACTCTTAATTAGTAACCACGATCTGAGCATTTGTTATTTAAGCTCATTTAATTCCAGCCAGATTACAGTGTGTTGCAATGCAAGCTGCCTTCTGCATCATCATGCGAGGTTCCATTAGCAGGCTTCAGGGAAGCATGAAAAATCACATTCAATCATTTCTCAGAGCACGCTGTCCTGAGCTGGAGGTAATGTGAGCTACCAGGGCCACAGCTCTGGCCGTCGTGGACCACGAGGAGTCGCTACCAATGAAGGACTGCTGGCTAGCGCACCTTGGTGACTGCTGCGGGCCTTTTGAATTTCCCACCACATGTTACATAACAAACATCATTTAGGTACACTCATTCGCACAAGTCCTCAGAGGAAAAAAAAACAAAAACAAAAACTTCCCGATAAAGATGGTGGGATCAGGAAATTCCATTGTTGACCTGGATGGAGACTGGGACACCAAATGAAGATTAATGAATTTTCAAAAATAAAAACAAGTGTCAAATTTGGGGTTCAAAGGCCCTCAGTTGGCCATGTGGTCGCATGTCAGAGGGCTTGATGTGGTCAAAATGTTACAGCTCTTTCTAATAAAACCTAAAAGTTTTGAATGCAAAATCTGGCAAAGGTTGTCTTTCCGCAGACACGCGGGGCAGTCTGTGCCAGAGTTTGCAGAAAATCAGGAGGGCCAAGGACGAAGAAAGATAAAGACGTTCAGTAAACTCTCCCTTCTCTTCCTTAGCAGGAAAGGAGATTATTTAGGACCTTAGCATTTTGAGAATGATTTGGCTTTGAGGTTCAGGTTTTGCACTAGGGGAAAAAAAAAAAAAAAAAGGAAAACCAGAGAAGTGTGGAATGGAGCCCAGGGGAAGGGAGGAGTTATGTCAATGTGGTCGGGAACAACGGGAACAATGCAGTCATTTGTTCCCTCTCACCTCCCACCTAGGAAGCGTGAGCTCTGGATCCTAGTTCTAATTCTACTCCTGTAGAACTTGGGCCAACGACTGCTTTTTGCTGGGTCTCGTTTTCCTTATTGGTCAAAGGAGGAGTTCATCTGCACGATCCTAAAGGCCGTTTCCAATTTGAGTATTCTATTATCCTTTTAGGTGTTGAAGCCTGGCTTCTCTGTTTGAAATAAGGCCCTGTTAAAGTTTTCTCTATTTTAAAGCAAAAGCAACAAATATAACGACAATAAGCCTTTAAGTAAGGATTTTGGAACTTAAAAGTCGTTTTAATGAATCAACGTGTGTTTACGGCCCTGCCTTCCTTGTGCTCAGTCCTCTGACAAGAGCTGCTGGGGAGACAAAGAGACCTGGAGGGTCGCTGCTATCCTCAGGGAGTGAGTAGGCAGGCAGGGAACACACATACTCGTGAAGCAATGAGTAAATGAGAGAGCGTGGGACAGAGGGGAGAATCCTAACAGGTCATCGATCGGTGCAAGGGATGTTGGGGACCCGGGTAGTCGCGTGAGCTGGAGCCGTCCTAGATCTGGAGGAGACGGATCTGACACCGGCTTTGAGAACTGTCTCCAGAAGTGTGAGAGCAGGGGGTGGCCTAAGCAAGGACAGGAAGACATTTCCAAGTCACATGACATATGTTGGCAGGAAGAGGGGCAAAAAGCAACCTAGATGGTAGAGAAAGAGTCGTATAATGAAGCAGTGGGAAACAGGAGGATGATGTAGAATCAAAGGAAGACCTTCAGAACCAGCAAAATTCAGAATATTTGTCTATATCTACCTACCTACCTACGTATACACATACATACATTTGTGTGAATATATATGTGTGTGTGTGTGTGTGTGTGTGTGTGTATTTGGTTTTGAGCTTAGCTTTGAACCATGTGATGGTCTCACATTGTATTGGGCTGTTTAATATTTTCATAAGTATTTTTCATCTATTAAGTATGCTGCATAAACGTTTTTAAATACCTATAAAATATCACATCAGGGACACCCGGGAGGCTCAGCGGTTGAGCTTCTGCCTTCAGCCCAGGGCGTGACCCCAGGGTCCCGGGATCGAGTCCCCCTCCCTCTGTCTCTGCCTCTCTGTCTGTGTCTCTTGTGAATAAATAAATAAAATATTTAAAAAATATATCACGTCAGTCTAAGGCTACCTAAATTTGAATCCCTGCCTTGCCACCTGTTACTTGGGTAGCCCTGACCAAGTTGCTTATCTCCGTATGCCTCAGATTCTTCTCTGTAAAGTTGGAATTAACAATAAAGTTTTTTATGAAAATTAAAGGCAGAGTCTAGCACAGTGTAAGCACTCGATAAATGTTGCTCTCACGTAGACCTATTATAATGTACTTAATCATTCCCCAAATGCAGGAGTTTCTGTTGTTTTCAACTTTTCACCATTGATAAGGCACTGCTGTTCCCCTCTAAAAGGTTTCGGTTTTCTAGAATTAGCTATTTCTTTAGGAAAAAGGTTCCCAGAATTGGAATTACCAGAGTCAAAGAGCATGAATATGTGAAGATGCTTGTTACGTCTTGTCTTGCCAAGTAACTCCCCGGCGGGCTGTGCAACCTTGCCTGCACGACGTATTTCCTTTACAAGCAAAAGAGAAGTCGCCAAGTGGATGGGGGTACCCGGGGTTGTTGGTCTGACTTGCATCTCCTCGATTACTGATGAAAATGAGCATCCCCCCGTCTCTGTCAGTGAGCAATACTTCCACTTTGCGAATGATCCGCTCACTAGTTTCGCTTATGAATCTGTTAAAGTCTTGATTGCTTTACCATTTTCTCTCCTGGCATTTTCTACTCTGTTTGTACTTAGGTGATATTCAGCAGACACTGAGATATTTCCCCATAACTGTTCTCATATCATTTATTCCACGTGTACCCTGTTCTGTGAGAAGGACATTAGCTCACAATTCCTCAGTATCTCTTCCTGACAATTCTTAGTATCTGAAGCGATGCTTTGTATACGGTACGTATTCGGTAGGTACTTGATAAACCCAAAGAATGTCATTTTTTCCACCTATGATTGTTTTCCAAAATTTGAAATTTATACATATGTACACACACATACAGACATATATATACACATATAAATACATATATATATTTTAGATAATGCCTCTTACAGTTGTCTAAGAGTACATATACATATAATTTAATGTATGGGAGAAAATTATGGGAGAAAAATGACTCTTATAATCCTCAGTACATGGCTCTCAACCACAGTCACATGCTTTTCTTAGATAAATGCCAAACTTGTTTCTTATTACAAAGAGTATATCACTGAGGCTTCATCAGAGAAGAATAGCATCTCAGCTTGAACTGCTGTAACAAAAACACTGTAGACTAGTAGCTTAAAAAAAAACAAACATTAATTTTTCACATTTATGGAGGCCAGGAAATCCAAGAGCAAGTCACTGGCAGTCAAGACATCTGATGAGGGCCTCCTATCTGGCTTGTAGATAGCCACATACCCAGAAGAGCAAGCTCTTGCTTCCTACTCTTCTCCTAAGGACACTAATCCTATTATGGGAGCTCCACCCTTGTGACCTTATCTAAACCGAATTACCTTCCAAAAAAAAAGCCCCACATCCTAATACCATCTCACTGGAGATTAAGGCTTCGCCATATGGATTTTGTGGAGGCACAAACATGTAGTCAATAACAAATAGTATTTGCTGGTAAATCCAAACTATCTGGGCCCAGGGAATCACTTCCTTAGAGCAAAATATTAGCTCCATTATTCAGTAAGCACTTTGGTCTGCAAAAAAGGGAAAAAGATAAGGCACTGTCTCCCCCTAACACTTTTTGGACATAGACGTTTTGATGGATAGCAGAGGATAATGAAGTGCATATTCTCCTGGACAGTCTGACGTAAGCGAGAGAAGCAGAGTGGCCTATATTTCATGAAGGAAACGTTGACGGGGCCAAACTGCATGCTCTCAGCACTTGGGTCATTTCATTAGCATTTGTTATTTTTATACATTGGTAGTTATGGCTGTCAATGGCATTTTAATATCCCAGAATGGTCATAGCACCAATATACTCACTCCCACTAATATTTCATGGCTCATGGATCATTTTCAAATCAAGAGCCTAGGTGGCAATATGTCTTAACACTTTCTAAAGCAGAGCTAGGAGGAAGAAAAAAGGATACTCTTTCCTGGGTACACAATATACTCTCCCACTTAGTTTATGATAACCAACATTATTTTTCATTTATTTTTATGAGATTTATAGGATGCATTTCCTCCAGAGAGTTCTTTTCAGAATTGCAAGTACTTAGGTGATTTGCCTGCATGCTATTAATTTTTACTTACTCTGTTATAGCTTTAAAGCATTTAAGACTCAGGGATTGCTATGCCACATCCTTCTTAAAGACCCAAACCAAATACTAACCCCCTACAAGTTCTTTATTTTATGGTGTGCACCTTGAAAGCATAATTAACATGAATTAAGCTCCCATCCCCACTTAGAACATATTACTGCATGATACATTACGCTTTGTTGTATGGAAGGCACCTACTGGGTTGTCTGCCCAGCTTCTTATTATGAAAATCAACATCTTAGAGAGTAACAGATCACAGAGTGAGACTCCCCAAACCCACCCTTTAAATGTAACCCACCTGTCTAAAACTGATTGCCTCAAAAGTAGCCACTTGACCAATTGGGCCCAGCAGAGCCTTTCTGAAGAGTTTGAAATTAGGAGTAAGACAGAGAAGGGAGAAAGGTGAAAAGTATGGGGAAGTAGAGGAGTGAAGGATGGAAAAGACAGAGATTGAGAAGCACAGTACGAGGTTTGACTGTCTTGCAAAGCAGAAGTGGCACGACATGGCCAGTGCTTTTCCATCACAGGTACCAGAAGAGCACAGGGGCCCTCGTCTAGGAAGAGCAGAAGCAGCAGACAATGAGGGAGGAGCAGAATCCAAGAAGGAGTGAGTCTTCGTGGCTTTCTAGGTCCTGTGTCCAACCTCTCCCTAGTTTCAGTTGTATTCTTGCCTGTGGCCTCAGTAAGGCAAGTATTTCTTCTTTTAATAAATTCCCTCTCTTTGACTTATACCAGATCAAACTGGCTTCTATTGGTTGCAGTCAGAAGCATCTTGGCAACTTGGGTGGCTCAGCAGTTTAGCGCGGCCTTCAGTCCAAGGGGTGATCCTGGGGTCCTGGGATCGAGTCCCTCATTGGCTCCCTGTGGGGACCCTGCTTCTCTCTCTGCCTGTGTCTCTGCCTCTCTCTCCCTCTGTTTCTCTCATGACTAAATAAATAAAATATTTTTAAAAAATGCATCTCAATATACGTGTGTCTCTGTCTCCCCAACTGGATTATGAGTGTCTCTGGATTTTACCCTAACATGTCTAAGACAGTCCCCGGCAATAGTATGTGCTTAATTGATACTGATGTTAAAATGCTGTTGAATCATCCAATCATTCAACATGTACTCGTGAATATGGCATCGAAGAGACCAATGGTGAACATTTTGGGATGAATTCGGCAAATATTTAACAATTGCCGCTTCAACTTGGGAGCTAATATGCTCCATCCACTTTTGAATGAGATAGAGGCCAGATAATTCCAGATTATTACAAAGTTCCTTTCTGATAAAAAAGAAAGAAGAAGCCAGTTTTCACTTCTCTCAAGATGCTCCTTCTAATGTCAAACATTTTGCACCCACAAATATATATATATATATATTTAAGTGAGACTCCAAAATTTTCCAGTTCATAATAGGTGGGTATCTACTCAATGTGCAAACATATGCTAAACTCTTACCTCATCCTAGGTGCTAAATCTGGGACCCAAATTGAAAAGAAAGAGATTAAGAGTCTCTGAGCCTGAAGCATTCAGTAACTAGTGGGAAAGAGAGTTATAAACATACACAATTATTGAGCTTGCAAATGTTCTAGAGCGGAATTCTCCATGGAGGAAAGGATAAAGAAATCCTCCCAAAGGAGACAAGTTTGGAACCAGATACTGAATGATAAACAGGAGTTTACTTATTCCAGCAAATTTTTAAAAGTTGCATTAAGTCATACAAAGTAGAATATAAAATAGCAAGGGGAGGGGGGTTGTTTAGGTTGATAGTGAAGGCCTTTATTGTAAGTCACACTTAGAGTTCAGAATCCATACTGTACGCAATGGTACGATGAAATGATGACTTTAAAAATAATTAATGGTATAAAGTGATCACACATGTGTTTAAGTAATTATTTACTGGATGCCATCACTGAGAATTTATGACGTGCCAGGTGCTGTAATCAGTACATGTAATGCTATGAATCTATGGGAGAAAAATGACTCTTAGACAACGAACTGTAAGAGGCATTATCTGAAATTATATACACAACTAGCGCATGCTAGCACGTACGCTGAAGATGTCGGTTCTTTTTCCTTGATCCCAGCCTTAGAACTAATCCACTGGACAGCAAGCTCTTTGAGGGTGTGTTAGGGGAAGGTCATCAAGAGGCTGGGCCTGCAAGTTGACCTGTGAGCTAGACCCTGGCTGGCAATTGGAGGCTCCTGGCCACCACTCCCCAACCCCCCCACCCCCACCCCCACCCCTGTCATGTCTTTGAAATGTACATCCTGCCTGCTATTCCCATACTAGCAGATGTTTTGAGGAAGTCTACACCCTCGAGAGAAGAAGATATTGCTGAGATCAAGACTGAAGACGCAACTGAACCCAGTTAAGTCCTCTATAGAGACTTCAGATTTTGGAGCGTGAGTGTGTAGATGGACCCATTTTGAGGCTGCGCAAGTTAAGCCTTGTACGTAAGTTCCTTTGCTTATTGAAAGTGCCACCTACCAATCTGCAGGGCCTGCCTTATTCTTCGTTGCCCCTCGCCCTCCATGAACGGGCCCAGTTTGTGAACCAACACGGTAAGTGCGAGGATTCATCCCCCCTTGAACCTGGAGGCACATAGTAAAAGAGTAATGAATGTTTTGATCAATAAACTGATTGACAAATTACTCAGCCTCTAGTGCGTGGTAGAGGTACAATGGAGTAAGGTCTTATTTATAGTCAGAAAACTCTTACATCTGGCTTGAAGTCGTCTCTAGGATATTCAATACTTATCCTTTAATTTCTTTCCCAAAGCAACTGCCATAATGATTACATGAATTGAAAGGAAAAGAAGGGGCAGCCAGAGCACAAGGCCCCCGGTTCGGAGTTTCAGGGTTTCTAGGTTGCTGGTCCCATACTGCTACTCATAGGGCATATATTACCTTTGACATATTATTAACCCCTCTGAAAGTGACCCTTCACTCAGAAGTCCACTTTCTGGGTAGTGGAATAATTTAATAGTATGCAGTAGAAAATACTATATAAATGAAAATAACTGTGTGGGTTAAAAAATGGGTTAAAATAGAACCATTAATTAACCATTAATTCTTCCTCAACCAACAGACTATAACCAGATCCGACTCTATCTCTGAGGATGTGGTTTAACTATCATGAATTTTCCTACATAATGTGTACCACAATGTCTTTTGGGGGAAAAGTCAAGATTAAAACAGTATTAAAATAGTAACCCAACCATCTTCAATCGATACCATACCTTGGGGCCTCAGGACAACCACTAACTCTGGGAAAAAAGTGTCTTCTCCCCATAGATGTGGCATATTGGTCCAGGTGCACCAGAGGAGGAAAGCATTCATCTTCTTTAGAAACATCTAAAATAGGCACTAGCCAGAGGCAGGGCAGCAGGCAGCAAGACCCGATGGCCCATGAAATATTTTGAGAACTAAAGAAAATTGTGTTTACAAGTGTGACATTATTCCTATTGGCATAACTTCCAAAAGAATCTAGAAGACCACACCAAGGTTAAAAAAAAATAATAATAAAGAACCATTTGATAAAGGCAAACCAATACTCACTGCTCATCCTCAAAACCAAGAGATCCAGATTCCAGTCCCAATGCCACCATTTCTTAACCTGGTGACCTCAGGCAAGTAACTAACTTAGGGTCTGTGGGTCCCTGTGACGTCTTACATAAAATAAGTGTGTTGGATTTGAAAGGTGGATGTTGGGATAAGTAACTAAAGTAGTTTCTGGCTAACTTAGGTCTAAAAGCAATTTATTGGAAGAATTCAAATGCCTCATTGAGAGGAGGCCTGGAGAACCAGCCCAGAAAGGGGCAGAGACCAAGAGAGGCCCTGGGAACCTCTGGGAAGCAGGAATTCCTGTACAGCCTAACTAGGATGTCCATGCCAGAGCAAATAAGCATCAACCCTTCCTTTTTCTCCCTCTTCTTCTTCTTTTTTTTTTTTTTTTAATCTGTATTTCTATCTCTTCATACACTCTTGAGGGAATCACTGACCTACTTTCTCTCTCTGACTTCCCATTGGCGAGGTGAGAGCAAGACTGGTACATTATAAATTCAATTAAATCTGCACATGATTGGGAGAGAGTATTTCCTAAAGTGAAACATGGCTGTTATAACCAGAAGGTAAAATGTGCTCTGAACAGCCAAAAATCTGCAAGTGTCCACTTCAATGGAGGTTAAGTTCCTTTACAGCAATAATATCCTGGGAATCCATTTAGACCTTATTTTACTATAAAAGAATTCTGATAGAAATAATTGCCAACACAAGGGGGAGGTATACTTAAAGGCAAATGGTGGTTCCCCTGAGAGTCTGATTTAGTGAGTCTTGGGTGAACCCATGAATGTGTATCTGCAAAACACTCCCAAGGGGCATGATGCCAGGTCAGATTTGGGACCCACCACTGTTCCATTTATTTAACAGGAAAATACACACACACACACACACACACACACACACGTGTGCATATCTATCATAGTATCACTAGTTAATATATAAAAACATTCCAGGAAGAGATAGAGGAGGGAAAAGAGAGATGGATGGATGGATAGATACATAAATAGGTGATAGATAGATGATAGATAGATAGATAGATAGATGATATGTGGATGGATAGATGGTAGATGGATGGATGGATAGATGCGACAACGGGACACCCTAAAAAATCACAGTTCCCCCTAAACTTCTCTATCTTACACTCTAGGCGTAGAGGGCAAGAGAGAGGAGTATTACACACTACAGTTTAGCCCAAGCAAAAAGAGCAAATATTCCCCCACTCTCCTTTATTAGAAACACTCGATGTAGCAATCCTCCTCCCCTCTGCTGTGCTCACTGCTCCCCCTCCCCCCCTCATACACCATATGCTTTTAATCATGCCCCCACAGTTCCTCTTCCTGCAATGTCCCGGGCAAATTAAACCTGAGAAACAGACATCTGAGAACTTGGAGCAAACATGGAAGCTTGTGACAACGGTGGTTAATCAGCAACCAGGCTGGGTTCTCCAGGCTACAGGGAGGCAAGGAGATTGTTTCGACCCTTAATACACCTAAACCTATAGTATACAGACTATGGTGAAAGGGGTTAATTGCGCTCTTTGTGACTTTTCTTACATTTTCCTCATGGGCTTCTGAAAATCTATTCTAGAAGGTGCTGTTAGAATGAATCTGGTTCAGATTTCTGAATTTCTAGTTACTACATTTTAGGAACTTTATGAGATCTTTGACACTGCCTCCAAAATATTGAGTGATATAATCATAATTTTTTTTTTTAGAGAAATAACACTATAACTTCCAACAGATTTTAACAAAGACTTTTATACTACAAAAAACAAAATTCACTCCCAACTACTCTCCCAAAAGCTATAAATGTGATGGCCAAAGCTTCTAAATCTATAGGTCAGAAATATCTGCTTCAGTTCCTTTTCTTACCATCTTTTAAAATGTGAGATGGGATCCCTGGGTGGCGCAGCGGTTTGGCGCCTGCCTTTGGCCCAGGGCACGATCCTGGAGACCCGGGATCGAATCCCACGTCGGGCTCCCAGGGCATGGAGCCTGCTTCTCCCTCTGCCTGTGTCTCTGCCTCTCTCTTTCTCTCTGTGACTATCATAAATAAATAAAAATCAAAAAAAATAAAATAAAATAAAATGTGAGACCCTGGGCAATTCACTTCTAAATCTCTGGCTCCACAGCCTTTTATGGCAATAAAAATATCTGTTTGATAACATTTTCATATAAATTAAATAGACTAAAAACAAAAAGGGATTGCATGGTATCTGGCTGTCCTAGTCTGCCCAAGCTGCTTTAACAAGGTACTGTAGACTAAGTGACTCATAAACAACATAAATTGGTTTCTCACAGTTACAGAAGCTGGGAAGTCCAAGATCAAGGCCTTGGTAGATTCATATCTGATGAGAACCTGCGTCTTAGGTCATAGATGGCTGTCGTTTCACTAAGTCTCCACATGGTGGAAGGGACGAGGGAATTCTCTGGGTTCTCTTTAATAAGGACATTAATCCCCTAGAAGCCATTAATCCCATCAGAGCTCTGATGACCCAAACGCCTCTCAAAGTCTCCACCTCTAAATATCACTACATAGGGCATGAAATTTGAACATATGAATATGAGCAGTACACAAGCATTCAGCCTATAGCATTGGCGATCCATGAACATTAGATCATTATTATTATTATTATTATTGGCAATCCATGAATGTTAGATTTTATTATTATTATTTATTAGCAACCCATGAAAGATTTTATTATTATTATTATTATTATTAGCAATCCATGAATGTTAGATTTTATTATTATTATTATTAAGCCTCGTTGACAGAGAACTTGAAAGCCAAATAAGCCCAATATCATCAGGTGATGGCAGAACCAGAACGTGGAGGCAGGTCTTTTTATCTGTAGAAAAATCCACCAATGGGAACAGATGCCTAATTTTACAGGATTTGTTGGGATACCCCAGCCAAGAGGGAAGAAACATCATAATATTGGAAGCATGTTTGCAGCATGGCCAGTGTCACATGTGACAGGCTTCACTTCTAAAAATATGAGTTCAGGGATCCCTGGGTGGCGCAGCGGTTTGGCGCCTGCCTTTGGCCCAGGGCGCGATCCTGGAGACCCGGGATCAAATCCCATGTTGGGCTCCCGGTGCATGGAGCCTGCTTCTCCCTCTGCCTGTGTCTCTGCCTCTCTCTCTCTCTGTCTCTCATGAATAAATAAATAAAATCTTAAAAAAATAAAAAATAAAAAAATAAAAATAAAAAGATGAGTTCACCTGAAACACCAACTACTGAAATTCACACATTTACAGCTTCGCAAAAATCTATGAGACCTCAGTTGTCATTAATTCCAAGACTTCATGTCATAAATAAGAAATCGAAGTTCACATTTGTCAGACACTAAGACACAACCAAGCCCAACTGGGAGACAAGCTAAGAGGCCAGTTTGTCGTTGCCTAAATGATCATCCTAGATCCCGGCTGTATTTTCTAAAACTTTCCCTGAAGGTCAGAAGAACTGAGTTGGAATTTGGGGCTGGATATATGTACTAAATAATCCTTCTCAGAATATCAACTACCAATTAGAGGTAAGGCTCAGGAGCACCAGGAAATTCAATAGTAAAGAGTAAAAGAGTAAAACGAATCAGGTCTGTGCCCTTAGGGAACTTATGCTCTAGAAGATAAAATGTGCATGAAATGACTGATTACAAACTGATTTAACTGCAATTGTGCTGTAAGAGCTGAGCCATCTACGTACACCTGCCTCACGCGGTGTCCGTGGGCCGATTACACGGGCGAATGCGTGGAGGCACCTGACAGTCAGTGACCCTCACTCATTAGCTCTGTCGGATCAGCTCCCCCACCCCCCCAATTGTTTCCCAGCTACTACTCTTGGTGTAAAATACTTCAAGCCAAGAAATCACATTTCACAAAGTAAGTTGTTTTTGACTCCAGTTTGGCAGAGGTCACCAGGATTTTCATTTTTTTTTTTCCCACAGATACCCCTGAAACCCTTTCATGTTTTAGAGCTCTTTAGTGATCTTCTCTAGGTTTTATTCATTTTTTTCCCCTAGTTCTGGGAAAGCTTGTCCTTTGACAGGTGAAATCATGAGTGACTTAAAATGAAATAGCTTTTTAAAAAATTTAAACACAGAGGATGTTTCTTTTTCTTCACTATTTAAAGAGGTGGGGCAGAGAGCAATGGTCCAGGAGGTTCTTTTCTCCAGTGCTGATCTGAAAGGTCAGGACTCTGTGAAGTTAAATTTTATCTCTACTGCATCTCTAGCAGCCTGCTTGAAGCACCGCCATCCGTGACTCTATTCATCTTGCAACCATCTCCCAGCACCTCCGTTCTTCCCCCCGCTCCACACTGACACCACATATTCCTCCAATGCTTATTTTGTGAAATCCCTGCCCTGCTCAAGCCCCCAAGTTATCTCCCTGTTTCTGAAGGATCAAGTTGAACTTCTGCTGACTTTCTAATCCCAGCTCGGCCTTGTACTCACGGTGTGGCCTTGGGCTAGCTCCTAATTGTTCTAAGCTTATTTTCAATGCATGTGAAACGGGCAAATCAGCTCACCTTTGAGGGCGATTGCAGGATTAAACAAACGGTCATGAAACGGTTTGCAAGGCCACATGCAGTCGGGTTCACAAAAGGTTAGTTCCCTCTCCTTCCTCTAACAGAGCGTCTAGCCAGGGGTGAGGGTTGTCCAGGGCTGCGCGGCACAGCCCGAGCTTCTGCAGATGGCATTGAGGATGACAATGGCAAGTGAGAGGAAGGCGAGCCTAGGGCCCTGCTGTAACCACAACTCCTTCTTACATCTGTTGCAGATAACAGGGGTCCACGGGTATTTGGCTTTAAAAAAAATAATTTTAGATCTAAACTGAGTTGGAAAGTGGGGGGAGTTAGCCAATGCAAAGTTAGAAGGAAGAACGAACCCAAGACTTCCCTCACCTCTGATACCACTGCCAGTTCTCCACACCAGCCTTCAGGTATAGTTTTTCACTAGAGGGTCTCACAGGACACAATGAAAGTGCTTATATTCACAGTTACAGTTTGTTCCAGGCAAAGGACGCACATTAAAAATCACCCAAGGTAATCGGCCCATTGGGTAGCGTCCATGAGGATTTCAAATATGTAGCTGGAAATTGTCCTTTTCCCGTGGAATCAGAGCAGTGTTATTCTTCTGGCATCAAAATGACAATGCTCATGGAATATTGCCCACCAGGGAAGCTCACCCAGGCCTTGTAGTCCAGTTTCTATGGGGACCCATCCTGCGTAGGCATGTGGATTAGCCAGGTAGCTGATCCCAGTCTCCATTCCAGAGGTGCATCAACGCCATGTGACCCAAAGCCCGCACCCTAAATCTCATTGTTAGACTATCCAGCATGATCCAAAGGCCCCACGCCGGATAAAGATATTCCTTCCAGGCGTGACATCTCCAAGATCACCTCTCAGAAGCCAAGGGCAAAAGCCAGACCTCTTTCTGAACAAGGTTAAATTCTTTACTACCCAGAAACCTGCTCTCAAATGCACACTACCCACTCCAGCTGACTCAGTTACGATCTCCTGCACCTCAGCCTTTCATTGTTGCTGTTTGCTTTGCTATGTTTGTTTTTGTTTTCAACCTTTTATTCATTCGTGCACCTGAAATTCCCTACATTCTTCTCTCTGTTTACCCTTAGTTCGAGACCTGTCTCAAGTCACACCACCACTGTTACCACCCCTGGCTCACTCACGTTACTCCTTCACTTTTTTATTTCTAGTTGTGTATTCTGGAGGGGGGAAGAAAAGAGATTGTGAGAGAAAGAGAAATGACTAACCTATTAAACCTTGATTTAAAGGAACTTAACATCTAATAGGACAAGACAGGCGGGTTATTTGTATTCACTTGTTCAGTGCATATTTATTTGAAGTATATTCTACGCAAGGACTTAAACTAGTTGTTAGAATTTATAATCATCTGGAATCACAGAAAAAAAAATGTAAGACACAGTAAGGGAGGATGCATGCGGATGATCAGATCAGATTCTGGTAGGTCTTGGTATCATATTAAGGAGCTAAGCTTTTATTCTAGAGTCCTGTATTTCCTTAATGGTGAAACATTTACCCTAATACAATGTTAGTTGGTTTGTAGACGACACTTTCTAGTTAGTACTCATGCATTTAATGAATCTCATATAAAAATATTATGTGACCGGCACATTTCAACCTGTGATTTGTTATTATTGCTTAGAACAGGGAAATTATCGAGAGTAGATCATTTTACAGTATTTAATGAGCACTGTGTCCATATTGCTCTATGCCACCTGAATCAGCCCTGGGTATAATCTGCAGCTATGCTCAGGTTATGGCCTGGAGAAAGTCTCCAAGGGACCATGGTGGAAAGTGGATCAGATTGGGCTGAGGCAGGAGCTAGGGAGATCAGTGAAGATGCTACTGGAATCACTGAGAAATAAGGAAGATACGAATCAGACCAGAGAAATAGGCTTGGAGAGGAGACAGATCTTTATCAGTCATTATTATGACTTGGGGAATGGACCAGAAATATGAGTTGGAATGGGGAAAATCTGAGTTTCTAGCTTGTGTGATTCAAGATTATGGTAGCAACCAAGACAGGAAATACAGCACGTAAAGCAAGTTTGAAGGGAAAGAAAATGAATTTGTTTAGAAGGTAGGAAGAGTCCTCCGTAGATTTAAATTTATGGTATACTATCTCATTACTTCATGTATAAATTTTCTCTTCAATTAAAATTTAATGAAGACAAAAAAATAAGTGATATCCCTTTTTTTTTAATAAATGCTGGAAAATGTTTACTGAAAGAGCACCAGTTTTTTTATCGGAAGGCTTTGAGTGCCAGTGCCAATTATCTGTGTGATCCAGCCCAAGTTGCTTAATGTGAGTCTGTTTCCACAGCTCCAAAATGTGATGATGATGATGATGATGATGATAATAATAATAATAAGATAATACTGATATCTGCCACACATGTTATAAAGAACTACATGATTCTTAGTCAGGTGGGGGTTGGGAGGTGGTCTTATGTTGAGTAAGAATTTCTCCCTGATTGTCTTGAATCACTTACCAAAGTACCAGTAGTGAGAAAACATCTGTTTCTGAGGAAACCAAAGTCAACAGCAAACGTATGCTTCTCCCCCAATCTAACTTCCAAAAAGCAAAGCTGCCTGATAACTGTATCCAGACATCAAAAGGGAAATAGATATTGCCCCACTTATCTTTGCACTTCTTTGTCCTTGAGACAAACAAGATCTTATACCTCAAAACACCCTGTGTAGTCAAGAGGGCTTTCTCCCTTTCTTCTGCCTCACTCCTGAGTCTCAGTTATCTGAGGTTATGCCCAAGCCCGGTTGTGATTTGCATTGTATATGGCAATGCCTATCTGATGAGTAATTATCTATTCTTAAAATAAAAAAAAAAAATGTCAGGCTGTCCAAGAGAACTTGAAAGCCAAATAAGCCCAATATCATCAGGTGATGGCAGAACCGGAACCGTGGAGGCAGGTCTTTTTATCTGTAGAAAAATCCACCAATGGGAACAGATGCCTAATTTTACAGGATTTGTTGGGATACCCCAGCCAAGAGGGAAGAACATCATAATATTGGAAGCATGTTTGCAGCATGGCCAGTGTCACATGTGACAGGCTTCACTTCTAAAATATGAGTTCAGGGATCCCTGGGTGGCGCAGCGGTTTGGCGCCTGCCTTTGGCCCAGGGCGCGATCCTGGAGACCCGGGATCAAATCACATGTTGGGCTCCCGGTGCATGGAGCCTGCTTCTCCCTCTGCCTGTGTCTCTGCCTCTCTCTCTCTCTGTCTCTCATGAATAAATAAATAAAATCTTAAAAAAATAAAAAATAAAAAAATAAAAATAAAAAGATGAGTTCACCTGAAACACCAACTACTGAAATTCACACATTTACAGCTTCGCAAAAATCTATGAGACCTCAGATGTCATTAATTCCAAGACTTCATGTCATAAATAAGAAATCGAAGTTCACATTTGTCAGACACTAAGACACAACCAAGCCCAACTGGGAGACAAGCTAAGAGGCCAGTTTGTGGTTGCCTAAATGATCATCCTAGGTCCCGGCTGTATTTTCTAAAACTTTCCCTGAAGGTCAGAAGAACTGAGTTGGAATTTGGGGCTGGATATATGTACTAAATAATCCTTCTCAGAATATCAACTACCAATTAGAGGTAAGGCTCAGGAGCACCAGGAAATTCAATAGTAAAGAGTAAAAGAGTAAAACGAATCAGGTCTGTGCCCTTAGGGAACTTATGCTCTAGAAGATAAAATGTGCATGAAATGACTGATTACAAACTGATTTAACTGCAATTGTGCTGTAAGAGCTGAGCCGTCTACGTACACCTGCCTCACGCGGTGTCCGTGGGCCGATTACACGGGCGAATGCGTGGTGGCACCTGACAGTCAGTGACCCTCACTCATTAGCTCTGTCGGATCAGCTCCCCCACCCCCCCAATTGTTCCCCAGCTACTACTCTTGGTGTAAAATACTTCAAGCCAAGAAATCACATTTCACAAAGTAAGTTGTTTTTGACTCCAGTTTGGCAGAGGTCACCAGGATTTTCATTTTTTTTTTTTCCCACAGATACCCCTGAAACCCTTTCATGTTTTAGAGCTCTTTAGTGATCTTCTCTAGGTTTTATTCATTTTTTTCCCCTAGTTCTGGGAAAGCTTGTCCTTTGACAGGTGAAATCATGAGTGACTTAAAATGAAATAGCTTTTTAAAAAATTTAAACACAGAGGATGTTTCTTTTTCTTCACTATTTAAAGAGGTGGGGCAGAGAGCAATGGTCCAGGAGGTTCTTTTCTCCAGTGCTGATCTGAAAGGTCAGGACTCTGTGAAGTTAAATTTTATCTCTACTGCATCTCTAGCAGCCTGCTTGAAGCACCGCCATCCGTGACTCTATTCATCTTGCAACCATCTCCCAGCACCTCCGTTCTTCCCCCCGCTCCACACTGACACCACATATTCCTCCAATGCTTATTTTGTGAAATCCCTGCCCTGCTCAAGCCCCCAAGTTATCTCCCTGTTTCTGAAGGATCAAGTTGAACTTCTGCTGACTTTCTAATCCCAGCTCAGCCTTGTACTCACGGTGTGGCCTTGGGCTAGCTCCTAATTGTTCTAAGCTTATTTTCAATGCATGTGAAACGGGCAAATCAGCTCACCTTTGAGGGCGATTGCAGGATTAAACAAACGGTCATGAAACGGTTTGCAAGGCCACATGCAGTCGGGTTCACAAAAGGTTAGTTCCCTCTCCTTCCTCTAACAGAGCGTCTAGCCAGGGGTGAGGGTTGTCCAGGGCTGCGCGGCACAGCCCGAGCTTCTGCAGATGGCATTGAGGATGACAATGGCAAGTGAGAGGAAGGCGAGCCTAGGGCCCTGCTGTAACCACAACTCCTTCTTACATCTGTTGCAGATAACAGGGGTCCACGGGTATTTGGCTTTAAAAAAAATAATTTTAGATCTAAACTGAGTTGGAAAGTGGGGGGAGTTAGCCAATGCAAAGTTAGAAGGAAGAACGAACCCAAGACCTCCCTCCTCACCTCTGATACCACTGCCAGTTCTCCACACCAGCCTTCAGGTATAGTTTTTCACTAGAGGGTCTCACAGGACACAATGAAAGTGCTTATATTCACAGTTACAGTTTGTTCCAGGCAAAGGACGCACATTAAAAATCACCCAAGGTAATCGGCCCATTGGGTAGCGTCCATGAGGATTTCAAATATGTAGCTGGAAATTGCCCTTTTCCCGTGGAATCAGAGCAGTGTTATTCTTCTGGCATCAAAATGACAATGCTCATGGAATATTGCCCACCAGGGAAGCTCACCCAGGCCTTGTAGTCCAGTTTCTATGGGGACCCATCCTGCGTAGGCATGTGGATTAGCCAGGTAGCTGATCCCAGTCTCCATTCCAGAGGTGCATCAACGCCATGTGACCCAAAGCCCGCACCCTAAATCTCATTGTTAGACTATCCAGCATGATCCAAAGGCCCCACGCGGATAAAGATATTCCTTCCAGGCGTGACATTTCCAAGATCACCTCTCAGAAGCCGAGGGCAAAAGCCAGACCTCTTTCGGAACAAGGTTAAATTCTTTACTACCCAGAAACCTGCTCTCAAATGCACACTACCCACTCCAGCTGACTCAGTTACGATCTCCTGCACCTCAGCCTTTCATTGTTGCTGTTTGTTTTGCTTTGTTTGTTTTTGTTTTCAACCTTTTATTCATTCGTGCACCTGAAATTCCCTACATTCTTCTCTCTGTTTACCCTTAGTTCGAGACCTGTCTCAAGTCACACCACCACTGTTACCACCCCTGGCTCACTCAAGTTACTCCTTCACTTTTTTATTTCTAGTCGTGTATTCTGGAGGGGGGAAGAAAAGAGATTGTGAGAGAAAGAGAAATGACTAACCTATTAAACCTTGATTTAAAGGAACTTAACATCTAATAGGACAAGACAGGCGGGTTATTTTTATTCTCTTGTTCAGTGCATATTTATTTGAAGTATATTCTACACAAGGACTTAAACTAGTTGTTAGAATTTATAATCATCTGGAATCACAGAAAAAAAAAATGTAAGACACAGTAAGGGAGGATGCATGCGGATGATCAGATCAGATTCTGGTAGGTCTTGGTATCATATTAAGGAGCTAAGCTTTTATTCTAGAGTCCTATATTTCCTTAATGGTGAAACATTTACCCTAATACGATGTTAGTTGGTTTGTAGACGACACTTTCTAGTTAGTACTCATGCATTTAATGAATCTCATATAAAAATATTATGTGACCGGCACATTTCAACCTGTGATTTGTTATTATTGCTTAGAACAGGGAAATTATCGAGAGTAGATCATTTTACAGTATTTAATGAGCACTGTGTCCATATTGCTCTATGCCACCTGAATCAGCCCTGGGTATAATCTGCAGCTATGCTCAGGTTATGGCCTGGAGAAAGTCTCCAAGGGACCATGGTGGAAAGTGGATCAGATTGGGCTGAGGCAGGAGCTAGGGAGATCAGTGAAGATGCTACTGGAATCACTGAGAAATAAGGAAGATACGAATCAGACCAGAGAAATAGGCTTGGAGAGGAGACAGATCTTTATCAGTCATTATTATGACTTGGGGAATGGACCAGAAATATGAGTTGGAATGGGGAAAATCTGAGTTTCTAGCTTGTGTGATTCAAGATTATGGTAGCAACCAAGACAGGAAATACAGCACGTAAAGCAAGTTTGAAGGGAAAGAAAATGAATTTGTTTAGAAGGTAGGAAGAGTCCTCCGTAGATTTAAATTTATGGTATACTATCTCATTACTTCATGTATAAATTTTCTCTTCAATTAAAATTTAATGAAGACAAAAAAATAAGTGATATCCCTTTTTTTTAAATAAATGCTGGAAAATGTTTACTGAAAGAGCACCAGTTTTTTTATCGGAAGGGTTTGAGTGCCAGTGCCAATTATCTGTGTGATCCAGCCCAAGTTGCTTAATGTGAGTCTGTTTCCACAGCTCCAAAATGTGATGATGATGATGATGATGATGATGATAATAATAATAATATAATACTGATATCTGCCACACATGTTATAAAGAACTACATGATTCTTAGTCAGGTGGGGGTTGGGAGGTGGTCTTATGTTGAGTAAGAATTTCTCCCTGATTGTCTTGAATCACTTACCAAAGTACCAGTAGTGAGAAAACGTCTGTTTCTGAGGAAACCAAAGTCAACAGCAAACGTATGCTTCTCCCCCAATCTAACTTCCAAAAAGCAAAGCTGCCTGATAACTGTATCCAGACATCAAAAGGGAAACGGATATTGCCCCACTTATCTTTGCACTTCTTTGTCCTTGAGACAAACAAGATCTTATACCTCAAAACACCCTGTGTAGTCAAGAGGGCTTTCTCCCTTTCTTCTGCCTCACTCCTGAGTCTCAGTTATCTGAGGTTATGCCCAAGCCCGGTTGTGATTTGCATTGTATATGGCAATGCCTATCTGATGAGTAATTATCTATTCTTAAAATAAAAAAAAAAAATGTCAGGCTGTCCAAGTATAAAATGAAATCCACCGAGACACATCTTAAACAGTAGGTTTCTAATGAGGGGGAAATGTCAATAAAAAGCTTCTTAGTGCCTCTTTTTCCAGGAAGACAGAAGGAAAATATTAGACTGCCCAGAAAGAAGAACAAAAATTCTATTTACAAGCCTCCCTCGATGGGTCAGAGATCTCAGTGCCAGAGAATACAGGTCATTACTGGTTGCCAGGTAACTTGTACTGAAGATCTTTCACGGGATCCCTGGGTGGCGAAGCGGTTTAGCGCCTGCCTTTGGCCCAGGGCGCGATCCTGGAGACCCGGGATCGAATCCCAAGTCGGGCTCCCGGTGCATGGAGCCTGCTTCTCCCTCTGCCTGTGTCTCTGCCTCTCTCTCTCTCTCTCTCTCTCTCTCTCTGTGACTGTCATAAATAAAAAATAAATAAATAAATAAATAAATAAATAAATAAATAAATGAAGATCTTTCACTTGACCCTATAGATCCATGGTCCCTCCCTCTACACCTGACCTTAGCAAGTTATATTAACAGGCCCTCTCACCCTTTGGGTTCTTTCCAGCCAATGAAAAAGCTATTATTAAATTCACCTCAAGTTGTCCAGTTCGATCTATGTGTAGTTTCTGTTTCTTGCTGAAACCTGCCTGATACACTGGTCTCAAGAATGATAAAATAGGCTCAGAATATAAAGGCCATCCTCCAAAATTCAGTCTCCTTGTTGCCGGGGTGTCTGATACTGTCTGATATCCCCACACCTCTTACTCCTTCAGATTACAGAAGGCAGCACTGTCCAAGGGAACTCTCTGAAATGATGGAAATGTTGAATTCAGTGCTGTCCCACCAACATGGTAACCACCAGCCACATATGGCCATTGAACACTTGAAATATGGCTAGTGCGGCCAAGAAACTAAATTTAAATTTGTATTTAATTTTAATCAAGTAAAATTTAAATTTGAATACCTGCGTGTGACTGGCGGCTACCACGTTGGGGAGCACAGCCTAGAAAAAACACAAATATTATCAGGAAAGAGTTGTGCCTTAATTCTTGGCTGGTTTTCAAGTGTTGTTGCTAGCATTTCAGATCACCTCTAAATCCTAAAGTCATGGGCAGGAACAAAAGGATTCTTATTCCCTCTTGTCTACCTTTCATCTTTACCTCCTAGTATTAAAATCCAAACCCACTGCTCGAACTGGATTGGGCTCCTTTGCTTGCTGTTCTGGTTTTCCAGCTACTTCATCACCACCACCACCATCTCCACCTCAATCTCTTTTACAGACTCACTTTATTCTTCCTCGTAGGCACGAGCAGTATTTCCCGAGTCACGGTCTTCATTCCTTAACTTACTCTATAGTACCCTTCAGTCACTTACCTACTTCACCTGTCATGGCTCTGTAGGTGGTTCCCAAATCTCTATCTCTAGGCAGGAGCTAGCTCTCTACATGCATTCACCGTTCCTTTATTATTCTTTCAACAAACACTTTCGAGTGTCTACCATGTATTAGGTTTTCAAAATACTGCTACAGCTTAATAACAATAACATCAATAATAATAACGGCTAATATTTATTTAGTATTTTCACGTGTCAGGTACTATTGAAGAGCTTTACTGTTTAACTCACTCAAACCTCTTACAACACTATAAAGTAGGAGCTATTATCAGCCCCACGTAAGGGTAAATAAGCAAGCACAGAGAAATTCAGTACTTTCCAGAAGCCGTATAGCTAGTAGGCAGCAGAGTCAGCATTTGAATGCAGGTGGTCCAGCTCTACAATTATGCCCTTTACTATTACTGCGCTGTAGTGCCAGTGGCCCCAGCCCTGGTAAGGGCAAACCAGGAGCTCTCCAACTATCTGCTCCTAGAAACCATATACAAGTACCTCTTATATTAGACATATTCACAGTGCACCCAAATCCAGGGGCTAGTCCTCTTTGCATAATTTCCTAGAAATTGCAAGATATAAAAAGCTTGTACCTTACTTTTACCCCCCCAAAAGCCTTTGGTGGTAAATATTGCTAATGCGGGTCAGAGCCATTCCTTCAAACTCAGACAGTAGTATTTAGACAAGGAAATCAGACATTATTAAGACAGAGTGTTGTCATAGAAAGAATATCACCCCTCCCTGGAAGGCAATTTGCCACAATGTATAAGAAGTTGTAAAAATATGCATAATCTGTGACTTGGCAATTCAGTTCTAGAAATCTATTCTGATAAAATAATCAGAGAAATGTGCAAATATCTATAAACAAGGATGTTCATCTGCAACATGATTTATAATAATGTCAAACTTGAAACAACTGAAACATATAGCAAAAGGGAATTAAATATTTTTGTATCCATGAAATGTATAGGAAGCGGTGATCAACGATGAGCCCGTTTATATGTTCATTAGAAAATGCCTATAGCCTATTTTTAAAGTAAAGAGTCCATATAGTATAACCATTTTTTTGTTTAAAGAATCATACATAAACGGAAGAAAATTTTAAAGATCTGAGAGTATACATACCAAATGTTATCTCCAGATTGTAGCATGGATGGATGATTTTTGTACTCTTTAGTACCAATATATCTTATGCTACCTCAATTAATAATTGCTTTAAATAAGAATTCACTAGTTTTCTTAATATAAAAAGGCATATTAAATTTTCTTTTACTGAGGCTGAATCAGAAGTGGATATATTAGTATTTATTTACTAGGAGTCATGGTTCTGTAGAAATCAAAAACAAGTCTGTTCATTGTAAATGTAAAGCCATCAATTTCACTATAGATTTCTATTTATATTACCAGGGTCTAATTTATGGATAACTTTCCTTGACTTTTCCCTTAATTAAAATTTGATTAAGGAAGGTCAACTGTGCCTTGATTAGATGGATGACAAGGGAAACAAACAAATACAACTAAGTAAATAAAACCACTGGAATGCGGATCTCTGTTCTGACATATCCTGGAGATAATGATCTCCGAAAGAGTTACTCAATCTTTTCTAACTTCAAATTAGATTCCCTGTATGGGGAGATAAAAACAGATAATTCAAGTACATTTAATGGGTATAAAATAAGGGATGTATGGAAGAGGCATTCTGTAAATTTAATACATCCCATAAATGTTGATCAGGGAAGGGTGATGATATTCTTGGTTTGTTTTCCTCTGTCATTTACTCATTTTGAGACGTTGAGCAAGTCACTTAACCTTAACGATTGTCAAGATCTTCTTCCTTAAAACAAGGATTGAATAGGACTGATGACCTCTCCAGTTGTTTCTGACTCTGTCATCCTATGATTCTACTGGCCTGTTTGTGGCTTGTGACAGCTTCCTCCAGAGCCCTGGAAAATGACATGGAAATTGAGCTCATCGAGTTTGGCAGGAAACACGAAGCTGACTTCAGTGCTGATGTGATGATAGGTAGGATGGCTTTAGAGGAACTGCTCTGTCCCAGTGTCCTCTCTGAATCATTTCCTCTCCAAGTGAGGGCAACGATGAAGAGTAAAGAAATTCTTCAGTGACTGTATACATGGAAATCAACCCAGAATTGATCCCTAAGGAAATTTGTGGAGAAAGCCATGCCTGGAGAGTGAACCCTGCCCCTCTCAAGGATGCCTCTGCCTTCGCAAAAGGCTCAGCTGACTCTCCTGCACTGCTTATCTTAGAAAGCCCTATGGTGAAACTGAGTGGTAATGACTCTTTAAACGTATTTATGGTAGCGAAAAAAAAAAAAAAATGTGTGTGTGAGAACACTGAGCAGAAGAGTTCTGACCACAGGATATGTTACTTATAGAAAATAACTTCTGGAAAAAAAAAATGTGCCATTTTTCTCACTTGTGAAAGTTATAAAAATGTCCAAAAAAATAGAATATCAGAGGAGGAAAGATATTAATCAGTTGATTCAGCTCAGTCTTGTATAAAGGTAGAAAGTAAGGCCAAGTGGAGGAAGGGGGTACAATAAGGAAATTGAGTTATCCAGTATGTTACTGTGTCTCAATGCTGAGCAGGGCCTTTATACATACACATCTATACATATTATGATAAATACATATTATATATATATCAGTGGGTATGATCCTGAGATATGTAGACAGATTTCATGATACCAACCCATAAGATAGCTATAATTTACTCTCTAGTTTTTAAATAAGGAAGCAGAGATTGAGCTAGATTGAGTGACTTCTCAAGGTCACAAATCTAATTAGTAGCAGAGCTTGAGCCTTTTGTCCTTGACAATCAGAATCAGAAAAAAGGAAAACTTCTTTTTTTTTTCTTTTTTCTTTCTTTTTTTTTTTTTTTTTCCAGCTAAGAACATCCGGCCCAGGGATGAGTAAGCAGACACTAAGGTACTTTTTTAACTTCCTAAAGATATAACAACTTGGATGCCTCTAAGTATCAGCCAGTTATTCCTTTATAGTCTTGCTTTCTATCCTGGCCACTGGCAAAGTGGCATTATTATACTGTGAGTCATCATGCTAATAAATAAATCTAATTTGAAGATACCCCTTCTTCACTTTCTGGCACGATTTAACCCTCCCCGCTTCTTCCCATCCCTTTCTACTTCCAGCAACACTCCCTGGTATCTAAGAACAAAATGTCACTGAAGCAGTTGCATGAAATAAAGAGAGGACAGGAAGATGCTAAAATATTACAAAACCGTGACTTTGGAAAGGAAGTTTTGGAGCTGTTTGAGATGACTTAGAGAATGAGTATCCTTGATGACAGAAAGAATGCAGAAGGAGTGTTCAAGGATGTACTAGAGATTGCAAAGAGGCTGTCTGAAAATTATTGGTCGTGGTCAATGAAGAATAGAGAGGGGAGTGGTCGGGGAACAAGTCCGTATTTTTTTTAAGATCTTCTTCCAAGCTCCATAGCAACCACCACTTTGGTTTGCAATGTTATTTATCTTTCTCCATTTTGCCCATTTCTTTTCATATCTGTATCTTCAAGGGCAAGGTTTATTGATTAAAAAGATAATACTCAGGGCCTATCCCAGAGCTTGGCATAGAGAACATTTACACAAATATCTACTCGCTGTGGAAATATGGTTCATATAGGAATTGGGAGAGTTAAGTGGGGTGATGGAATAGTTTCTGTCTGAATAGCATTTCTTCCTTCAGGGAAGCATCTGTCTTCAATGCTATGATAATTCTCCTTTCTTCAAAATATTCAGGCCCACCTTGGCCCCAGGGATATGAAACCTGAAAGAGCTCACTCCTTCTTGGACATCTTAGGTCAGGGAACCCCATGAGGAATCTAAGCCAGGCCCACCAGGGTTTTCCTCAAACATTTTGCTAGCACAATCAGGAAAGCTGCTCTTATTTTTCTGACTTCTTGTAGTCCAAAGACCAAGTAACTGGCAACTGTCATGAGGCCTTCTGCTAATAAGAAACTGAGAGAAATGAGCGACAGTATGTCTTGGTGCCATTCTATTAAACTTGAATGCAGCCGTACCTGAATATCTCTCTTTTGTTTTTCCAGCTATATGAGTCGATATATTCTCTTACAGTTTGAGTTGGGGTTCTCTCATTGGCAACCAAGAGACCTGGACACGATGATAAATCATGTGCCTTCATAGAATTTCTTTCCACATTTTAGGTTCTGTAATCCCATTCAGAAATAAATGAGAAGGATGAGCTACAGGCTCATAAAAACTCCATGAAAAGGAACCAACTAAAGATTTCATGGGTGATTTATATTAAAGAAAAATGCCTGTTAATAAGTGTTTTCTAGGCCTGTGAGAAAAATCTCAGCAAAAGCCATAATAGGGTATTTTCTTTCCAAGTTTCGAGTGCTGGGCTTATATATATATATAACCTCTCCTCTGCTTTTAGAGCAGTTACAGGACAGTCCATAAGTAGTGGAAGGATTACCAGAAGTGGACTCAGAAGACACAGGCTCTATATCTGCTATGCTGTACCTCGCTACAAGCTCACATAAGGGCACATTTATCCTTTCAGATCTCACATTCTTTGTTGCTAACAAGGGGATCATGGTAGCTATTTCATGAGTGGCTGTGGGCATTAAATTAAATTAAACTATATATAAATATGAAAGCTTAGTCCAATGTCAGACTTAAAACATTTTGTGTATATCTGTACTATAGCAAAATGAATCATGCAAAAAAAATTTTTGCTGAATATTTTCATTACATATGAATGAAAACTCTGTGAACTAGTGTTTGCTTTAGACTGGGGTAAAGTAGTAATACAACCAAGGCTACTACAGACAATAAGAAAATAACAAATAAGAAATAAGAAAGACAATAAGAAAAAAAAAACAAATGTATAATATGACATAACACAGTATAGGTTATGACATTGATAAGTGCCACAAAGAAAAATAAAGCAGGGTAAAATAATACCATTTGACTTGGGAGGGTTATGGAAGGCATCACCAAAAGGGTGATTTAAGCAGGGACCAAAATGAAGCAAAGTGATAAGCCATATGCCTATCTGGAGTAGAACATTCCAGGCAGCAGAAACAGCTACTGACATGTTTGAGGACCAGGAAGGGGGCCATTGTGGCTTCAGCAAAGTAAACAAGGAAAAGAATTATAAGAAATGGCATAAATATCTGATTTTAGCATAACTGTCTCTTTGATCATGTTTACCACACCAACTTTAAGCTCCTAGAGAATAGGGACAGCACTTTCTGCATCCATATTCCCAATGCCTAGCATAATACCAGCAAAGAATAGATTTTGAAACACTTAGTAAATATTTGTAATAAATTATGCATGTATGATTGAATTACTGGGATCTCAATAAGTGATTGTCAGGTTTGGATCTAAATTATACATTCTGTTTAGGCCAGATGTGGCATGCTTAAACATTCATAACTACAGAAATAATATATGGGAACAATAGTTAGTGTTATGTTTTGACATTGTTCAACAAAATGAAATCACCTATATGAAAGGCACTGAGGTGCTACAGAGCTGCTGGTGGGCGTATTTTTGTATGTGGCTCCTGGTTAATTTAATGTGCTAAATGTTTTAAGACTGTTATTTTATAGCGTCTGTGATAGATCTATGTGAAAGACAAAAGAAAACGGCAATGAAGGGTTATGAAGCGAAGCAAATACATGAAGTCTGATCTAAATCAAGTCATCTTGGTTGAAAAGCAAAAATGATAATTTCAAAAGTTACTTCTTTGTCATTGAAATGACAAAGCAAATTCTCATTTACTTTATTCTCTCACTTATTTTTTTTTTTAAGATTTTACTTATTTATTCATGAGAGATACAGAGAGAGGCAGAGACACAGGCAGAGGGAGAAGCAGCCTCCCTGTGGGGAGCCCAATGTAGAGCTTGGTCCTGGAGTCCAGGATCACATCCTAAACGGAAGGCAGACAGACACTCAACCACTGAGCTACCCAGGCATCCCTATTCTCTCATTTAATCTAGATACCACCCAAAGATGTTTATCTAGATATTCTGGAGAATAGAGAATCTTTCACATTTTACCACACTTTTGAATTTTTCAATGATATTTTACTTAAATCCCAAAATATCTTTCAAGTAAGACTCAGAGAGGCTACATAAGATGACTAAAGTTGCAAGAGTTGGGAAAGAACTTCAACTTAAGTCTTATATTACCAGCTTAGTGTTCCTTCTTTTCAAGGATTCAGCTACTAGTATGGATTGAAGAATCATTTTAAATAAAACAAATGTGAAATTAAAACATCCAAAAGTGGCTACGAGTAGTTCTTTTAAAATTTCTGAAGTTGGATTATTTAAATGGGAAACAGATAATCATCATCTTAATTTCATAATCATATTGAACTAGCCATGAAAAATATAAACAAACACTACACGCAAAATAGAACAGTTTGTATTTATTCAATACATCAGAATAGAATAAAGTGCAATTTTAGTTAAAGTAAATTTATATTTTCCTTGCCTAACCTGCACTTTTATGAATTTACATGATGTCTAAACAAGGGAGTATAAGAGGTCCTCCTCACAACATTACCATTTATTTAAATCCCTCTAATTACAAGACTTTGTGATAAAGAAATTTATCATAAAATGAAAATATTCTCCTATAACCACAGGTAAAATTTTTCTCTACTTTAACATTGCTTCTTTCTTACTAACCATTTCTTCCTACTTTTGAGATTATCTATGAAGTCATTTTCTGCTATTTATAAGGTACTAAATATCCAAAAACTATAACATGAACACAATGTAAATTAACTGGAAGCAAAACTACAAATCTTGCAAGAAATTCATAGTTTCACGAAGCATGTAAATTCTTATTGTAGAACTTCTCAGATTCTCCCAAAGTCAATGATACAGGGGAATCTGATAAAATTAGATCAGTTAATTAATCTAAAAGAGAAAATCAGCAAGGATGATGAAATATGAATTCCAAAGTAGAAGTAGTTTAATACCAAAGGATTAAGTGCAGTCCCATGGAATATTTTGTAGAAGTCACCCTCTTAGTTTTCATATTGCAATCAAATATGTAATAAAGGTTATAATATCATACTATCCTACAAGTATGCTGTAAAAGTATGGAAAAATGAAATTGATACTCAATATATTCTTTGTTCTAATACTGAGCATATAGTTGCAATTATAATGTAAATGTTACTAACTGTAAGAAAAATAGTCTGTGTTTAAGTTTTAAAATTATAGAAAAATAATAGAAAAAAATACAGAAGCTGCTTCCTGATTCTTCTGGAAGTCACCTCCAAAGCAACAAGGGTAATATAAACAAAACCACAAGATTCTTGCTCAAAAAAACCATAGTCAACTAACATCTAAACCACAGGATATAACCAAGGAGGACAGATACATTAAAAAGCATAATAGTGGAAAGGTACTAATGAGAACATTCATACCTTTAGAACTAAAAACAAAAACAAAAACAAAAAAAAAAAGTAAAAAATAAGACACATTACTTCTCTATAGTATGTAGTATATTGTAAGAAATAAAACTCATCAGAATACAAGGAGAGAGGAAAAGCATATAAGTGGTAGTGGGAGCTTCCTTGAATCAATACAAACATGAAGTCTAGAGAAGCTGGGAAAAGCAAGATAAATGTAATGTTTATAGAAAGCAATCTGTCAGTGACATACAGAAAAACATATTTATACTATGATTAGTAGAACACAAATTTAAGACTAAATAGATTTACTCATACTTCTGGTCTATACTAGAGCTTTTGTCTCTCTTTTACATTTAGCACCTATAAAACCCTCCTATTTCAAGGCCTAAAGATGTTATATGGGAAAAAGGAGAAAAGGGAACAGAAAAAAATGGCAAACAAATGTTATTGTGCACCAGAAATTTTGGAGAAGAATATTTTGACAAAATATATCATTATGGTTTTTAAAAACAATATAACAACAACTTTCTATAAAACAAGAGGACATAGAAGAGATACAAGAGCTTAGGACTGTTATAAGGTAACATAAGATGAAACATTTGTGTACAAAATTCAGAAAAGAGTGAAAGAAAAATTAAGGCCAAACAAAAAGTAGTACAAAAAAATTATAGCACTGTTGAAAACACAGTTAAGAGTGTACAGAAATGAGAAACATGAGAAAATAAGATAAAAATAGATGGAAATAAAAAGTATCAAAGAGAAAAAAAAAATATATATATAGTATGGAGCTACACAAATGTATTAATGGTGATCCCAAAGAAAAAAACATAAATTATGAGAAAACAAAAATGTTTAGAGTTGTAATAAAAAATATTTCAATTTTTTAAAAGAAATTTAAAAACAATTTTACTGATTAAAAGAGAATAATGTGTCCTAAGTAAATATGAGACAAAATTATTAATAGTGAGATATACAGTCCAGTAAAATTTCTGAACTATAAAATTAATATTCCTTTAAATATCTGAAGGCAAAAGAGGTAGTCATGTACAAGGGGAAAAAATATGGGCTGGTATCACACTCCTCCACAGCATTATTTAAAAATATAAGGATTTAATGCCTTTAACAATCTTTAAGGAAGAAAGAAAGGGAAAAAAATAGGGGCAAAAGGAAGGAAGGATAAGGCAAGGAAAAAAGAGAAAGATATAGAAGATAGCTAAGAAGAGGATGGAGAGAGGGAAGGAAGAAAGGAAGAGAAGGAAAGGAACAAACTAGAAATTAAGAACAAAAAGAAAACAAAAAATCTACCTCCTGGAAAGTCTGAACTCCTCTCCTAACAACTATTGGATAAAAGAAGAAATAAAAATTGAGTCTGTAAAACATTTTGAAAGTAACCATAATTTATATTGCACATACTGAATTTATGGAATAAAATTAAAGCAGTGCTCAAGGGAAAATTCTTATTCTTAAAAATTATGTTAATAAATAAGAATGAAATAAGTGAATCAGTGGAAAATCTGATTAACTATTACTTAATAAGAGTAAAACCATATAATTATTTCCATAGATGTGACAAAGGCAATTCATGAAACTTAAAAGTAAGTTTTGAAAGTACCTTTTAAGAAAATAGGAATAGGACTTGGAGCATCTTGATTCATGGAAATAATAACTATTTCCATAAAGTAGAAGGATAGATAAGAATGTCTTTATCACCATTAGTATTTAATATTGTTATGGAAGAAATAGCTGATGTAGTCAGGAAATGAAAAAGAGAGAGAGAGATGTATAAATATTTAAAGGGTGGATATAAAATCATTATTTGTATACACACACACACACACACACACATGCACACAAATTATTTTTTAGAGAAACCCTGAGCACAGATAAGAAACTGTTACAAATTTAAGACTTTAGTATGGTAGCTGTATACGAAATTCACGTGTAGAAAACAAGGGCCTAAATATATGCCAACAAAAAAACATTAGAAAAAAAATAGATGAAAATGCCTTATTTGCAAATAAACCAGATAACTTCCAATTTTTTTTTTTTTTTTTTTTTTTTTTTAGATAACTTCCAAATTTAAGGAAACAAATGTAAGGTCTCCATGAATAAAATTTCTAAATGCTAAACGCAGACTCAGAAGTAGTAGACAAATGGAAATGCTTGCCATGATCTTGAACAGAAAATTCAATACTATACACTTCAGTCTTCTCTTAATTAACCAATAATCTTAATGTATTTTTATTTTAAAAAATAAATAATTTAGAGAAACTAAACAATAATAATGCAGTATTAAAAAAAAAAAAGAGTGGGGATCCCCGGGTGGCTCAGCGGTTTAGCACCTGCCTTTGGCCCAGGGCGTGATCCTGGATTCCGGGGATCGAGTCCCGCATTGGGCTCCCTGCATGGAGCCTGCTTCTCCCTCTGCCTGTGTCTCTGCCTCTGTGTGTGTGTGTGTGTGTGTCTCTCATGAATAAATAGATAAATTCTTTTATAAAATCTAATAAATAAATAAATAAATAAATAAATAAATAAATAAAGAGTGCTAAAAGGATATAGTCTTATCAATATAAAGATAGAAAGTGCAGTAATTCAAAGAATGTATGTATTCATTCTGGATCCTTTGGTTGGAAAAGACTAGCTTTATATCCAAATAAGCTGAAACCCACTCAGAAGAGACTTTGAGACCTGGAAACAAAGAACCCTCGTGTCATGGCTTAAGAGCAACTGCTGAGTTGATGAAAAGAGAGAGTGATAGTCAGCAGAGCTGGTGATTATTGAGCGATGAGATCACTTTCAACAATTATTTCCTGGAAAGTAGCAAGCCCCATATCAGGTGCTAAGATATATTGTTTTATAGCATATACTTAGGTCGTGCATCCCAAAGTAACTAACAATATTCTCCCTTTTTGTGGTCTTTTTTTTTTTTTTTTCTGTCTTTTATAAAGTTGGAAAAGCCAATTACTTTCTCAGCCTCCCCTGCAGGGAAGGCCATGGGTAGTCATCAGGCAAGGAAATACAATGGGGACTTTCAGGAGAAGGAATTCTGTCCCACATAAAACATAATGGTGAGGAGAGAGGCTCTCAGCACTGCTGCCATTCCCTTGATTTCTGACTGGGAACGCACGCGTAAGTTCTGGATCTGTTTTAGACCCCTTGAGAGCACGAACAAGAACACTATGGGAGAAAGGCGGAGCAGAAGGGTGAGCATTGCCCGGGTCCTTGTTATCCCTGGGTGTCTGAATCAGGCTAGCAGCTGCCTATCTCCAAACTTCTTTTATGTTATGGAAGAAAAATACTGCTATTTGGTAAAGAAATTGTTAGTGGGAAGTAGAAGTGGAAAACATCCCCAACTAATTTTTCTTTTTTCCTAATAAAACTAAGCAGATGTCATTCCTACTTTCGTGGAAACTAGAGTAGCGAAAACTTTTAAAATACAGTATCAAAAAATCCACTCCGATCTTGGTTGCCGGTCATGTTTCAAACTCCTCTTTCACTGACTGTTGTTTAGAAATCATTCTTAATCGTTTGCTTTTTAACTCATGTAAGTTCCACACCTGAATCTGAATTGTGGATTTGTGTGCATGTGAGTGTACACGTACGTGCATTACGCGCGTGCACTAGTATCAGGGGGTACCAAACTCAATTAATGGGCAACGCGTTCAGTTGATGTGTGTGCCCCAGCCGGATATGGCACGGATAAGATGCCTCTTTTAGGTTCTGAAGGGTGGGCTCCAAATTCAGTAGCTAGATCAGAGAGTTTGTGGCGGGTTGAAAGGCTCACCGCTGACTCCTCGAGAGGAAAAGACATGATTCACCCTGCCTTTACGTTTCATGTCCTTCACTGAAAAGGCATATGTGAGACGTTGCAGCTGCAAGCTGGTTTCCCTTCACGTGTGACCTGAGCCTCCAACGAAGAGGCTGCAGTGCCTGTGACTCACACTGGACAAGGGGATCTGCCCCTCAGGATACACAGACGATCACTGACACATGTGCACAAAACCAACCAGAATTCTCCATGGAAAGGTGTCTTTACCATCCTCCGTCATGCGTATTAATTATCCTCCATCAGCTGGAAGACAGAGGGCTCCTTGAACTGGGGACGCGGACTGGGGTAGGCACCACATTCATCCCTGGACAACTGGTGGAGGCTGACATAATGTACACAGACCTGATCCCAGACGGAGATAACCCTCCATGGCAAAGGCTCACAGCCTTGTGGTTTCCCAGACACCTAGTGCTTAAAAGACAGGTTGACCTTTTCAAGTTCAGCTTCTCGGGATGCATGTTCACCTCACCAAGAAAAAAAAAAAAGAAGAAAGAAGGAAAGAAAGAAGAAAGAAAAGAAAGAAAGAAAGAAAAAAGAAAAGAGAAAGAACGTTCTGCCTATAGTTCAACACAGGAAGTCACTGCCTCACCTGCAGATGGACTGTCCGTCTCCAACTTTTAGTATGAAGCAGAGGCGGCACGATACTGCCTGTGTATGGTTAGTTCAACATGTGATCCATTCACTGGCTCAAGTGTGTATCAGATGAGATCATATGGGCTAAAACTTTTAAAAACACTAAGATACTGTGTTGATACACATATGAATACTAAAACAAAGGGATGATGGTTATTACGTCCTTATTCGGAAGACTTCACAACTCCCATTTTCTATAGGTTGGCAAATTGAATTTAAATCTAAGAAATAGCAAATAAAAACAAAACAACAAAAATACCCTTCCATTTTCTACAGAATCATGTCCTACCTTCTTATCCTTGTGGGGGACTATTATTCCCCTTCCCATGAGTCTTTATAAAAAAAACACGAGAGGACTGCGAAAGGCGGTAACACCCAAGGCACACCCCCTGGCCTTCTCTGGTACAGTGACCCCATATAACTGATGAACACAATAACCAGAGTGAGGCTCTCCCGCTGACCTGCTGACATGGGGCACCGGAACCCCAGGGCACATCTCTACTTCTCTGTTTCAGGTTCATCCCCTGCAAACAGCTGGGGGAGGGGATCTAGGTCATGTATCAAGATCCAGGCTTAACGCTTTTCTAATCTAATTATTCCCAGAAAGCTCTAGCTAATGTTGGTTCCTTGCCCCATCTGGCTCTGCAACCCAAAACCTGAAACCAAAAAGGCTGAGTAGCAGAATTCAAGCACAAACCTATGCTGAGGCCCCAATACCTTCGAGGCCCTCCAAGATGAGGGACAGGCATCTTAGGTTGAAGGAACAGCATGAACAAAGGCAATGGGCAGGACAGGAGCAGCATCTGGGGAGTGTTGACTAATCCGCGGCGACTGCAGCCTTTCAGAATCTGTGCACATGCCATGAGAAAAGAAGCTGGAAATACACATTTTCATGGATTCTTGAACAGAACCTCCAATGAAGCCCAACATTATTGTATTTGCCCCGAGTGGCCGTGCCCTCCTGACCCCCGGCCCAGGATGCCCTGAGTGCCCTGACCCCCTGACCCCCAGCCCAGGGTGCCCCAGCCCAGGGTGCCCCGAGTTGCCTGACCCCCTGACCCCCGGCCCAGGATGCCCAAAGTGCCTTGACCCCTGACTCCCTTGTCCCCGTGGGGGGCAGGGAGGGGCCCCCAGTAGGCAGGCTGCACCCCACGTCTGGCCCGGGCCGCCGCTCCCCAGGACAACCGGGGCAGTGCAGCGGGATCTAGGTGGACAGGGGACCTGGGCACAAACTGAGGCTGAAAGATGGTTTGCGGGTGACATGAGATCGCGGTGTGGCGGCCTGTCCCTGCGGCCGGTAGGTGGGGGTCGGCATGTCCCCCCAGCCCAGCAGGTGGGGGTCGAGTGTCCCCCTGGCCCAGCAGGTGGAGGCTCGGTGGCCGCTCCGGGGCAACCCAGCCACCTCCCCGACCTCCACCCGTGCCCTCGGTGGCCCCCAGGGTCACCCGTGCCCTCTCCAGCGCCCGAGCACAGGGCAGAATGAAGGGAAAGCAGGGCTCCTGCTGCTCCATGGAATTCGGCTTCTCTGCGGGCACCACGTGCTCACCCCCCAGACCCCCGGTGCCCAGGCAGGCCATTCCCAGAACAGAGCAGCCTGGACCTACCCGTGGGCAGGTGCTTGCCCCCCAGAGGCCAGCCCGGACCCAGCAGCCGGCAGGTGCTTCTGCTCGACCCCGGCCCATGTGCTTGTGCCGGTGTTTTTCAGGTGGATGCGCCCTCTGGACGGTGTCGCACCTGGGAAGCGCCAGGAGTCCTCAGGGAATACAAACAAAAGGAAGTATTGTTGTCCCTGAAAACCAGTTTCCCCATAACCAGGACGGTGTCCCAAGCCTGTGGGGCCGTGTGCTCAGCAGGGTGGCAGATGCCCCGGGGCCTCGGAATGTGCTTTCTCCAGGCGCAGGTACCAGGCCAGGAAAGGAGCCTGGCTGAGCCCCTCCCCCGGGGCATTTCCAGCTTCAAGGTCCCCCCAGGGCAATCAAATCACTTCATCTCTGTCCTTTATACGTCCTCCTATCAACCTTTTCCAAACAGAAAAGAGGAAAATAATGTTTTCATAGCGTTGCCCCTTCCTAAGTGACACCTCACCTTGTCTAGACAGTTTCCAAAAGAGCCTCTTTTCAGAGCCCTCTTTTGTGTGCTGGGTGGAGAAAAGAAAAGTGTTTTCGAAAAGTCTCACTGTGATTTTACAGAAATGTCTCAGATGATTCTATTTTGTAATCTCCCCCTGCCCCTGACACACACACACACACGCACACACACTCACCCAGACACATATCAGATCCTAAAGCATTTGTTAGCTTACTTTTATTCACAAATATTTATTAAGTATATTTATCACTAAGTGCCTGGCATTACGGTGACTACTGGTGATATGAAGATTAAAAAAAGATAAATCAATCACTGTCTTTGCAGAGTTTTCTTCTTTATACAGCCTCAGAAGTAAGTCTGAATCTCTACATACAGTTCATTTCAGTTAAACTAGTATTTATTGAGGGAATTGAAATTCCCCAGGATAAAGTCTCTAGGAAAATAAAATCTTATTGAAGGTATAGCTGATGTTCTTTTTCATTCCTGCCTTTCATCAAATAAATATCTATTAACTGCTCGTCATGGCCCAGACACTGTGCTGGAGCGCAGGTACCCAAGAGTGAACGAAACTCTCAGAGGAGTTTGCTCTTGTGGAGATAAAAGTTTGGAGGGAGAGAGACACGTTAAAAGATCATCCTTAAAATGAAACAAAAAATGCCGACTGTGATAACATTTACGATGGTCCATGTTGGTTGAATGAATAAACGAATAAGGGACTACAAAAGCATTGAACAGGGATGTCTGATAAGAGCCACAGGCCAGGCAGTTTAGGTTTAGTGGAATCTGTAAGTATAGGGCCTCGTGATGGAGGGGAAGAGGAGTGAGCGGGAGTCAGGCACCGGGCTGCAAGTTCGTACATTTTGTGTCAGCATTTTTTTTTTTAAGATTTATTTATTTATTTGAGGGGTAGGACAGAGGGAGAGAGAGAAGCTCGAGCAGATTCCTGGCACAGAGCCTGTCGCAGGCCTCGATCTTACAACCACAAGATCATGACCTGAACTGAAATCCAGAGTCGGAGGCTTAACCAGCTGAGCCATCCAGGTGCTTCGTGTGTCAGCCTTTTGAGGTATTTATTATTATCTTCACTTTCTACACAAACTGAGACTTACATTTGGAGTAATTTGTCGACGGTCATAGGGCTACACAGTAATGGTGGCGCTTGAATTCACACACCCAGGACTGTGTGACTCCAGAATCCAATTCTTTTCATCACATTTCCCTTCCCTACACCAAGCAGCATAATAAACATCATGGCTTCCTCTCCTACCAGCCCACTGGCCTCTGTGTTCCTCAAACACATTCCCATCTAGGCCTTGTACGTGCCCATACGTCTGCAGAGTTCTCTCTCTTTCCCTAAATCAATGTTTGCCCATAAGTGACCTTAGAGAGGCCTTCTCTGACCACAGGCACCACCTAGCACCTGCCTACCCTGCTTTATTCTTTGTGACACCTACACAACCTGAAAATGAATTTGATACTTATTTGTTATTTATCTCTTCCCCGCTAAAAGGAAGTTCTATGTCAGTTAAGGACTATAGGGTCAGACAGCGTCTCAGCAAAACACAGAATTCCCCTCTGTTTAACCCAATGGATTAAAAAGGGAAGTGGACATTTTGTGGAGGCATAGGCGGGTCTGACGAAACGATGAGGCATATAGAAATGAACAAAAGCTAGAGGCCATTACCATCCCTAGGCCTAGAGGGAGAGGTAAGGGGAGGGACTGTTGCCCCTGGAGCCAGTGGCTACTGGAGCTTAGGGGAGGGGGGCGCTGGTGGGCAGCCACCATGGTCAAGGAGGACATGGCCAAGGCTGGAGCTGTGACCTTGGGGCGGGGAGGAAGCCCAATGCCTCACTACTCCACACCCCCATCTTCTGCTTTGGCTCTCATTGGCCAAACCAAACTAGAATTGGGTTAGCAAGGTTGCACAGTCAGCTTCCCAGGCACACAGTAGGGCGAAGAAGGTAGAGGATGGATCTGAGAGTGGGAAGGAGTGAACAGAAAATGATCTGGTACAAAAATTTCATTTGTTTTGTTTACTTCACGTTCCTACCACCCAGAACACCGCCTCTCACACCTCGGGTGCTCAACAAACATGCATGAGTGGAGTATGTCCCATGAAAGAGGACAGGAGTGTGACATCGGAGCAACCAGGAGCCACCTGGATGGTTTCATGGAGACCTCTAACCAGGTCCCACCCTTGAGCCTGGGATAGAAGACCAGACCTAAAAGCGGCCTCTAAAGAGGGACAAGATTTCTGTTCATTCATTGTTACACATTTCTACACAGTGTGAAGGTCACATTAATCAGGAGACATAGGTCACATCCATAAAGGCTAGGGAATGCCTTCTGTGTGCGATGTAAAGCCACATCCAACCATTCAAGGGTCTGAGCTGGTGTCCAGGTAGGAAGGAGGAGGAGGGGGAGAGTGCTCATGCTGGTCAGTATCTTCACTGCGGTTCGTTGAGGTGCAAATAATAGAAACCCACTCAAACGAGCTGAATAACAGAGGAGGGAAATATTGTGAGGATACAGGGCTACTTGAGAAGTCTAAGGAAAGGGGATGTAGAAGAGGGACCACTGCGACTACTCTTTTCCCCTCTCTTGGGAAAGATGAGTCTATCAGTCATTCGGAAAACATCTACTGAACTCCTGCTACGTGCCAGGCATTGCGCTAGATTCTGAGATGAACACAACAGTCTCATCTCTGCTTCTCTGGTCTCATTTGACTTTTCTGTTATTCTCTTTCCTCTCTCTCTCTCCCTCTCCTTGATTTTTACCCATTTCTTTGTGCAGACTGCCCCAAACTAACAGTCCTTACCCCACCATGCCCTTATGCCCTTTGAAGTCTAATGTCTACTGAAATAATGACGTTTCTGAGTTTCAATTGTAGATTCCACAGAGAGAGAATTCAAGGACCTGATTGGATGATTCTATTGTCCAATTAAGCAATCATCAAGTATGCCAGGGGTCAGAGTTACCCAATTCCTTGCCTGCTCGGTAAGGATGAGAGAAGTACACTTTGTGAAGGGAATGGGGGAAGCTCTCGAAAAAGGGACTGGATGTATAGATGTGTGTGTGCACGTGTGTGTATGTGCGTGTGAGAATATTACTCAGCCATAAAAAAGAATGAGATCTTGCCATTTGCAACCTAAAGGATATTACACTAAGTGAAATAGCCAAAGAAAGACAAATACCATATGATCTCTCTCATATGTGGAATTTAAAAAACAAAACAAATGAACAAATAGGATCTTAAATACAGAGAACAAACGGGCGGTTGCCAAAGGGGAATTGGGTAGGGGGATGGATGAAATAGGTAGAGGGGATTAAGAGATACAAACTTAAATTTCTAGCTATAAAATAAGTGACAAAGATGAAAAGTAGAGCATAGGAAATGTAGTCAATAATAGTGTAATAATGTATAAGGACAGATGGTGACCAGCTTCATCGTGGTGAGCACTGAGCAACGCATAGAATTGTCGAATCAGTATGTTGTACACCTGAAACATTGTTTGCCAATTACACTTTAGTTTAAAAAGGGGGACTGGAGAGAGGAGGCATCATTAGTATGACGGGCATCTTTACCCATTCAGCCTTTATATGCCATCTCCATCATTTGTACACCTCGTGGAAATTACTCAAGAATGGGAATGAAACGGGAAACGAGAGGGTACACAGATGAATATAACATTATGGGACTGTTTATGAATGCGCTGTGAGAGGACACACACTCTCCAAGGATCTGTCGTTCCCACTTGTTTGCAAATTGTTCATATAAATCATCGGATGTGGCATCTACCCATAGACACTGCCCTTTGCGGATGCCATGGGTAGAATCAGAATGAAATGTGACCAAGGGAAAGGGAGGGCATCTGTGGCTCAAATATAGTTCTGACTAACTGAGCAACTACAGTGAAGATAGGCGGATCAAAGAGAAGATCCTGGCATTGGTCCATATTAATGAAAACGTCGTATTGCAATTAAGGGTAAAAACGTCTCCTTGAAAATATGAACCCATAAGACAGGGTGGTTCATGCTGAACCAAAAATAAAGCTGTCTAGGTAGTGCTTGGGTGGCTCAGTCTGGTAAGCATCAGACCCCTGATTTCGGCTCAGGTCATGATCTCAGAGATGTGATCAAGCTCCCTGTTGGGCTCTGAGCTCAGCGGGGGGGTCTGCTCAAGATTCTCTCTCCCTTTCCTTCTGCCTGCCCCCCAAAGTAAATAAATCTAAAAAAAAAAAAAGCTTTCTGGAATCTGAGCCACGTGGTACTCAATAGATTACTGATTCTTGCCAATGGCCATAATGTTCAGAATTTCAAAAAATACTATAATTCATTTAAGCTTTAGCTTATAAGAGCTGAAACAAGGCAGAAATCTGGAAGGAGAACAGAATCATGTAGGATTGAGCCAATTCCACTGTAAAAAAACAAAAAAACATCTTTCCAAGATGCTTCTAACCACGATGGGTGCTAGGATTAGAGGAATTAGAAACATGGATGGAGAGATTGGTCCTTATATGTGTCTCTGCTTCTCAGAGGAGTCCTATAAACAAGTGGTAAGATGAGAACTGAAGCCTCAGCCAACATCTTGATATCAGACTGATGAGACACCGAACAGAAAATCCAGCATGTCATGATCAGACTTCTGACTTAAAGAGATTCCAAGATTACAAACAGGTAATGTTTTCAGCTGCTAGGTTTGTGGTGGTTTGTTATGCAGTAAAAATAAATAAATTAATTAATTAATTAATAACAATAATAATCCCCAAGAACTATTCTAGATAAGACCTTTTTTAGTTAATTTTCTTAAAGATTTATTTATTTATTTAGAGAGAGAGAGAACATGCCCATGTAAGCAGGTGGAGGGGCAGAGACTAGAGGGAGAGAGAATTCCAAGCAGACTCCCCAGGGAGCCCAACACAGCTAGATTTTAGGACCCTGAGATCGTGATCTGAGCCTAAACCAAGAGTCGGATGCTCAGTTTATTGTAAGAGTTGAAACTTATCAAGGGCACCTGGATGGCTTCGTTGGTTAAGCATCAGACACTTGGGTTCAGTTCAAGTCATGACCTCAGGGTCAGAGGTTAGAGCCTCCCCGTGGGGCTCCACTCAGTGCAGAGTCGGCTTCTCCCTTTCCCTCCTCCCTCCCCTTCTGCTTCTCTCTCTCTGCTCCTCCCCCACCACCACTCCCTGCTTGCTTTGACAGGTGCACGCTCTCTCCCCACCCCTCTCAAATAAATAAATGTCAAAAAAAAAAAAAAAAAAAGAAGAGTTGAAACTTATCAAACCAGCTTGAGTAGAATAGAAAATGGTTGCAGGGGAGGGGCCGTTACAGTAAAGACGCCGAAATCTTAGGGAATCCAAAAACAACAATAACGACCAAAGAGGAAGGCTGGATTCTTGTAATCGCTTTTACAACTGATTCAGCCACTTCATCCGCTAACTGTACTGCGAACCCCACGTTCCTGCCACGTGAACTATTCCCAGCCACTTAAATGTACTTCCCTGCTTCTATGACATGGTCGTAAAGACATTTTGTCTTGGGTGCCCAGTTGGCTTGACTGGCCATAGCTGTCTGCAGTGTTGCGTTGACGACGGTTCTGAGAGCAACGCCTGGAATCAACCAGAATAAGGAGCCAGGATAAAAGAACAGGTAGTGGCTAAGCCACAGGAGGCAGGGCATGATAGCCTGTGGGCCGTTTATTTGCGAACTCTCCCTCTGCCATGGTTGATTCTGGATCTTGAGCTCGAACTGGCTACTTCTTATCCTAACCTGCTAGCCCAGACTCTACCCATCATTTACGGCTTCTCCAAGAAGCCAATGGGTCTCTTTTTACTCTCTCCCTTCTCTTGCTCCCAGAATACATTTTTTCCCCTACTTCTATTTTCAGATTTAATATTATTATAAGATTGAGTTTTGTCTTCCACAAAGATATTTAGAGTCCTAACGCCCAGTACTTCAGAATGACTCGATTTGAAAAATAAGAGTCTTCACACGTGCGATTACTCAGGATGAGGTGATACTGGACCAGTGAGTGTCTTCAGCCTAATATGACCAAGGTCCTTTGAAGAAGAGAAGAGACACAGAAACGCAGACACCCCCGTGGGAAGACGGCCATGTGGACCCGGAGGCAGAGAATGCAATTATGCTGCACAAGCTGAAGGAGGCCTCGGGTTAACCAGAAGCTAGGAGAGGCTTCAGAGGGAGCCTGCTCCTGCTAACACCCTAATTTTGGGCTCCCAGCCTCCAGAACTCTGAAAGAATAAATTTATCTTGTTTCAAGTCATCCAGTTTACGATACCTTCCTTTGGCGCCCCAGGAAACTAATACAGGTGTTCTATGGGTTTTGTGTGAATGTCTGTCTCCCTCCTTAAATTCGGATCTCTCGGAATATAGGGTTCCTGTTCTATTCATCTTTTTATACTTCATGACAGATATGCTCAGCAAATGTTGGCTAGAAGGATAAATAGCGGATGGATTTATTTATTAACCCATTAGTTCATTCAGCAAATATCTGAGTATCTGCTATGTGTTGTCAGATACAACTCTAGGCAAAATTAATTTTTAAAAACCTGACCTCAGGAAGCATATAAATGAATTACAGATGGATGGATGGATAACGAACAACTGCCAAAAGAATCTTAGATCTTCCAGCCTGGGCCAGATAGGTCCAGACAGCTGAAATAACTCGATCTGCAGAATGAGTTACTACATTGAGTTTCTAAAGGTAAAGCAGTTTGTCTGAGCCTGAGCAATTTTGCCCCACCCCCAGCCCACCCCAAGGGATATTGGGCCATGTCTGCAGATGCTTTCAGTCCTTGCAACTGGGAGGGGGGGTTACTGGCATCTAGTAAGTAGAGACCAGGGTGGCTGTAAATGTCCTACAATGCACAGGACAGGCTCACAGCAAGGAATTATCTGGCTCACATTGTCAATAATGCCGCAGTTGAGAAACCTTGATTTAGCAGAGTCCAGGAACACAGGGAAAGCGGATGACCTCTCCCATCAGCCAAGTACCGTGCTGAGATATTTATGTATGTTGATGTTTTTAATCCCATTTTACAGATGATGAAACCAAGGCTTGGAATTTAAATAGCTTTCTGAAGAATAAACATTTAGGAAGTGGTAATAGGACCCTGAACCCAGGTCTGATTCCCATCCCCAAGTTCCTTCCCCCACAGCACAGAGGCCTCATTCAGAACACTTCCCTGATTTGCAATTGGATTTGCAATTGAAATCAACCCCTGGAGTTGGTGGGGGAGGCTATTAAATCCCAATCAGCAGACAAAAGTCCTGAGGCCATTGTTGCAGGGCCAGGTCTTCAGGAGAGCCCTGCGGGGATGCAGGCCTCAGGGAGTGGGCAATCCAGTGGTGAAGAGGGAAAAAAATCTGGGGAACAAATGAAAGGGACAGTGGGGAGATTGAACATCTGGGCCCTCCCCTAAACCCATGAGCCAGATAAAAGCAGAGGTAATGGAAGGTAATTCCCTAATACGGACGTCCCATAAACTAATGAGAACAATGGAAAGAGGAAGAGACTGTGCGAAATAAAATAGATTATAAAAGCCACAGCAAATAGAAAAAGACGCAAGAAATGAGAGAGAAGAGGGGCTGGAAATGCAGTTTGTCCTCTCAACCGTTGCCTCCAAAGTGCCTGCTTTGTGCCAAGTGCTATGCAAACACTGGATCACATATTGGTGACCAGAGAGATGTGGTTCCTACCCTACGAAGCTTATGATCTGGTAAAACAGGTCGATCCACTGCCCCATAGTAGGAGAGAGTGTGTGTGTGTGTGTAAATATATTTAGTCTCAATTAGATTTAGTGGCAGTCAGGAGAGGCAAGAGGCTATTTTGCAGCCTTGAGTTTCCATGTTTTCTTAAATTACGCGTCCTCTGTCAGCCTCCTTACATGCTTTCTTCAAGGGTAACAGCATAATGATGATAATAATCTTCTCTCTTGTGTTCAAAAAGATTGCTTAGCAGCCTCTGATGAGGCTTAAGGAGTTGGGGAAAAAAGAAAAAAAAAAAAAGAGGACTGGATATGGAGTGGCACATTAGAGGAAATTATCTGGGAGGATTAAGCTCTCCAGAAACAGAAAGGCTCTTTCTACCGTGACCTAGTTGAAGTGATTTAAAATATAGTTGGCGCTCTAATAATATCATAATCCTAATTTTCTTGCTGCTCTTCCCTTCCTCACATCCTCCTCCCACAGAGAGCTTCATAACATCCAGTTAACAAGTGATTAAGGAAAATTACAGATTATTTGGGGGACGTCTCTGATAAATCTACGAAGCAGGTCAGTTGTACCTTCAGAGTCCATTCATGCCCAAAGCCTAGACAGGTGCCAGCCCATAGTAAGTGCTCGCTGAGTATTTGATGCATGAATGAATGAATGAATGAATGAGTGTTCCTTTCCTTCGGGAGCTTCTCTCCTTGCAAGATATTCACTTCCCTCCATTCTTTGATGTCTAGAGGGTCACGTTGGTCATTCATACCAATCATTCGTGTATTTAATGAGCACTTACTTACGTAAGAGGATGCGTGATTTAAGAAATTGCATAAATTACGCAGAGGATGCGTAATTTAAGAAAACATGGAAACTCAAGGCCAGGTGTTCCATTGCTGGGAACGTCATAACAGAAGCATTGTTAAGGCTCCTGCTCCTATTAGGTCATCTAGCTGCGTCACCTAGGAAAGGATGTGCACTCTCATGGAACATGCATCCTCTTGAAATGCAAGAGGTTCCTCCTATTAAAAGGAACAGATCTCTCCCTTGGAAGAAATACAGCAGAGAATGCATTCTGAAGGGAACACATCCCACAATCACCCACTACCCACCGCCCAGCCCGTCTCCAAATCTAATTATGGGAGAGGACAGAGACTGCTGCACTCTGTAAAGGACGTGGCCTAGAGCTTGCCTTACTACGCAGGCTAACCCGTCTGGAGTTATGCCTCCTCTTTCTGGCCCGTACACCGTGGTAGGCGACATCCTCTGCCTTACTCATCCCACAGTCTGGCACCGCAGACAACCCTTGTAGCCCAAAGCCCACTGAAATTTTTCAAACCCGCCAGGACCTAGCCCTGCCCTTCCTTGCCCGTGGAAACCCCGATACAGGCTCTGACCTAAACTTTCGGCTGGCTCCAGCCTTGTGCCTCTCATCCACCCGGGTGCCTGCCCATGTGGCCCTGCGTGGTGTGCCATGCTTCCTGTCGCTAGGTCAACTACACCTGGTTGATGTTATCATAAAAGAACACAAAACACTGGTTCTCTATTTACTTGTCTGACCTTATTGCTAACTACTCTCCTGGCTTGTACCCTTCCCTTCCGCCCAGCTGAACTACAAACACCCCCCTGACGGCACTGTGATCTCATTTAGGTCTTGATTTCTATACCTTGTCTTGGAATTATTTCCCTACCCCTTCCTCTTTCCCCATTTAACACAACATAACGTCTCCTGCTTGTCCTTAAAATTCTGCTTAGATATTAGTGTATTTGGAAGGCGTTCCTGTTGCACTACTCCCAGGTCTGGGTAAGCATCTTGGGTGCTGCATAGTAACCTTGTGTACAATCTTCTCTATAGCACTTATCATTGGCTTATTTTTTCTGTTTCTCGGGGTGCCTGGGTAGCTCAGTAGGTTAGGTGCCCTATGCTTGACTTTGCCTCAGGTCATGATCTCAGGGGTGTGAGAATGAGCCCCCACGTCGGGCTTTGCTCTGGGCATGGAGCCTGCTTAAGATTCTTGTTCTCTCCCTCTCCTTCTGCCCCTCCACCTTCCAGGGCCTACACACACATGAACCCAAGCTTGCTCTCTCTCTCTCTCTCTCCCTCAAAAAAAAAAAAAAAAATCCTGTTTCTTGCATATATAGGAAATTCCAAGAAGGCAGAAACTGTGTCTTATTTAATGTCATATCCTCAGCATCTGACATAGGGCTTGGCATAAAATCAGTACCTAATAGGTATCTGTTGACTACATGATAAGTGGTACAGTAATTTGAAAAAAAAAAAATTCTACATTAAAGTTGATAAATATTTTCTCCTAAAGATGGGAGTCAACCTTAGCTGCTGCCTCCCCCAGAGCTAAGATCAGGTCTCGTTGCAGTAGAGGGAAAAAATAAGCAGGAACAGATGATGCAGCATATGCAGCTCCTTGCTCTTTTTCTGCAGCAAGAATTTGCTTTCAGTTTCAGGTAGGTCCAGGCTGCTGTGCGGTCTATTCCATGGCCTCCTCTGGGAGCCCAGAGAGAAGACAACTTGGCATCGAGTGAATGAACTGCATTCTGATGAAAAAACGGGGGATTTTCCATCTCATTGTCAGTCTAGCCACACTGCCAAGTACCGATTTTGTCGGGTGATGGAGAGGTAGGAAGAAAGACTCGCAGATCAGCCCTAGCCAGTGGTGCATTGCAGCTCCCAGGAAAGAGAGAGCAGCAGATTTCCCCTGGCCACACACACAAGGACCTGGGAGGGATGGGCTCCCTAGAGAGCCAATCTTATCCCCTATCTGGGCAACACAAGTCTTCCCAGGAAAGTCTGTTCAAAGAGAGCCTTTTGGGGAGGGCCTACCCTAAGCCCGCTGCTTCCATTAAACCTTCCCTAATTCTCCAGCCTACAATAATCTCCCGAACTCTCCTATCAACTACCATAAGCACGTACTGACGGTACATCCATTGCATTGGTACTAAGGACTGGCCATTTTGCTGCAAAGAGTGCTGGATAAAGTAGTTACGTGATTTAACCACTAAAGCAGGTTCTGACTTTCTCCCCGAGTAAACTGAAAGGTCAGGGACCACACTGTGCACTTCCTTGTATGTTCTTTAAATATTCACAGTTAAGCATAGTGTTAAGTTTATGATTAAAATATCAAGAATCACTCAACAGATGAATGAATAAATCCGACTGATTTAGGCTCACTCTAGAAGAATCTACTAAACAGACCCAGGAGAGGCTTTCTATAGGAATCAGCTTCTGCCGACCAGAAAACACAAGGGTATCGGTGGCAGATCTTCACTTTATCCTCAACCAAATGACATTTGATAGACTAGATCGGGTGCTGGAAAATATGAGCTTCTCCACGGATCCTGTATCATATGCTATCTATGTCCTCTTATGTTGACAAGTTTGTTCATAATCTGCAATGCGATCCCCAGAGCTCCTGCGGTTAGGGTTAAGTACCACTGATATTAGTCCCTATTTGGTTTGAATGGGATCAAAATGTAGGTTTCTTAAGTCACAGTGAGAAGTCTGTTGGTCCAGGGAATGAATTTGGACTCTGTTCACTAGGCAAGTGCAAGCGGGCCTCACCTCCCTGTGATAAAGGAATCAATGTATAATATTTAAGGCTCATGCCATATTCAAAGAAGCATTAGAAAACCCTAGGGCTTCAAGGACGAGCAAAATATAGGTCTCCGCTCTCAGAGAGACTGGTTGGGAACTCGTGCTTAGCAAAGGGTGAGTTGACCAGACAACAGCAGTTCAGAAAAGGGAGCAAGCACATCAAAAGGAAAGGTACTCGGATCGAGCCCCAGCAGATACATGGGATTTAGTTACTGTAAGAGGTCAGTAAGTTAGTATGAGGTCATTCCAGGCCAAGAAACCCGAGAAAGTCCAGGTTTAAATGCAGAAATGTGCTGGACTCTTCAAGAAATAGTGTGAAAATTAATCGTTTGCAAAACAGATATGTAAATGCTTAGTTATTCCTGTAATAAAAATTCACCACAGGAGTCTCTCTACGAAAATTTGAATGTACTGCAGTGGTTTCAGGGGGTTGTTGGAAACCTACCCTTCATCTTTAGTGAGGCTTTAGAGTATGTTTGTGAGACGTGGCATTGAGCGCTGAGCACCGGAACACTTGCACGCGTCATCTAGGGGTCGCGTGAACATGCAAACTCTTACATTTTTAACTAGCTCCTAGATGATATGGATGCCCCCGCTCCGTGGATCAAGCTTTGAATAGCAAAGTACTAGAACATCTTCACTTTGTTGAAGGAGCTCCTTTAAAAAAAAAAAAATTATCTCAAAAGACTTATTTACTTATCTTAGAAAAGACAGAAAGTAAGGGGAGGGTCAGAGGGAGAGGGAGAGGGAATCCCAAGCAGACTCCCGGCTGAGCGGGAGCCCAACACAGGACCCTGAGATCATGGCCTGAGGGTCATGACTGATCATGACTCATTGATCAAAATCAAGAGTCGGAGGCTCAACTGGCTGAGCCAACCAGGCGCCCCACTTCTGTTTATCATCTCTTATTTCTCATTAAACAAACTAAGCGATAGAATCTTTGGGGGGGGGGAAAGATTAGATCTTATAGATTGTGTACAACGATAACTATATAATCAACTTTTCAAAAAGTGTATGTAAATAGTGATTGTATAGTCAGTGTTTTTAATGGCTGCTCGCCATCACATATAGAGTTCAATCAGAACAATGAAGGACTTTTACGGGCTCTACAGATGTCAGCAAACTACCACGCCTGGGCCAAATCTAGGCTAAACCACGTTGCTTACAGTTTTGCTGGAGAACGGCCACACCCGTTCATTTACACAACGCCTGTGGCTGCTTTGATGCTACAATATCAGACTAAAGCACTTTATACAGAGACCACATGGTCCTCAAGGCCTAGAATATTACTATCTGGCCTTTACAAACGTGGTTGCTGACCCCTGGCCTATGAGATCGAGGACATATCTGAGTGTATCACTGACTCTGGGCTTGGGCACATAAGATTCTCTTAAAGTTCTCTATTCTGAAATGCAAACGTCTTTCTCAGGCTACTGTTTTGAAGTAGCATGAAGTCCTCTCAAATTCTGTTGCTAGCAGAGGGAATGGAGTTGCCAAGGAAACCCCCACATCACGTGGCGAACGGGGAAGATCTTGGGAGACCTGAATCTGGAGGGCTCACATGAAACTCGCAGCAAAAGTACAAACACCTTGCAGCACACTTAGTCCTTGTTATCAGTACAACCTGTCGGTGCCTGGTGTGCTGCTGCAGGTGTGTGGATGCGATCGTCCATCCCAGGATCCAGACCAGGCTTTGCCATCTGGCCCGCCTCACCTGATAAAAAGCCAGTCTTCCTGAGAATCCTTGTTCCAGGTGAGACAATGTCTCTTCCCAACTTGGTGTAGAATTGTGGAAGCTTCAGAAACATAGGGGGTAAGTCCCTGTCCAGCTGCCTGGGAATAGGAACCTTCCCAGGAAGGAGGCCTTGGCCTGGACTAGCCTGTGGCATTGGCCGGGATTGGTGGAGAGTGGAGACCAAGAGAGGATTAGGAAGGACACATGGTAAGAAGGGATGGAGGCAAAAGCAAAGTTCCGCTAAGAGTTTGAAACAAGGAGAAGTAAAGGCCTCTGGGTTGAACTATAAGATCAACAGAAAATGAAGCAGAATAAAAATATGAGAAGTCACATTAAAGATTCAGAAGAGTTCTTCCAGCCTGTAAGACTTGACACTGACCCGCATGAAATTACTAACACTCTGTGTCTGGCAACAGGCTGCTCAGCAATAGAAGCAGAGAGGGGAAAGGTGTGGGGGGTTGACCCTGGGGGCCCCCGTCTTTGTCTACACCAGAGAAGAGCGTGCACAGGACAAGGGGCTCAGTGCGTCTTCTTGGGAGATTTCTACTTCCTTTCTCCCTTCTTCCCTCCTTCTTCCCCTCTCCTCTCATTTCCTCTTTCCCTTTCTCCCACCCCCCTCTTTCCCTCCCTCTACATCCCTTTCCCTTTCTCTTTCCCACAAATAAATATGACCTATATGTTGTGCGTCAGGCCCTGTGTGCTCTAGAGTCTGGGAACACAATGTTGAAAAAAAAAAAAATTGACCGTCTGTTCTCCGGAAGCTTAGACATTTAGTGGTAAAGGCAAGCATCAGTACAAGTAATAGTGTATATAAACCTGTAATTGCCAGAAATAATGCTTGTGACAAATGGTAGAAAGCAATAGACCAAGCACAAGACTACCTCAGGGCCTTTGCACTTGCCATTCATCTAATCTGGAACCATTTTCACCCCCAATAAACTTAAAGCCTTCTCCTCACTTTCTTTAGGTCCCTGCTCATATTTCTTTTTATCGGTGAGACTTTCCCTAATAACCCTGCAAATAAAAAACCAACTTCCCCCCCTACTCCTTTTTGCCTTATGTTTTTTATGTGTTCTCTATCATATTTATCAGTTTAAGGTAGTTTATACATTTTTAACAAAATACTTAGGTATTTTATATATGTTTTATATATACATTATACTCGTGTGTGTGTGTGTTCACATGAATGCTGGGTGGGTAACATGTATTTTCTTTGGGTCGTTGTTCCCTATTGTATGTCTGTCTTTATAGAAGGCTAGAATGTGAGCCTCGTTTTGGGGCCTTTTGCTCACCGTTCTGCTGTATCACCAGTACCCACAGTAGGTACTTCCCCCCAAAAAAGTTACTAAAAAAAAATAATAAAACTCTGGATGATCTGAGAACAGGCACTATACACATTTTTTTTTTTTTAAATAAAAAAAACAGTGGTAGGAGTAAACCAGGCTAAGGGAGAGAAAAAGGCAGGCAGCATGAGGACAGCAGGCCTTGGAGCCTGGGAGCCGGCCCGGAAGCCAGAGCCAAGAGGACGTAAGATCCTGTTACCTCCTCTTGTCCAATGTTGGACTTTATGAAACAAGTTACTTTATCCCCTTTGATTCCAAGAGCAATTGAAAACCACTGAAGTTTTTAGGCCAAGAGATGAAGGCTCAGATTTGCATCTTTAAAGTATGATCGTGGCTCCCGGCGGGATAGTGGATGGGAGCGGTCAGCAAGGCCGCACGGCTTTGGGATCACGCAGCGAGCTGCACCTTCTCTGAGCCCCACTCACCAGATCCTCTCCTGAGTAGAATTCAGATTTGTAGAACTTAGCAAAGAGAGCAGGGCATGCATTTTCTAGGGTACGTGAGAGATAGGCGTGTCAGCGTGCGTACCTGGGTGCTCGGTGTTCTCTGTCGGTCGGTCCCTGGGGCCGGGTTTCTGCGAGACCCTCCTGAAGGAAGCCGCGGCCCCCAGCACTGGCAAACCAGGGCTCGAAGGCAGCGAAACGGAGGGTGGGACCTGGGGCCTCACCCACGTGGCCAAACTGAATGCTCGTCTTGCGGCCCCTCGGTGTGGCCCACCAGCAGGCCTGGCTGATGAGTCCCCAACAGCCAGCCCTGCCCTTCACCCAAAACTGTGAACTTCCGAGCAGAAAATCACTATTAAAGTCTGAAGCAGGCTTGTGAAGGTCTCCACGAAACTCTGGGCAGGTGTAATGCTCCGCTTCCCCGGGGGCTGCCCCGGAACAAGGGAGTCACGTCCAAGAAAATGTGGTGGTTCGACAACTCTGGATGTTTTGGGGGCAGGCCCCAGTGAACACCCATAAATATTATTTGGGGTGATGGAGAAGGTGATAAATGAGGCGTTTACGTGAAAGCCAATTAAATGAGTCACTCTGAGGCTCCGCAGAGCTTATTTGGAAAGACGTCTGCGCTGCAAGTGTGAGAGCGGACAAGGAGCTGACCCACCCACGGACACACGCGAAGAGCCTAGTGAACCAGAGCACGCCCGAAAGTTCTGAAGAGCAAGCGGCTTCCTGTCAACGCGGCCGCATCCCACCAGGTTCGTCCTGCCTGAGCATCTCGAGGGAAGAGCCCTGATGCTCCCGGCCAGGTGTGGCCGCAGCTCTCCCAGGCGGCAGGACAACCGCACCGACCCTTACACCAGCGCGAGCGAGACAACACGCGGAGACTCCTTCCACGCGGGCCCCCGGGACGTTCGTGTCTGTGTGGTTTTGTGTTTGTTTGTTTGTTTGTTTGCCTTCTAGCTCCTAAAGGCAGAGCTTTCCCCCCACGACTGCGAATTCAGAGGCATCGATTCCCCCCCAGCTCGGCCGCCGGCTGCCGGAGAGCTTGGAGCAGGTCCGAGCTGGAGGTGGGATTTCCACCTGTTCATCGTCCACCGCCTTTGATTCTTCAGACAGCGGCAGGCCCCCTGCTATGTCCTTAGGAAATGAAGATGAGTAAGAGAAATCCTTCCCCTCAAGTTGCTCCAAGTCCCCCTGAGGCTTTGAGGACATGGGCAGGGAGGAAGCACGGCCACGGCAGCACAACGAGCCATTCCAGAAATCTGTGCGGGGTATCAAGTGGGCTCAGGGGCCAGGGCAGCTCGGCCCGCGGGACACCGGGGATGCGTCCAAGGCGAGGTCGCAGCTGAACTGAGATTGGAAAGAAGAGCTGAGATTCCCAAGGGCAGCTGGGTGGGCCGCAGAGAACGGGAGATATGCCGGGGCGGGCCATGGTGCCAGATGAGAAAACAAGGGTCTTATCGACAGAAGCTGCGAATCTTCAAGGGGACCAAGGGCGTGATGACTTGTGCAGGGTGACAGTGCACACAGGGCAGAGGCTGGAGTGCAGCGCCTTCACTTTGGGCATCGGACCCTACCCGCCAGGTACTCCCTGGGGGCCATCTCGAGTCCCGGGAGCACGTCCTATCCACACACAAGGCCGACTGAAGAACTGAAGCTTTAAAGCCACCGGGCACAGACGTGCACCACTCACGGACGGTAGCTGGCTGACACAGGCCCAACCCACCCGGTCTCCGGGACGGTCCCTGCACGGTGCCCTGTGGCCTCCATGCGTTCATAAGTACACAGTATTCCCTCCCTTCCCTGTCCCCCTTCCCCTCATGCCTAGCACTGCTTCCTGGGATCGCTTCCCAAATAAATACATTACTTGCACTGACATCTTTGTCTCCCTTTGGGTTTCTGCCAAAGATTTCAGTGCAAGGAAGACAAAGATTTCAACGCAAGTAATTTATTTGTTGATACCCACAGCATATGTAGCTCACGATTATTGAAACGTTCACCTCTTGAAGGTTGGGATGGAGTATGGGTGGGACACCTGCGCAATAACTCAAGTATTTTTAAAGACGCGGAGACAACATTAATTACAAAGATGGTGAAATTGGTTTGTTTTATAGGCAAATTTCAGAAAGCCTGAAAGGACAAATGACACATCATCAGCCAACTATCAACTCGGGGAAAGATGAGGGATTCCAACTCAGGGATGTCTCCATGGCAGCGTCTAAAGAGACTTAATTTCTTGCAGCCAGAAGGCAGACTGTGCTGAAGACCAGGCCCAAGATTAGATTGCAAGGATGATAGTTACAAAGGAGGCTGGTCACAGTTCCAGCACCTTCCCTACGTGAGGCTCAGTGAGAGTGAGACTCTGAGAACAGAAGCAGGGGTCCTTGGGTGGATCTGCTTGAGGACATTTAAACCTCAGATTCCCCTCCGCCCTCCAGCTGGCAGCAGAAGCCACTTTCCCTTGGATATAGAAGAGCCTGGAAACCCTCCATTGCCTGGAAACCATGCAAAGCCCTCCTTCAAGGTAAACTCCTCTTGAGATGATTTTCCTTCTCAAAATCTGCTCTCCTCTCGCCCCATTGCTTTAAGAAGAGTGAGAACTGTATTTCACTAATTAAAACATTTAGTTAGGTTTTTTTTTTTTTTTTACCATATTTATGACTCTTACTATACATAATTAAAAGAATGGGTTTTGTTTTGTTTTGTTTTTAGTATTCTGTATAACCTCACTGGATATTGAAATAGATTTTATTATATAACTTATACCCTGTGTTTTATTTCCTTAATGAAGGTGAAAAGGGGATAAAAATAAACACAGCCTTAATGAGTTTATTTTTCAAACACGATAGTGCAATAATGTCAAAATACATAGCACATTTTGACCATTACAGAAAATCTTATCAGACTGTACTGATGACAGATAGATGATAGGAAAAATATATAAGACGAAAATCTCAGCATGGCCCACGCAGGGACTTATTGAAATGAGAAGCAACACCAAAATGGCAAAATAATAATCGCTTGGGGTTTCAGGTGATTACTGACAGACAGTGAATGTTTCAGAGTCAAGATAGATGGGTGGCCAACAAGGATACTGCTTAACTTACTTAACAAAAGATAAATAAATAATAAACTATAACTCTCAAAAAATCGGTAATAACTCTCAAAATACACCAATAAAAAATGAATAAACTATTTGGACAGATGCTTTGCCCAAGAAGATATATGGGCGGCAAGTAAACACATTGAAAAGATTATCAACCTCGCAGGAAATGCAAATTAAACCACAATGAGATTCACTACACACCTCCTAAAATAGCTAAAACTAAAGAGACTGACCACATCGAGGATTGAAAAGGAGGCAAAGCAACTGGAAGTCCCATGGAGCAACCACTTGGGAAGACAATTGTAGTTTCTTAGAAGCTTAAATATACACCCATGGTGTAAATGCAACCATACATTCCTAGGTGTTTACCTAGAAGAAAAGAAAGCATATGCCTTTACAAAGACTTGTATATTAATTTTTAAAGAAGATCCATCTGTGAGAGCCAAAAACTAGAAACATCTTAAATAATCCGTCAACATATGAATAAACCATGGTATATCCTTATAATGGAATATTACTTTGAAATAGAGGAATGAACTACAGATACACTTAACAGCATAGAGGAATTTCATACTAAGAACATTCAGTAAGTAAAAAAAAAAAAATTAAGTAAAAGAAATGAGGCTCTGTCTCTCCCCAAAAGCAGGCCTGCTTTTCCTTGCTGTGAAAGCATTAAATTCCTCAAGCTCAGTGTTCCTCAACGACATTGCAAACCCGGTGTATGTAGGTTCCCCTACATCATTCCCATGGAATTTGAGCAGTGCTGGTGTCTGGAATAGAGATTGCACATTGTCACTCACTAAGGCTGATATAGTTACACCCACTAAATTACGCTGACTATGCAACCTGTCAGCCTCAGATACCAGCACTGAGCACCTGATGTAGTACCACTGTCCCTCAAGGAGATGAGCCCATCAGACTCCACCGTAGAAAGGGCCATAATTAATCCTAACTGCAACTGGTAAATATTCTGGGTGCTTATTTTCCTTTCCTTCCTGTAGTGCCTTGGCCAGCATTTCCACTGGACGGCCCACAGAATATGTGATTTAATGACTAGCATTTCAGATAAAAGACTCACTTTAAGACAAAAAAAAGTATGTGAAAATGGCACACGATGGTGAGATCAATCTTTCCTACTATATACTACATCATCTGAAAGGTTCTGGTGTGCAAAATGTTGGAATAGCTTCTAAGTTATAGCCGATGCACGAGCATGGGGATGAACCCAACAGAATTGGGGTGTTATTCTCTAAGACGCAGAACCTACTTGTAACCAAGGGCCATTGTATGATGCTGGGTTTCTAAGAATCAAGAATACAAGAATCTGGGAACTGAGAGGTAGGAACAAGGAAGGGCCTGGGAATAATTACTTCTAGTGACCCACTAGGTGAATTGGTGCTTCCCATCGCCACAATTTTAGGCTCTTCCGGTTTCCACGTTGGGGAAATACCTCAACCAGTAAACATAGTAAGATCTTTCTCACACTAAAGCTGTATCTGCTTCCTTGATCATTTTGCATTTCCTTATTGCCAGGGACAACTGACAGCTTGTATATTGTCAGCAGCAATTAACCCTTGTTATCATGAGAACATAAAATCATTGCTACGTAATTGGGATAGGATAAAGAGTATACGTGGAACTCAATGATTTGCTTGAGCTTCTTCTTATTTCCAGACTGTTGATAAACACGGAACCATTAATTTCCACAACCACATACTGACAGGGTGGGCCCACTAAACCCTTCGGGGTGAAGGTCTGGGTCACTCTATAAGGCAAGCAACCTAGACAAGCAGAAGTATTGGCTGCGGATGAGAGCACTCTACATGGATGTTAGAGGAAGGCGATAATAAAAATCAGTAGTAGCTCCAGGGCCATCTACAGCAGTGGGGACTCTACCTTAGGCTACTAATCTTTTTCATTTTGTTAAGAAATTGTGACCATCCATCACACTGAAGAGTCAGTAAGAGAACAGAATAAACTTAGGAGAGGACACTAGTCAGTTTCAGAAGGGAAAAGGGCGGCCTGGAGCACACGCTGCCCATCCCTACCCATGTACCACTACACGTATCGTGTCTAGATAGGCCAATGGTTTTTTACCACAAGCTCCTATGATTTTGCCTGAGGGTTTTCTGTCCATGTTGTAGTATGCCGGACCTACACATGGGTTAGGATAGAATTGTTGGAGAGTAGACCCCCAACCCCAGAAGTACTCCTTGACAAAAAATGGACTGAAAAATATCTCAGCTTCCTGGTCCTTCAAATACAGCAAATGTGAAGCAGCTCCAGCTGGCCTCTGTGAGGGCCCTGCAGGATCGAGCACCAATTGTCCGCAGCAGTAAACCTTTCATTAATCAACCTTCTATTCTCCTCCTTTCCCTCCTTGTCTTACTTCCCACTAGGTGAAGAATGTGAAAGGCTGTGTGAAGGCAGTTGAACTGGATGATTTCTGCATTCACTTCGACTTTGAAGCTTATAGTTTGAAGACTAAATTCAAGACTCGAGCCCTTCAGGACTTTTCCCTTCATGAGTTCCATACAAATTGAGCACATCTTAGTTCTCCTGCACTGGCAGTATGGATTACTTTAATACAGACTTATTTTGTTTCCCTGTTGTGTTAAAAATGCCTGTCTGGCTTCCCCAACTAGACACCTTCTCAAGCCATATCATCTAAAGTAGTGAGTTTCCAAGTATTTTATCCTCAAAGTAATAATAATAACTTCACTCAAGTACTCACAACAATCCCATGAAGTAGGTTCTATTTTTATTGTTCCTATTCTGTATAAGTGTGAACTAAGACCCAGGGATATTAAATCATTTCCCCAAGGGCACTCACCTAGTAAGTGGAAGGGTCAGGCTTTGAACTCAGGCACTCTGTCTTCTTAACCATTATCCTCTACTGCCTCTCAGGGATTATTTTTAATAATGGTTTTCCTTCATGAAAACTTTATTTTGAAATATTTATCTGTATAAACTAATTAGTTATGAATTACCCAATTTTCTAAGCAGCAACTTTTATTCTTATTTTTTTTTAATTAGAGTCACATAAAGAATCTCCAACCACAGAGTAGAGCTAACTAGTATGATAACTAGACTATACTCCCTATAACAGCTACTAGTGGAATGGATGAATGAATAAATGAATGAGAAACCTTACCTTATCTAATTTCAGCCAAATTGAAATAGAGGCTTGATGTTTACATTAGCCTGGGCAGCTTAGAGCTAGAGAGCTTCGTATTAGGCTATTATAAAATCAAACAGCAAAACACAAATTTAAGAAACATTATTACCTTGTGAACTCTAAGTGATCCAAGGATTATAATGATAACTTCTCATCAACTGGGCTTTTTTGTTTTATTGTTTTTTGGCTATTGTTGCTTTGTTTTGTGCTTTTAACCTTTTCTTCTATTGAAAAACCTCAAGTTTCTTTGCAAAGGACAAAATGGACTCCTCAGGAATATTCAGGCCACATGGTAAAGAATGGAGCATTGAATGTCATTTGGATTACTCCCAATATAACTAATCTCTCCAATTTTCCATTCATCCCTATGTGGCACAGGCTTAATGTTAGTTACAAATATGAACCTATCACTCCAACACTGGGACTGCCCATCATACTTAAGATTAAACCTAAATACCTTGCCTATTCAATTCTATGAAACATTCTTTCTAAGCAAAATACTATATGAATATTTTTCCCTTTGGCAAACTGAATAACCCCTTGAAAATCCATGACATTTAATGGATCTTCCTATCAAAACAATTCATTCACCATGCAATTACCCAATAGTAGTCCATTGATTCATTCCTTAAACACAACTTTCTATTGGTTTCTTAATGTCTCACACTTGAACATGAATTGACAGTTAAGGATTAGTAGACATTTTAGAAAAGCTTTCAACATGAAAGAAAAAATCCCAAAAGGCAAATAAACAGAAACAAATATATTTATCCTGAATATTCTCACAATTATGAAATGATATTGAAGATTTTTGCCTCTAAAAAACAAAGAGAGTATGCCGTGAAAAAAGGAATAAATAAGTAGAGAAACATGCACTCTTGGCAATTAAAAGTATCAAAAGTAACACATTCAACAGGAGATTTAGAAGAGAGAGTCAAGAGAATCTCCAAGAAAGTACACGAATGAATAAGAAGAAAATGGAAAAGGAGGGGGCATATATTACTGATGTGGACACCACGGAGATCTGAAAAACAGAGACATTTTGAATTTATTTGAGAAGTGATATAAGAAGATTTTTTCAAAACTGAAAAATAAATCTCCAGAAAGGAGAAACCACAAGAAAGCTAAATCTTTATTTACCTTAAGACAGACAATTAATGTCTAAAATTAACAAGCCAAGAAGTAGCAATATAAGCGTGTTATTCAGAAATTTGTGGATAATTAGCAAAATAAACAGATATGACAGCTGAAATGAATTCCTCCAAGAAACAGATCTGGAGGTTAGTAAAGGGTAGGCAAAAGTAGGGGGCAAAGCTTTGCTGGTTATATATATATACACATACACATTATATATATAGAATAGATATATAGAGAGAGATATGAATATATAAAAGTATATGTATCTCATATACATATATATTCAAAGATATGTATGTGTATATATATATGTACATATATTCAAAGTATGTTCTTTGGATCTTAAAATATGCATTAAGATATATATAACTTTGATTAAAAAATAAAATAAAGATCCAGTAGATAAACTATTAAAAAAAAAAAAAAAACTCAGGTTTTTCCAAGGCATTTTTTTCTTCCTAGGCCTATTGGCCTTTTTGTGGCATCTTTTGGGGATGTTTCCAACCCGGCAATCCTTTGGAAGTGATGTGATTAATATAGGTACAGTGTAGTATAATACGGTGAGGTATCTTTCTGATGTGGTTCTTATGGAAGTGATCTAAGGGCTATGCTTTGGGAACCTCGTCTAGACCAAAGGATTCCCTGCAACTGCAAACATTACAACTGAACTACGGGTAGAGCCAAGTAATTTAAGGCAAAAACAAACAAAAAGCAGCCGTGTTATTTTAATTTGTTCTTTTCTTTGGCCCACATCTTACCTGGGAACTTTGTAAAATTGGCTGCAATTGTGGGAAGTGGCTGGTTGTGTGGTCAGGCCTCTGGGTACCATGTCCATTCCTTGGAGATGATTGACAGTATCCAAGACAGCAGTTTTCCCAGTATTAGGGATGTAGAAGTCACCCAAGAAATGCTTATGGAAAGGAGTAAAAAAGAAAAAGAAGAAATGGGATTGAAGAAAAGGGATATGGGAAAACATTTTTATGTTTTTATGTCTGAGATGATATGAAACTAACAGCAATCTCCTAGTTAGGGTTTGGCTATACATGTAGGAAGCAGGCTGATTGTTTTGACTTGGATAAAAGACCCTCAATCTGCAGTTGCTGAGCATCTAAATGAGTGTCCAACACAAGATGTAGGAAAAAAACAAACAAGCAATGACTAATGCCCACAACTACTTTAAATCCTCTTCTGGAATACAAAGCTGACAAACGTGAAACAAATAGCAAGCAATCGCATAGCTACTATACACTGTCATAGAGACAGCAAGTGCAAAAGAAATTGGATGTCACAGGGGCCAGAAATTAATGGAAAAAGGAACCTTCAAGAAAGAATTCGATTTGGGTAATAATATATGCATTTATATAATGTGAAGCACTTTTCCTGTGTTCTTCTACAGTGTAGTCATACCTGCAACTTATAAATAATTTCAGCCATCACCTCCGTAGGGATGAGGAGGACTTGGAGAGGTTAAGCAACATGCTCAATTCACACAGCCAGGGCGGCGATGGAATTTAGCCGGACTCCAGGCCTTTCGTGTTTACTTACTCACCGCACAGAGCTCTGAAGAAAGGGTAAACCACGGAGAGGTAGAGAAGCGGCCTTTGTAAGTGAGAAAAATAAAAACCTGGCCACGGTGAGCACAGGAAAATGCACAGCAGAACCAGCACAGGAAAGCTTTTGATAGAGAAGGGATCCTGGGCTAGTTGAGAATTTATGGGCTTTGGAGCCAGACAGAGTCAGAGATGGATTATAGCTCTGCACCTTACTGACAGCAGGGGAGAGGACCCAAGCTCCCCAGCCTCTGCTTCCTCATCTATAAAATGGAACAACTGCCTCAGAGATTCGTTGTGAGGTCTTCATGGCACAAGTTATATTTTTTTAAAGAGTACCCAGCATAAATTCTTATTTCTTTTTTTCCTGATTGAAGTAGAGTTTTATTTACGGTGAGAAATAGGGGGAGGGGGTTGTCGGTCACAAACACCTGGTCTAATCATCAGTCAAAGCAACCACCTGCACAAGCAGGGCTGTACGTTATTCACTGGCTTCTGCCAGGTTCTTCAGTTGTCTTATTCTGACCAGCTCGAGCCGGTCCAAACAGTTTGTGCAGCTCTAGGAAACAGGCTGAGTTTGGTCTGTGCATCTTGGCATCCTGGGCCACGGGATCAAGTGGGGCAAGGATGGAAAAGTACCCGGCAATGCCTTCTGACTCCAACTTCCTGCCGGTGACATCCACCTCTTGCTGACTCTGAGTCACCGACAGCATGCCTTCCCTCCCCTGCGGCCCAGCCGCCCATTAGGCCCGGCAGTTCTCTTCCTATGCTGACTTCCCTTGTTCGCTCCCACACGTGTGCTCAAGGTGGAGGCAACCCTAACGAGGAAAAACGAGGCAGCTGCTGCAGAAGGCACTTCTTCCTCAGCCAGCAAAATAAGGGCTGCCCAGCCCGAAGCCTTGCATGTCACCCCTCAGACCCAGGATGCTCCCAACCCTGTGCTCGGGAGCTCTCCCAGGAGATGGGGAGCCCTATGAACCTCCAGACTGGGCTTTTGGAGCTCAAAGGCACAGAGCTACCTCCCTGGCAAGAAGGAACCCCCGGGAACTCACTCCTTGGAACCGTCCTGTGTATTCCCAAATGTGTTGTTAAAAATGAGCTCCCAGAAGAAGTCACCACAAACTCTCCTTGAAATTATCGTTCCTCAGACTGATATCGAGGTTCTCCATAATCTGCCTTTTCAGTCTGTTTTCCAAAGTGTCCCTCTGCTCCAACTCAATGTTTATCATGAATTTGGCTCATCAATCACACGGCTTCCCTGGAATGCTTGATAGAAACGCAGACTCCAAGATTCTGAGTCAGCAGATTGGGGTGGAGCTCAAGGACTTTGTGTGTAAGAAGTATTTTAGGTGATTCTACTGGTCAGGTGATGAGGGAACATGTTCCTTGATGGTTCAGGGGTGCTCAGCGTCCCCAGTGAGCAGTCCTGAGGTTCAGTTAAAATGTTGCCGTGGTCACTTTAGGAGAGAGGAGTCACAGCAAGGGAAACGCAGTCTTAAGAAAGTTCCCTGTTGCGTGTCAACTTGTGTCTCCCAAGAAGATAAAGTGAAGTCCCAACCCCAGGTACCTAGTGAGTAGGGTGTTTACAGGAGTGATTACAGGTGTTTACAGTAGGATGAGAATACTGAATTAGAGTGAGCCCGAAATCCAAATGTGACAGGTGTCCTAATAAGAAGAGGAAAATGGGGATATGGGTGCAGAAACACAGAGATACACAAGGGAGAAGCCACATGAAGACGGAGCCAGAGGTTGGGGTTATGCTGCCCTACACCAAGGAATACCACGGATTGCCAGCAACCACCAGAAGTAGCAAGAGAGAAGGAAAGACTCTTCCCCACTGCTTTCAGAGGGAGCATGGCCTTGCCAACGCCTTGATTTCAGAGTTTGAGCCTCCAGAACTGGGGGGGGGGGGATGAATTTGTTGTGTTAAACCACTGAGTTTAAGGCAATGTGTTATGGCAGCCCAGGGGCACTAACATACTTCTTCTGGTTGTGCTCAACGTCTCTCTCCGTCTCTCTCTCTCTCTATCTCTCTTACACACACACACGGTAACTAGAGCAGCTTGGTTATTTTGATTTATGTTATATTTTGGAACTCAGCACCATTTCATTTGGAGAAGAAAAAAAAAAAGGAGTTTTACTACTAACCAAAGTTTGAAAACCCACCTCTTTGGCCAAACTGAACTGTGAACCATTCATTCCCCCAGACAGATCCTCAAGTTTTTTGATGCCATGTTGGTATTCATGATGTCCTCGACATCTGGAGACTTTATCTACTTTTCATCTGTTAAAATATTTATTCATGAAGCTCAACTTGTATGATCTCCTCCACAAAGTCATGCCCCAATATCCCTTCAATTAGATTTTTTATTTCTTCTGCTTCTGAATACCAAGTGAATTTTTAAATCTTATTTTATTGCATTCACCTCATTCCACATTGTGTTCTAGCCTTGTACGATATGTTTCAGTCCCCCTCCTGGCTCCATTCTGAGCCCTGTGTTTTACCCATTTTTGTATCCTGCTTCCCAATCCCATCCCGTGCCTTACAGTGTTTTCCACACCGAAGCTGGTATTCAGTGAGCATTTATTCAATAGAAGCTGGTAGTAAAATTTAACAAAGGGCCCTATTCACTTGCTTTAAGTGCATTATTTAGGTGTGAATGGTTTTTTGCTGTTTCACACGGAGTAAACTTCTATAAGTTACTTTATTATAACCTAGGCTTTTAAAAAAATCCATACCAATAAAAAAATTAACTGAATGTAGATTTTGCAAAACAGAAAGAAAAGACAGGCCCAAAGCATAGGTATTTGTCTGAGTGAAGGAGAGTCCAAGGCACTGAGGAGAGAGAATTAATGCAGAGAATGTTAAGAGGGAGGGAAGAAAACAAAAAATAGAGTTTTCTCTAAGTTTTTAATCTTAGAGATTAAATAAGGACTTTATTTAGTCCTTTATTTAGGACTTTATTTAGCTCTAATAAGGACTTTAAAGGTGGGGAGGGAGACTGGAATCCTCTGAAACTATGCTATGCTAAACAGTATTCATCCAATATTCTCCATTAATGAAACATAACTTAAAAGTCCCAGTTCCATGGCTTATATTTTAAGGAAATTACTTGCTACAATGCAAACACAATATATATTATCAACTTTTTCCATGCTCTCATAAGAAAATAAACCTGTTTAATATTTCCCAAATAGAGAGTAATCTCCAAATCCTAAAAACCCATTTGCCTAGCTAAATAAATAAATAAACAAACAAATAAATAAATAAATAAAGCCTAGCTCTCAAAAAAGTCTCTTTGGCCCATTTTATTTGCTAAAAGACTGTGCTTTTTCTTATTTAAAAATAGTAGAAATATTTATTTTACTCTATCCTAATAGTCCAAGGCAATGGGTTCTTATCATTAGAGCCAAGCAAATAATAATAATAATTAACCCAAGAAATAATAAAATTGAACTTGAATTCAATACTATCTTCTTTATATTTTCATATACACTAAGCTTAACAGCCAGAACCTGGCTAACGGTAGTCTTCTCTCTGACGTAGTTCACCTTTCATAGTTACGTGCTGGAGTCTAATGATCACCGAAGATATTGTCTTAAGGTTCTTAGGTTAACTTCAGGAATATGTTGATTTTAACCTATTGTCATCCCAATATCTCTCAGTTTCAGTGGCTACTTTTATTGTTCCTTGAGCACTACAAGGGCAGGTTCCCCATCTTGAAGTCACCCACACCCACTATAAAACCTGCTACATTGTAATTTCTTAAGAAAAATCTACTGAATGGATAGAGTTTTTATTAATCCATAAAAATCCTGAGGCCTAGCTAGATTTTCAGTCTTCCATTGGATTGAGACAGACAAGGAAATCTGGACATTTGTGAAACAAGGTAGACAAACCATCAGAACATCTAATCGCCCAGAATCCCCCAGTCTCCAAGCATTCAAGTAACCGAGGTGTCCTGTTACCTGAAGATAATGAAGTAAACTCAAAAAGGCCCCTCGTTGTGGAGAACACTGTTTTACATCAATGTGCTGCTGAAGAAAGGGATTCTATTCTGGTGAATTGGCTAACAGCGCTAGTTTTCAGGTGTCCACAATATTCTCTATTTAGTCATCGAACGATCTCCTTCAGGTTACCACGTCCTAGTGCTATTCTATTTTCATAAGTGTTCTTTCGTCACCAACACATTTTCATCCTTCTTAATATTTCCAATGGCATCACTTCACTCCACTAACGTAAAAAACAAGCAATCTAAAAATTATCCTCTGCTGTTTCCCACTCATCCACAGAGTGAAGTTGCCATTTACGGACACTTGCTGTTGCCATGTTTTTCAGAAAGTTTGCCATTCCACAAGCTGTTTTTAGCCCCCATACCCACGACACTTCTACAGGCATTTAGTATTTCTTTATCTGATGCTTTTCCAAGGCAATACCTCCGCCTCCTCATTGAATCATGCGGGCTGTCTCTTAATCAAATGATATTTTTTGAAGTGTTTCCTCACTGGAGCCCACAAGGTTGTTTCTCATATTTTCCCCCACACCTGCTTCGTACACTAACCTAAGGAGAACTACTTACGTGGTTTATTGTCCTTTTTGGAACAGAAATATGATATTTGTCATTTCCCCATTCCACAATCTGGCCCAACAGTTGAAAGTATCTAAAAATATCAACTAATATTTCTTCATTTTCTTGTTCCTCAGAAAATGATATATTTTCTCTGTTTATATCTAGTGTTCCATAAAAGATCGGTTAGATTCAAAACTGTTTGACACAGTGAAAAAAGCCTGAAAATTAGCAGCAGAAAGATGGGTTCAAATCCCACTTATTAATGATGTGACTTTGGACACAAAGACATCTGAACCTCAATTTTCTCCTCTGCAGAATGGGGACATAAGGATTTACCTAACAGAGTTGGATGTTAAATGAGATATTATACAGTAAGTCACATATCTAACATCATGTGTGACACATAATCTTGAACCAACAATGTCTCCTAGTAGAGAACTGCCATGACTGTGGCAAAATGATACAGCAGGTACCTGCACCTGTACATGTACACCCATATACTTTAGTGTTGAGATAAAAAGAAATTATTATCTTAAGGTTAGAAATAGAATTCTCCTTAAAAAGGAAGTAGTTTTCATTTAAGAAAAAATATTTTAAAAAATTTTAATAGCTAACATTTCTACAACATTCTTTACAATAGCCAAAGAAGAAATCTTGATAGGTCTCTTGGGAGTAAACGATGAAACCCATCACAGAATAGCAGAAAGAAATTTTTTTTTAAGATTTTATTTATTCATGGGAGACACAGAAAGAGAGAGTCAGAGACACAGGCAGAGGGAGAAGCAGGCTCCATGCCGGGAGCCCAATGTGGGACTCGATCCAGGAACTCCAGGATCACGCCCTGGGCCGAAGGCAGACATTCAACCGCTGAGCCTACCCAGGCATCCCAGAAATTTTTTTTTAAGTAAGTCAACCGCTCACTAATAGGAAGAAACTAGAATTTGGGGCACAGGAGAAAGCAAGGAAGGAAAAGGAGAAGAGAGAAAAATGAAGAGCGTAGAGTATTTTGGTGAGAGATTGGCATCTACATTAGCCAATGTGGTAAGGGGACCTTTTGAAGAAGAGAAATGTGAGAAGGTCCAATAATGGATTTCAAGTTCTTTTTTTTTTTTTTTTAATAATGTGGGTGCCCTCCATATCCTCAAAGCCTAACTGTCCCACGAAGTTCTAGAACAATGCTTGTTAACTTGCATTTTGTTGTAACGGTTATGGACATTGCAGAGTAGGATCGAATTTTGCCCTTGTGAAAACAGCGCTGATGGGGAGCCCGTGTGTGGGACGGTGAAATAATTGATCTGTGAGTAGAAGGACTCAGATCCAGAGAGGATCATGAGTAGATAAGCCCCCTGGGAGTTTCCAGAAAACCTACAGAAGATAATAAACTTTCCACAGGATGGAAGAAGGGAGCTCAAGCACTTTTATCTAAACAAGAGATGGCAAATGCTTTCTCTGAAGGGTCAGATAGTAAATCTTCTAGGCTTTTGCTATAGACTGAACGGTGTCCCCCCAAAATCCACATGTTGAAGCCTTGGTTAGATAGCCAGTATGATGATATTTAGAGGTGGGGACTTGGTGCGGTAGGTAGGGTTAGATGAGATCATGAGGGTAGGGCCCTCATGACAAGATTACTACCCTTCTAAGAACCTCTGGAGAGTTTGAGTTCTCTTCTTCCGTACACACATTGAGGAAAGGCCATGTGAGCATACAGCAGGATGGAAGCCATCCACGACCCCGAAGGGGAGCCCTTGCCAGACCCACCCATAATGGCACTTCGACCCCAGACTTCCAATCTCCAGGGCAATGAGAAAATAAATATCTATTGTTTAAGCCGCCCAGTCTATGGTATTTTGTTATGGCAGCCCAAGCAAAATAGGAAATGTGGTCTCTGCTGCAACCACTCAACTCTGTCATTATAGCAGGAAAGCAGCCATAGACAATATGTAAACAGGCATAAATCTGTGTAAATAGGCATTTTATTTACCAAAACAAGTGGCTGGCTAGATTTGGTCCATGTATAGTAGCTTGTCAACTACTGATCTAGACCAGGGGTCAACAAACTACCTTATACAGACCAAATCCAGCTACTTTCCTGTTTTATTTATGAGGGATAGATTTTATATTTTAGATGATTACATTTTAAACGATTATGTCTCTACATGATATCCAATATTGTGCTTCTTATTTTGCAGACTAAAATATTTACTAACTACTCCTTTAAGAAAAAGTTTGCCAATCTCTGTTTTGAAACATAAGGTCCAGTTGACACCTAATTCCATATATACCAGGTCAGAATTTCTGTCCCTATGTTAAGACCCAAAGTTGACATTTGGGAGGGAAATATTGAGGGAAAAATTTTTGGGAACTCCTAACTTTCCTCCAAAACCTATTTTTTGCATTTCAGTAAAAGGTAGCAACACACAGTTAAGAAAGCACAAAACCTATCTATCGTAATCCAAGCTACCAAAATTACCATAGATGTTACCCTAATGCACGCTATCACCCACCTCTCACCCAGATAACTATCACAGCCTCCTCCCCAACTACTCTCTTCCTGCTTTTACCTTCCACCAACCACCACCTAGTCCAGAATAGAAGCCAGATGATTTTTTTTTAACTTAAATTCTGTTTTACCCCTTTGTGTAAAATCCTCCAGTAGATCCCCTGGCTGCATTTAGAATGAAAATCCATACCCTAACCATACCCTGCAGGATATTTGACATACCTGCTTCTCAGACATCAACAAAGTGACCTGAGTCCACTGCACTTTGGTCCAGTTTCCTCTGCCTTCTGCCTGTCTCTAGGATAAGACCATCCTCTTTCTCCAAACAGAGGTTTAGGCTTGCTATTTCCCTTACCTGGAATAATTTGTTCCTGCCTCTCACATTGATGACATCCTTTTATCATTCAGGTCTCAAATTAAATACCACCTCATCAGAGAAGACTGTCATAACTCTCTAAAGTAGATGCCCCCAATTATTCTCCATCACAGCACTTTGTTTAATCCTACATGATGAATTTACTTTGTTTATAAACTCCATGCACGCTATCCACTTCACCTGGGGCCGTGCTTGGCACTCTGCAGCAGGCACTTGATAAATATGTGCTGAGCAAATGATGGAATGTGACAAAGTTCAAATTGATAAACATAAGATAATCCAACATTTGTAGTGTAATTTGGCAGTTCATAAAACCTTTTCAGACAAATTAACTCATCCAATTCTCATGGAAAATGGAAAATGCACAAAGTCTCAGGAGTGTACAGCTTAGTATGAGAAACAAAAGTAACTCTGATAAGAGGCAGCACACGCTGAAGGCACTACTGGTGGTACAAATGAGGTATTTTACAAAGAGAAAAAAAGTTGGAGTTCAGGGGCTTTAGAAAAACTGTATTAGTTTCCAAGGGCTTCCATAACAGCATACCACAAACTGGGTGTTTTTATTTTTTTATTTTATTTTATTTTATTTTATTTTATTTTATTTTATTTATTTTATTTTATTTTATTTTATTTTTTACAGTTCTGGAGGCTAGAAGTCTGAAATAAAAGTGTCGGTAGAGCTCTGCTCCCTCTGAGATCCTGAATAGAATCCTTTGACTTTCCCTAGCTTCTAATGGTGCCTGCCACGCTTCGGCATCCCTTGGCTTGCAGCTGCATCACTTTAATGTCTGCCTCTGTCATCACGTGTGATTTCCTCATGTTTCTCTGTCTGCATTTCTCCTTTTCCTTCTTAGAAGGACATCAGTTATACTGAATGAGGGTCCAACCTAATCAAGTATAACCTCGTTTTGACCTGATTATATCTGTAAAGACCCTATTTCCAAATAAGATCAAATTCAAGGAACTGGAGGTTAAGACTGCAACGTATCCTTTTTGGAACACAATTTAACCAATAATAATAATAGGAAGTTTTCCAGGGGAGGTAATAAAGACAATTATCTCGAAGACACTCATATTAAATGTGTTGTAAAAGGAGATTCTATCATTCAGATTTCTGCTAAGGTAAAGCTACATAATAAACAGCTCCAAAAAGTCAGTAACTTATGACAATAAACATTTCTCACTAACCGGTGTGTGAGCTGGCTGAGGCGGCTCTCCTCCCAGTGGCAGGTCGGGTTGAGGTCTCTTGTTCTGACACCAGTGGTTGCTTGGGGCTCGCTCTTTTCATGGTAGTTAGCCAATGTGCAAGAGGTCAAACGCTGCAGGCAAGCACATAGAAGCCTCGGCTGCATCAGCTCTGCTAACACCAACTTGGCCAAAGCAGTTCGCTGGACCTAGGTCAATATCCAATGGACCCAGAAAAGATCCTGCCCACTTCCATGGGAAGCCAGAGGAAAATGAATGAATAATCAAATACAATTATTCAATCTTCCAAGGGATTATCGCCAAATTTACTCATTGTTTCTTGGGCTCTGACACTTCCTAAGGAGCTCAGAGACAGAGATCCTAACCTAGACTTTCTTTTACAACCCTTCACGAAGGTCTCACATATGGAGATCTCTAGACTGTGCGACAATTCCACGTCTCAGATGAGAAATGTTCCAGTAATTTAGATGTGATGGAGAACTCTTTCGAATTAATGAGAGGTCAGTTTTTCATGTGCTCACATTGTACATTTTTATCTTCAATGATTGTTAAAATGGGCTTTGCCAGTATACCATACAGGAAGGGCATTGGAGGGAGTATGTTCCAAGAGGCTGAAAAATGGGGAAGGATATTTTATATGGAGCCATTGGAAAGAAAAAGAAAAACCAAAGAAATAATATCCAATCAAAGCATTTAAAGAAATATTCAGTCAGAGTCAGGTGAAACCTACTGCAGTATTGAGTCTAAAACAGGGGATGTATCAAGGGGAACTAGACAGAGTGAGGGGAGTCTTAGAAAATTGCCCAAAACTTTTTGCAAGCATTCTTAGCTCTCCCTCAGTGACTGGCATGAGTGTGGTCCATTAGGATGTCAGACTGGCTGAAATACAGATTTAGGGTACACATGTTCCATCAGAATGCTGATTGCAGAATAACATGCAAACCTAATTTTGTCTTGTTCAGAGAACCCGTTCCACTCAGGGAAAAAATTCGCTATTGGAAAGTGATGACAGGATGGAGCCGTAATGGGGGAAATTCCCTGTCGGTCAGTATGAAATGAGTCAAAGGGGTATGAGATGGTTTAGTGAGGACTCTGCATTTAAATAAGCAGAAAGGTAAGCCATGATATGGACAGAGGAACATCGTAGAGCCAGTGAGGGCAAACCTCTAGGTTTTCCAGGTATTAGAAGATGAAACAGAAGAATGAAGGTCCTAGAGACTGGTATCTGAGAAATGCTGAAAGACACTGGAGATATTTCAACAATGGGAACCCCCTGTGCATGTGTCAAGGACTTTTTGATGGAAGAGGAAGAGGACTGGTTTGTTCTATAAGTCTCCAAAAGGGAGCCCAGTAGACAAATGTGCATTATCAGTTCAACCTATAAAACAGAGATCGTGAGCTTTCTATGAAACCTATACTGTGGGTATAACCCAGTCTGGGTCGCACATTCATAAGAGCCTTGAGTCAAAACTTTCGGCACTATCTCTATATGATGTTGTGCATTTATCATTGTGTGTCCTTAGCATTTTTAGGTGTACAGCAAAAAAAAAAAAATTCATTTAGTGTAAATATAAGTTTAAAATAATCCTATCTTGGCATTAAAAAAATATTTTATGAACCTGCAAAAGCAATGGACTCAGGTCTCTCTCAACCTCTAAGAACTGCTGGTTAAAGGAAAGAGGACAACTATTTATTTAAGATGTGGTCAAGGTAATTTGTATGCCAGGCATAGTGTTAGACTAGATGTCTAAGATTCCATTCAAGATTGACAGTCTTTAATTTTAACTTTTCTAGGCTGCACTTTCTTTGTCTGTAAATACAAGAGGTTGGACTCGCTCAGCTTTCTCCCCGTGCAGTCTGAAATAACACAACCGATTCCTGGAATGCTCTTTGCCCCCCAACACGGTCCCCGCCCCCACTCATCCACCTCACAAGAAACTAACTCACGCCCTCCTTCTGGTTTTAATTTGAACCTCAGTTCTTCAGAATAAACAGCTAATTTTCAGGTTAGGCTAATACCTCTGTTGGACACACACCTACCTCACTTAAACTCCGTGAAGGGCTAGATTGCTCTATCTTCATGCCAATATTTAGTACATAGCATAGTGTCCCACAAACAGCAGAAAGCTCAACAAATGGTTATTAAATAAATAAACAAATTACTTGGAATATTAAGAGGTGTTAAATGAAAAAAGGCTTTGGTGGTAAAATTCATTTAAGAAACACTGAACTATTCTTACCAGATTTCTTTATTACCATTTTCAAAATCTTTGATATGTAAACAACTACAGAAAGGAAATGTAGTGCACTTGCTCAATTCTAAGAATTACTTTTAAAAACTATTTTACATGTCTCAAATCTATGTTTCTTATTATATAGCTTCTTTCCCACCCTTCCTTACACCTCCACACCAAAATCTGTTATTAAATCTTAACTATTTCCTACATTTAATGGTATCACAGAATCAGGGGAATCCATTAGTAAGAGTGTTTCTCAAATGTGGTTGATTATGGAATCTTTTTTTTACAGAGATTCCTCTGGGACTAATGAGGTACAGGGTATATTTTAGGAAACACCAGAATAGAAGGTCAACTTCAAATTTACTAACCTTTGAGACTACTGGCCAGAATTAGGAAGCAATATGCTATAGATGAAAAATAAATAATAATAATAATTAAAAAATAATAATAATAATAATTAATTTTTTAAAAAAATATATGACTCCCAAGACTTGAGTATTCCAGGACCTATTTAGTAATCTCAAACATGTCATTTATGCAATCTAAGTCTCAAGCATTTAATCAGTAAGAGAGGGACAATGTCATCTTTTCTGCTTACCTCATAGGACTATTATTAGAGAACAACAGGAAATTTAAATGTAGAGAGGTCAGATTCTGATTAAAGAAATTAGAATGAACAAACAGTTTATATTCTGCTCTTCCCCAAAATACACTGAAATGACAGCAAAGTGATCTTTTAAAAAGGGTTAACTACACACACAAACACATACACACGTATACAAAGGCAACATTTTGGAAGCTGGAAGGCAGATAGAAGAGTGATAATTGATTTAGCAAATTATAAAATGCTGAAATCGTAAAAGAAAAGCAGATAAGTATCTTAATTTGCACTCCTTAACATCTGGATACATTTGTAGGAATAAAGTCCTTGAGAGGGCAAGAAAGATGGGTTCTAGAGCAAAATACAGGGCTTGAAGGAGAAAATGGAGAGGAGGAATTATCCCCTTTCAAACAAGAAAAAAAAGAGAGAGAGAGAGAGAGAGAAAATAAAGAACTGACATATGTTCTTCTTACTGAAAGTGTCTGCTGGGTGCCCAACACAATGAATAAAGTAAAAATAGTACCACTACACATTATAAAATTTTGGAATTCAGAAGGTAATGACAACCCAAAAGCTCTCTGGGGTGGAGGCAAAGAGAGGATCAGAATGGAATCAACCTTCTTACCAGCAATAATTAAGTTGACAGTTTGCCCATTGTGTTTGATCATATTAGTAATACGCTTATATAGAGGATTTAGAGATGAATTAGTGACAGGTACATAGAAAACAAATCAAAGAAAACTAAGACATTTATTTATTCTGGAAAATAAAAAATTTAGAAAGATGAGACTCAACTGTAAAATGTGTTCATAAAATTATAATAGTATAAAGATGGAACATAAATTTAACCATAAATTTTGGTATAACTATATTTAAAGAAGGATTTGTTATTTTTCTGTTGTGTGGTACCAAAAATTATCTCAAATGTAGCATTTTAAAACAAAACACATTCATTCTTTCATATTTCTGTGGGTCAGGAGTGGAAGCACAGCTTAGCTGGGTCCTCTGCGTAAGGTCTCACAAAGCTATAATCAAGATGTCAGCTGGGCTGCATTCCCATCTGGAGAATAATCCACTTCCAAGCTTATCCGGGTTATTGAGAGAATTCATTTCCTTGTGACTGTGGGATTCGTAGCAGCTCTCTTCTTCAAAGCCAGCACAGAGGGAGGGAGTGGGTCTGCTAATAAGAGGGACTCTTGCATAACATAACCATGGGAGTGACAGCCCATCACCTTCGTCGTACTGTAATGGTACGGACCCTCAAGGGGAGGAGATTATATACAAGGGTGTAAACATCAGAACATGGGGATCATCTGGGCCACCTTCATGTTTAAAATATCAAAGAGCAGAGGCAGCTTCTATTTTTCTGATACCCCATAGTAGCACAGTATGTCAGAGTTAGATCTCGATGGTAGCCGAGCTCCTCCATTTAAAAATTTTTTTTTTTTTTTGGTGAATTTACAAAGTAGTGTGACCATCATAAAAATCCAGTTTTATATCATTTCCATTACACCAAGAAGATCTCTCATGCCCAATTTGCAGTCCTGTTCTTAACCTCATTCCTAGACAATCACTAATATGCTTTCTGTCCCTATAGATTTGTTCTAGATCCTCCATTTCTGCTCTCCTACATGAGCCCACCTTATGCCTAAATGCTTTCAGAACCATTCTGTTTCCTGCATCCTCTCCAGCCTTGAGGGCAATGGCATCCTGGAGATGGCTCTTACCAACTCATGAGAGTCAACTGTTAAGTATTTGGGACTTTTTCAGTTCTGTTGTTAAACCACTGCTAGCTTAAAGATGGCCCTTGTGGGAGTTTTTACACCATGGCAAACAATACAAGTCAGGGTATTTTTGTTTTGGTTAATTTTTTAAAGAGCTGGTTTACCTATTATTACTAACTTCAGGGTTACTTCCTGTTATGTAAGGTGTCTTGCAAAGCTCTTTGCCTCCTGGTGTTCACATCCTTATCTAGTTTGTTCCCAAAATTAACAGGGCTGATTTATGTTACCATTAAATCATTGCAGAAATAAGGATGTTTCACCACCAGTGCTAGGTCATGAAAGGCATCATGGTTTCTTACTCGCACATGAATCATCCCCTCTGAGCTCAGTCAGCTGCTATGTCATGAGTAGACTCAAGCAGGCCTACAGAGAGCCCTAAAGAACTGTGGCCTCCTAAAAATCACACAATTGAGCCATCTTGGAAGCAGATCCTTCAGCCATGCCCAGCTTTCAAATGACCATAGCCTTGGCTGGCATCTTGATTGCGACTTAATGAGACATTCTGAGCCCAAATCAGAGAGCTAACTTCTTCCTGAACGCCTGACCCACAGAAACTCCATGAGATAACAATAAATAATTATAGTCTGATCACTAAGTTTTAAGGTAATTTGTAATGCTGAAACAGGTAACTAAGACAGATTTTGGCACCAAGAATGGGGTGCCACCATTACAAAACTTAAAAGATGAAGTGGCTTTGAAAATGAGCAGTGAGCACAAGCTGGAAGGACTCTGAGGAAAGCATCAGTGAAAATCTGGAGAATCTGTTAAGTAGAAGCCTTTGTGCAGGCTGCAGGGAAGGGCTTAGAGGAAATTGAAGATAATATTATCCACATCCAGAGGAAAGAGGCTACTTGTTATGGAATTGCAGAAAAGTTCATTAGCACTGTCCTCTCTGATGACATAAGAAGTAGGAAATGAACCTAATGAACTGGGTAAGTAAGCTAAGGAGATTTCCAGGGGAAGTGATAAAGGTGCCACCTCCCTTTTGCTGCTGCTTATAGAGAAATGCAAGCAGAGAAAGAAAAGCTAAAGAAAATACTGATAAAACAGAACAAGAAATGTTGAGTTTAAAATTTCTCAGCCTTTCCAGACAACCTATGATGCTAAAATTAAGAAATGGTTTCTAGGCAAAGATCAAATCTAGGACACATTCAGGAAAACATAGTCTAAATATGAAGCCAAAGGTGTGGCCTCAGGAAGATTCAAGCCAGTGGGTTAGAGAATGACTCAGCCAAATAATAAAGCTTCTAAGCAGCTTGAGAATATTGACCTTCAACAATCTCAACAGAAATCCAAGGAAGAGAAATCCTTATCTTAAAGAAATTTGCAGGTGTGACTTTTGTCTATCTAATATCTCAGAAGGAATAGACAAAAAGTGATCTTCATTCCTGGTTCCTATAATAGTGCTTACACTCATCCTGACTCAAGATGTTGACCTAGAGACTGCAATCCCTGAAGAGACTGTTATCTCAAAGACAACTGAACATTGTATGCCCTGGGTAACTCCAGTGGGCCCAGGACAAGAACCCAACTGCCAACTGTAAGCGTACACTTGCTTCTCTCCTCTCATCTTTCCAGAATGAATTTTTAATTTGTTACAATAACCTAAATTCACTGGCAAAGAGACTCATTTCAACCACTGGCCTTTCCCTCAATGGCCCCATTTCCACATTAAAGGGAAGGCACAGCTAATAGAAGCAAAGGGTCATCTCCCTACAGTCACAATATTTTACTTATACACAAAAGTAAACCAACAACTACATTGTTTCCAGAAATTAGAGAGATAATTGGATAAAGGGTGGGGGGGGGGGAATAGAGAACAGAATTGGAGTTCCTAAAAATTTAAAAATAAATTATCGCCACCCTTCCGTACACACTAGGAGTCTCTGAATCAATCAGATTTAATTCAAGAGTAATGAGCTACCCAAGGCAGTTTGAAATTCAATGGATGAAAGAAAAGTTCTTAGAGAATGTAGAGGGAGAATAGAGAGGCACTGTGTTATCCTAGCAAATTACTGCATAAAATAGAAAGTCTGCCTCAAACACCAAAATAGAAGGCTCCTGCATGCAGGGTCAGTAAATTATCTCAATTGAGTATGTGCAGTATAACAGGTGTCAAAACCTATTACTTGAATAAAATAGTAACCTAAGGGCCTAGCTGCATATGGAGGGCTCTCTCTTTGGGATATACCGATGAAAGACAATTTCCCAAAATGACTAAACTAGTTCTCCAAGTCTAGCTTCTCTAAGGAGAGAGTAAGTATCTGTCCATAAGAACATAGCACTTCACAGAACTGTATAGTTTTATAAATAAATTATACAGAGGTTGAAATTTCCCCAAGATAACTTTAAATAAGAATGGAGATACATAGAATAGACGAGTAGCAATGGCCATGGTGTGAAATCATGAAAGAGGAAACCCCCAGGCTGCTCAGATCATTTTCACTGTCATAAGTAGCACATGGTAGGCATTTGGGAAAGCATTTCCAGGGCTTAAACTCATTGATTTTTTTTTTACAGATAATAATAATTATATCAAACAATTTATGGAATGCTGAGTATTTCTAAACCCCCATCAATCCTCACAAAACCACACAATGAGCAAAGTGCTATAAGGATTCCCAGTTTTCATATCAGAAGAAGAAACTTGGAAGCTAAATAACTAGCCCAACATCACATGAGTAGTAAATGGTCAAGTCAGGCAATGAACCTAAATCCATGCTCTTAACCACACCAGATAGAGATGCAGTAAATAAAACTAAGCTTTGAACAATTATACATAGAAATATCAAGCTATTCTATTAGTAAAGTTAGGCCTCTGGTATGGGAAGGAACGGATAAGTAAGGACCACAGAGAGGAGGATAAGCACTTTATGGTTTTCATAATTATTACATAGATGTAAATTTTAGTTCACTGTGTAAGTACAGAAAGATAAGGATTTCATTCCAACGCGTAGATCCATTCATTTATACGTGGTCTATCTTACTGTCCTCATGAGTTCTGAACTCAAAACTGTTCAAGGTATTATTGTTACTTTTATATCTGAAATGGATGAAATAGCTAGGATGACTGCTAACTACTACAGTTAGTTTGCCCAGAAGGGACAAAGCCAAGAAAGCAGCTACACCTTGTAGGATACAGCTTCAATTAACTTTAGTTTTGTCTGAAAATATAAAAGCAATGCAATCTAATCTGATGGGACTGAAATAAAGTGCTTGTTTCTCGAAGTTCATGTGATTGAACATGTTTATACCATTTACAGATAATACCCTATTTTTACTGATTACTTCTACTTAGTGACATTTACTAAAATTTAGCACAAAATCTAAAAAGGTCTGTATAAATCCCAAAACTATTCACTATTTGAGCTATGTTCCAAATTCATGACTGTATGATTCTAACTTACTATTTCTCTAAAGAAGGCTCCCACACAAGTAGGCCTGGTCTCTTAGCTGTACCTTGCACATTCTTCCCAATTATCTTTTGTGCATACCCTCCCTGGCCCTAAAGGTCATACCATTTCCTCTTATGACTGGATGGATGAGGAAATAATACAGAGGCTCAATGAAGCGCTCTCAACAGTTGTCTTCAACTTCCAATCCTAACGGGTAGGGGCAGGGCCAGGCAGACAGTATGTGCCATAACCATTGCGCATTTTGGGGGCAATTCCGCTGTGTGGTAAAACAGGCTGTCGGAACGAGCTCCAGCCCATCCACTCTGTACTGCGAAAAAACAAAAAGCCTACTTGACTTCGAATTAATGGGATGGTGGAAATATTTTTTATTTTTTGCCGGGCAGAGGAGTAACCTAAAATTGAATGCAGGGGTGCCTGGATGACTCAGTCACTTAAGTGTTGACTCTAGATTTTGGTTCAGGTCACGATCTCAGGGTTGTGGGATCAAGGTCCATTCAGGCCTCGGCTCTGGGCATGGGGCCTGCTTAGGATCCTCTGTTTCCTTCTCCCTCTGCTCGTCCTCCTGCTCTCTCTCTCTTGTACACAATACATAAATAAATAAATAAATAAATAAATAAATAAATAAATAAATTTAAAAATAAATTTAAAAATAAATTTAAAAATAAAATAAGTAAAATCAAAAAGAAAGAAAGAAGAAAGAAGAAAGAAAGAATGAAAGAAAGAAAAGAAAGAGAAAGAAAGAAGAAAGAGAAAGAAAGAAAGAAAGAAAGAAAGAAAGAAAGAAAGAAAGAAAGAAAGAAAGAAGAAAGAATAAAGTCGAATGCAGATTCTGGTGAGCCATTAAACTCCTAATAGGATATTTTGAGAAGATAGATATAAGGATATAGATTTCAATTCCTTTTCTATAAAATGCTGTAGCTATTCTAATCCAAAATTTGTGCAAACTGAAACATCTAACTCTTTTATGAAAAAGAAAGAGCGTTGGTTAGGTACTTACTATGTGGCAGATACTGAAGTAGGTACTGAGGACTACGGCAGTCATTGGATGGTGAGCTATTTAATGGAAAAGACAATATCTAATATACTTTTGTGTCCCAAGTGTCTAGTCCTTGCTCTAGAATGTTTAGTGAATAAAATAAAGTAGATAAAAATTCTCCCTAGGTTTAAAACACTTGGTTATAATTTTTTTATTATTATTTTTAAGTGTCAGGCGAGATGCCGTGTATTTTTCAGATGGCTCTAAATTGGTCCTTGAATCCTTTGACATAAGAAAGGAGAATCCAAAAAGTTGACAAGATTGGCCTTGGTGAGCTACAAACCTGGAGGCATATTTAATGGATCAAATTCTTTTTTTTATCTTACTTAAAACACAAAGGCTCAAAAGAATTTGGCCTGGGAGAGCACGATTAAGACACAGAAGAGCAGCTCCAGGAGGTTGACTCTTGAGAGGACAAGTAGGACAAGCATGGTTCTTGCTTTGCTTCCCGCTATGGCAGGTCTCACAGGGTGCCCAGATTTCAGAAAAGCCACTAGAGGTGCCAAGGTGTAGCCAAAAGACCCTGCCTGGAACTGAGAAGATATGTGAAGCCTGCAGATTTCTGTGGAAGTCAAGAATTAAAAAAAATAAAATAAAGTATTTGTGATTTTTTTTTTTAAGTGGCAGGAGAGGGAGCAATTAAAATACATGAAAAAGCTCAACCATGATACTCTTCTGGAACATAGGATTCTTTTTCTTTCTTTCTTTTTTTTTTTAGGTAGTAAAGCTTTACTATTGTAAAGCAGCTTACTACACAATGTGTTCAATTTCCTCAACATCAAGTTGTCCTGAAGGGATATAAAATTGGGAAACCGGAATCACGTAACATCCTTGCCCTGAGTACAGTTATTTATATATTTAAGATTTATACCCCATAAATTCCAAAAGGAATTAAAGTAACTCACTGGCTAATCCACAATATAAGTTACCTTAGGAGATTCCCCTTAATTAAGTACAATTTCAAGGCAAAGATGCTCCTGTGCACTTTTCAATAGATAGGACAAATATTCTGATAAAGTTGACAAAATTTGGCTCTAAACATTCTGGTAAATCTGACAAAACTGCAAAAACATTGAGCTATAGCAGTCCCATATCCTGTCACGGGCAAGAACTACATCTAGGGAGAGTCAAAACTTCTCTCGAAATTAGAATCAAGGAGGAATTTATCATGCAAAACTAGCAAGGGAAATGTTGCATAATAACATCCTGGCTGCTATTATTCTGGGCTAGGAAGTCAGAGAAAGGCTATTCAAACAGATAATGTTTACATCAAGCCTCTAAAAAAACAGGGTATCATAAACTAAGAGCCTCTAGGGTATTTCTGCAGAAAAATAGAAATAATATAATTCAAATACTTTGCTTGACGAAGTAAATAGAATATAAAGTCTCCAGTTCCACAAGTACTTGACAAGTTTATTTAAATATCGGCTGTCTTAGGAGAGAATTTGGCTAACGCTAAAGTCGTAATCAGCCCTCCCAGTAACTGTCGATGGTATAAAAAGTCTATATTACTAATTAGTGACAATGGCAACCAATGAGTATACAGGTTTGGGGTTCTTTGTAGTTTATCAGACACTTTTTACATCCGTTATCGCATTATTTTTTCCTATAACCCTATAATCAGGAATCAGGAAAATAGCAGCAGCATCCTTCCCTTCGGGACCAAGAAGGGAGACGCAGGATTGTTAGGTAATAGGCCAAGGCGGTGCGTCTGGTAAGGAACAGTCAGAACTCAAACCCAGGTTTTAAGTTCTATTCTATGTCCCTAAAATCGTATGTCCCTTTAACTATGTATTTCTTGTCATCTCTAGTTAAATATCAACCCAAGTACAATTGTCTTGGGGTGTGAACGAGACAGGTCTGGTTTGGGGCCATTGAGAAGCTTTACTTCAGCAAGCTTCAGTCAACGAGGTGAAAGGAGGTGGGAAGAAGAAGGAAGAAGGACCTGAAGATACCATTTGCTGAGATATGAGCCAGACCTCCAGAGCCTCGTGGACTACGGCAGGAAAGGCAATGTCCTCCTCTCCTCCAGAAGGCAGGGTTCTAGATCAGGGGACACAGACCAAAATATCTTCTTAAAATTGCCTAAGGATATTACAACTACCCATTTTTCCTTTGCGAACCTCCCCTTCAGCTCTGCAAGTCTGTGGCATATCCCGGTTGCGCTCAGGGCCTCCCCTCTCAGCGCAGTCGATGGCGGACCCTTGTGGGGTGGACATAGTCCTTGTGGGGTGGACCCTTGTGGGGTGGACATAGTCCTCCGGCTCCCGGTCAGTGGCTGGGAGCACAGGGAGGGCCTGCTTGGAGGAGCTCTCCCGTCCCTGGCGTTGATGTCATCCTGGCCAGGAAACCGGTGACATTTATTCTGCTAGTAGACTTTCAGAGGAGAAGGCACAGTCAAGAATTTTTTACCCTAAATTTAGATTCCTCTTTTTATACATTCACTCATTTATGCTGCTAGGCCTACCAGGATGGGTTAACTGCAAAAGACAAAACTAAGTAGGCGATGCTTGAAGGGACAACGGCTACTGACAAACTGCTCTCCGGGCCTGTCCGAGCCAGAAATACCAAGCCCCCCTCGCCGTGCCAAGGCTCTACCCCCTTGGAGGGGGTGTGGCCATCAGGCACCCGAGCCCGTAGACCCCAGGGCCATCGGTGCCAGAGGACTGATTAAGGACTGAGCCGTGCATGTGGCTTCAAGGCCACAACGTGGACAAGCCAACTGGCTGGTTTTTCTCTCTCTTCACAGGGCACCCAGTACAAATGGCCGGGTCAAACGGCCTGAGAATATTCATGAAAATTCTCCCTGATGACATGAAAGTCCTTGTAGATTTCCGAGAAATCTTTAAACAAAGTCATTTTGCGTGATGGAGACTTTCAAGGTATAATCTGAGGATGTGACAGTTCTTTCCCCACAGTTTTGCTGCTGATGTGATCTGAGGCACACGACATTAGTATTTACTCGGAAGAGAAGCCACTTGCTTAACCTGATCCCTCTGCGTGACCTGGTAACAAGGTTAAAAGTAGATTGCACGAGAAGGGGCCGCGCTAAGATTCACGGAACAGCCATCTCCTAATGCAATCACAGTTATTACGCGGGTGACTGTGACGTATGAGGACCAAACTTCGGTGTTAAGGATGCGCAAGTGAGCCAGAGAGGTGAGTTCTCTGCCCCCACTGAGCCGGTGGCCTAGTAGGAAGGACACATGAACGTAGCACAGAGAAGCCGTATGTTCAGAACTGTGCTGAGGGCTTTCATAGAAAGTTAGGAAGGGGGCATTAGCAGACATAACCCGCAAGACGTGTCTGGAGAACTGAGGGACAGCACAGGCCTCCTCGAGAAGTCCCTTTGGAGGAAAAGGCTCAAGCAATACGTAAGGGTCAGCGAGGTGAGGGATGTCACTGTGTGCTGGGGCATATGCCTGGGGGAGGCGAGGAGACGCACCCCAGGAAGAGGGGACAGCTGTGTCTGACGACACCGTGGGAAAGGGGAGAAGCTTGCAGTGAATACAAGGAACTAGTGCTAGAGCTCACGCAAGACATCGTTACAGTGTCAACTTAGTTGTGCCCGTGCAAATGGAGAAGAGTGGATGGGCCATACAGGACCTGGGAAGTGACAGGAAGTGAAGGGGGAAGATTCCCAGGTTTGGCACATGGGTAAACCTTGGACGGGATGGAGGGGCCGTTTACTGAGACGGGAAACACAGCAAAAGGCACACAGGGCCAAAAAAGTTCTAAAGGAAAACTATCAGCATAGCTATGTCGGCGCACACACACGCGTGCACACACAGACTATGATTTTGCTTGGAAAACAGAGTTAGAAGAATATTATTTGCAAAGAGAATCAATCAGTCCTAGAATGTCAAAATAACTGTAGCGACACAACCTGCTTAAGGGTCCTTTAACAAATATTTACGAGTAACTTGCTTCTTAAAGTGCTGTTCTAATGGAGGTATTTGTTTAAAATGTCTCTAGAACACTCTGAAGTACTCCCAGATTAAAAGAAAATACGAAAGGTCTTTAAGACCCTGTGTCAGATACCAGCTTTCCGGGAGAAAGGGACCTGGTCTTGCCCGTCTCCGAGAGGAATGGCGGATGTCACCTGAAAAAGTTAAGATTGCTCTGACCAATTCACATTTTTAGCTGCCCTAGGGATGTAGCTCCCGAAGATTGTCATCTGTTGAAAGTAGCACTTAGTCTGCAAAAGGGTGTCACGTAACCAGGTGCCTGTTTGACAACACGGCCAGGACTTGGAAAGTCTTTGGATGGTAGGTGGACTAGGTCCCTGGATTTGGGGCATGAGTTAAAAACAACAGGAAAAGCCGTAAAAACTTTACAACTTATAGGATCTTCATAGTTTCCGGAACACTTTCACCCTTGTAATCTTATCTGATTATAGCTGCTTCATTTCTCATGGGGAAAACACGACGATAAGCTAAAAACCCTATTAAAGGTACCGAATTCTGGAACACTGCAACTAATGTGCCCCCCTTAAAACTTGGAAAAAACAAGTAAGTTGAGGATAAATTAGAGACATTTTACTCCACACAGTGGATAGCAAACTGCCAAACCAAGAAACACTTTCTCCCAAGAAATAGCCCAGGCCAAAATTTATCTAAAAGACTGAAATAGATTAAAAGATGACACATCTACAGTGACTTATTAAGGGAAACCCAGGATTTCAAGAGCAAGGTCCCTAACATTAATGGTGGATGCCAAGGAAGATTTAAAACCTACTCTCCCACCACACAGCTGTTGGTGCCTCCATCGTCAATAGTTCCAGGCTAGATGGACAAAAGGTCTGCTCCAAATTGGCGATCCTTATGTTCTTATTATGCATCTTTCATCACTATGCTCTAGAAGAAGAAAGACCATCACCACCAACCAACATCTTCTCATTCTGGTGTCATCTAAAAATACCTGCAGACAGTATTACCCTGCAATTACCTCACACTCCTGCCCATCAGCCATAGCCACCTCCTACCTCCCGCTCACTAATAGCACAGTCCTGTATCACCTCCCACTCAGCCAAGCAACACTACTGTAGCTGCTTTAGATACACTCATATCTATATATATAGTCTCATATATAAATATATATTCAGACATATACTCATGTGCACACAAAAATGCTTTTACAAAAGAAAAAAGGGAAAGCTAGTTATGTGAAAGTAGCTGCACTTTGAAAAGTTAGTGTGACATGCCATTTGGGAAGTAGTTCCTGTTCTGTCTCGGCGTCAGTCTAGATGCATTTGCTAATCCCAGGCAGGAGAGCTATTTGGTTTTATTAACCCCTGATCCTTGAGCAGTTGGAGCCTCCATTTCCTGAACCTATTTCATTACACTTTATGCTTCCCCTCTTAACTATTATAGTAAAACACCATAAACTTAATATTTAAAGTATAATTTTTAGATCGGTCTGGTACATTGTTTATTTGGAGGATATTTTCATGGACATTGTACTCAGCCTTCAACAAACATCTATTCTACGACTCCTTCCCTTTCCCCCGTTTCCCTTTTATATTCTTATTATTTGGTAAACCACTGAGGCATCGGCATATCATTTAGAGACGGAAGGGAGTGGAACAGAGAGGACTCGGGAGCAGAAGCAGAAATGAGGTTGAAGAGATGCTTTGTTCTCTGAGAGCAGCAGCAGGCAGAACCACTATTAGCATGATCCGAGCAACCAGGGCGTGCAGCTGGGAGCAGGGATCCCGTGACTCTCCAGCTAATCTGCACCTAGCAACAAGCCCAAAGGAGCACCGTGGAGTAGCACCTAGGGCTGTGAGGAGTAGCTGAGATCACAGCTGGGGAAGCACTTGGAGGCTGAAAATGACATGGAAGGCAAGGGAAGGTTTTCCCTACGGCTGCATCACGTCACCTGCCCCATCGGCCAGCGCATGTAGAGCGGAGTGGGGAGAGAGCACTGGGGCCCTTGTCAGAAGCCCAGGCCTCACATCCTGACTGACACCAACTTGCTCAGCGACTTGGAGCAAATCTCTGTGGATATCTGAGCCTCAGATTTCCCCCATCTGGCAATCACTACCTCTCCCATCTGCCCTGCAAAGTTACTATAAACATCTAATTAGAATTGTAGGTGAAACGCTTCGGTAAGTACAGCAGAGCAGATAGCTGTGTGCTTATGACCGAAATACCCCACCTGGGTACCATCCATGTTCCCAAACTAAAAGAAGTCCTTGCCAGCCCCCTCGCCCTGACCTCGTCGATGATGCCATCTCAGTAGAACGTAAGCTCCGTGGGGGCAGGTATTTGGACCAGCGCTAGGCACAGAGTGAGCCGTCAGTAAATAGTCACCACGTCAAAGAAAAAAAAAAAACACAACAAATCTATTCAGTTGCCCGTTTGAGGGCAGGTCACCTGTGATGCACTCTTGTCCTTCGTTCTAATGCAACTAATAGATCACCTCCAAGTGGCTCTGACACCTGCCCGCCTCAGTCTCTGCCATTCAGTGATATGCTGGCAGATGTCTAACAGCCCCCTCTCAGGGAAACATTCCTGGCATTTGCCGATATTAGTGGTATAACAATTCCCACCATGGCCAATTTCAAGCCACCAGCATGATGACACGTTGAGGCAGAGAGGGATGCCTACAGTCAGCTCTCAGGGCTGGTACGAGCCAGCTCACATGGCTCCCACTGTCCTCACCCTAGTCAAGGTGCTCACCCCCACAAGGATGCCTTGGTTCCTGGATGGTCCTCATGGAAACCTCCCACCCCCATTCCCTGGAGCGTGATCTTTCAAACACACACATCTGATCATGTTGTCATCCTACTTGAAAACCTTCAATGCTCCCATCCCTCTTGCTTACACAATAAATGCCAAATACCTGGTGTGTGAGACAAGGCACTTCCTGCATATGCAGGCAGTACACTGGGATGCTCTTCGGAGCCTACCTGAATTCCAGCCACACCGAACGGCCTCTTCAACCCCTTAAGCATCCGTATCCCTCTCTATTTCTGCTCATGCTGTTCCCACTTCCCAGATAGGTGCTTCTCTTTCCTCTCCATCTGGAAGACCACCTACGTATCCTCTAGGCCCAAGTAAGAGATGATTTCCTCATCAAAGCTTTCTCTGATTATTACTTATTTCTTCCTTACCCTTCACTTACCTATTAGCCGAGGCAGAATAAATTTCTCACTCGTAGATCATCACATCATTATATCCATAGTCTTAGGATAACCAATACCAACTTTTCTTATAGTTATTTGCCTATTTCTCTCTTTTCTGCTGGTCCGTGAGCTCCTCTGAAGCAGGAGTGGTCTTTAATGAACTCTCAGCAGATGCTGAATCACTTAACCAGTGTCTTTCAAAGCATTGCTACTCGAGTGCTTTGCAGCAGGACTAGTAGTACGAACTTCACCTGGGACTTTGCTGGAAAAGCAGAATCTTAGACCTGCCCAGACCTAATAAGCAGAATTTGCACTTAAAAAATATTTTCATAAGCACATTAAAGCCTTAAAAAGCCATACTAAAGCTTGGATAGGCCCAAAGAAAGGCAACTCGAACCGAGGAAATACAGCAAAAGCACCATTCACAGGAAATTAATCTCCTAGCTTGGGTGAAATAGTTCAAAAGGATGAGATTACAGCAGTGGTTCTCGACTGAGGACAATTTCTCTCCCCTCTCCCCATCGGGGAGCATGTGACATCGTCTGGAGACATTTTTGGTTGTCACAGCTGGAGAAGTACTCCTGGCATCTAGTGAGCAGGGGTCAGAGATGCTGTTAAACATCCTATAATGCCCTGACAATGAGGAGCCCTCTAGTCCAAAATGTTAATAGTGCAAAGTTTGAAAACCCTGGAATAGATAGAGGAAAGACAGGAAGCTAGTGAAATTATACAGGCATGTAGTGATGAACCATTACTGGCGTTGGGGAGGTGTTAGGTCAGCTTGGAGAAAGATGAAAAATAGAGTTGCTCCTAAATAAATGAGCAGAATTTAGCAATGAAGGCCAAGAAAGAAGGAGGTAGAAGATAGCTCTCAGTTCTCGCTTTTGAGTAAATGGAAAAATGGCAGCAACACCGCCAATCCTAGAAGCAGCTGCCACTTCTCTTTTTAACAGAATAGATGCATGGAAGCAAGGCTCAGAGGGATTTAGGCAAGTCACAGGGATCTTGATTAAACTTATTAATTGAGCACCGAAGTCCCTAGAGCTGTGCCCTCTCACACATTTGACCTTATGTCATCCTCCAACAACAACCCTTAGAGTAGCGGTTGGTAGATTTTCCTGCCAAAGAAGCTGAGGTTAAGAGAAGTTGCCTAACTTGGTAAAGAAATAATTAGGCCCCAAACCCACACTTCTGACTCCCGAATCCAATGCAGTCTCCTCTCCAACAGACATAACAAATGGAATTCCATCAGTTGCCCCTGATTCATCACGGCAGGGCTGGCTATGTGAAAAGGCATTCAGAGGCATGTCCAGGCTCATCACCAAAGGACGTCATTATCAGTTAGAGATGGCTGCCGTGGAATGGAGGGAAGGCACGGGGGGCGCACGTGCTGCATATTTGGGGTGTTCATTCCATACTCGGTGAACTCAGAGTCAGACTGTAGACTCAGTCTTTCATTCATTATAAGGCCCAGACATACACTTTTGAAACCAAAATGATCACAGTTCTGACCATTAGTGAAGGTTTCATTGGTTGTAAGAAGAAATAGGGTATGGATTTTGTGATCTTATATGAACAACCTTCAACAATGAAAATGAACAGAAAAGAGGGTGCATTCAACACACATGTTAATGCCAATTAGTATTGACATTATTCATATTGAAAAATTTCTAATGTCATTGAACAAGCACAAAACTCCAATCTTGCCTGGTATTATAATATCCTATTCTTTAGAAGATCTCTTTTGTTAAAATAGAACCAAAATTATTTTTAGTATATGTCAATGCTGATGATTAGAAGATGAACCACCAATTGTAGGGCAAGGGAAGAGATGTGAGTCAACATAAAGGAAAGGGGAAAGTTGAAGATATTTTCTCTTTCTACACTCCCTTGTCACCATAAACTCGCACCCCAATTTCCTGCCTGACAATCCTTATTCATAGGTCAGAGCTAAACAAAAATTATATTTTCTCTTTGTCTCTTTCCTTGACCGTTCTGGATAGAATTAGTTTTTCTCGTCTGGCTCCTCATAGCACAGAATACAGACTTCTGCCAAATACACTACCTCAGTGAGTTATTTACATGTCTATATCTCTACCAGGGTATGACCTGCTTTAAGTCAGGGGCTGTTTTGATTCACTTTGTAGCCTTAGCGCATGGAGCCATGGAGCGACACCTGACTCCCAGCTGGTACTCAACAAATGCTTGTTGAATTCAATTAGCATAAAGTCAGTCCCAGCAAATGAGTGTTTTAAGTTGACTTTTTGCTGCATCTTTGCTCCTTTCACATGTACTTCATCCTTCTAAGCTGTTTGCATTGATCTACACTGTTTAAATTGTTTAGTGAAGAACAAAGAGAGATCTCTGGTCTCTTTCACTTAGCAGGACAATTTTAAGGTTCATTCACCTTGTAGCATGTATCAGTACTTCAGTTTGTTTGTTTGTTTTTTCTCTTTTTATGGCTGGATAATAATCCACTGTATGGGTATATCACATTTTTAAAATCTATCTGTCCGTCTGGTTGTTTCCATCTTTTTGGCTATTACAAATAGAGCTGTTATGAATATTCAAGTATAAATTTTGTTTGACCACCTGACTTCATTTATATGAATGTGCAGGGCAGACATATCTATAGAGACATAAAGCAGATTAGCAATGGCCAGGACCTTGGGGAAAGGAAGAATGAAGAGAGACTGTTTAATGGGTGCAGGATTTCTATTTGGGATGATGAGAAAGTCCTGGAACTAAATAATAATGTTGGTTCTGCAACATTGTAAGTTACTTAATGCCACTGTTTATATACTTTAGTTTTTAAATGGTAAATTTTATGTTGTGTTTTTTACCACAATAAAATACATATAATATGTATATTTTAAGAAACGGACAGAAAGACAACACAATTGAACCAGGATTAACTACCAGAAGCAAGACCCTTTCGTTCATGAAAAACATTCTTTCCTCACATCTGAAATTCCCCTAAATTTGCATGCAGAATCTGCAATATTATTTCCAATGTTGATGAAATCCTTTTCTATTGCTTCTGGTGGTTCAGTGCAACAATTCTGTAGAGTAATTTTATACTACATGGCAGGAACCATAACAGCGTTCATGTCATTTAAACTTGGAACACTTCTAAGAATTTATCTTAAGGAAATATTTCACAAGAATAATATAGCTACATGCATAAAAATATTTATTAGAAATATGCCCATAATAACTGAATGGAGGAAATCTTTGTCCAACAATAGAGAATTCTTATTTAACACATGCGACATCAACATGATAAAACATCTATGGGAAGTATTTAAATATTTCATGTTAAGGAAAAGGAACAGAGTACTAAGTTTTTACCTTCCTAGGAATAAAACTGATTTAAAATATATTCCAGTGATTGACATCAGAGAGTCGTATATTGGAATGGAAAGTGTAATAGGAATTAAAATGACTTATTTTTTTTTCCTTTTAAAAATTCCTTTACTATTTCTTCTATCATTCATTCATTCGAAAAGTATTGTTGAGCAACTACAATATGCCAGGCATTGTGCAAAGAGTTGTGGCCATGATGATGAAGATGAAAGTTAGGTTTCCTGCCTTCAGCAAGCTTTCACCCTAACAGAGAGGATGGAGCAAATAATTACAAGGTTAATTATTTAGCTGCAATTGTGACAAGTGGTATGAAGGAGATGTACCAGGAGTCTAAGAACATATACATGTTTCATTTGAGGTCTCTTGGATACTCAGTGTTAACATCTAGTAAACTGCTAAATATAGGTGTCTAGAGGTAATAAGGGATGGAGGAACTATCCATACAATGTGGGGGATTATTAGTCTTTTGATGGTTTAAGCCATGACAACTGCTGTGACTGCCTAGAAAAGAAGCACAGAGAAGCTAAGAAGTTTTACGAATAAGATCCTAAGGAATTTCAATAAACACAACCAGTCTAGAGTAGCTGTCAATAATAGGAATTCTGGAGCTGTATTATTTCCTACGTTCAAATCATCAGCTCTGAGAGTTACTTAACTTCTCTGTGTGTCAATTTTCTTATCTGTAAAGCAAAGATAACTTCTTGTCAGGTGTTATAAGGATTTATGGAGATAATATGCACAGAATGCTTAAAAGAATGCTGGGCACATATTATTAATAGCCACGTAGGCATTGGCTATGTGAAAGTCAGATATAAGATGAGAATCTCCCAGAGGATCCTAAAAAAGAGTAGCAATAAAAAATAAATTTATTAAAAAAAAAAAAGAATAGCCAGAGAAGTAGAAGGAAAAAGTAAGAAGGGTAAGATAAAAAGGCAGTGGGGAAAAAAAAGGCAGTGAGTAAGAGCGTCAAATACTGCTGAGAATTATATATAATGAGGAATGGACCAATGTGCATTTAATTTTTGTTACAGAGATGTTAGCAGAACAGAGGACGGGGGCACAAGGCTGGAGTCAGATAAGGAGGGAATTCTGATTTGCTATCTCCTTTTCCTAACAAAAGATATAATATTGTTGCTATCTTTTAAAGGAGATAAAGGAAAGTGGGGGATGGGCAAAATGAGCACAGGGTAGCCGGAGATACGGGCTTCCAGTTATGGGATGAGTAAGTCATGGAAATAAAAGGGGATATAGTCAATGATATTGTAATAGCATCGTGTGGTGACAGATGCTCACTTGTGGTGAGCACAGCACAGCCTATAGAGAAGCTGGATCACTACCTAAAACTAAAGTAGCGTGTGTGTCAACTATCCTTCAATTTAAAACTGAGAGAGAGAAAGGGGGAAGCAAAGAAAACTTCACAGAGTTACAAGTGACTTACATACCATCATTCTAGAATGTTGTGGCTCTGACTATATATTTACTTTTAGAGGGAGTTTTAGACTTCCATATATTTTCATGTTGTTAATTAGGGTCTTTTCATATCGGCTTTAAGAACTCCTTTCAGCACTTCATATAAGACAGGACTAGTGATGATGTTTGGGGACGTCGTTCCCCATTTCTCAAGGACGACTTACTGAGTTGGCGCTTTTGGTTGGCAGTTTTCCTCCTTCAGCACTTTGATCCCGTCATTCCATTCTCTCCTGGCCTGTAAGGTTTCTACTGAGAACTTCACTGATAATCTTACTGCAGTTCCTTTCTATGTAACTCGTTACTTTTTTCTTCCAGTTTCAAAATCCTCTCTTTGTCTTTGGCTTTTGACAGTTTGATTATACCGTGTTCCAGTGAAGACCTCTTTATGTTCAGTCTATTTGAAGTTCTTTGGATGTCATGGATCCACATGTTCATTTCCCTCCCTAGCTTTGGGGAGTTTTCTGTCATTATTCCTTTAACTAAGCTCTCGTTCTCTCTCTTCTCCTCTGCTCCTTTTGTAAAAAGCTTTCAGTTTTGTGAGATAAATAAGTTCTAGAGATCTACTATACAGCCTAGTGCCTGTAGCTAACGATACAGTATTGTACACTTAAAATTTGCCAAGAGGGTAGATTTATGTTAAGTATTCTTATCACACACACACACACACACACACACGTCATGATAATAATAATAAGGAGATAGGCAGAAACTTTCAGAGGTGATGGCTATGTTTATGTCCTTGATGGTGGTGAGGGTTTTGTAGATGTACACATTTTCCAAACTCATTGACTTGTATACATTAGATATGTACCTATTTAGCATGTTAATCATACCTCTATAAAGTGGTTTAAAATGAAAACAAAAATCACAAGGAGCATCTTACACAAAGTGCCAATATGGCCTCCAATCCCGATGTCTCCTAGACTACAACAGCGTGTAAGAAATTACTCTTCAGGTTGGTAACTGTGATGCTAACCTTTTCCTCTGTCACCAGACCTAAATGCAAAGGCTTAAATATTTCTAATACCTCCTTTAAAGGCCAGCCCCTTAATTGCTGTCCTGGCTCTTCCCTAAAGCCCTTACAATTCTGTTTGTTAGTGTCCAGCTGATTGAGTTACAGAGGAGCTGGCCAGATTTATCATCACAATTGCTCTCACTGTAATCGCATTTGGACCAAAATCTGACTAGAGTGAAAGTGTGAGAATTGAGACCTTTTTGTTAATAATGAGGAATGCATTTCTAGTTTGAAAAAGAAATGCTAACCATTGATTGCCAAGCAATAACATGAGAGTGGTAAATCATGGCTGTGATGGTGTGAGCAGTGGACAACACTCAGAGTAATGGTGTTTGAACCAAGAGGGGCTTTCAAATACCTTAGGATGAGCATCGCCGTAGGAAAGGTAGGAACTAGGAGCATGCAGTCCTGGGTCTATGGGTGGGACCTAAGGGCCCAAGCATCAGCAACATCAATGGGATAGGTCGAGGCGGGGAATCCAACATTCACAGATCAGACTAATTCTATCCACTGCAGAAATGGAGTTTAAAAAGGCAGTGAAGCCCAAGACCTGGTCCAAAATTTTCAAAGGGAAAGGAAGAGAGGAGGAAAGAAAATGGAAAGAGGGAGGAAGAGAGGAGAGGGAAAGAAAGGAGAAGAAAGGAATTGAAACTACAAAGAGCTTAGACTGGCTAGTAGCCTGAGCAGCAGAGAGCTGCTCGTTTATTATTTAACCGGTTTCCTCCTTTATGAAACGGGAGAGATGCTGATGACTACTTCAGAGGGTTGCTGGGGGAGAACTACACAGCAAAGGGAAAGCACCTGGCAGGCACGCACATCAGATGCTAGTCTTCTGCCCTCCTCAATGACAACCACTGCTCCAGCAGCTGCCTGGAGATTTTACGTTGCTATTTTTGTTGAGGCAGCCAGGCTTACCTGTTGGGTCTACCGAGAGAATAAATTTTAATTTTAGAGAAGACTTAACCCAGATAAGGAATTGGCTACACTGGCTTCAAAAAAAATCTAACAGTCTGCCTGACTTCCAGCCCCTGTGGCACTGGGCTCTCCTCAGCGAACAGCTCGTCCCCTTGCCCCCGGCACTTCCCTTGTACCACAGGCTAGTGGGAGGAATGCTGTCCTTACTTAGAGCCATCTTCAGAATCTCTGGATGAATAGCTTAGAATTCAACCTCTACATTATCCTGCTAATGATTATGCTCCAACCTTACAGGCACAGCCCTCCAAATCCATCCTAGTTTCACTCCTCTTACTCTTGGCTCCATAGGGTCTTAGGTGAACCAGTAGTTGTATTAGCTTTCTCGATACTCCTACGTCTCTCTTAGGCCACCTTGATCTACTGATGTCCATCCCGTGTTCTCTTACTCCTTCATCATGGCCGATTGGACCAGTGGCAGACACTTGCCCAAAACTGGTCCCTTACATTTCCTCTTCTCTGCGTTTGGAATCTAGAAACCAAAAAGCTGCTGTACTTGTTAGCAAGCCAGGCAGAGGGGTCTACAGAGCGGAAACTGCCAATTAGCAGAAATACAAACTAATTTGCAATAAATGAGTAGAAAGGATCAATCTACTGGGAGAGAAGATGAGAAATCTGCCTAGAGAAAGAGAGATGAGGGCCAGTGAGGCTCCAGAAACAAAGCAAGGACGGAGGGAGTGGATGGCTACAGATTTCCCAGATCTCTTGAGGCTTGGCTGTAATTCCAGCATTTTATTTATGGGTAAATTTTCCTATGACCACACAATGTGCTGCCTTGTTCTTAAGTTAGGTGAGTATATCTCTTTTGTTGGTATTATTTTTCAAGACACCAGGCCCAGAATCCTATATTTTCATCCGTCTTGAGGTAGAGCGTCTCCTGTCAGTGTCTCCTGCCCTAACTCCACCTCTTACCTGCCTACAGCAATTTCCTTCCAGAGGCAGCCGCTGCCTCCAGGTGAGAGGTTTGCATCTGTCTCCAGACCCTTTATTACAGAAGCTGCCCACCTCCTAGATTTACTACCGTCGTCTGCTGTATCTGTCATTCTCTCAAAAAGGCTACAGATGACAGAGGATGGCATCACATTTTTGAAATAAAATGGAAACTTCTGAGAGTTTGAAAACTCTCAGTATATAAACACACACATATACGTGCACTGTAAGTTTCCTGCTCAGGAGAGAAACGTTGAGATTTCCAAGACAGTGGCTATAGTTCTAATAATAGTTCTGCTGCATCCAAAATAATGTGACTTTGGACAATCACTGCCTAGCAAACATTCAGCTTCTTAATCTCAAAAACAGGAATATTTACCCATCCTACGATGTTACTAGTAGGACTAAATGAGAAAATGAGTATAAAAATATCCTGTGAACCATTCGGTGCTACACAACAATAAGGCACCACCATTTTCTCAGTAAGAAATAAACTTAAAGACCCAAGATCCAAATAAGGATCTCAAATAGTAAGACCAGTAAATTTGGAAACTTACACTTTTTATTGAGATATGACTGACAGAGAACATCGTATAAGGTGTGCAGCTTACTAATTTGATATAGTCATATATTGCAATGCGATCGTCGCGGCAGTGTGAGCTAACACTATCACGTCACGTAACTAGCATTTTCTTTTTGGAGTAAGAACAATTAAGATCTAGTCTCCTAGCAACTTTGAAGTTTATAATACATTATTGTTGACTATAATCACCATGCTGTGCCTTAGGTCTCCAAAACTGGTTTATCTTCTAGCTGCAGGTTTATCCCCTTAAACATCTCTCTGACCCCCTTACCTGCCAACCCCCGGTAACCACCATTCCACTCTCTGTTTCTGGGTTTGGCTTTTTTAGAATTCCACATAGAAGTGAGGTCATACAGGGTTTGTCTTTTTCTGTCTGGCTTTTCTCACTTCACATAATACCCTCAAGTTCCGTCTATGTTGTCACAAATGGCAAGGTTTCCTCCTTTCTTGTGGTTAAATAATATTCCATTGCATATATTAGAGAAACAATCTGTAGATGCTTAAGGGCACCACATTTGCTTTGCAAACAGCAGAGACTCCCACTCCCTTCATCTTCACAAAACCGCAGCTCAGTGACCTAGCTGCCACTGTTTTGCAGTATTCACCGAAATGAAGAGTAGGGAGAGAAATGGAGCTTCCGCACAGACACATGATGGTACTGAACCAAACAAACTATGTAAAAAAAAAAAAATTATAAAGCTTCATTAGGTGGTGATCTCTATGCCCTGTTCAGTTATTCATGCATTAATTCAACAAGAATTTTTTTAGTGGCTTAAAGCGATCTCAACTCCATAATAGGCATAATAAGGGAAAGAAGGAAATGATCCAGTTCTGGTCCTTAGAGAGCTTTTGCTCAGAATGAGAAAACAAGATGAATTCACTTTAATTCAGCATTCATTCAAACATGCATCACTCATACATTCAATCATTCAATCAACTAACATTAATCAAGGTTCTGCTCTGTGCTAAGAGTAAACTGCCTCAGCTAAAGTGATCTCTTAAAAACATCCCAGCTCCTATTCTCAAGCAGCTAGGTCTATTCAGGGACAGAGATAAAGAAATAATTACAGTTTCTTCTTTTTTTTCCTTGTTCCTTTCTTTCTCTCCTTCCTTCCCTCTTTTTTTTTTCTTTTTTCCTCTTTCCTCTTCATCTTTCTTCCTTTCCTTTTTCAATCTAACCACTATTTATATAGCCTCTACTATTGGACAAGCACTGGGCTCTGTCCTTGTAACCAACAGGACAGACAAGTGCAAGTATAGACTGTGATAGTTGACCTCCAAGTCGGCCCCAAGGATCCTTCCTTCCTGGCGTTCACACCCTTCCACACTTATCTGTGTAGCTATGATAGGATATCATGGAAATGATGGTTTGTGACTCTTCAAGATGGATCGTAAAGGACATTTTCACTTTTATCTTGCTCTCTCAGATCACTTGCTCTGAAGCCAGCTGCTCTTTGGAAAAGATACTCAAGCAGCTTATGGATCGGGCCACACAGCAAGATACCCCGGCCTCTTGCCAACCGCCAGCCGTAACTGGCTAGGTATGAGAGCGAGCTACCTTGGAAGTCGAACTTTCAGGCCCATTGAATCTTTTAGATGACTGCAGCCCCACCTGACATCTTGATGGAAACCTCGTGAAATGAGCCACATAATTACAAGTGTAGTAGTAGACACTTTATGAGATATATCATTGTGGAGATAGGAATGGAGTGCACACACAGAAGCATGTTAGTCAACCCAGCTGAGCAAAATTGAGGAATGTATCATCTAAAGAGGCAGACTTAGGTCTTGATAACTGACTTAGTGCCTGTCACATAGTGGGATAAAGACCCACGTAGATGAAGTATATGGTTGTGAGGAAACCTGGCAGCACGCAGTTGATAAGAGTGACCACTGGGTCTGAAAGGAGAGGAGATAAAATTGCTCCCTGGGTATTAAGCAATGAAATCCACATGTTATGAATTGGCGTTGAGATATCCAAAATGAACTGGTAAAGAATGAGTGACTCCCATCTCTACAGCAGGACTAAGACTATTAGCATAAGTGAAGAAACAATCATAGGATGTCACCGTATAATGAGTAAGGCAGCGAGAGGCCAGTGCCTATCCCAGTCTTGTCTACAAGGCTGGGGAGAGGGGGATGTGATAGGGCTACCACAAGTAACCTGTTCGCCTCAGTCTATCCCAGTAGTGGAGATAGTGGGGACAATGGTGGATGCAGCAAGATATCCAAACTTGAAGTTATAGAGCACATGAGAAGTATATAGCTTACTCCCTCACTTTGGTTCCTGTGCTCCTAAAAGAGTGATGTGTTTGTATAGGCTCTCTACTCCCGTGGAGAGTTAGAGATCTCACTGTAATTTAGTAAAGTGCCATTCTGGCTTCATACATCGAGTCACTGGGACTGTGGGTAGGAGCAGCAGCAACAACAGATTCTTGGACCTACAAGGATGTAAATCAGATTATGGCCTCCTTAGCCACCTGATTGGGTACGGGGCTGGACCTCTAAGTACATTCTTGCTTTTCCAAGCCTGGTAGCAAAAAGCATGAACTCTGGAACCAACATGTCTTGGATTTAAATCTAAGCTGTATATGAAACTGGGCAAGTTACTTAATCACTCTGTGCCTCAGTTTGTAAGCCATTCTGTGCCTTGTGTGTAAAACGATGATTGTACTTAGTGGTACAGACCTCTAGGGTTGTTATGCGGACTGAATAAGTTCATAAGAGACATAAAAGGCTGAATACGCTATCCGATTCCACATTTTTCTAGGCAAACTTTCTACAGTGGAAATTCCAGTAAGTGCAAGTAGCTCAATTCACTTCTAAGGTAAAAATGGGAAAAATAGAAGACAAATGATGAGAGGCCACATATGGAGGACCTTGGAATTTAGACCTGATTCTATAGGCAATTAAAGCCATTGAAAGATTAAAAACTGAAGATTGATGAAAGCTCATTGTTAGGTAGAGGGTGATTTACAAGGATTAAAAAAACAGAAGGCAGAGGAAGTAATCAGGTAATGGTGGCCATTGTCACATGAGATGGCAGTGGGGATTGAAAAAGTGTACAGATTTGAAAGCCACTTAGAAAACAGACATGTGGTCAGTTAGATATGGGGCTGAGGACAGGTCTGTGTCCCTGCTGTGCTTAAATACAAGCTGCTCGTCATAGAACCATACGCCAGTTGTGCCTCAGTTTACTCATCTTTAAACAAGGACGTTAACATATTATCTCACAAGATAATAGGACTCTTAAGGTGTCATTAAAATGTAAGGTGTGGATTACAAGCGTTTAGGCCTCATGTGCTTGGTATGATAAAGTCCTTAGAATATTGGTGGCACACAGAAGGTGCTCATGGGAACAAGATGAGCCTAGGATGCATCTTGGGTCATTGGCTGGTGTGAGTAGGTGGGCGGTAATATAAATAGATAAGGAAGGGAAGAAATAGGAGCAAATATTTCAAGATGATGACTATGAGGTCCTTAAGCTATCCAAGTGTACAGGTCTACTCTGTATATGTGTGTGTCTATCTGTCTGTCTTGTGTGCATGTGGGCTCGCATGTGTGCGTGCTCACTAGGGTCACACTGTGAAAAATCCTTTGTGTATACTCTGGTGCTTCAGAAGAGTTAGCTGTTATCGAAATAACAATTGCTATAAATAATACAGTTCACAGATGAAGCGAAGACCTTAATCAAGCAGTATATCAACCTCGTAAGATTATTATAATGCTTGAATAAGAGAGTATATATAAAGTATTTGCACAGTTGCCTGGCATCAGTAAGAACTTAGAAAATGTTCATCATTAACACTCTTACTATGGTTGTGTGGTTACTAATGTGCTTTGCCTAAGGTTAGACTGCTATTGAACAGCAGGACTGGGTAGGATTCTAGCCCAGGACCATTTGATTGCAAAGTAAAGGTCTAGAATCACTGTTAGTGTGTAGGGCTGGTCCCTAAATACAGATGGCTAGGAAGTAAGTACTCTGAAGGACGCACACAGACTGAACCATACAAAGACCTTAGAGTCTTCACAGTCGTAGCTGGACAATCTGCTTGAAAAGAAAAGTCTTCAGTGTGGGATGAAGATCGCCTTGACTAGAACAATGAATCATAAACTAGATTTTAAAATTCAGCTGGGGGAAGGGAGTTGGAAGAGGGCCCCGGGCAGGAAACTCAGGGTGAGCAGAGTCCTAAGGTGTGAAGGAGCAGGAGACATACAGATGATACAGAGAGGCTGTGCTAGAAAGTGTCGGATCCCCAAACAGATTTGCAGACCAGTTGGATGCTAACCTAACTGTTCGAATGCCCTACAATTAAGCCCAAGCACTGCCTCTAGGTTTGATTTGGAATGAAACTTTGTCAAAAGGAAAGCAGCCAGAGCTGTGTTTGCTTGGTGCTGCTTGCAGGAGTTACGCTCGTAAGAAATCGTGGGAGGTGCACATGGAACTCCCCACCCACCGGGGTTGATAATCCGAGCTAATTGTACACATTTCCAAAGCCTCCCGTGTGAGGAGGAAAAAATAAAAATGTTCTCTCAACATTTTTGAAGTTCATAAATGTGGCAAATGTTCAATAACTATATTTAACTCCTGTTGCATATTCGCTGGCTCTCGAAATATATTAAACCAACAATCTCATGCACTTGGCAGGAGAGACGCACTTCCCAGCTCCCTTGCCTTCCACCTTTCTAGGTGGCCACCCATGCCTACCACTGTTTTGAAGGCCTGGCTCAAGACCTCCCTTTTCTAAGCGTTGTTCCTAATCACGCGTGCCTCTCATTGAACTCTCCCACCCACTGCTTAGCATTTTGGTGTTGGAGGTGAGCAGGGTCCTGGGGGGCAAGTAGAAGCAATGGAAATATTGGAGGAAAGGATGCGGAGTGCCGAACATCCACAAGGCAGAGACTCGGAGACGAACAGATACTGCTCCCCTTTTATTTGCTCCTATTGAACCTTATCCATTGCTCTAGGTGTTTGCTCCTGAAACTGGGGTCCTTATACCGGAATCAGCATAAACACCTAGGTGCTTTTGTAAGAAGTTCAGACTCTTAGGTTCCACTCCAGGCCTACTGAATGAAAATCTTTGTTTGTACAAGATGCCCCAAGTGACCTTTATGCACATTAAAATTCTACAACCACTGTGCTAATGTAGACTTATTACGCTGCACGACAGTTGTTTATTTCCTTGCCTGCCTCTCCTTACACTGAGTTCCTCCAAGGATGAAATGCATTTTATGGATCCCTGTAGCCTAGCACCTAGCCCAGTGTCCAGGAAAAGTAGAAATAAAATAGCTACCACATAGTCCAGGCTTATTATTTGTCAGGTGCTGATTAGATAGATAGATAGATAGATATATGATAGATAACTAGATGATAGATAAATAGATGATAGATTGATAGATAGATGGTAGACAGATATATAGATAGGTAGATAGATGATAGATAGATAAATAGATAGATGATAGATAGTTGATAGATGATACATAGATGATGATAGATAGATAGATAGATAGATAGATGATAGATAGATGATAGATGATACATAGATGATAGATGATAAATAGATGATAGATAATAGATTGATAGATAGATGGTAGACAGATATATAGATAGGTAGATAGATAGACAGATGATAGATAGATAAATAGATGATAGATAGATGATAGATAGATAGATGAATGATAGATAGATATAGATAGATGGATAGATAGATAGATAGTAGATGTATAGATAGGTAGATAGATGATAGATAGATAAATAGATAGATGATAGATAGTTGATAGATGATACATAGATGATGATGATGATGATAGATGATAGATAGATAGATAGATAGATAGATAGATAGATAATAGATAGATAGATGATAGATGATAGATAAATAGATGATAGATGATTGATAGATGGTAGACATATAGATAGGTAGATAGATAGATGATAGATAGTTGATAGATGATAGATGATAGACAGATAGATGATAGATGGTAGATAGATGATAGATGATAGATGATAGATGATACAGAGATAGATGATAGATCATAGGTAGATAGTAGATAGGTGATAGATGATAGTTGATAGATGATAGATGATAGATAGATGATAGATAGATGGTAGATAGATAGATGATAAACAGATAGTAGATAGATGATAGGTAAGGTCGGGAGGCAGGGAGCCGTAGGAGGGCCTGGCGGGGGGGGTGCCTGCCTCCAGGGCCCCGCCCCTCAGCCCGGCTTGGCTCCCGTCCCTGGATGCGAAGCAGGTGCACAGGGAGCCCCACAGGAGGCCGTACCTCGACAGCCACCTGTGCGCCCCGGGGTGGGGGGAGGCGGCATCAGGGCCCGGGTGACCCGGACACGAGCCCCCCCAGCTGCCAGCAGCGCCCTTGCAGCCGCGAGCTCCCCTGCTCTAGAGGACCTGGGGACCCTCACGGGGACACGCGGATCCTCAGGAGGGCAACGTGCTGGCCACAGTTATTTAAAAACAAAACAAAACAAAACTTTCTTTTGCTATTTTAATTCCACAGACACTTCATTACTAATCGACCCTGGAGCTTTCAGTTTCTAGAAAACATACACACATTTCCTTTTTTTTTTTTTTCTTCTTTTTTTAAGTTCTTTGTGTGACTGCCTGGTTGGATTTACTGTAATTTTACTTGTTTGTTCTTGCCAAAGTGAGAGCAATTTAAAAGACTAGGAGGTCTAAGCGTAATATATCCGGCCACCGCGTTTCCCCTACCCTGACTGTCCTCCAGGAAAAAACATCACTCGGTTTTCCCACTACACATCTCTCCCTGAAATAAAGTCACAGGTGTGCTGTGGCCATTCAGCCAATATCTGTGACACTCGGATATTTCCAAGGCAACCTTCAGGGGGCCATAACTTGACAAATCTAGAAAGTACTATAGATAGCTGCAACTTGTAAATGATTTGAGAACAAAGATCAAATCATTTACAAGTTGCAGCACAAACACAGACACATAGATCAATGGAACAGAATAGAGAATCCGGAAGTGGACCCTCAACTTTATGGTCAACTAATATTGGACAAAGCAGGAAAGACTATCCATTGGAAGAAAGACAGTCTCTTCAATAAGTGGTGCTGGGAACATTGGACATCCACATGCAGAAGAATGAAACTGGACCACTCTCTTACACCAGACACAAAGATAAACTCAAAATGGATGAAAGATCTTAATGTGAGACAAAATTCCATCAAAATCCTAGAGGAGAACACAGGCAACACCCTTTTTGAACTTGGCCACAGCAACTTCTTGCAAGATGCATCCATGAAGGCAAGAGAAACAAAAGCAAAAATGAACTATTGGGACTTCATCAAGACAAAAAGCTTCTGCAGCATAAGAAACCGTCAACAAAACTCAAAGACAACCTACAGAATGGGAGAAGATATTTACAGATGACGTATCAGATAAAGGGCTAGTATCCAGGATCTATAAAAAACTTATTAAACTCAACAGCAAAGAAACAAACAATCCAAATCATGAAATGGGCAAAAGACATGAAGAGAAATCTCACAGAGGAAGACATGGACATGGCCAACATGCACGTGAGAAAATGCTCTGCATCACTTGCCATCAGGGAAATACAAATCAGAACCACAATGAGATCCCACCTCCCACCAGTGAGAATGGGGAAAATTAACAAGGCAGGAAACCACAAATGTTGAAGAGGATGCAGAGAAAGGGGGACCCTCCTGCACTGTTGGTGGGAATGTGACCTGGTGCAGCCACTCTGGAAAACTGTGTGGAGGTTCCTCAAAGAGTTAAAAATAGACCTGCCCTATGACCCAGCAATTGCGCTGCTGGGGATTTACCCCAAAGATACAGATGCAGTGAAATGCCGGGACACCTGCACCCCGATGTTTCTAGCAGCAATGGCCACAATAGCCAAACTGTGGAAGGAGCCTCGGTGTCCATTGAAAGATGATGGATAAAGAAGCTGTGGTCTCTGTATCCAATGGAATATTCCTCAGCCATTAGAAATGACAAATACCCACCATTTGCTTCAACGTGGATGGACCTGGAGGGTCCTATGCTGAGTGAAATAAGTCAATCGGAGAAGGACAAACTTATAGTCTCATTCATTTGGGGAATATAAATAATAGTGAAAGGGAATAAAGGGGAAGGGAGAAAAAATGTGTGGGAAATATCAGAAAGGGAGACAGAACATAAAGACTCCTAACTCTGGGAAACGAACTAGGGGTGGTGGAAGGGGAGGAGGGCGGGGGGTGGGGGTGACTGGGTGACGGGCACTGATGGGGGCACTTGATGGGATGAGCACCGGGGGTTACTCTATATGTTGGCAAATTGAACACCAATAAAAATTTTTTTTTTTAAATCTCAAAAAGCAGAATGGGGTGGAGTAGTTAGGGGTAAGGGAAATAGGTAACAACTACAAAATTATTTTTTCCTAAATAAACCAGAATCTGCTTGATGACTACTTTTATCCTTTCTCAAAAACAATCTAGTGATTTATATGTTTGAGTTCTTCAAGGCTAATCAAAGGCTTTATCCTAGAAGGCAATTTTCTTGATTGGCAGAAAATAAAGCTATTCATTACATAAAGCAAGAGGGCTGGCAATACATTTTAGCTCAGTTTACTTTCTATGCTAATATCAAAATATGTGAAATTAAGCATTTAGTCAACAACAACAACAACAAAATACCACACTGGAATTATTAAATCGGTTATCAAAATGACTCCAAAAAAGGAAACCATTTTTATTTAGATTTCTTGAACTCTGATGTCCAGTTTGAGAGTGGAGTCCTCAGCACTGATTGCATTGTTCAGGCAAAGAATGACCGTGGAGTCAAGAAGAGAAAAAGCAACAGGTTTCCCACTTCTGTCAAAATAAAAGCCAAGTTTAACATAAACACATTTTCCCTAGACGTGATCCACAGAATGTCTCCTTTGAGATGTTATTTGGAGACAATAAGACATCACTTTGAACAAATACAATTTTAATTTATGAAAGAACTTTCACAAAGGCATAATGGGATCTACTCTGCTTGTGACCACCGGGACACGACCAGTTTGAGGAATTTGGAGAATCTGGTGTGTTGAAGAGCCATCAGGCATATTTTATTAATTCTAGGCATCGCAATTTTTGGTCCTTAGTTTTGTTTAAAAAACAAACACATACACACCCAGATTGTAAATTTTGATTCTTTTGGCGTTATGTAGAATAGAGAGGATCACCAGAATTCATGTTCCATTCTGTTTTCCCCAGTGATTGACAGGTCCTGAGAATGAAGTCATGTTAATATGTAGCTTCAGACTGTTCTGGAGTCAACTTGAGGGTGATGCCCAAGTGGTTAGAGTAGGTAGGAGAGAGCAATTTTGTACAACCCATTGGTTGACAATGGACTAATGTGAAGAGGTTCCTTGGAAATCCACCAGGATAATGGGAAAATGGAATATCAACAAAGTTATCTTGACATGTGACACCGAGACACAGCTGCTAGAAACCCAGATACTTGTCCTCTCTGAAGATCTGACAAAGAAATCACCACCAGGCACTTACAATGTGCCAGACACTGTTCTACACTCTTATCCCCATGAATTTATCAAATCCTTTCAATAAGCCTGAAAGGAAGAAATTATTATTCTGATGTTACTTGTGAGTTAGAAAAGTAATTCACCAGTCATAGGTGGTAAATATCTCAAATCCACTTTGAGGAATGTACATATGTGTGTGCGTTTGTGTGTGTAAATGGACATGGGGGGGCTGTTTATACAGCTTCCTAGAAGTCCCTTACAAGTGTTTCTCTTGATAAGAAACCAGCTTTATGGCAATTTTTAACATTTTTAAAACTTATTTTAAATATATTAGCTCAGGAAAAGAATTCTCTAGCTGCTTCACTGTTAAAAAAATAATAATAACTGAGGGACATCTGGGTGGCTCAGTTGTTTGAGTGTCTGACTTGATTTCAGCTCAGATCTTTACCTCAGGGTTGTTAGTTCAAGCCCCACATTGGGCTTCATATTGGGCATGGAGCCTACATAAAATTAATAATAATAATAATAAATAATAAATAATAATAATTGAAATTTATCTTCAATCTATTTTATAACTTACCATATTTTCTACACTTTTTAATTTATACTTTTAAATAGGGAAGAGAGAGTACCTGGGTAAGGGAATGCACCCATAGCACCCATAGAGTCCCAACAAAAAAAAAATATATATATATATTAGATGGGAAACCAATAATAATTGAGACTTTGTAATGAGGCAAACCTAGGTTCTAGTTAACTCTGCCCTTCATGTCTTAGGAGCCCTGCTGAAGGTTATTAACCTCTCTGAGCATTACTGTCCTCATCTACAAAATGAGCAAAAATATTTACTCATGGAATGATTGTAAGAATTAACTGAGGAAACGATATAATTTAAAGACTTGGCATTGTGTTGTTGCTTGACATATGTTTATTCTCTCCTTTATTGCTTGGTGGGTCTGTTTGTTCATTTGACTGTTTGTTTTGGATCCAGTGGCTGACAGGTCCCAGGACAAGACCTAAGAAATGGTTCTCAGAGAAACCCTAACAGGTCCATACCCCACTCTGCCTTAGCTGAGCTCCAAGTCCAGATTGTCCCCCAAGAGAGCAGAAATCCCTGGGAATTTAGAGATTCATAATATATGTTCTAATTTCTGGTAACCTCATAACAGCATCTTGAATTTTATACAAAGGTCTGTTAGTGGGCTTGATAAATTTTGGAGTTTGAATGATTGGAAATAATTTTGTCAAAGATTTAACCCTTCGCCACATGAGATGAGAAGGTTAACCCTCTTTTTTTATGTTAGCATTGTAATCATTATTATCATTATTATTATTAAAAGTAAGTGGGCAATAATAAATAGAAAATACCTTTTTAAAATCAATTTGTACTCACAATCTGAAATTGATAAGAATCCATTCACGGTCTAAAGGGAAAATCTTACATATCTGATGATATAGTGTCATGGATGCTTCAAGGATCAGTTCTTCATGTTTAGTTCCACATTACAGATTAATATTTTGGGCCAGTGCAAGAGTATTTATTTATCTCTTAAATATACTGGGATCTTCCTCATTACTGTCCTAACATACGGCCACACTCGGTCAAACAGAGAGGTTATGGAAAACTAAAAATAAAGAATCCATTTTCCAAAGTAACACAATGAGTTCCTGAAACTTAGGGGATACTGCTCAGTCATTCTTCCATTCAGTCATTTGAGAAGTAATAATCAGAGTTTCTCAAAAATGGCACTATTGGCATCTTGGACCAGATGATTCTTTGTTGTAGGGACTATGCTGTGCACTCTAGTGTATTTAGCCCTGGCCCTTACCACTAATCCCAGTGACACCTCTTTTCCCAGTCTGACAACCCAAAACACCCCTGGGCTTTGACAACTGTCCTGTAGGAAGAAGTTGGGGACAAAATTGCACCTGGCTGGGAACCCTCCTACTCTAGATCCACATACCAATAAGTAACTGACATCAGTGAAAGCTCCCTATACTATTCTTGGTCCAAGTCACCCAAATTTCCTGGTTCGAAAATGAATTCCAGGCTATTTTTGGTTTCCTGGAAAAGTTTATGACACAACATTTTCACTGAATTCAAATAAGGTCACACGTACACACTTGTGAAATTCAAACCTTTCCTAAGCAACTAATTAGTTTCAGAGGGGGGAAAAAAGAGTATTAAATTCAATTGCTTGGGAGGCTTTGATATCTATCAGATCCATTAATGAACACAGTTTAAAGGGCAGTGGTGCATACAATATGGCTTTTGCAGGAGGCATCATAGAAAGGCAAGTATCTTGTGACCACTGGAGAAATTGTTTTGTCCACCCATACAATTCTATATTAATCCGTGTACATCTTTCACCTGGGTTCCAGAAGTTTCACACAACTTAACGTGTGCTATCAGTCATCTGAAACCAAAACAAAGAAACAAAAGCAGAACAGAACACCTTCGGAAAATCCCTCCATCATTTAGGATCATTTAAGTGTGAGGTATATAAAGTGAGTTTTCTCTCAAATGTCAACTCACATTAATTAGTAGTGGCTGCCTGGAGCGCTGGGTTCAGAAAAGCTCCAAGACCACACCCGTTAGCAGGAACGAAAGTCATGTTTGACTAGTGACATCCATTCTGTCCACTGAATAGAAGATTAAATTTTATATGCCTGCTTTTTGCCATCCTTGATCCAGATACCTTTCTCATGATAGTGTCCATTATTTACATAGACTGGTTAGCTGCTTACCTGGTTTCTAGGAATAGACTTGTATCTAACTCTTCAATATTATAGATGTTATCCTACTTGTTTCTACTGAACAATTTATAAGAATATGATTTTTTTTTCTTATATGTTATGTGAGGATCAAGTAAAACTAAAGTTCATATCTCAAGAGAATCATTAAGAGTAGGATAAGGCTTCTCTCAAGATTTACTGATCTTTGTTTTTCATTTTAGATACTGGTATAACCTAAGGATAGAGACAATGCTATTAAAATAATTTCTAGGTTCTTCTAGGTTAGCAATGTTTTATTGGAGTCTTCATAACCATCCCTCCATTTAAATACTTACCTACTAATTTATTCATTTAGTAAATATTTAAGGTCATAAGTATACAAGTAAGATACCATATAATTATGTTAGACATGAACTCTTCCCACAAGAACCTTAAAATCTGGCAGAGGAAATAAGAAAGCAGACATTGTAAGGTTGGAAAAGATAAAATGATAAATACTACTGCAGAAATTTTATTTTTTTTAAATTATAGGAAGACCTGAAAAGTTGAGATTCATTTCCAGGTGGGAAATCAGCAAAGAGATTGCCTTTGAGTGAGCCCTAAGGTATCAGTAAAATTATACTGGCAGAGATGGAGGACATGGTAGCAAAGAAGACATTAATAAAAGGACAGAAGGGGATAGTTCTGGGGCATAGATAAAAAACAGCAAGCAGCTCAGTTTGAATGGAACACAGTATTAAAAAGGAAGTAGCAGGAAATAAATTTGGAAAGATAGAGTAGACTCAGACCTACACTGAGTCAAATATCAGAGTAGATACACATGATGAAATTCCAATTATACTTAATTGGAAGAGAGAGTTGGGTCATAATCTCTCTCTTTTTTTTTTTTTTTGTATTTATGTCTCATGAACATGATTCAGTTGTTAGAAGAATGGGCTGTTTGCCTGCTTACCAAAGGAGGCCAAGCATCCTCCACTATACTGACAATAGTATTATTTTTATAAAGTGGGAGTGAGAGGACCCCTGGGTGGCTCAGCGGTTGGGCACCTGCCTTCGGCCCAGGGCGTGATCCTGGAGTCCGGGGATTGAGTCCCACATGGGGTCCCCGCAGGGAGCCTGCTTCTCCCTCTGCCTGTGTCTCTGCCTCTCTGTGTCTCTCATGAATAAATAAATCTTTAAAAAAATAATAAAAATAAATAAAGTGGGAGTGGCCTTAAGAAAAGAATGGATTCTTTTAGCTAATTACCAGACATATTATTTTTAAATATACTATATAAAACTAGAAATCATTTTATTTGACATTTATTCTCTCATTTTAAATACAGACTTAAATGTTAAATAACTCTATACAACAGGACAGTTTTTCAGTTAGCTGGGGGGACATTTGCAGTCTGTTCTTAAAAAATGGTAGAACTAATTTGAATATTCTTCAGGGGATATACTGGGGTAATTTTACAACCAAAGCAGCTAGAAGATAAAAAAGCAATAACTACCATGATTGAGAGCTTAGTATATGACAGACATTGTGTAAATTTTTATTTAATTATTCATTCCATAAATATTACTGGAACAGCTACTCTATAGATGTGGTGCTAAGCACTGGGGATAGAATGACTGGCAAAGACAAAGAGCCTAGATTCCGCTAAGTGAATTAATTGAATGATCACAGCAATAATATGTAATTACAAATTGACAGAGCTATAAAGGAACAATAACAACATACTGAGAAAACACATTAAAATCGAATCTGACATAGGCTATAAGGTAAAAAGAAAGGCTGAATCATGATGGCCACTAAATGAAAGTAGAATGGGCAAAGGAAAAAGCATTCTCATCAAAGGAAACACAAAATCTCTGAGGCAGTGAAGAGCATGGCATGTTAGAAGAACTCAAGGAAAGACTGTGTGTTGGAGAACAGAGAGAGGGAGGAAGAAGAATGCATGGCGAGAGATAGGCAAGGTGAGATAAAGTATGGATTTGGGCATAAATCTATGAGCAAAGAAAAAACAGTGAAAATTTTAGAGATTGGGGGGTTTAGAAGGAAATCTGATCAGATTTTCATTGCAAGCATATTACTTTCACTGCAATGTGGAAATAGGGAAAAAGAAGGCAAAGGTGCAGGTGTGAATTCTCCTTTCAAGACAGTTATAGTGACCCGGGTAAGAGCTGAGGGTCTATAGTAAGGAGAGGGTTAAGGAGACATTAAGGGAAAAGATGGAGAGAGGTAAATAGCTCCGGTATGTGGTGACACTGGCAGAACCCAGGGGTTGGGAAAGGTGGAGGAGGTGAGACAAGGCATGGATTGGGTTATAAATCTAGGAACAAGGAGAAGACAGTGAAATGTTTAGTAAGCATTCAATAAATATTGAAAATATTAAAAAATAAATATTATTATTATTACTATTAGTAGTACTCCTTATTTATAAGATCTGGGTCTTGCTGACTTCTAGGTTGTTCCCTTATTGGTACCATCACCCCTCTCAGAAATCCCTTGCTCTTTATTCCTCTATCCATCCATCCGTTTTTTTATTCAAAGCCCAGTTTAGGACTTACTAACTCAGAAAATCCTCTGCCAGAAGAATCTCATATTTTAATTCCTTTAACAAATACATGTATCTTCCTGTTCTAAGTGCTGAGTCTTCAGTCAACAGAACATAAAATTGTTACTCTCATAGATCTTACAATCTAGTGAAGAAAAACAGACACTAGATCAATAAACATATAAATATATGACGTCATTTGCTGTGCAGTTTAAATGCTGTTTGAAAAATAAACACTGTAAAAGGTACAGAGAATTGTGGTGGAATGGGGTGATGCTTATCTACAGTAGTCAAGGGAGGTCTCTTGATGAACTGACATTTGAGTAAACAACCAAATGAAGCTACGGGGTAGGACAAGTGGAGAGGCAGATGATGTAGTCCGCATGCTTGGTTCAAGGAGCAGCAAGGTGGTCGGCTGCTTGAAATAACAAGGAAAAGAGAAAGAGGTTGGAGGTGAGGTCAGGGATACAGGCAAAGCCAAAGGATGGGCCAAGGAGGATGGTGAAAGCTATTCTGAGTAACATGGGAAGCCGTTGGAGTATTTTAAGAGAAGAGGGATGTAATCTGAGTTATGTTTTATATTTAAAATACGATCACCCTGGTTGCAGTAGGTATAAAAGGCAATAGGAGAGAAAGGGTATAAACAGGGTTGTACAGCATCCAGGGAAAAAACGGTTCCCAGAAAGATGACATTGGTAGTGGTGAGAGATGGGCGGATCCTGGATACATTTCAAAGATCCAGACCTATCTGTTAATAGATTAGATGAATATTAGATGTATGGTGTGAAAGAAAGGAAGACAATTGGATTGCACCATGGTTGGGGCCTGAGCAGCCAAAAAAAATGGGTAAAAAAATGGGTATCGATGTACTGAGATGAGGAGATTGAGAGAGGGCAAAGGAAGCGTTCAGTTGTCAGTAACATTAAGACAGAGATGGCTATTAGATGGAAGTGTCGATGCCCAAGAGGTGGCTGGAGAGAAGTGACAGGAATTCAGGGGAGAAGTCAGGGTTGAATATACAAATGCGGGAGTCATCACCCTAAAGGTAGCATTTATCACCAAAGACTTATATGATCAACTTGACCGAATGCGACCAAGAAGAGGTCAGCGGAGCAAGTCCTGAGGCACCCAGCACCTGGAGCCGGGGAAGAATAGGCGCAAAGGAGACAGAAGCAGGAAAAGGGCTAAAGAGAGCGGCGTCCTGGAAAACATGTTTCAAGAAGTAGGCAGCAATTAATTTTTTCAAATGCTAGTGATGACAAAAGAAATAAATAATTCCATGTCTGAGTGCCTCACATTTAGGTGTCATTTTTCTATATCATTTTTTTTTTACTAGCTCATAGAGAATCAATTCCAAGGCTCACGTCTGGCAACCATTGGGCCACGTTTTATCTACAAATATATTTTGTTTGGCCAGCTCAGACTTTGTTTTGAAAAATTTAATTTTAAAGGCTTTATGTTGGTCATGTGCTCTGTAGTCAGCTAAAGATCTTGATGTTTTGTTTAAAACAGTTGTATGTTCCTGGGTCTTGCAGGCATTTATGGTGATGATATCACACACGCACCACAATACAGTAATTATTGGACTTACACTTACCTCCCATAAGGTTAATTCCAAGGTATATCCTTTGAAATTTCCCGTTCCTCCTAGTTCTGTGTCTATGGCAGGGAGAGTTACGGACTCCACGAGTATTCTATGTTCTAATTCTGGCACTTTAAATATGTTACCTTACCTGACAAAAGGAACCTCGTTGATGTTAAGGTTAATTGGTTGACCTTAAAATAGGGAGATTATCCTGGATTATCCAGTGGGCCCAATGTAATCACATGAGCACACAAAAGGATATGAGGAAAGCAGAAAGTGCAGTCAGAGAGCTGTGAAGTATCAGAAGAATATGCTATTGCTGGCTTGAAGATGAAGAGGGCTACATGACAAGGAAAAGGGGACCCCAGACCTACAACAACAAAAAAATCTGTATTATGGCAACAATTTGAATGAACTTGGCAGAAGGTTGTGCCCCAAACTCCAGAAAGGAAAGTGAGTCCTGCTAATACTTTGATTTCAGCCTTTGAGACTCTGAGAATCCAGATAGGTTGCTGGATACTGGACTTCTTTTTTTTTTTTAAGATTTTATTTATTTATTCATGAGAAACACAGAGAGAGAGGCAGAGGCACAGGCAGAGGGAGAAGCAGGCTCCCTGCAGGGAATCCGACGCAGGACTCGATCCCGGGATTCCAGGATCACGCCCTGGGCCGAAGGGCAAGCACTCAACCACTGAGCCACCCAGGCGTCCCTGGATACTGGACTTCTGACGTACAGAGATATGAGATAATAAATGTATGCTATTTGAAGCCACTGAGTGTGTGGTAATTTGTTACACATTAACAGAACACCAAGGATATAAAACAGTGTCCTTAATAAAGTATTAATATTGAAGTATATCCATGGTTCTCCCAAATCCATCCTTTCCCAGAAAGACTTCTTAGATCATTCTACCTGATTTTCATCCTCTAAATTCAGAGCTCTTATCTGTACCTTCTAAAAACATATCTGTTGTTTGTCTTGCTTGGCTTTTTAATTCTCACGTCACTTATATTTTCATGTGTCTTTTTATAACTACTATTAAGCAGACTGAAAGTTTCTTGAAAACAGGGAATAGGTCTTTGATCCTCAAAATCAACTTCTGAAAATCTGATTTGGTCAGGTCACTGTAGTACTTAAATTACTGCATGACTTTCAGTTGTCATTAGCACAAACCAAGTTTTCTGGGAGTAACCAGCAGAGACAGTAGAGCAGGATCTGGGCCCCTCCTACCTCCCTAGTTCCAACTTGTAAGACATCATGGAACCCTCCCGTTGGATCTCCAGCCACAGTGGCCTCGTCTCAATCTCTCTGATTGACTTTGCTTTCTCCAGTTCCGAGTCTTGGCCTATGCTGTCTTCCCTATCCCTGGAGCCCTCTTCCCTCTCTTCTGTGCTTGGTAGATTCCAATTCCTCCTTTAAATCTTAACTCAACGGTCACTACTTCCTTTCCTCATGTCTTTTACTAGGCCCTGAGTTTTTTTATAGGTTCTCACAGTATCACTCCTTCCTTACTATAGTTGCAATTTAACACCTGAATCCTAGATAATCTGATTAATGTCATACCACCCACCAATAAATTCTAAGATGGCAGAGACCATGACCATTTTTGTCCTCTTGTGTATATCCAGTACCTAACAGAGTGCCTGACACATAACAGTTGTTTTAAGAAATTATTTCTTTTTTTTAAAGATTTTATTTATTTATTCATGAGAGACAGAGAGAGAGAGAGAGAGGCAGAGACACAGGCAGAGGGAGAAGCAGGCTCCATGCAGGGAGTCCAGTGTGGAACTCAATCCCGGGTCTCCAGGATCATGCCCTAGGCCAAAGGCGTCACTAAACCGCTGAGCCACCTGGGCTGCCCTAAGAAATTATATCATAAATAACCGTGTACATAAGTGTGGTGGAATAATGTCATCCCCTCAAGACAGTCAGGCTCTAATCCCTGAAACCTGAGAATATATTAGATTCTATGGCAAAGGGCTATTAAACTTGTTTATTAGCTGACCTCAAATAAATAGATTATCCTGGTTAGGGCTGCCTGGGTAGCTCAGTTAGTTAAGTGTCTGACTCTTGATTTTGGCTCAGGTCATGATCTCAAGGTTGTGAGATTGAGCCCTCACAGCCCCACTCTGTACTGAGTGTGGAGCCTGCTCAAGATCTCTCTCTCCCTCTGCCCCTCTCCCATCCTCTCTCTCTCTTTCTCTCTCTAATAGGACAAAAAGATTATCCTGGTTTATCTGGGTGGTTCCATGTAATTACAGGGTCCTTGAAAGTAGAAGAGGGAGGCAGTAAAAAGAATCAGTCAGAGAAAGATGTCACTAGACAAGTCATGAACAGAGATGCAATGGTGTTGGCTTTGAAAAATGGAGAAAGAGGTGGGAGCTTGGGAAGATGGCAGAGTAAGAGGGCCCTGAGCTCACTCAATCCCACGTTACAACTAGGTACCATCCACATCCAAGTCAATAAACCAAAGAGTGACTAAAGACTGGCAGACGAACTCTACAACTACATACAGAGAAGCTGCATCTGAAAGGTTGAGAAGGTCAAAAAGGTGGAAGGAGGCTGCCCACAGGAAGGAGGGAGCTGTGCATACAGAGAAGGCATAGAAATGGGCCTTGGCGACAGGGTACTTACACAAGGAAGACTAATCCCCATAACATTTGGGCTTAAAAACCAAAGGGGCTGAATTCCATGAAGTTGTAAAACCAGTGGGACTTGGAGCCTGGAGTTTTAAAAGTCAGCTGACTCAGCAGAGGGTGAATCAAGAAAGTGAGTGATAGCTGGGTGACTGCCTTTAAAGAGGCAGTCTGCACAGAAAGGTGACATAGAAATGGCAGTTTATACAACACTGTGGGCAAATGAGAGACAGATCTGTTCCTATTGATTTCAGACCATGTTGGAGAACTTTTCCAAAAACAAGGAGCTAGAAAGCACCATTTTCCTCCCTTACCTCCTAGCATAAACACAGAGCCACCTGCAGGAAGCAGGATTGCAGACACTTGCTAGCTAACCAGCTAGCAGTGCACTATGCCACAAGTCCTCTTGAGGTTTCACCCCTTTACCCTGGGCTCAGGGAAAATTTTGTTAAAGCTGTGCATGTGCCCCATCCAGCATCATGCCATGACCAGCCACTATGCCCTGCTGCCATTACATGATGTGCCCAGCCATATGCCCCTGACTGCCTCAGTGTGCAGCCCCAGCCACCACAATGCTTTGGAGAATCTGACATACAACTAGTAGCTCAGCACAAATTTTGCTACAACCATCACTCCACTCTCAAATTCTCTGCCAGGCAGGCCACCCCTAAGATACCTTCGAGGTGGCCTGCCTGGCTCCCACTAACACCACAGAGAGCAGGCACAGCCCACAACACAGACAGAGTCAGTGCAAATAGCTGCACTGAAAGGAGAAGTGACTCAGATAAAACAGCAGGGCATAAGTAACACACATAGGATACTCTCCTGAAGTGCCAGGTTCTGGTGAAGAGGGGACAGGACTACTTCCTCATAAACTTACTACTTTCAAGAGCAGAAGACATAGCTGACTTTCTTAACACAGAGAAAGAGACACAGATAGGCAGACAAAATGAGGAGACAGATAAATTTATTCCAAAAGAAAAAATAGGACAAGACCATGGCCAGAGATCTAAGCAAAAAAGTAACAAGATAAAGTAACAAGCCTGATAATGTAAAGCAATGATCATAAGGATACTCACAGGACTTGAGAAAAGAATGGAGGACATGAGTGAGACCCTTAACACAGGGATAAGGAATAACATAACAAAGATAAAGGGCTCAATAAATGAAATGAGAAACATGCTTGACAGAGTGAACAGCAGGATGAAAGAAGCAGAGTAACAAATTAGTGATCCAGAAGGCAGAGTAATAGAAAGTAATCAACTGGACAAAAGAGAGAAAAAAAAGAATTCTGGAACATGAGAATAGACTTTGGGAACTCAGTGACATCATCAAACTTAATAACATTCATCTAATAGGAGTCCTGGAAGGAGAAGAGAGAGAAAGGCAGCAAAAAATTTATTTGAAGTATTAATAGCTGAAAACTTCCCTAATCTAAGGAGAAAACAGATATCCAGATCCAGGAGCCATAAGAACTTCCATCAAAATCAACAAAACAGATCCACATCACGATATATCATAATGAAATTGGCAAATTATGCTGATAAAAAATGACTTTAAGCAGCAAAAGAAAGCAGTGACTTACAAGAGAGAACCCATAAAGATAGCAGGAGACTGTCCAACAGAAACTTTGAAAGACTGAAGAAAATGGTACGATATACTCAAAGTGCTGAATGAGAAAAATCTGCATCTAAGAATATTCTTTCCAGTAAGGCTATCGTTCAGAATAGAGGGCAGATAAAGAGTTTCGAAGACAAAAGCTAAAGGAGTTGATCACTAAATCAGCCCTGCAAGAAATATTAAGTGGGACTCTTTGAGTGTAAAGGAGAGACCAAAAGGGACAATAATACAAAGGTGGGAAACACAAAAGCAGTAAAAAATAAATATTTCCGTAAAAAGAGAAAAATCAGTGAAGAATCTCACCAAAAGGATATAAAATGTAATAACATATACCTAAAATGTGGGGAGGAGAGGAGTAAAGAATGATTTCAAACTTAAATGACCATCAACTTAATTTAGACTGCTGTAGGCAGAAGAGGTTATATACAAACCTAATGGTAACCATACCCCAAAACTACCAATAACATGCAAAGAATAAAGAGAAATCCAAACACATCACTAAAGAAAATCAGCAAAACATGAAATTAAGAAAGAAAAGAAAGAAGGAAAGAAAGAAAGAAAGAAAGAGAAAGAAAGAAAGAAAGAAAGACAAGAAAAGATCAGAGAAAAATCTTCAGAAATAATCACAGAACAAATAATAAAATGACAGTAAATACATATATATCAATAACTACTTTGAATGCAAATGGACTAAAAGCTTCAATCGAAAGACATAGAATAACAGAATGTATAAAAGAAAACAAAGCCCATCTATATGCTGCCTACAAGAGACTCATTTTAGACCTAATGACACCTTCAGATTGAAAGTGAGGGGATGGAGAAACATCTATCATGCTAATGAATGTCAGAACTAAGCCAGAGTAACAATACTTATATAAGAGGAAATAGACTTTAATTAAAAACAAAGACTGTAACAAGGGACAGAGAAGGACACTGTTTAATAATAAAGGGGACAAACCAGTAAGAGATAACAACTGTAAATATGTATGCATCCAACACAGGAGCACCCAAATACAGAAAAAAAAGTTAACACCAAATGTAAAGGAAGTAATCAATAACGATACATAATAGTAGGAGATTTCGACACCCTACTTACATCAATGGACAGATTATTTAAGCAGAAAATCAACAAGAAAACAATGCCTTTGAATGACACATGGAACAGATGGATTTCACAAATATATTCAGAACGTTCCATCCTAAAAACAGCAGAATACACACTCTTTCCAAAAGCACATGGAACATTCTCCAGAATAGATCACATATTAACTCACAAAACCAGCCTCAACAAATTCAGATAGATTGAAGTCATACTATGCTTCTGACCACACTATGAAACTAGAAGCCAATCACAAGAAAAAATCTGAAAAGACCACAAATACATAGAAGCTAAATAACATGCTACTAAACAATGAATGGGGTCAAAGAGGAAATCAAAGAATAAATTAAAAAGTACATGGAAACAAATGAAAATGAAAACACAACTGTTCAAAGTCTTTGGGATGTAGCAAAAGTGGTTCTAAGAGGACAGCATAGAGCAATACAGGCCTACCACAAGAAGCAAGAAAAATGTCCAATAAACAACCAAACCTTACACCTAAAGGAGCTAGAAAAACAAAACAAATGAAACCTACTAGCAGAAGGAAGGAAATAATAAAGATTAGAGAAGAAATAAATGATATAGACTAGAAAAAAAATAAGACAAAATAAAAAACAATAGAACAGATCAGTGAAACCAGGAGCTAATGATTTGAAGATATTAGTAAAATTGATAAACCTCTAGCCAGACTTATCTAGAAAATAAGAAAAAGGAAAGAAGAAATAAGAGAGGGGAAATAAAAGCAACATCACAGAAATACAAACAATTATTAGAGAATATTATGAAAAACTATATACTGACAAATTGGACAACCTAGAATAAATAAATTCCTAGAAACATAAACTGAGACTGAAATAGGAAGAAATCGAAAATTCAAATAGACTGATAACTAGCAAAGAAATTGAATCATTAATCAAAAACTCCCAGCAAAGCCCAGCACAGATGACTTCACAGGTAAATTTTACCAAACATTTAAAGAGTTAATACCTATTCTTCTCCAACTATTACAAAAATAGAAACGGAAGAAAAACTTCCAAATTCATTCTATGAGACCAGCATTATCCTGATTCCAAAACCAGATAAAGACACCACTAAAAAAGGGAACTATAGACCAAGGGCCTGATGAAAATAGATGCAAAAAACCTCAATAAAATACTAGCAAAACCAAATTCAACAACACATTAAAAAAACATTCACCATAATTAAGTGGGATTTATTCCTGGGTTGCAAGAGCGTTTCAATGTTTGCAAATCAGTGCTGTCATACATCACATGGGTAAGAGGATAAGAACAACATGATGATTTCAATAGATGCAGAAAAGGCATTTGGCAAAACACAACATTCATTCATGATAAAAACCCTCAACAAAGTAAGTTTAGAGGGAATATTTCTCAAGATAATCAAGGCCATCTATGAAAAACTCACAGCTAACATCATCCTCAATGGGGAAAGACTTAGAGCTTTGCCCCTAGTGTCAGGAACAAGACAAGGATGCTGACTCTCTCCACTTCTGTTCACAATAGTCCTGAAAGTCCTAGGCATAGCAATGAGATAACAAAAAGAAATAAAAGGCATGCAAATTTGTAAGGAAGAAATGAAACATTCACTATTTGCAGATAACATGATACTCTATAGAGAAAACTCAAAAGATTCCACCAAGAAACTGCTAGAACTGATACACAAATTCAGTAAAGTCATAGGATACAAAATCAATGTGTAGAAATCTGTTGCATTTCTATATACCAATAATGAAACAGCAGAAAGAGAAGTTAAGAAAACAATCCCATCTACAATTATACCACAAATAATAAGATACCTTGGAATAAACCTAACCAAAAGAGTGAGAACTATAAAACACTGATAAAAGAAATTGAAAACAACACAATGGAAAGACATTCCATGCTTATGGATTGGAAGAATATTGTTAAAATGTCTATGCTACTCAAAGCCATCTACACATTTAATGCAATCCCTATCAAAATACCACCAGCATTTTTCACAGAGGTTGAACAAACCATCTAAAATTTGCATGGAACCACAGAAGACCCAAGTAGCCCAAACAGTCTTGCAAAAGAAAAGAAAAGCTGTAGGCATCGCAATTCTGGACTTCAAGTTATATTACAAAGCTCTAGTAATAAAAACAAATGGTACTGGCACAAAAATAGACACATAGATCAATAGAACAGAATAGAAAACCTAGAAAAAATACCCACAACTATATGGTCAATTAATCTTTGACAAAGCAGGTAAGAATATCCAATTGGAACAGGACAGTCTCGTCAACAAATAGTGTTGGGAAAACCAGACAGCAACATGCAAAAGAAAGTTACTGGATCACTTTCTTAGACCATACACACATACACACACACACACACACACACAAAAAAAAAATCCAAAATAAATGAAAGACCTAAATGTGAGACTTGAAGCCATAAAAATCTAGAAGAGATTTTTATAAGAGAACAAAGCACATGCATAACCTCTTTGACATTATTTCCTAGAGTTTTTTTTTTTTCTAGATATGTCTCTGAAGCATGGAAACAAAAGCAAAGATAAGCTAATGGGACTATATCAAAAAATGGGCCGGGGCGGGGGAGGTCTTGGGTGGCTCAGTGGTTGAGCATCTGCCTTTGGCTCAGGGTGTGACCCCGGGGTCCTGGGATCCAGTCCCGTGTCGGGCTCCCTGCACGGAGCCTGCTTCTCCCTCTGCCTGTGTCTCTGCCTCTCTCTCTCTCTGTGTCTCTCATGAATAAATTAATAAAATCTTTAAAAACAAATGGGACGAAATCAATAAAACTAAAAGACAACCTGCAGAATGGGAGAAGATATTTGCAAATGACATATTCAATAAGGGATTAGCATCCAAAATATATAAACAACTTATATAGTCCAACATCCAAAAAACAAATACTACAATTGAAAAGTAGGCAGAGGACAGACACTTCTCCAAAAACGACACTCAAGGGCAGCCCAGGTGGCTCAGCAGTTTAGCGCCGCCTGCAGCCCAGGGGGTGACCCTGGGGTCCTGGGATCGAGTCCCACGTCGGGCTCCCTGTATGGAGCCTGCTTCTCCCTCTGCCTGTGTCTCTGCCTCTCTCTCTCTCTCTGTCTCTACGAATAAATAAATAATTTCTTTGAAAAAATAAAGAAGACATTCAAATGACCAACAGACACATGAAAAGATGTTCATCGTCACTCACCATCAGAGAAACACAAATCAAAGCTCAATGGTATATCACATCACACCTGTCAGAAAGGCTAAAATCAACAGAACCAGAAATAAGAGACGTTGGCAAGGATGTGGAGACAAAGGAAGCGTCCTGCATGCTGGTGGGAATGCACACTGGTGCAGCCGCTGCAGAAAACGGCATGGGGCTTTCCCAAAAAGGTAAAGAGAACCGCCGCACAATCCAGCAACTGCACCACTGGGTATTTCCCCAAGAACACAAAACCAGTAAGTCAGAGGGATACACGCACCCCTGTTTCTGGGGCGTTATTTACAACAGCCAAGAGATAGAAGTAGCCCAAGTGTTCATTGACTGATAACTGGATAAAAACAAGTCACACACACACACACACACACACACACACACACACACACACACATTGAGGAATATTATTCAGCCAAAAAAAAGGGATGAAATCCTGCTCTTTGCAACGACACGGATGGAGCTAGAGAGTAAAATGCTAAGCAAAATAAGTCAGTCCGAGAAAGCCAAGTGCCATATGATTTCACCCATATGTGGAATTTAAGAAATCAAACAAATGAGCAAAGGGGAAAAAAGGGAAAGAGAGACACACCAAGGAATAGACTCTTAATTATAGAGAACAAATCGATGGTTATCAGAGGGGTAACCAGGTGGGTTGAGGGGAGGTGAGTGAAGGGGGTTAAGGAATGCACCTGTGAAGACCGCCGGGCGACGTGCGGGATTGCTGAATCACTATACTGTGCACTTGACATTAATATAATATCGTACGTTAACTAAATGGAATTAAAATAAAAACTTCAAAAAAATGGCAAAAGGGGGACGTGAGCCAAGGAATGGGGCAGCCGCTACAAGCTGTAAAATGCAAGAATATTAATTCTTTCCTGAGGCCTCCAGACACAGCACGTCCCTGCCGATTCCTTGGTTTTATCCCAGTAGGACCCACTGAGGATCTCTAACCCATAGAATTGAAAGATGAATTTGGGTTAAGTCTCTCCACTTGCGGTAACTTGTTACAGCATCGATAGGAAACTTGTACAATAGCCCAGACCATTGCTCTGCCCACAGAAATTCGGTACATTTCCTGATTGGAGCTCAAAATATATTTATTCAGTAAAGTTGAATTGTTAAGAACTTAGTGTACTGTGACAAAATACATGTAATTTAGAGCTGGAAAATATCTTTTTAAATATTGCCTCTAGCCTCTGTCTCATAATGCAGATCAAAAAATGGAAGCTCAAGGAGGTAAGGTAACCAGCAAAAGTAGCTGGTAGGAAAGCGTCAGGGAAACCACCTATGCTGTAAGATAGTGAGTGGAAAAAAATAATGAAAAGAGAGGGAAACAGCTTTGGATAATCTGTTCTACATATGGTGATCTCGAGGAATAACAAGTAGCGCAGCATTTTTCTGCCTTGCAGACCAAAAGGCTAGGAGGTCTCTACCCAATTTTTTTAAAAAAGAGTACTAAATAATAAATACAATAACAAATAACAGATTGGCTGCAAGAGGAGGAAAAGTACTCTTTGAGTAGGATTTGCCACATGGGATTAGTGACTGTCTCATTATCTGTTGCTTGAGTTTAAAAAAAAATTGCTCACATTATATAAATAGATTCCTTTACTCTTTGGAACAAAATTATGTGTGTTTAGGTTGTAAAATGAGATCCTGGTAAACCGGGGAGGTAGCTCTCATGCGACTAACGAGTGTCAGGGGTTTCTGCTGTGCCCTAATCCAGCAGGCCACGGGTTCACGTCAACCGTGGGACTCGCTCTTTGCAACAGAGTTTATTTTCAATCGTACTAAGACCTAAATACACGTCATCTGTTGTCTATCAGACCTAGAGGATTTTCAATAGATAAATACGAGGCTGGTACAAATCGAACACACAAATAATTCATAACGTCAGTGCCTTTGATGTCAGCAAGGGACTTCGGTTGCAAATTGTCATGAGAAGGAGAAAAGCACTGGTGCTTTCAAAAAGTGGACCTTCCAGAAAAAAAGAAGAAGAAAGAAAGGAAAGAAAGAAAGAAGAAAAAAAAGAAAGAAAGAAAGAAAGAAAGAAAGAAAGAAAGAAGAAGGAAAGAAAGAGAGAGAAAGAAGAAAGGAAGAAAGAAAGAAGAAAGAAAGAAAGAAAGAAAGAAAGAAAGAAAGAAAGAAAGAAAGAAAGAAAGAAAGAAAGAAAGAAAGAAAGAAGAAAGAAAGAGCAGTCACCGTGGAATGTTAATATTCTAGTCTCGGTTTTTCCTTTAAATCGTTGACATTTTTTAGCCCGACCAACTTTAATGGAAAACATAATCCTGCCATAGCACAGGTATTTGCAAACCTCATCAATATCACTGAAACGGATTCCGGTTAATAGAGAACGTGGCGCAAGTGCAAATCGTCGTTAAGGCGGTTATGTACACATTAAAGAAAAATGACTAATAGTAACATATTGTTCCAGGATGTCTTCCCCCAAGCGAGGCAAAAAATATCAACCAGTCAGCAAGGCTTTATTTAGTACCTAATCTGTTTTCCGAAGCATCCAAGCCCGGGGCTGCTGGAGAAACAGGTGCTCTCTGCACTTGCAAAGGCAACTACTTGTGATGGCTCGTGAGTATCGAGAACTTACTATGCGCCAGAGGAGTCTGCCTGGGTTGTCACCACCCTCACACCAAGCCTGCGGTGTACGAATTTCCATTTCTATTTTACAGATGAAGAACGACTGGAAGGTTGCAAGGAAGCATGCTCGGGGAGGTGACAGGGCTGGCACAAGGGGGGTCCATGCCCACCCCAAAGCCACTGTGTCTCCACTCCCTCTGCCGTGTGTCTTCAGAAAGGGGGGGCAGCCCACCGCCCAGCACCGCAGACGAGGGGGTCAGCACACAGCAACCGGCCGCCGCCTTCGGGAGTCAGCAGAGCACGCGGGTTCCATGCTAACAGCTTCAACTGCCACCACTTGGGCTCAAACCCCACTTTCTCCAGTTGGCAAAGTCTCTTGAGGCGCCGATTTCACTGCAATTATCCCATCAAGAGGACTTTAACGAGGAGACCCACACGCCCCACCAGCTTCCTTACAGCGTTTTTAAGACAACACGCAGGCGGCACCACCTTCCTGGTGGTTTAGATGCTGTTACACGCAGCACTTAGGACAGAGCCCGACCCCCAAGGGACACTCTGCGACTATTAGGTATCGTCAGCGCGACTAACACATGATGGGGTAGAGGGGACAAGGCTGTTTGGTAAGTAGCACGGAGTGAGTGAGCCAGAAAACATAAGATGGATCGAATCCGTTTTGCTTTTTCTTCTCCTACTTCATGGGGCACGAGTCCAGGCAGGCAGCGGTCCTTGGGCACTAATCAGGTCGGCTACCGGGGCTGTCTTCAAGGGGATTTTAAATCTACAAACGTTTACTCCTGGGGCCACACTAGAAAAAAATGAGCCTATGGTTGGTCTCCAGAGGCTCCGTCGAAGTGCAAACCTGTCCCAGGCAAGGCCATGCTTATGCCTTACCTTCAGCCCAACTTCAACTTCCCTCTCCATGGCTCCTGACCTGGCCCCGAACCCGGCTCTCATCACCTAGGCCCACCCTCCCTCCGTGCCAAGGGCCGCCCTGAAACTGTCGAGGCCCTTTCCAGTCCACAGAGACCTTCGCCAGCTCTCTCCCAGCTGAATCCTCTCACACTCGAACGTGGTTCCGATGCAGTTTTCAAAATGCATGTGCCCGTCTGATGTCGCGTGCCTTCTGATGCTCGGGCTCGTGCCCACCGCCCTTGGGCCACCTGACGACCGGTCCTTCCGGAACCAGCTCAAACACAGCTCCCATGCAGAGCCGTCTAAGATGCGCTAAGCCTCACTCCTCTGGGCTCCCCCTGCAGCTTACGCCTGCGTCTGTGCTGCTCCTATCACGTCGTGGAACAGCTGGCTTCATTTACTGTTGCTGGCAAAGTCCTTGCACCTACCCTAAGTAGCATAGGTGAACCTACTAGTCTGTGGTAGAGCTGGAGCTCCTAGCTCGACAGTAGCTGCTCAGACCACTCTGCTCCACTCACATCCATGCCACAGCACTTAGAGCTTGGCCTTACGTACACGACTCAACAGTACTGCCGCAGGAGCAAGCCCCAGGGCGTGAGTAAAATTATAATCAGTCAATCAACACGTGATTGGTGGAGTGATTTCTACCTTCCTACCTCAGTTCTCTGAGGCTCCGAACTTAGTATCTAGTTGAGGGAAAACGAAACTGATCTAGACTTTAATGACTAGATTCTCTCTTTTTTTTTTTTAGATTTTTTTAAAGATTTTTTTTAAAGATTTTATTTATTTGACAGAGAGAGAGAGAGCAAAAGTGGGGAGAGAGAGGGCAGAGGGAGAAGGAGAAGCAGACTTCCTGTCAAGCAGGGACCCCAAGTGGGGCTCCCTCCTAGGACCCTGGGATCATGACCCCGGCTGACAGCAGACGCTTAGCCAGCTGAGCCACCCAGGTGCCCCAGGTGACTAGACTCTTAATTACAAATATCTTTCATATTCTCTTCGATCCCCTAAACTGTGTTTTCCACAGGATAGTATTTGGGAGATAATCACTAAAAAGCTGATTTATATTATCTGTCCTACAGTTGGCATCACTGGAGACGAAAATTTCCTGTGCTTAGAAACCAGAATTACAGAAAGGCATAAAAATGCACAGATGAGTGAGCAACTATTACAAAAAAGAAGACTTTGGGGAGCCATTTTTAAAAAGGATTAATTCTGAATACAAAAAGGAAATTATCCTAAAGGATGAGTATAAAAGCAGCATGAGTGTTCCTTATATAAAATGAGGACATTTTATAACAGAATTTAGGGAGCAGTAAAATCCAACCTAACATTTTATAATTTCACGACGATCTTTTGTTTTGATAATAATAAGAATATAACCTATAGCCCCGGTCTTGCTCATTCATATAGAATTATCTGGCAAAGAGTAGCAGAAGACATCTAAGCGAAAGTACGTGGGTTCACGTCTCGTCCAACCTAGAAGGGAATCTCAAGGAAGTTCTGCCAACACAGAGTAGGAAATCTTTTCTGGTTCCTTCTCTGGATCCTCAGTAATTCACAGTGACTTGCGAATAAAAACTATGCTTTCCTCTTGTCCAGCTGTCTGGGGTTGTCCTAAGCCGATTCCAGGGTAGACCTTCTAGTAGATCTACTCTCAACTCTTAAGGAGAAAGCAAAGGAGTATGGCTCTAAGTCGGCATCCCTTTAGTCGTCTATTTACTCAACAGTTATTGAGCATTTCCAAAATGCAAGGCCGTGCACCAGTCACTAAGAATGATGAATGGAAAACTAAAGATAAATAACCGTGAACAATTACTGTGCTGAGAACTTCACATGACTTCTCTTAAGCCTTGTGGCAATCCTGGAGGTAGTAGCATTTTCCTTATTTTGCAGGTAAAATATAAGGAATCTTCCCAGGACTTTTTAATCTTCCAGGAAGATCAAATAACTTTTCCAATGTCGTGTTGCTTATAAAATAGTAAAGTTAAGATTCAAATCCGCAGGTGTCATATTATAGCAAGCGGTTTCACGGAAGAGATCATATTGAATCAGGCTTTGAGAGATGAATGAGGGTATTAGTCAGATCATGCTAGGATGCCCCGTGATAATGAACAATCCCAAAAATCTCAACTACGCTTTTTTTTCCTTTTGTATTACAAACCCATTGTGGCTCAGCTGGATGTCGTTTTTTTTTTTTTTTTAGTTTTAATTTATTTATGATAGAGAGAGAGAGAGAGAGAGAGGCAGAGGGAGAAGCAGGCTCCATGCCGGGAGCCCGACATGGGACCCGATCCCGGGACTCCAGGATCGCGCCCTGGGCCAAAGGCAGGCGCAAAACCGCTGAGCCACCCAGGGATCCCCTGGATGTCATTTTTATTCTGCAACCAGGTCGATAGAACACGTCATATTTGAACATACCTGTCTGATGACAGAGAAAAATGGATGATTGACAGAACTGTGCAACGGTTCATGAAGCTGCTACTCTGACGTCACTTAAGTAGCTTTCATTCACGTTTCTTCAGACAAAACAATTTACAAATCAAGTCCGCTATCAAGGAAGCAGAGATGTAGAATTCCCTGATAGAGAGAGACAGCAGTTCTTGGGAATTCTACTATAGAAGGTCTAGGCAAGTGGAAATGGGAAATGATGTTCTAAATAAAGGAATATTCTTTTTTTTAATTTTTATTTATTTATGATAGTCACACAGAGAGAGAGAGAGAGGCAGAGACAGAAACAGGCTCCATGCACCGGGAGCCTGATGTGGGATTCGATCCCGGGTCTCCAGGATTGCGCCCTGGGCCAAAGGCAAGCGCCAAACCACTGCGCCACCCAGGGATCCCTAAATAAAGGAATATTCTAAACTTGACTCTAATCTCTACAAAAGTAACCCTTTAAGTAGGTAAAGAGAGTAGAATTTCAAGTCAAGGTGGAGCATTATTTCAGAGGTTCAAAAAAAGACAATGGTTTGGGAATATGTGTAGGCTGATCTGACAGTCAGCGTAAGAGGGGAAGTAGAGGGTGATATGGAAGAGAGAGAGACTGACGCAGGCTTGTAGGAGAATAGGAAATTTCTCATCCCGACCGTGTCCCTAAATGTCTGGCAATAGTGGCCGTACGATTTAGGTAGGAGCACCGAGCACCCCCACCTGCTTTCATCTACCCTCACGACCTTGGGCGGGGCTGGGCATCCAAAACCAGCCGTTGAAGCTTACATCTAAGTAAATTGGCTGCGGTTGTCCACAGCACTGATAAGGAAGGCCCTTCTTGACACAATCTTTCCTCTAAAGCAACCCACACGGCTGAAGTGATTTTTCCCTTGAAGGACAACCGAGCCCCTGAAGCGGTGAGATGGCCTTCGGGTTGCTTTCTGAGTTTGGTCCTGGGAGCAAGAATGAAGCACAGGCTGTTTCCTTTCATTTTACGGTGACCTCTCGCCTCCAAGGCGACTTCATCTAAGCTCGCTCTAAGCACCGCAGTGTCCCGTGCTTACGGCAGAAACCCTGGGCAAGCTGACATTTGGTTCTGACGTTGGATCAATCTGCACTGCCTACCTGATGACCGATGACCTGGGATGGACGTCAGCTCGGGTCCACGTGTTAACAACGCCTTTGTCGAAGTCAAGACTCTCGGTAGCTTGGTTATATTTTAATCTGACACATGAGAAAGCAAAAAAAGAATAACACATGTCATTAGAGACTCAGTTGGCCTCTTGGAGCTTCCGTGGCCTCGTCTGAGAGCAGCAGAGCTGAGGCTTAAGGCTATGGACCCGGGTGCCATTTTACCCTTTTTGGTTACTTGAGAGAGAAGACCCTGAAGCATGTGTTGCTCTGTGGAAGGAAAACTAAAAATTATCCTTCCAGAATCTCCGCAGGATCAAATAAGAGTAGAAACTGTTTCATATATACCTCAAGGGATGAGGAAGCAATATCAGACAGAAAACCAAGTGCCCAGGACCCTGGTATTTTCACGAGCACGTCACCCAAGTCCGAAAGGGATCACTTTATATAAATCATGATGTTTCCAGACCACTGTGGGAAGCTTTTCAAACTCTAACACTTTCTTCAAGCTTACCAAGCAAACGAAACAATTGCCGAAAATATGGGATCCCTGGGTGGCGCAGCGGTTTAGCGCCTGCCTTTGGCCCAGGGCGCGATCCTGGAGACCCGGGATCGAATCCCACGTCGGGCTCCCGGTGCATGGAGCCTGCTTCTCCCTCTGCCTGTGTCTCTGCCTCTCTCTCCCTCTCTCTGTGACTATCATAAATAAATTTTAAAAAAAAAATTAAAAAAAAAACAATTGCCGAAAATAGATGAGTACATAAATAAATTTAAAAATGGGTAAATATTAATCTGAATAAGGCCCTCTGAGACTTACCTACAGAACAGGGTTCAAACCACCGAATTTTTAGCCAAGCAGTTGAGTTAGCAGTTCTATAGCCTGGCCTTGAAGCGGACTTTGGAAATACCATTTTCAAGGCATCTTCAAGGGGTCTCGGCAAGCTCCCAGCCGATGCATTTCACATGGTTTTCCCTGGGCCCCCAGGGGTGGTGGAGAGAGGAGAAAGCCTGGATGGTAAGGACTCATCCTGTCCCCCCAACTCCTAAATCAAGTGAACTGCTTTTAGATGTGTTACATATTTGAATTTCATGAAACGTTTCTCTCGAAGAAAGAATTCCAGTGCTTTGGGGGGAAAACAAAACAACTTGAAAATCTCCGCCTGAAGCAGGAAAAATTAAAGAAAAGGCTTAAAATGGAAGCAGGTTCCAGTGTCCCTTAGCTCCACCAGGTCTGTGAAGAGCAGGGAGGGTGGGCGAGGGGAGGGAAAAGGGGAAAAGGCAGCAGAGCAGGGAAGAGGGAAGGAAAGGAAGTCCCCAGCCCGCTGCCCTGGCTGCACGCAAGCTGCCCGGCTGCGCTCGCTCGGAGGGTCCTATTGTTGGCTAAACGTCCTAGGTCACCAGCTGGGCCTGTCACGCCCACTTAATAGCGGCACTTCAAGAAAGTGTTGTCATTTCCTTGTCAGACTCATTTCTCTCCCCTCTATTATCTTTTCAAAATCATATTACCAAATATTATGAGCTTCCTGTATCAGACACTTTGGGTCTTAGTCACTCAATTATTAAAATTGTATGATTCTTTAAATTGCCATTCCGTGTGGGCTGTCTTTACCAAAGCGACGAGGCAATCGAGTTAACCCAAAGGGTGCTATGATCGCAGGAGCAGAACGCGGAGAATTATAGTGTGGGGGAGAGGGGAGAGCCCCGGCCATCCCGCAGCCGTGCCAGCGCCCTGGGACCTCAGCAGGGCGCCGTGACGCTAGCCCAGCGGGCCACACGCTGAGCCACCGGCGATGTCCCCACGCCCTCCGGCCCACCCCAGGCCGCTGGCCTGCAGTCAACGCGGCGCCGTGGGGCCAGGCCTCTGCCCTGCTCCCTGCGAGCACCACGCGTGTCCACGCACCTGTCATCGAGGCCGCTGCGCCCGCAGTGGGCCCGCCCGGGGCCTGGTGACGGTTGTGAGCGAGGCACCGAGCGGCCTGGGCTGAGCAGGGCTCCTCCAGCGGCCCGCCTGGCCCCGAGCTTGTTGTGACCCCCACGACCCAGGGCCCCGCCCAGCCCGAAGCCAAGCCAGGTTCCCACATCCCAGGCCGGAGCCCCCCGACCACCAGGTCCCGTGTCCTTCGTGCCCTGGAGGCCGGCGGGGTGGCCGGGGCGGCCTGAGCACCTGCGCTCACCGAAAGCTGCAGCAGACTCTTCCAGAACAAACCGAACACCAGCTTTGCCAAAGCTTCCAGTTTGGTTTTGGGGATGTCAGATACAGATCTTTTTAATATAAAATAGGATTTAAGCGGGCAATTTCTTATTTCTTTTAAACCAAACACGTTTGCCCATCGTGCTGGTTTCCTATTGCTGCTGTGAGAAGTGACCAGGAATGTGGTGGCTTAAGGCCACACGGACGAGGCTCCTCGGGCCAGTGGCCCACGGTGTGTGTCGCCGGGGGGGAAGCCGGGGGGCAGCAGGGCTGTGTTCCCGGGCTCGGGGACACATTGGGTCCCGGGCCTTTGTCTGCGCCCCCGGCCTGGGAGCTGGCCCGGCCGCTCACCAGGCCCCACTGTGCACCCCAGCACCCAGAGCTGCAGCCCAGGCGGCCCGGCCGCGCACCTGCCTACCTTTAGGACGTCGCCCAGCTCTAAAGGTCACACACTGACATCCTTCCCGCTGTATTTAGGTATCGGACAATGCATCCAGGTCCGGGGATGTCTCCCTGCTAACGCACAGCAGGGCCCAGGACCTCCCCGTCCACAGCAAAAGCCCCTCGGTGTCCTCCCCGGGGAAGTTGAGGCCTGCGGCAGCCAAACAAGAAACAGATTCCACAGGGGCACAGGGGACAGGACGGGGACTGCTAGCAGTGGGGTGGGTTTACCCTCTCCAACGGTCACACCGAAACCTGAAGCCCAAGGCCATAGGGTTTACTTAAAGGAGTTTCCGATTTCCATGCTGACCAAGGCCCTGGCAGGTGGTAAGTCCGCTCCTCACCGGCAGTGGGCCAGCGTCCCCGCAGGACGAGAGAGTGGGGCCGACCTCGAGCACCCCGGTCGGAGGCAGGAGGCCGCAGGGTGATTGCCCTTCTCCGCTGGACCTCTGTCGTCTTTCTCCTGGGATAGGAGCACTTATATTTTCTCCAGTTGGGAAGTAGTTTTGTTGGATGAACTTTGACCCATAGTTTCTCGGCCAGAGCAACCTTGCGCTTTCCCCAAAGAGCCTGTGGGACCCTACGAATAATCTGCAGTAGGGCCGGCCAAGCCCCACAAATAGCAGACGCTGGACGCAGAAGTCACGGACTGTGCACCTGTGCCGGCTCCGTCTCACACGCCTGTTCGACGGCTTCGGCCTACTACGCCGTCAACCTGTGAACCATCAAGTCATTTCACTGTGAAACTCAGGTAATGAGACTCTGAAACAATCAGGGCACCTGGCGCCCTGCACCCGCACTCCCACGGGCCGTACGCTCCTCGCACCGAGCGGTGGCTGAACTTCCAACAGCCCCAGCCTCTCCGCTTGGACCCCACTCCCCGCCTAGCCCGTGGGACCCCGGCAGCAGGATGTAGCGGGGAAAGGCACGTGGTTGGGCAGGACCAGGCGTGACTCCTCACTCAGCGTGTAACAGACCCCCGAGGGCATCGCTACAGCTGCTGGGAGGATAGCACATCCCACTTCCGCACAGTAGGAGACGCGAAATTCTTTTATTGCTTTTCAATATTCTTGCCCCGAGGACTCCAGAAACAAGCTGGCCATGGATTGGATTGGTGCTTCAGGATCGCCTTGTCATCCACACATGAGTGATTTGAAATGACTTCTCTTTCCAATTATACTTATTACATCTGGCCCACCTCCAATGTTCCATGATGCAGCACTGCGAGTGGGCTGTTGCTTTTTCTGTTTAATACTTGCAAACTCATAGCGTGGCCGAGATGGTCACTTAGTGCTGAAGGATTCAATAACAGGGCCAGGTCACCTCACCCACACCAGTCCTGGTGTCAGCTTCCCGGGGCAGGGATTCCATGTCAGACCCCGGCGTATGCTCAGTATCACTTTCAACATAGTCCTGAGGTTGGGCAGGAAGCTCACCAGTGCCAGACACATATTTAAAATTAAAAAAAAATAAAACGTTCTCGAGAAACTGTGCATTGGGCCATTTTATTTTCAGGATGCACAGGAAATGTTTGTCTTACCAATTTGAAATAAATGTAATTGACCTTTTAAACACAGAACCTGAGTGATTTGGAGCAAAGAGACACAGTTCAGCTTAATTCTATCACAGTGAATAACAATGGCCACTCTTCTATGAGACCTTCAGCTAATAAAAGCAGAATGTCCCTTCTAATAGTTATTAAAAGGCCGGATATACAACGATATGAAGATGGAAGAATTAGTAGCAGGAGTCCAGTTACCGTATCCCAGAGTGAGGCCATGAGAGGAGCATGACATTGCTAGGCAACGCTGTGCAGTTAAACAAGTTTTCACTGGCTCCGTGTGGTATAGTAGGTAGGAAGCAAGATTCAAGAAAAGCAAAGGGGAAAAGGATGCAATTATTTATTTTAATCGGGTGGGGAAGGGAGGAAACGAAGGCAGATACACAAGTTAGTCACAGCCAAATTTTCCGGATATGAAGTGTGAAGCCTGAGAAGAATTCTAGAAGACCTTAAACATTCGCTGAATTGGAGATGATTTTTAAAAATTGGGATTGGACGTATTCGTCAGGTACTGGGCTTTACATGCATTAGATTTTGGTAAGAGCAATGATACCATCTTGCAGGTGAGGGATAGGGTTCACGGAGGCGATTCACACGCCCGGAAACAGAGGAAGCCAAGCGTTGAACACACACTTATGTGATTCGAAAGCTCATGCTTTCCCCACTCTTGTTCCATGCTGGGTTCCTTTATTGAAGAATAACTCTTAGCTGTGACGCCTGAGCTTTCCTGAGCCTTCAAGATTTTCAACGTAGCAACGTGTTTTTCCCAAGAAAATAGATTAGCGTGAATAATCAGTTATTATTCATCCATCCATTCATTCATTTTAACAAATGTTTCCTTCTTTCCCCCAAGCACTGCTTTAAATGCAGGAGATAAAATGAAATGGGGGGGCGGGGGGGAGATGAGTCTCCTGTTTTCTTGGGCCTTATGTCGAAAGGGTTTGAGAGACTAACAATAAACGAATGCAGAAAGTAGATTATATTATCTGAGGTGGAGATATATGATATAAGGAAAAATAAAGTAGGGCAAGTGGGACGGGGTTGGTTGGGTTAAACAGGGTGATCGGAGTCAGCTTTTCTGAGATGTTAACGATCTACATTCTATGACTAGAAGAGACCATTTAGCTTCATTTTCCTATTACAGCTTTGATTATTTATATATTCATTTATTCATCCAGTTTTCTGTTTCTGTACTTCTACTCCGAGGAATTATGGGAATATATTTCCTTTCTAACTTCGTGCTTCGACCTGCTAATGCATTACTTTTCCTAAATGAATATACTAAAAGTAGGATTTCAAATGCTTTGAGAAGACCTGCTCCAGTTCAGTCATCACCTCCCAATCCGTGCCCTGCTTCCACTCTCACCCACTTCCGTCCATTCTCCACACAGCAGTTATGCTCATTTAAACATGCAAATCAAATCATAACATCCTTCTGCAGGAAACCTCCTGAGGATGCCCCCTAGAACTTAGAAAAAACCTGCCTTCCTGAGTGTAGAGCCACGATCTGGCTTCTACGTCTTCTCCAACCTCACCTGTACAACCTTTGCCCTGTGTCTTCTATCTATTATTAAGCATTGCTGTGATTAGGGATTTTATCGCTAAAGGATTCTCTATTCTAAGAACAAACAAAGAAACCCCTACTGAATAAAATTCTAGCTGTTTTGACTGGAATTCAGAATTCTACATTTACAATCCCTTTCACCTTCTTCCCTTTTTCTTGCCACTCAAACTAACGTGATACGTGACCTATGCACACCTCCCAATACTCCTCTTTTTATTCTTTTATTTGTATGTCTGAAATAATTACCCACTCCTCTGCCTCTCCCATTCCAAGTATCTACACTTTATCTAAATTTTAATACCTGGCTCAGCTATCATTTCCTCCAACAAATTCTTCTTTGATTCTCCCAAAGGAACTGAAACTCTTCTTCATCTCTCACATGGTACATCTCAGTTCCCAATTTCTATTGCAATTTTCTATATTTGTCTTATTTTTTCTACCGGTTCATTCATTCCTTGTATTTGGAAGGGTAAATGAGAGCTGTTGCACTAAACAATCCTATAATCTCAGGGACTTAGCCAAATGAAGATGTGTGTTGTGTGTGTATTTCTCATACCACAATCCAGTGTGACTTAGTAGGAATAGGGCAGAGGAAGGGAGATGGGGAAGCAGACTCTGCTCTTCTCGTCATTTGGATTCAGGCTGTTCCTTCCCTCTGGTGGCGGGGCCATCTCCTGGGGCCTTGGAATCCTCTACGTGATCCTCTGAATCCCACTGGCAAAAAAGGAAGAGAGAGAGCATAGAGAAGCTAAACTCTCGACAGCCTTGTTCTAGGGGTGACACACATCGCTTCCCACTTTCATTCATGACAAGTGGTTGCCTGGCCTCACCAAAGTATAGGTGAGCCGAGAAAGTAAGTTAGCAGCGTGCACAAAAAGAAGTGGAAATTTGTTTAGTGAACTTCTAGGCCATTTCTGCTACAGTCCCCAATTACAGATTCAATCTCCCAAAGACCTACTGTGGTGCCTTGGACATTGAATATATCAAATATTTACCCCTCATGAAAATCAAGGATTAATATGGTGAGAGGGATTGGCAAGGAAGCTTTCTTCCCATATGCTCGAGCCTTGCTTCTCTTGTCAGCTTCAGATTCCCCATCTTTCCATGTGGAGAAGTTTGAATTATAGCTTTCTGGTTTATTACACCCTCCTGTTAGAGTCATAGTCAGCACCATATACAAATGTTCCCTGACCAGATCTTGTCCCTTGTGCCCTCCCCCTTGTCCCTTGTGCCTGAAATATACTTATTGGAGTCAATCACTTGTGTTATGATATCTAGAGCCAACATCACACAGATTATATTTCTATGAATTACTAAAATGTGATGAAATTGAAAATTAATAGAAAAAATAACTTAATATTTATAGTAGTTAAATACTACTAACTTAGTCTTTGATAAAGAAAAAATCATGAATGGGATACCTGGGTGGTTCAGTTGGCTAAATGTCTGACTCTTGATTTTGGTTCAGGACACGGTCTCAGGGTCATGGGATCTAGCCCCACATCAGTCTCCATGGTGTTGGGTGTGAAGCCTGCTTGGGATTCTCTCTGTCTCCTTCTCTCTTTGCCCCCCCACCAACCCTGACCCTGCTCACATCATGTGTACTCTCTCTCTGAAAAAGAAGAAACAAGAAGAAGAAGAAGAAGAAGAAGAAGAAGAAGAAGAAGAAGAAGAAGAAAAAGAAAAAGAAGAAGAAAAAGAAGAAGAAAAAGAAGAAGAAATAATCATGAAGGAAATTTAAAACAATTTGAGCAGAATGGCAGGCAAAGTATTACATGTCAATATTTGTGGAATGTAGCTAACTAAAGCCGTACCTAGAGAAAAACAGATAACAATATTTTATTCAAGAAAGAAGAAATATGACAGGAAAAAAAAATGGATGTTAAAAGGAATGGTCCGTGGGGCATCTGGGTAACTCAGTCAGTTAAGCATCTGCCTTCTGCTCAGATCATGATCCCAGGGTCCTGGGATAGAGGCCTGTGATGGGCTCCCTGCTCAGCAATGAGTCAGCTTTTCCCTCTCCCCCTGCTCTGCTTATGCTCTCTCTCAAATAAATAAATAAAACCTGAAAAAAAAAAAAGAGGGACAGTCCATGAAATTGAAAGGGGACCACAATGGACAACACTTTCATACCAATATGTATGAGTGTTCCATAAGTTACATGGACACTAAGGAAAGTAGCTGGGTATAAACTACCTCAATCAGCCAAAGTAAAGTGTCCTCCAGCAAGAAGCCTCTCGTAGGGTGTATTTCTGAGAGCTCAGGTGGGACAGGTCAACATGCCATGGCAGAGCAAGTATACCCAGCCAGGACCCAGTGCAGTGGGGGCCCGCCCCACAGAGCTTCTGAAAGATTACACAGAGGTATCCCATGGGACAGCCAACATTCAGGCCCTTGCTTCCTAGAAGAGACCTTCAGCCAGTAGAATGTTAAGACAACATCATAGTGAGAGGAAGCTTCTGAAGCACCTGGGTGGCTCAGTGGGTTGAACAACCAACTCCTGGTTTCAGCTCAGGCTGTGATCTCATGGTCGTGGGATTAAGTCCCACGTGGGGCTCTGTGCTTAGTGCAGGGGCTGCTGGAGATTTTCTCTCCTTCTGCCCTTCCCTCCACTAGTGTGCACGTGATCTCTCTCTCCCTCAAAATGAATAAATGAATGACTGAAATCTTAAAAAAAAAAAAAGTGAAAACCTTCTGTTTTGGTTTCTAACCTTTTCTCTAATCTCTGTCTCTAAGCCAACACCAGAGAAACTAGAATTAACACAGGAGGGAGAAGTGAAGAAGCAACGGACACTCCTCCCCACCCAGGCCGTGGCCTGACCATGGCCAAGGCTACCAAGATGGTGAACATTAGATGAAAGGGAAACTGAATTTTTAAACTACTCTAAACAAGACTGGACTTTTTTATATGTGAAAATGACTGAGAAACAACGGGAGCTGCCAGAGGCGTTACCAAGGGATGGGAAAGGGGGACACAGCGCAGAATGTCTGAAGGAAGCAATAGAGAAACTGACAATAAAACTGCTTCATGCTTATATCCTGCAGAAATCAGACTGTTCAGTAAACCGGTTTTTATTAAAGACAAATGATCTAAGCATTGAACTCAAGAGCTAGAAAAAAGATTGCAAAGGAGTAAACCCTAAGAGATAAAAAGGAAGGAAGTAATAAAAATGTTAGATATCAATGAAATAAAGAACAAGAGAGGGGAAAAGATATTGTTAACTAAACCAAGAGAGGGTTCTTTAAAAAGAATGGTAAAATAGGAAAAAAAAAACTGACAAATTTGTGGGAGCAAAAATTCAAATAAATAATTTTCAAAAAGGAAATAACTACAAAAATGATGGAGATTTTTAGACGTCTGTAAAACACTATGAACAACTGAACAACCATACTGAATTACATTTAAAAATATAAATGAAATTATTAAATATCCTGGAAAAGATACAAAATGTCAAAATAGGCATATGATGAAACAGAACTCTTGAATATACCAAACTCATTAAAGAAATTATGATAACAATACTTTTTAAAACTTCCTCTTCCACATTCCCCCCCAAAACATTTTAGACCAAGACAGTTGTGTTGATGAAGTTAAGCAAACTTTAAAGAAACAGATAAACTACCATATACTCAAGTTGCTCCAGAAAATGTAACAGCAATCAAAGTTATCCAAATCATTTTGAAAGGCTATAGCATAACCTCTATATTTAAACCAAAGTTATAATAAAGAAAGAAAAGAAAATTTGGGCCAACTTCACTTATAAACATGGATGTGAAAATCCTGGATTAACTAACTAAATTCGGTAGCATACTTTAAAAAAAAAATAAGGCAAGCAGCATTCATTTCAGAAATTTTTAGATGTCTAAATATCAGTCAAAAATGTAAGTTACTCTATTGATAAATATCAACAAAGAATGTAATTTACTATGCATTTAAGAAGATAATTCTATGGTTGCTTTAATAGATACAGAAAAAGCATTGGATAAAAGTAATGCATTTTGGGGATCCCTGGTGGCGCAGCGGTTTGGCGCCTGCCTTTGGCCCGGGGCGCGATCCTGGAGATCCGGGATCAAATCCCACATCGGGCTCCCAGTGCATGGAGCCTGCTTCTCCCTCTGCCTGTGTCTCTGCCTCTCTCTCTCTCTGTATGACTATCATAAATAAATAAATAAATAAATAAATAAATAAATAAATAAATTTAATAGATAAAAAAAAAGTAATGCATTTTATTTTAATTTAAAAAAAAACTCTTAACAACAAATGGGAAAAAACTGTTAACTTGATAAAAATAATGATAATAATAATAGCCTGCCAAAAAACTAGAGCAGACATCATTCATATTATAAAATTTTAAATTTATACTTTTTGAGGCTGAGAGAAGAAAAGGATATGTACTATCACTTCAGTTGTTTACCATGTTACTCGAGGGCCTAACTAGTAAGATGGCAGGAGGTGAAGTGGGATGGGAATCAGAAAGGTGGATACAAAGTTGCTACGATTTTTGAAAGACTTAACAAATAATATATTTACATGAAAAAAAAACAAGAAAATAACTAATAAGATTTGACCAAAGTAGCCAGAGACAAAATCAATTCCCCCAAATCAGTAACATCTATCTTTGTCGGTAATAACCAGCAAATAATATGGCAATAACAAAGAAAAAACAAACAAACATGTCTAGGAATTAAACTAATAAAAGTGCTCAAGTCTTCTGTGGAGAAAAAAATCAAACTATTTTAAAATGACTTCTCCTGCCTCTCCCAAAAAAACTTGAATATATAGAGGAATAAGCATCATTCATGGGGATGATAGCACTGTAAACATGTTAACTCCACCAAATGATACAGAAATTTAATGTAGTTCCGATCTAAGTAACACTGAGAAATGCAACAAATTTGTTCTAAAGTTTTTAATGAAGAAAAAACACCATGTTTAGACCAATAATTGGTAAGTCATAGTAATCAACAGGGTGGTCCTGGTAGAGAATTAACACATAGAACAATGGAAAATGGTAGAAAACCTAGACACAGATCCCTTACTATAAGAATCTACTATATGATAGAGGTGGCCTTATAGATCAATGGGGAAAATACGAATTATTTAGAAAATGGTGTCAAGAAAAGATAAGTCATATTTCCCACTTCACACATTTTATGTAAAAATTAAACTTCAGATCGATTAAAGACCTAAATGACAAAGACAAAATTATAAAATGATAAGATAAGAGCTGAAGTAGGAGATGATTTTTTTATTACTTTAGGATTAGGGAAGGATTTCTTTAAAAAGAATCTGAATTATAGGCTATTAGCAGAAAAATCGATGAAATTACATAAAAATTAAAGATTTTTGTTTAATGAACATCACTGTCAAAGTTAACAGATGGGTGACAGACTGAGAGAAGATATTTGCAATATCAAAATCTGACAAGAGATTAACATCCAAAAAATACAAAGAACTCCAAAAATCAGCATGAAAACCACAAGAAACACAATGCTTAATGGTCAAAAATTAAATCAATAGAGTTCATAGACAGTGACACGAAATGATTAAGATTAACTGAACAGGCACTGACTCTCACCAAGACTCGGAAGGATCCTGAAAGTCGTAACGAGATCAGTTTTTACCCGAGAGAGTGATACAAGCTAGAAAGATGGACGTGTAGAGTGTTTCGGAGAGCATCACAAATGAGGATTCTCACTTTGCTAAAGGGTATATGAAAAGCTACATAGATTATAATTTGGCAATTCGGCTCCTAAATATATAGGCCAGAGAAATTTTCACACCAAGTCCATGAGCACACATATCCAGGCTGGATGACAATGTAATCCTAGCCTATATTTAGATTAACAAAACTGGTATTTTGAACAATCCTAATGACCATCACCGTTCAGCTCCATGGTCACAAATATTGAGTTCATTCTCCTTTCTATGAAATACCCTCAACCCTCCCGCAAGGAAACAATGTTATAGTCTCCTTGAATCATGACATCAGTCTCTAACTCAAATAGGATAGGTTTTGGTGCTGTGACAAACATCTCCCAAATCTTAGATTATAACAGCAAAGCTTATTTTTTGTTTGTGTCATTCCTATACTCAATGGCATGATGGCTTTGATCATAGTAATCACTCTGACTCTGGGACCCAGGCTGACAGAGCTGGAATTATCTGGAACATTGCCAGTCACAGAGACAAAGGCAAAGCACATACTACACATGTCTCAACCTGGGAGTGACAGGTGTCACTTCTGCTCACATTTTACAATCTCAGTAACATACATAACTAGGTCTAAACTCCACATAGTGGAGAAGAATAATCCTCCAGAAGAAGGTCAATTAATATTGACGAACAGCAATAGTCTACCGCGGTGTGTGTTCACTGCAGCACTGTTTGGAATAGTCAAGAGTTTGAGTTCGCCTGTGTGTCTACCTGGAAGGGGAATAAATGAATAAAATGGGACGTGTTGCTTCAGGTAGTCTTCAGAACTGATGCAGCACTACTGACTGAAAAGCAGAATGTTCCTATGAAACCTTCTGTAAGCCGAAATAGCATAAAGCGAAGAAGCAATTATCATTTCATAAAGGTAAAATCCTCTTCAGATTTCTATCAGTTCATGAAAACAGGTACCAACGTAGGTTTTTTGTTTTTTTTTTTTTGTTTTTTTTTTTTTGTAAAAGCAAAGTGGCATAAAGTGAACTTTCAGAGAGCAGGAGAAACCTGTAATACATTTCACTATATCAACAAAACCGGATATATCTAAGTTCTAGGTTCAAATTTTTAAAAGAAGTAATCAGAAATTAAACCTATAACACAATACATTAATATTTTTTAAATATTATTAATAAAACAACAAACAATGTTTTTCAAGGACAAACATATATCCAAATGGACATATGCAAGATAAATTGGAAGGAAATATAATACACACATTAGAATGGGATGGGTATCTATGAGAATAGAGAAAGCAAGTGGCTATTGAGTGACTCATAAAAATAACAAAAAATAAAATTAAATTAATAATAATGAAACTAATAAACGTCTTACAATAATTGATGATAGCATGCCATGCACTAAATATGCCAACTCAATTCTGTTCAATAGGTGTTTAGCAAGGAAGACTTCTAGGCCCACTTTCAAATACAAATATATGAATTGAGAGAGATAATTTCGCACATATATATATTCTCCACAATAAATTATCAGATATGTTCTTGTCTCCATCAGTCTCTTAAGGAAATGAGATAAGGAGAATATAGGACTCTTTTTTTCTTTTTTACAAGAAATAGGAGTGTTAAAAAAAATGCCTGGCACAGGGAAGATATTTAATAAATGATACCAGTTTTTATACAGACAGTGCTTTGTTATAAATAAGTTATCTTATTTAATCATCAAAGTAAAGGATTTTAACTGTAATTGTGTGTATGAAGAAACTAATGAAAAGAAGTGGTAAGTGAATTGTCCCAAGTTCACACTGACAGTTAAGAAATCAAGTGATAATTAGAAATAGCCAACTTATGAATTCTCTTTTTTCTCAATATTCCTGAGGTATAATTCACAAATAAAAGTGTAAGATGTTTGAAGTGTACATCATGATTTTGTACGTAGGCACTGTGAGAGGATCCCTCACGTCTAATTAACACACCCACCATACATGGCTATCACCCCATATATGTACGAATACATATTTGGTAAGAACATCTAAATTCTACTCTCTTGGCAAACTTCAATTACTAATACATGGTTGTCAACCTCAGTCATCTATCAAAATTCTACTGGCACTTTTTTACAGAGATAGAAAAAACAATCCTGAAATTTGTGTGGAACTGTAGGAGGTTCTAAATAGCCAAAGTGATCTTGAGAAAGGAGAACAAAGCTGGAGGCATCAGATTTTCCTGATTTCAAACTATATTAATCAAAACGGTATGATACTGTCAGAAAAACAGACATAGATCACTGGAACAGAAGAGAGAGTACAGGAATAAACCCACACGCGTATGGTCAGTTACATATGACAAAAGATATAAGAAAATACAAGGCAGAAAAAGTCTTTTCAGTAAATAGCGTTGGGAAAACTGGACAGCCCACATGTAAAAGGATGCAACTAAACCCCTACCACGTGGAAAGGTCAACTCAAAATGTATGAAAGACTTAAATGTGACACCTGAAATTGCAAACTCCTAGAAGAAGACACAGGGAGTTAGCTCCTTGACGTTGGTGTGGGCGGCAATTGTTTAGATTTGATGCCAAAACAAAGGCAAAGAAAGCAAAAGTCAATATGTAGAACTACATCATACCAACTTTTTTGAAGTTCTAGAATGTACTCTTGTGAATTCTTTTGTCTAGCCCTCATTTGACTCTTAATACTCAGTCTGATACAAGAAGAAAAGAATTCTTTACAGCTCCTTAGGGACTACCTCAGCCCTCAGAGTAGTGGCTGCTCCTTATATATGTCATTCCCATGTTCTCTGGAAGTTACTTTTATTTCTTACTACACAATGTCTTCTTACTTCAACCTCCAGATACAGCTGATCATTCTTTATCTTAAACTTTCCCTGTGGAAATTACTTAGTGGTTTCTCTCTCTTTTCATTAGACCCAGACTGATTTACTACTTATTTCTTTGTTTGGCTATTTATTTGGAAAACTAAGAGTTAAACTGTGTGTGTGTGTGTGTGTGTGTGTATCCACTTACACTCACATATACACTTGTATAATGTAAAAAAAAATTAAAAAATTACACTTGTATAATGTATAATTTAATAATTGGAATATTTTCTTGTATACATCATCATATATTCTTTAATCTTGAGAGCAATGAATTATTTTTAAATACTATTTATCGAGTGCTTACTATATTTAAACAAATACATCCGAGAAGTAGTGATAAGCATAAATAATGATAATTGTAAATAAGTTTAAACAATTAATTGTAAACATGTCATATTAATATAGGATTAGTTCTGACCACCAATCCCTGAAGAGTTGATAATCCAGGAATGACTATTTCAGGATTTTAGTACTGCCTCCAGGGCTGCCACATTGCACAGCTGGCTCTTGTGCCTTGAAGTCTGGTTTTATTAAAGTCTTCTGACTCATTGCCGAGGCTCTTTCTAACACTGAGCTCACATATGCTCTTACCACCCGCTTTGTGCTAGTGGCACCTGCTATGGCTGCCTTGACTACATCCTTCTCATCTGCATGAGCAGTTCTGTTTCTTGCAGGGAACCCAACCGCTTAGGCAGGAAAAGGAATGGATTTCTCCAAGGATGCTGGGAGAAACGCCATCATCAAGGAATAAAACAAACCCTCTTCTAGGATGTTTCTTGTATATATCCCTTTGTGATATATCCCTTGGCTACAACAAAGGAGCCAGCACTCAAATCACTTTTTCCTTTCCTTTTTTTTTTTTTTCTGCTATTAACTCTAGGAAAGGGGGCAACTTTGAATATCACCAAATACAGTAGTAGCATAGTTGGAAGATCTAAATCTTGGGTCTGAGAGGAGGCATCAGAGGATTGAGGTAGTCCTTAATATACTTACATCTAAGTCATTGATTTAAAAGCAAGTGCCAACTCATAATCAACAATAAGGATATACATCTCAGCATTTTTAAATAGCAAAAGATGGAAATACTTGAAATGTCCTATACCAGCCAATTATTCAAATAAATCATGGTTTCTCCCCAAAATATACTGGTATACCATCATTAAGAATGAGGCCACAGAATAATACTAAATGACACACAAAAAATTATCCTCATGTATTATTAGATTAAAACAAAAGGAATAAATACAAATTTTAATGTTTAAACATATGTATAACTGCAAACACACACATGTACTCAACCACCCGTACAGGTGAATCAAAAAAATGTGGACAGTGGTTTTTCTCTGGGTAGTAGAACTAGGAGTGATTTGTACTACCTTGCTTGTACTTTTCTGAAGTATTCAAACTCTTTAATAAATTTGCATTCTTTCCATAGTTAAATCATATTTTTTTTTAAATCATAATTTTTAAAAAGACACAGAAATGGTTGAATTCAGCCAAAATTTCCAAATTCCAGGAAAACTGTAGTCCCTGATATGGTTATGGAATAGAAATGCATTCTTGTTTTGCTTTCTTGGTATTCATTTAAAAAAAAAAGAAAAAAAAAAACACTTCCTGATCAAGACTGGATACTGATCTACTGATCTAATGGCATTTTACTGATCTAAAAGCATTTCTCTAGAATCTATAGAATTTTATTTTATTTTATTTTATTTTAGAATCAGGAGTTTTAATAAGTTGTTTTAGTTGATCAGTTATTCATCAATATAAGTCCCTAAGAGTACAAGTCAGCATGGAGATGGATTTAGCCACCAGATGCCTGGATTTAGGTTAGATTAATGATGATAATAATGAAGATATAAGATAGGTAGGTGGGATAATGATGAAGATATAAGATAGGTAGGTGGGTAAATCAATAGATAGGTAGATAATAATTGATTGATAAATGCCCAACATATTTATCATGGGCTTGACAAAGAGTGAATTAATTTTTGTAAAGCATCATCTCCTCTATGGAGGCAGTACTGCATTCACCTAACCTGAGACTTTCCCTTATCAGGAAAAGGAAGATTAAAAATAGTCAAGGAAACGAATGAATGGATACTAATACCCATAGACAAAATACAAAAGCATTTAAATTGCTCCTGATAGAAATTTGTAGTTCAGGGTAAAGAAGATTGTTCATCGTTCTCTGTCTTTTAGCATTTGCTATTTGATTATCTGCTTGCCTGGAAACTAATCTCAATTGAGCACCTATTATAAAAATGTCAGATATCCAGTTAAGCATTTGAGTAATAATAATTACAATTATATACATATGTAGTATTATTACATTTTACTGCTATTATTATTATTCCTACTGCTACCAGCTATATGTATACAATATATAATTATATAAATACACAATAATAGTATTATTGTTGTTGTTATTACTGTTACTACTTATTTTTTACCATTTGTAAATGTTTACAATATGCCAGGTATTTTAGGGCACCCAGGTGGCTCAGTCAGTTAAGTGTTGGACTCTCGATTTTGGCTCAGGTCATGATCCCAGGGTCATGAGATCGGGCTCTGTGCTGGGTGTGGAGACTGCTTAAGATTCTCTCTCTTCTCTCTTTGCCCCTCCCCATCTCTCTCTCAAAAAAAAAAAAAAATGCCAGGTATTTTATAAGCACTTAGTCAATATCATCTTATTTCACTTTCTCAACTTTCCTATGAAGTAGGCATTATTTTTTTCAGAAGAGGAAACAAATTAAGAGTGATTGAGTGACTGGCTGAGTGTCACACAGTAAGTAACTGAGGCAGTATTCTTGATTCCCAGGTCTGTTCTCTCTCCACTATCCTAAGCTACTGATTTTCACAAGGCACGGTGTTTTGGGGTGGTCTTGGAGATATTCAAACTAGGCACTTAGGTTTTTTACACCCAAGGATATGAAGATCATTTACAGAAATGAGTTACCAAGAGCTCTATCAACATTGAACCAACAAAAGAATTAAACAAAGGGAAAGATGGGTGGGAAATATAATCAGACTCTACTCTTACTTACCAGATCCATGGGACTAGGGAGGGATAGTGGCTTTTGTAATCCTTTTGGAGTCCAGCAGTGCTAGCATTGCACTATCTAGGCATGAATTTGCTTTGTGAAATCAGAAGTCTCTTAAAGAGAAAGCTGCAGGTAATCCCTTCTGTCCATGGCAGTGAACAGAGTAAACATCATTATTGAGTGAAAATTGTGTATGCACTTTGAATTCACCAGTTCTAGTCACAAATTTTCTTTTTAATATCTGTATAAAACACGGAAATCACTGGATCAAAGGCTAGAAAGCTAGAATTCTAGGATCAGTCCTATATATAGCTGCAAGCCCCTGGGTCTTCACATTCCTCCCTTCCTAAGTAGTAGTATTTAGATCTATTCTGTTTACTGTAGAGAATTTTTACAGGACTCCAGTGACATAGTGAGCTTAGAAATATTCTAAAGAGCATTAAACATTGTGGGATATATGTCAATTCAGAAGATATGTTTTATGATAAATAATTTCTTCAGTAGGGTTCAATTTTTCAAATGACTTTTAAGTGTTCCTTTCCTTGTTACAAAAATAATATATCTTCAGGATTCCAAAGTGTCAAAGTTACAGGAAAAAAATAATTAAAACTCTGCTATGTAGTGGCAGGCTGGAGCTTCCTTGTACCGATTTGTGAAAGTCATCTGCATGCATCTCTTCTCAGTTACACGTTCACTAATATTGTGCTGGTATCTTGAAATCAACCATGGTGAAATTATTTACACCACGGGAATGGGCAAGTGTTACAGAGCAGGGCTTTCTTTTCTGGATAACCAACTGTTAAACATTTATCGCATACCACTGCCCATAATCCTAGGGCTTTGTCAATTTGGGGAATCTTAAATCAGATTGCTATCCTTGTAGTAGGTAAAACAGTCAAGAGAGTTTCAAAAGAAGAGCCAGGTAGTCTGTCTTCAGCTTTAATATGTCATCATCCAACAGAGAAAGTAAAGAGTATATGAATAAACAATGAGAAAACATGTTTTATGGGCCCTTAAAGGGCTGCATTGCCTTAAGTCTTTTGCATTAGTTGAGTATGTGAAAGGGTTACACAGCTTGTGTGTAGGAACTGTAGGAACTTCCTTCCTTCTTTCCTTCCTTCCTCCCTCCCTCCCTCTCTTCCTTCCTTCTTCTCCAGCCATCCTTCCTTTTCTTCCTCCCTCCTTCCTTCCCTGCCTCCTTTCTTTCAAGAGCTTCCCTTCTTTCTTAAAGAATTTTAACTATAAATGCCAACGGTTAGAGGTCTTTAGAGGCTTTGCCTGTGCCCAAGTTGTTTCATTACTGTCTCATTCTTAATGAGAGCATTTCTGATCTTGGCATTGATGGCCAAGAAGTAGGGTTATAGCCTTCCCTTAGACATTTGAGTTCCCTGTTCAAGTTCCAAATTATGTTTTGTTCCAAGACACTATTTTGGTGGCAAATAGGACCTGGAGTGCTACCCCAGCTTGCCTTTTATCCCTTTATTTTATGGAACTATTTTCATAGCTGTCACCACCCCAGAACATGAGGAACTAATTTTTCAGGGATTTCAGAAGTTCAATGAGGACATTTGAAACATAAGACTTACTTTCTCCATACTTACCCATGTTCAGTCCATATACACAAAACTTTAAAATGACATTTTGTCCACCAGAGGGCACTCATATTGTTCCAAGTATAGAGCTAAGAATTACGACGATTTAAAGAGAAATCTTAGAGTCAGAGAAATGAAATAACCTCCCCCCACCCCCCCAGGACTACTGAAGTCTTCACTAAATGCCAAACAGAAGAATAAAAGTAAATTTTTAGATTCCATTTTATTGTCTCTTCTTCTGCCCCATCCTTGTAGTAGGGGGCAGGAGACACACACAACACACAACACAAATTATTTTCAAGTATATTCATTAATTCACAAAAAGCAGGGAAAAGAAATAAGAAGAAGAGCTCAGGGTTAATGTCTGTTCCACATTTTCAAAATGTCAGCTTTGGAAGAGAGTATATATATATTTTTTTAAATGTGGGAGTGTTGGAAATGTGAAGGAATATCAAGAACTTGGCTTTCATAGTCTTACATCCTTGGTGCTTTGAGATGATACGTCTCGAGATGCTTTCCATCCTGGAGCTGATGAGCTGCATGCTTCAGATGAAAGGGCTCCGGCTCTTGTCTTGGAACTTTACACTTCTCAGGCACTAGAAAAACCAGAGGCTGCCACAAGACTGTGGTCTAGTGTGTTGACAGCCTCAGCCACAAGTTATTCTAAGTTCTCACAAAAGCAAAATAAACTTGTGATTTCTGAGATACGTTGTGTAACTCATTAGCGGTTTCAACTAAGTGCTGTTTATTGATCTTAAAGTCTCTCTCTCTCCTCAATGAAAGTAGACTTTCACCTATGTCTCCATCTTTCCCAAACATTCCAGCATCCTGAGTCCACTAGTTAGACCCCAGTAATTACTCAATTTAAGCCACTAGATCTGAGGCAAGTATCCCACCTCATCCCAGTTCCGTTACCATGTCAAACATTGGCTTCCATTTTTGTTTCTGTACAGGGGCATTTTTATGCACACCTTTCAAAATTAGGCCAATAAAAAGATCCATTAAGTTATCTCTGCTTCAGAATTGCTTTCCAATGAAAAGTCTCAATTTCTTTTCAATTTTAAAAAGTTCTCAGTTAAGCCAGCTTAGAATGATCTAAAGAGCTAGTTATTTAGTATATATACAGTAAAAACACATTCCAGAAATATGTCACCAAAGTAAGAAAAAACAAATTAAGTTTTTCTGTCCATTGATGGCAAAGTTATTATCAGAGAATTGCTAAGTGAACATTCGTGAGCTTAACCTTCATAGCATTGACCCAGAGTTGCCAGGTACTGCAAAGCTTTGAAAAAATTAGCCCTTTGGTACTGCCAAGACTGAAAGCAAAATTGGCCCACCTTCCTCAGTTCACATCTGGGTTCAGTTTGTTCTGAGTTAGAAGAGCTTAACCCATCTTGCCGACTTGGTCTCAATTCAGATGGGAAAGTAACAATGTTATATGAAAGGAGCAGAAATAAGTGAATATCCATTTAAGTCCTCCCTTGAGGGGAAAAGGTAGTTTATTATGTTTGGATAGTCCTTATATAATTGCCTGGTATTAGGGAATCAGACAGTTTGTTGTTAAATGGTGCCCATTGGGCTTAGATGGTCCATTTTTGAAGTATGCAGTTTACTGGTCACAAGTCTTCAAAAATAATGTACGTTATTACAAAGGCTTTCAATTGAGTAGGATTAAGCTGAAGAGAATTGACTCTCTTTCCAATACATGAGATTAGGTACAGAAAGAATTCCATAATTCAGGTTTAATATGAGAAATACAGCAGATATGAAAGTTATTATATCAAATAAGTATAGAGAATGGTTACTTGTAGCAAGATTAAGAAAAATGTAAAAGGGCCATGATTTACACTGAATTGTTTTGTTTTGTGTTGTTGTGTTTTTGCTATTTTTGCTCATGAATGTGGCAGGTGGCAATTATTTTGACAATATGAATTTTTGTGGGTATATCAACTTCAAGCTTGGAAAGATTTATTGAAGACAAAGAGTTATCATAAGACACAGTGTAACTTCACTGACTAGGTAAAAAAAAAAAGTTGAGTAGGCATCCATTTATTAAATAATAATAATGATAATAAGAAAACAGTACCACATATCATATCCATATCCACTGCCTTTTTTTATCCTTCCAGTGACCTAGTTAGTATCTTATCCATCTGTCAGATATCAGTGCAATTATCAATCCTTGGGGAGACCTTCAAACACTCTCATTAGATCAAATACACTCCTCTCCTGCCCCCTCTCCAGTCCCATGATAAGCTTTCAAAGTACCATGCCTCTCGCCTCACAGGAGTTAGCAAAATTGCAACTTTGTATTTATTTGTGTACTTCTCTGACAAATGTTAATTTTCCCACTAAAATGTAAGCTCCAAAAATAGACTGTGGCTAGTTTTGTTCTCCACTGAGTCACCAACATCTAATACAGTCCTCAGTGCCTACTTGTTTATTTCTTGAATTATGAACGAATGACCAGGTCAGGCAACCATGAGATTGATGTCATATTACAAAGTAGGTAGTAGACTCAGAAAATCCAGTTAGCTAACTCAAGACAACATGGCCACTTGGTAACAGAGCTAAGTGGGACTTAACTTCTCATCCCACTTTCTTTGCCCAATATATCTTCTTAGAAAAAAACTATAAACCAAAGCATAATTGCTTCAAATCAATTCAACAAAATATGCAAACTAACCAAATATGTTTTTCCAACCAGGGTAGTAAAATAAATCAAGTGTTCTCTGCTACTTTCATGACCATCAGCAATATTCCAGGCAAGTGATTATTTGCAAAACAAGGTTAAACATTATTCAACCAAATAAAAATATCTCCTCAGAAGATATTTATTTTTTAAAAGAGAGGAGAAAAGAATTGTATTTCACAAAGAAAGTCTGCATCTGCTTTAACTAGGTATAAAAGCAGGTACTTCCTGAAAATAGGCAGATGAGTTAAACAAAAACAAAGGCCTTATTCTCTTTGCCACTCTTTAACAGTAACATACACATTAGTTTTCATCACTGATTATCTAACAGAGGAGGAAAATCATGACTTAGAAAGAATTAAATTGCATGAAGCCTATGCCACAGTTTATATTAGTTTGTTAGTTTGCTTGGGCTTTCATAACAAATAATACAGATTGGGGGGCTTAAATGGGCATTTATTTTCTTACAATTCTGAAGGATAGAAGTCCAAGATTAAGGTATCAGCAGGGCTTGTTTCCTCTTAACTTTTCCACTTGGCTTGCAGATGGCTGTCTTCTCCCTGTGTCTTCACATGTTTTTCAGCTCTGAGTGTCAGTGTCAAAGACAGAGAACCTCGAATATAGCAAAAGCAGCTCATCACATGTCAGGGAGGCTCAATGAGATTAACAGCTGACTCCTCATCAGAGTTATGAAAGCCAGTAGGCAGTGGGATGACATGTTGAAACTGCTAAAAGAAAAATTAAAAGAATTATAAGGAAATGCAAAGAGCAACTGTATGCCAAGAAAACCAGACAACCTAGATGAAATGGACAAACTCCTAAAAAGACCCAGGCTACCAAAATTCTCCCCATAATCTCTAAGCCCTTTATGTTCTTATCCTACGTAAGAGGCTCATCTATCATTATGTCCCCCTTAATTTACTGTATCTCAATTTCTCTGGCTCTCATTCAGTTCCTGGCATCAGGGAATATACAATGTTCTACAATTTTTACTTATTTATTGTTGCTTTTTATCTTTGAGTACCCACTTAAATGCTATTTCCACAAAGAGACTTGTGCCCCTTATAATAATAAGTAACTACTCATTAAAATAATACTAACTGCTTTACTAAAGAAAATTTCTTTCACAGTATCTTTTCCTCAAATATTTGGCAGGCTTCTAATCTAGTTTCCATTCAGTTACATGTTCCAGTAACCATATCCAAAGTTCTTACCTAGATAAAATTCTCAAGGCTGATTTAGGTTTTTGCTTCCAAGTTTCCAGGGCAATCTGTCTCAAATTAATAGCAGATATCTTGAGGCCAGCTGGAATCAAAGACTTGGGTGGGAAGGTCACATGTCCTTAATCTGATCTTTACTCCAAGACTCTGTGTAAATTAGCCACTGTCATTCAAAACATCTTTAGATCTCATCTGTTATCATTTGAGGTCTCTCTCTAAAGGCCGGATTTTTTAGAGAATTCAAAATTTGAGATTTTCAATATTTCCTTATTTTCTGAAAACTGTCCAGGTTTTTTTTTCTGGAATTATCTTTATTTTTCTAATAACATCTAGGTGAAAGATGGAAGCAAAAGCCAATTTACATGATCATTCTGAATCTTTCTAACTACATATCCTAGAACAGAGTTTCTCAGCTTCAGCATCATTGACATTTTACATCAGATAATGATTTTATTGGAGTGATCTATTCTACACATTATTAGATATTTATCAGCATCCCTTGGCCTCTACCCTTACATACCAGTAACACCACTGACATCTCCAACTGTGACAAACAAAAATGTCTAGAGACATTTTTGGGGTGCAAAATCATCCCTGATTGAGAACTGAAACTACAGGCTCATTAGGTCCAGCTTCTATCTTCAAATTATCAGAAGCAATGCTTTTACCAAGTTTTGTTCAGATTTATAGCATGGGTCTCCGTTTTTCCAACCTCTTAGAGTTTTCTGGCTCCTAAGAGGTCAATGTCACCTATTTTAAATATTTGTCACAGATAGCACTGCACTTCAAGTTTCAGAATTAGTTTCCATATTAGTTACAGTAATTCTAGCTTAGAATAAACAAATACCAACATTACTGTGGCCAAGCCCAATATAAATTCATTTCTTACATGTAGCAGTTCAATTCTGGCATTTGGTGGAAACCCAAGCTGCTTCCAATGTGTTGTTCTGCTGTTTTCAACACATAGTTTTCAGAGTCACTATACTCATGTGTTTCAAGCCATAAGGAAAAGGTTATGGAGCATTATATAAATGAGATTTTATGGACTAGTTTGGGATATAAGGAAATAGGTTTGATTATCAGCTTCCAGTGTCTGCTAGTTTTACTAATTCTTGTGTTATCCTGCCATGTACCCTGTACTTTTTCTCCATGCTATTTATTACATCTATAAAGTAATTATTTGAACAACTATTGGTTTATTATCCATTTTACCTCAAAGGCAGTATACTCCATAAAGACCAGAACTACATCCATCTTGTTCAAGTCGTGTTCAGTTCCCAAAATCTAGAAGAATTTTTGGCATTTAGTACTTTCTTAATAAAGCTTTGTTAAGTAGATGAATAAAAGAATGAATAAATGAGTAAATGACACATATGATCCTTGATTTGGATTTGGCCTAGTAAATCTTTAAAATACCACATTATTCCTTGCCAGACATAGATCCCAGACCTTGGTCAACAAGAGATAATGACTGGCTGACCTAGCAGAACAGAGGAACATCCTAAGGATGGAGGGTGAGGATGAGGATGGAAGCAAGTAAAAATTAGAATTCAGGGCAGTAGCTTAGAGCTTTCTCTCCTGAATCCATTACCTCATGCTTACTCTGCTTAATTAGAGTATTTCAGCTAGTGAGGAGAAAAGGGGTTATGTCGTCTTCAGAGCCTAGCTCTGACTAATTGTATTGGTTCCTGAGGCACCTTCTGCCTACTTGTGATAGTTAATTTTATGTATCAACTTGGCTGGGCCACGGTGCCTAGATGTGTGATCACATATGATTCTGAAGAGTTCCATGATGGCGTTTGGGATGAAATTAAGATTTAAATTGATGGACTTTATGGTAAGCAGAACACTCTCCATAAGGTGGGTGGTCTTCATCCAATCAGATGAAGACCTGAGTAAAACCGAAGACTGCTCCTGAGAAAGAAAGAATTCTGCAGCAGACAGCCTTCAGACTTGAAGTCCTTGGCTCTTCTTTGGGTCTTTAGCCCGCCAGCACTGCCTGCATATTTTGGACTGATCAGCATCAGTAAGCATGTGAGCAAATCCTTAAGAAAAATCTTTCTTGATATAGAGATAGAGACAGATATAGATATAGACACAGAGATAGATAGGATAGATATTCAGATAGAGAATAGATATAGGAGTAGGTTATGTTTTTCTGGCGAGCCCTAATACGCTGCTCATGTACATGTATTGATTCCAGACTTCACTCTAGGTAACAGGATCACCCCTGTACTTACATGAATAGCTTCTTTCGAGGAGTTTGCATGGAGCTGTATTCATGTCTGAAGGAAAAAGAGGTCTTTAAATCTATAGGAATTAGATTCCACTTATACATTCCCATATTTATTTATTTCACTTGATTTTAAGACTCTTGAGGGCAAATGCTGTGTCGTTTCCATCGATTTATCCCTTGTATTCAGCCCACAATAAAAGATTTTTTCAGTATGTTAATTAAAGAAATGAGTAAATAAATGAATGGTTCAATACTTATCTGCTAAAATATAGGGTTTCATCACAAACCATTCCTCTTATCCAGCTCAAAGCAAGGGAAATCCTGGTGTGACAAGCTCCATTCCTCCCAACGCCCTCCCCCGCCCCCTTATCACCTTCTACTTCTGATTACTTTCAGTATAGTGTAGTTGTGGAGAAGTCTATGAATATGTGTCTTTAGAGGAAAATTCAGCCAGTCAAAAATATAGGATTTGCACTTAATTTTCCTCCTGTAGTAACACTGTGGAGAGTCAAATGGTAAATACCACATAGAATTTACCAGCATGGGCTGACCTGAGTTTAACTTTTGGCTCTGTCATTTATTAATCATATGACCATTCAGGCCTCAACTTCCTCATCTGTAAAATAGGGATAATAATAATATCTACATTATAATGTTGTTAGCGTGGATTAAATGAGATCAAGCATATAAAGCATTGATCAAAATACCTGGCCACAGCAGGAGTTCAACAAACATGAACAGCTAGAAAGGTGCCAAGGTCAAAGGCAGGACATTAATCCAAACAGTCTTTAATCAAAAGATAAACTAGTAATAAAAACGGCACTGCAATGGCAAATCAGAAGAAACTGAGGAAGCTGAGGAATCTGAAAAATTGGGGTCGGAGTGAAGCAGGCGAGTGGAAGATGCTATAAATGAAATCTGAAAACAGTACTTTTGTCTGCGGGACCTGAAACTTATCTCTAGGGTGACTTTATTTGAGCAAACCTGTTTATCTAAAGAGACCAGAGCTAGATAGTGATCGTATCTCAAACCCTTACAAGAGGTAACTGGGACAGCTGGGTTCAGAGAAATTATGTGTTAATGTGAATTCCAAAGCCTACGCATCCCCAGAAAAGAGCTTTCTCCTGTGTATAGTAAGGCGCAGAGCTTCTTTGCCTTGCATATTCTCAGTGTCTTATCGAACTATTAATGATACAACTTTCATTTTACAGACTCATTATTACACGCCTGTCGGTCAGGGTCCCACCAGGAAACAGACGACATATTCAAACTGGGAACATTAAAGCAAGTTTAATAAAAGGATTCTTGGTGATTCCGTGCTCAGTGTGGAGTTTGAGATTCTCTCCCTCTCTCTCCACCCCTCCCACTTATGCTCTTACTGTCTTTCTAAAATAAACAAATCTTTAAAAAAAAAAAAAAAAGCATTCTTGCCTGCATTGTAGCAACCATGGAGCATACAGAAAACCCACATGGTCTAGTGCACGACCCCAAAGTAATTGACAGAGGATCATCATCACAACACCCAGGGCTGAAGACGAGACAAGATGAGGCAGCCAAATGGGGAACCCGGAGAGACAGAGAGGAGGGTGGAAGATAACCCACAAAGCTATAATTTCACTTGAGAGAAACACCCGGCCTGAGGATGTTAAGGAAACTGTGAGAACAGCAGAGTAATGACCTCACTCTACTCTTTGTCTCTCACTAGTGGCCCATCCAAACCCAACCAGAAGCCAGAGGACAAGAGAGCCCAAGATCATCTCTGAGGTTCAGAGAAGGATGGAAAAGGGTAGAGCCCATCTGGCAGGGCCACAAACAGATAGCCGGCGCATCGCCCCATCTTCTAGCCCTCTGGCACTGCTCCGAAAGGAACTAACTTCATACGGCTGCTCCAAGACAAAGCCAACAGTCTTCTTCAATAGCTTGATCTGCCTCACGAACCCGTACACCCAACCCTTTCCTGTCAGGATGAAATCCTTTTGCATCTGGTACAGTGCTGCTTGGGCCTTCCTTTTCCCAACTAGAGTACAAGTGGGTCCATGCGCCCAGGCCTTGGGATAGGCATTGACATGTCAGCATTGGCTGGACACGTCTATGCCAAGACCTCCAAGTTACAATAAAATATGTTGAGATGTACGTGGCACTGAGCAGTGACTGATTACAGTGGAATCTTCCTTTGATGAGTTAGGCACATCAAGAATCTGCAGGGCCTCAGGTCAGGATTCTGAATGTCAATAGTCATTGCACAAAACTATATGAAATATCGTTCTGGTTTTATTTTATGGGGCTGGTTATTTGCATCCTGGATAAATAGCACTTCGCTGCATGTTCCATGTTAACAGCATCTGACATTAAAAAAAAAAAAAAAAAAAAAGTTTTTTGATGGTTTTGTAAACCAGCCTTGCAATTCCTAGTTCTCAATACTGGCCAGAACCCAAAATGGAAATTGAGAACAAAGGAAAGAAACTGTTTTTATAAGTCAGGAGGCGGCAGCATCACAAGTCATGAGAGAAGTTGGAAAACATTTTCAGACTGGTTTTACAACTCCTGTTAGCCTGGCTAATTGATCCTACCACCCAACTGTACCTTGACTGCGCTTTGAAAACTTTTGAAGTTTACCTTCCTAAATGAATACAGTTCTAAACTCCATGAAGAATGCTAAGTGTTCCTCCTCCCCAATAATAAACTCAATTGAAATTTTATACCATGTTGGAAATCCTAAAGTCAAGTTTGACAAATCACCTTGAAGCCATTAATTACCAGATAATATTCAAACAAAAGACTCAGTTTTATATATAGAGAGAGATGACTAAAAGAACTCACAGGGTGGCCTAACACTAAGCTGCTTTCTTGGGACCATTATAGAGGCAACGTCTCTTGGGTGGCAAGACTGGTCGCACACAAAAGGAAGCTACTTTCGGTCACGTGGGCCCCGGGGCCTTTATAACCATGGGCCTCCTGAGCACCCGATTCTCTCCCAATTTAAACATCCCAAGGCAGGAAGACTTCCTTCTCTGGCAGGATAAGAAAGCTGAAATACTTTTTATCCTCCTTTCCAGATAATATGCTAAAAACTGGTGTTTTAACTCCAACTTGTGGCTTTCAGGAGGATCAGCCATGATGGAAAGGCCTGGACAAGGACTCAGAGGAGTTTCAGGTTCTGGTTTCAATCCTGCCACGAACGGCTATCGCGACCTTGGCATCACCAGTGCATCTCTCAGGGGTCTGTTTCCTCTTCTGCAGTGTGAGGGTGCTGCATTATGTCAGTGACTCCCATGCTCTTTGTTCAAATGAACTTTTACAGGGAAGCTCAATATGCAAAACAGAAAAAGACAGAGCTGCTCTGGTTCGAGGGGAAAGTGATTTCTACCAACCCTGGGCCCCTGACCATTACCCTTCCCTATATCTCTTAAGTCCACTTAGCATTCAGAGTATAATCTTTGGCTCGTCCATTCAGCTCATGATCCCTAAATTTCTAATTAAAAAGCAGAACTCTACAGAGGGGAGGTCGGGGAGAGGATGGATGAAGGAGGTGAAGAGGATGAAGCCTACAATTATCTTGATGAACACTGAGTAATATACAAGAGTGACGAATCACTGTATCGTACACCTCAGACTAATATAACACCGTATGTTCTCTACACTGGAATTAACATTTTTTAAGGGATCCCTGATGGCTCAGCAATTTAGCGCAGCCTTCCGCCCAGGGTGTGATCCTGGAGACCCGGGATCGAGTCCCACGTAGGCTCCCTGCATGGAGCCTGCTTCTCCCCCTGCCTGTGTCTCTGCCTCCCTCTCTGTGTCTCTCATGAATGAATAAATAAAATCTTAAAAAAAATAATAAAATATTTTTTAAAAAAGCCGAACTCTACAATGGTATCGTAATAGTGTTGTATGATGACAGACACTAGCTTCACTTGTGAACACAGCGTAATGTATAAACTTGTAGAATCACCACGTTGTACACCTGAAACTAATGTAACATTGTGTGTTAGCTACCCTGCAGTTAAAAAATAAACTAAAATTTAAAAACCTCCAATAAATTTCAAATTAAAAAAAAGAACCCTAGGCCCTGCCTCCACAATCTACTAACTTAGCTTGTCTAGCTAGAAGTGGGGCTCAGCAATCTTTAAACGAGCATCTCAGGTAAATCTCATGAACATGAGAATTTGATCACAGCAAAGCACATTGAAAACCACAGGGCCAGTTATTGCTGAGGCCTTTTTCCACTTAAACACTCTAACCTTGGTTGTTACTTTTCAAGTTTGACAAATCCCTTTGAAATCTGATGAAAGCAATAAATCTGAGTAAAGTACAAACACACACATACACACAAAGGCACATACATGAAATTTGCCTAGAATTTTAGCAAATTTAAATACCCAGGGGGTGCCTGGGTGGCTCAGTCAGTTAAGTGACTGGCTCTTGATTTTGGCTCAGGTCGTGATCTCAGGGTGGAGACTGAGCCCCTCCTTGGGCTCTGCATGGGGCATGGAGCCTGCTTGAGATTCTCTCCCTCTGCCTCGCCCCTCTGTTCCCCTGCCCCACTTGAGCACTTGCACTCTCCCTCTCTCAAAAAAAAAAAAAGAAAAGAAAAGAAAAAAAGAAAGAAAAAGAAAATAAAAGAGAAAAGAAAAAGAAAAGAAAAGAGAAAAAAGAAAAGAAGAAAAGAGAAAAAAGAAAAGAAGAAAAGAAAGAAAAGAAAGAAAAAAGAAAAGAAAAGAAAAGAAAAGAAAAGAAAGAAAAGAAAAGAAAAGAAAAAAAGAAAAGAAGAAAAGAAAAAGAAGAAAAGAAAAGAAAAGAAAAGAAAGAAAAGAAAAGAAAAGAAAAGAAAAGAAAAAAAGAAAAGAAAAGAAAAGAAAAATACCCAGCTATGTACCTCCCCGATGCCCCTCCACGGACATGGGCCCATAGTTAAAACCCCTCTGATATCTGTGAAATAACAGTGATATTTCATGGTGAATGCAGTGATTTAGTCGAGAAGGCACCTTCTGGGATTAAATCAAACTCCTGACTGCTGGCTATCGCACGAGTAAACCAACTTTCAATTGTTCAAAATATTTGACACCATTTTTTTTTTTTTTGGCTTTTCTTATTCACCAGGATAGTGTCATCCTGAATTTTCCTCAAATACTTCCGTGCAGGTATGAGGATGAGATTACTGAACTTCAGCACCCCAGCGGACCTTCCCAAGGTTCTTGCTGTACAGACTGTTCAATTCCCAGCTGGTTTGCTTCTCAGGTTGTGCGCACGAACATTCTGGCCATGGAACAAGAGAGTCATGTCTTCCGATAGGAATGATGTGGCCACCTCATTGCTGGAAGCCCAGACATTCTTTTCAGGGGACCGAGGGTGAGCTTGGAACTAGTTTTCAATCTGCCGGACAAATAAAACTGTGTGGTGGCGCCAAGCGCCCCTATAAAGGGCTGTTCCATAAATATTCATCGACCATGACAAGGAACAGGATGGTCCCTGCCCAAAAGTCTGCCTCCATTTTTCACGGTGCCACCCAGATACGCCATGTGCAGCGGGAACTCCAACATACAACCCAGGCAAGGCTCTGTACCACCTACGTGATTTCTTTGTGCTTTTATTCCCCTTGAACTTTCTCTTGCAATTTGAGTGATTTTGGCGTTCATTCTGCTGTTGGCCCGAAAGCAAAAGCCCCTCTCCAAGTCCACTCCCCCACCTACGTATTCCCAGTCAATAGGAACCACTTAACTACACGAACATTAACTAATTTGAAGTTTGCTTTTCATCCCGGCACTAATAGGAGAGGAGGAATGTGTTTGTGTTTGCAAGTTTTCCATATGGGTTAAGTAAAGATTGTTTGCTCAAGTTTGAAGCTTGGAAAAGAAAGAAAAAAACAAGGCCCATGTCTCATCTTGTCCTTTGGAGGCAAGCAGAAGAGCCATTGTTCCCAGCGCAGCTGAAACCTGTGGGCTGAGAAACCACCAGAGTCTCTCCTCTGAGGCCTCTAAAAAAGTTCCCCACAGACTTATCGTTGTCAGCAACCGTGGCGGGCTGTTTTGTTTTGCCTTTCATTCCTTATTTATTGCTAAAACAAATGGCAATGACAGCTGAGAATGGAAAGAGTGGCAAGAAGGAGTGAAATATAGGAATGAGGCATTGATACAAACAAGAGAAGCTGCTAAAAAGGGAAAGGAGTCCCTTGTCCTCTAAAAGCTCAAAGTGCCTTTCATCATCTGGCAAGACTGGACCGAGAGCAAGATTATTTTTAAAGGTAAACGGATAAGAAATGACTCATCCAAAATGCCAGGGTATACCCATCCCTCCTCCCACAACGAAAACGTTGCCTTTTAATTCTTTGGGGGTAAAGCAAGGCCCAGACAATGGGGAAAATTGTGTTTGAGGGCAGAAGCTAGGATAAAGAATATTGAAGAAGGAGCTAGAAGGATTCTTAAAATATGATTCCATGTTTCATAATCTGGAGAAGAAAACCACCTTTGGAGCTAAGGGTTCCCCGACTCCTTAGCTGAGCCCTGGCCCGACTAAGGACGCTGCTCTTGGTCAAGGGCTTGCCAGGGACTCCCGGGTTTTGGCCTTGACCTCGGTCTTCAGCAGCATGTTCCATGTTTCTGTTTACACCATAGTTTTCACAACAAGTCAGCAGCCTCTGCTCTGAATGTAGTTTAGCCCCATTGGTAATAACCACGTAGAGATGAAGAGGTTCAACATCTCCCCATCACGGGAGCCATAGGTCTTCAACACGGTCTGTACGACCTCTGCAATCTGATCCTTGCCACTGTTCCGGATCCAAGTCCTAATATTTCGCCTCCTGAAATTCGAGTTACAACAATTTCAGAAACTTTAATGTTCTCCAAATGACTGTGCTACTTTCAGCCTCTGTGGGTTTTCCTCTGATTGTCTATCTCCCTGGGCAGCCCTCTCTCCTTACTAATTCTTTTGCCACCTCATGCCACCTCTCAATACAGAACTCAGGGGTCCTCACATCTAGGAAGTCATTCTTAGCACCCGAAACTACTCCTGTAAGTGGAATTAGGCACCAGGGCATGGCATCCTCAAGAGAATTACCGTATTTTATTGAAACTACTTATTTTTGTGCTTTATCTCCTCTATTAAATCATGTGTTCCTTAAAGGGAAAGATGATATCTTACTTAGTGTCCTCACTCCAAGCAAAAAGTAGACACTTCATTGAATTTAATCAAAAAAGGAGCATAGCCAGCTCACCCGCTAAGGCCAACGTTATTGTTGGCATCTTCCGTCTTCACTGGTCACCAGCACAGCCCTCAGGTGAGCTTTTGGCCCGGTCTGTTAGCCAAAGCTCTACAGGCCCAATGCCCTGTGAGCCCCAATTCTGGGTATCTGCCCAAATCTTGCAGTGTGAACACGTTCATTTTCCAATCTCCTCATCCAGGAACAGCCAGCAGCTGACATCTAGGGAAGCACTGACCCAGAACCACACAGAACCCATACTCCCCTCCTGTCATTACCACCACCACCACCCTCCCCGTGATTATTCAGGGGACTAACAAGAATATAACAAGAATGAAAGAGACCCGTATATGGTGGTTTCACTTACTTGACTGAGTCTTATTCGTTTCTCTTTTTTAAGAACTCAAAATTTGGTGAAACACAGGATACACTGGATGACTAGGAATTAATTACTTAAGCATGACTTCCATGGTTCCTTTCGAGGCTCTGATAGGTGTTTGGTAGCAGAGACCGATGATTGTTCTCCAACACGTGTGCTCCACCCCTCATAATGTCAAGTCGTGGCTGGGAACAGGCTTCTTGGCCCGAGACTGCGTTTCCCAGGACGGTTTACATGCACAGTGACCGCGTGGCCGGTGTCTACCCGTGAAAGGGGAGTAGAAGACATGAACGCCTTCTCCGACCCAAGGCTTAAAGAGTGTTGCTAAGTTCTCCGTGCTCTTTTATTCCTGAAGGTTCGAGGCAGCAGACAAACCAGCCCAGGGGCAGAGCTGGCCAACTTCTCTGCAGCGGAAGCGTGGCGGGTTGTCCTGCTGCGACGTCAGGAGCTGGGAGAGCCACTCGGCTCCGTCCTCGCGGGCAGAGAGGCAGGAGCAACACGCGAACGTTCGACGCTGTGTCCGGTGAAACTTTATTTACAAGATAAGTGACGAGTTCACAGTCCATAGTCGGCCAACCCCTGCCTTCAACAGCAGCGGAGCAGGAGGCCGGAAAAGGGCTGAATCCTCGAAGTCAACGTGGAGAAAACTCCGCAGCGCAGCCCTGGTCACTGGTGTTCGCTCCCGAGTGAGTGGGGTAGTAGCTTGTTTCCCGAGGCCACGGAGACTGTGGGGCCTGCTCAGTAGACAGGTTAGGATGGCCTTGCCGACACGATTCTAGCACAAAATAGAAGAATTGAGAATTAAACATGTAAAATTAAGAGCCATCAAGGTGAGCTTAGGGCAGAGCCACACGATTTTGTTCTGCTGCTCAGCACTTTCCTGATCCCAGCTGGTTCCTAGAGTCACGTATTTGTCCTCATGCTCTCCTTCCTACTGTCCCGCCCTCTACCCCATACGTTCGCAGATGGCCAAGTGAAAAAGAACTAAAACGTGATTTATTTTACTCCGTAAGTCGTGTCAATACTGCACTGGCTACGCTTACCCCTGTACACCCGGGTTGTTCCTTTGGACTTGGTAGCAGGATGTCACAGCAGCCTGGTTAAGGCAACAGCGACTACACGCCACACGCAAGCGCACTGCTGTCCTCTCTGCCAAAGCTGTAAGAAGGAGAAGGCCTGGTGTCTTCTCTTGTGTCGACGTCCATTAGAGGGTCCTCAGGCAATAGCAATACAGCTTGAGCCTAGTGTGCCCCAGAGTGGAGTCAAATTCTTGTTCAACTTCTAATTTCAAAGCTCACTCAGCCTCCATGTCAAACACGTGTCCAGGGTCTGGGGGCAGGGGTGGTTAGGGAGGATGGAGAGATGGCGCGGGGAGACGGATGGGGTGGTTGACACCGTTGCCAGGAACAAGTTCAAGACACAGCCTCTCTCTGAACTCCTAGCCATCTCTGCCCTCCGGCAATTAAAGTTGTAGGCGTGTGTATCTTAGCATACTTTCAGTTGTAAGTAATAACAAATCCAAAATCCAAATCAACCAGATTTAAATGACAAAGGAATTTACAGTCTCATTTAAGCAAAAATAATAATAATAATAATAAGATGGGGTTTAGGAAGAGTTTGATCAGGGCTCTGGCTCCGTTTCCTTCACTGTTCTCTTCCTACATTTGATCGCTCTACCTGAATGTCTCCCCTTGTGGCTGCGGTGGCTCCAGACCTTACAGCTGTACGTTATATCTTTTGAAATAAGAGAGGGATCCTATCCTCTCTCTAATCACAGATAAAATAATTCCGTGTTCTGACTTGACTAAGCTTGGTCAGGCAGGCAGCATGTGCTCATTGGCTTAGACCTGTGGTTATTGCTCGTCCCTGACATCACTGTTGTGCCAAAGGGGAGGAGAGAATCTGTTTGGCTTTAGCTAACTGGGGCCTAATCGACCTGCATAGTGCCCAGGTAACAAGAGAGGAGCAGAACAGACCTGCAAGGGCAAGCACGATGTCCAGCTCGCTAAGTCAAAGCCGGCACGTCTGGCCCCTTTCCTACCGTCTCCCCAAAGACCTGCTTCATATCTTCAGGTAGGTGATTCCACGCTACCGTAGCCTACCAACAGCTCAGTAGGCCTTGCTCTGCTGCCCGGTGAGTAAGAAATCGTCCCCATTTCATCGCTGAGGGGACCGAGAATGTTTAAATTGAATCACCCTCTTTAAGACGTGACAGCTAACAAGCAGCACGCCCGGAGTACAGACACAGCTCCCCCGATTCAGTCCCGTGTTCTCATCCCCCACCGTGAGGTCTTCTGCCCTGATACAAAGATAAGCCACGGTTCGAAGATGTTATCAGCCCGGGCTGGCCTACCGTGTTAGGAAAGTCCCCATCTGAACAGCGGGCTCTGCTCCGCTGTCTTACATTTAATGTTTCCTATAAGTGCAAAAAACCACAGTTTGAGCCTAGAAAGAACACATTCTGGGTCCCTGTAATCGTCTCAGTGTCTAAGTATAATCTGGGCATCGAATAGTGTTTATGCGTGGATGGGAGGGCGCCCATGGGTATATGTCTATTTCCTGGTTGTCTTACCATCGCAACGGTAGATGGCCTGCATGCTTCTCTGTAATTGTGGGAAACTCCACACTCTATGGCATGTGGCTAGGCTCCCTCCATATGTCCCAATATATCCCATAAAACCATCCTGGGGTTGTCCACACAGCAGTGACACCCGCCTGTTCTACCTGTCATCCCACGTTAGTACGCAAACATACACACCATTAACACAGTCCTTGGGGAAGGCATCTTAAAACCTCATCCTCAAAGGTCTGGGCAGTGGCAAGGTACCGTGTTCGGATTATGCACATCCTGAATATGGCTAAGTGTAACGGGTGAGAGTGAAATCACCCTAAATTTGCTACTCAGCTTGCCCACTTAACAGCCATGACTTTGGGCAGGTTATTAATCTAAGTCTCCATTTCCCTTATTTGTAAAGCTGAAATAATAATAATAATAATAATAATAACAAATTCCATATATTTTTCATGAACACAATATCTGGCATATTGAAAACATTAAAAAATGTTCACTGTTGCTACTATTATAATAATATTAGTATTTATTTGTATCATCCTTACGTTTATTAATTAGAATTAGCATTTTACTCGAATGGCCAATTCCATTCTATCTCCTTACTGTCGGGTATCAGTCGCATATAATTTCCATCTACTTAATATACTGCCTTTGGGAATCTAAACTTTAATTTAGATAAAGGTCTGTTTTCCTCTTTCATATAAAAGCAAAATAAACAAACAGATAGAAAACATATTTTTTAATATCTTGGCTATTTACTTTCTGATTTATGCTATCCAGCACCGTGCTTAAAGTTTTCCTTCCATTTCTTTTTTTGTTAGCTAAAGTAGCAGATCTTCTTACAATTTCCTTTAGTAATTACTTTTGGTACTTACCAGGTCTAAGCAACTAAGACACCGGCCCTATAAAGAAAATGTCATCTCTACACAGTCAATAGACCCAGGTTTCAACGGGCTTAACCTGAAGCTCTGGTCTGCCCAGCACTTCAGTGTTACGTCCCAAGGGCCCCGGAGCTAATGAAACATGTTGCCCTCCTGATATCTACTTAAGCAAATTGAATGTGACCATCCAAGAAAATTACTCCGTTGTCATAGTAACTCTTTTACTACTTTAGGTTAAAAAGAATAGAAAAAAAGAAAAGAAAAGAAAACCTGGCAGCAAACTTTACAACCTAAAATAAAGTTGTGGGAGGTACGAGGCAGAGGCAAAGATAAATGAGGGATTTAATTCAATATGGAGCAAAACACCTGAAATGCAATGAGCTCCCGGTAACGGGCCACGCTCAGCGCGCGTAGACATAAGGCTGGGGGTGTCCCAGCAGTAGATTCGCAGAATGTGAAGACGGAAGCGCTCCGAGGAAATCTAACCTGAGCCCGTCGCTTTACAAATAAGGAAACCATCCGGGACAGGTAGGACGACTCACACGAGTTAGCATCCTCAGCTGTTGGCTCCCGTTGAAGCAGAAGCCCGGTGTCCTGCCTTCCTGTTCAGGGCGCCCTTGTCATTCTACCCCTGGGTCTGGGGGCATACAGGACGACCCAAAAGACCTTCGGGAATCGCTGCTATTATTATCTTAATATATTTTTAAAAAAATTATAAAGGGTTGGTTCAGGGCAGAAGAGGAAGACAGATTAGTCTTAAACGGGTCCAGGGACTGGCCCGTTATTGCACAGCTGGTGGGGCTTCATCACTCAGCATTACACACTGGCACAGGGTTAGGGACCGTGATGGCTCCCAGAGGCCACAGAGGATATGCTCAGACCAGGTGGGCCACTCACGGTTCTTGTAAGGAGTAGAGACTCTCAAAAAAAAAAAAAAAAAAAAAAAAAAAAAAAAAGGGAGTAGAGACTCTCCTATGTGTATACTGAGAATCAAGAGTCTCAGAATCCCCACTTCCAAGGGGTTTATTCTGCGTCTCACAGACTTTAGAATATATGGCAGAGTCGTGCTACTGACAAACGACAGGCCTGCCCTGATTTTAATTCTAGGGACCTATCAATACCAGGAAAGGGTGGACATCGCAAAACCAGTGCAGGAGAGGCATTCAGTGTTGTCCTCAATGAAAACGTATGTGCTTGTTGGTTAAAAAAGGGAGACCTAGGAAATTAAGCCAGCACGTATCATGAAGCCAGTGACACGGAAAGGGACCCGTCTAGGTACATCTATGAGATGCGTACGGAGGTCAACGTCACTGTATCACGTCCATCCTGTTTGATTGGCCGGACCCAAAACAGTGCTTTGGTTTTATCCCTTAATGGTGCTCCTCGCCTCGCTGATTGAACCTCTCCTCAGCTAGGAGGAGTCCCTGGATTCCAACTGATTACAGAGGAAAGACATCCTGGTACCCCATTCTGCGGCCAAGGTTTCCTAGGACCGACAGCAGACTGATGGTCATTCAGACGTACGCCCAGAAGGACTTGCAGAGTTGAGAGGGAGCCTATTTGTTGGTGGTTATAAAAGGAAGTGGTTAAGGGATAAGGATATCCCATAGAGATGTGGAAACCCCCGTCTACACCAAGTGAAAGTATGGCCCTGCCATGGTACCCTGCAGGGGACTGCACTTCCTTTCTTTCTTTCTTTCTTTCTTTCTTTCTTTCTTTCTTTCTTTCTTTCTTTCTTTCTTTCTTTCATTTTTTTTTGTCTTATTTATTTATTCATGAGAGAGGCAGAGGGAGAAGCAGGCTCCCTGTAGGGAGCCAGATGTGGGACTCGATCCCAGGACCTGGGATCACGACCTGAGCCAGATGCAGATGCTCAACCGCTGAGCCACCCAAGTGTCCTGAATTGCATTTCTGGAATCAGACTAACACCTGGATAAAAATAAAGGTTCCTTGGGTGGATGGATAGGTACGTAGTAGAAAAGAACAAAGTTACAAGTTGACAGTGTCAATAAATCCTAAAACAAGGATAACTTACAGGTACATCCGCATAGTCAGTCCCTCATAGAACCAACATCTGTTGCGGATCTACCGCGTCCCAGGTTCTGTTCTAGGTGTGAGAGTCACAGCACACTCTTCTTCCCGGCGATTCTTCAAGGAAACCCGAAGCGCACCCACGCACCTCATCCCCTGACATGACTCAGTCCCTTTTTGTAAGTCAAGAACCCGCAATATTTTATTGACCACAGCAAATGACTTACGGATTCAACCAGACAGCAAATTTCAATTCAAACCGGCAAATACTAAGTTGAGTTTGAAACATATGTGCCAGCAACCACCTGTGATTTCCAATAGAATAAGATGTGCTTGCTACCCGCGTGGACCTTACCATTCTGTAAATAAATAATATAACACGCGTGCACACACGCACATGCACACGCACACGGTGTAAAAGAGGCACAATAGTAGTGGCATCAGAGAGCCGCAAAGAAAACGTTCTCAGAACTCAAAGGAGTTAAAGGCGTCCTGTGAGGGAATTGGAAAATTCTCTTTGAATTCGTTTCTGGTTTTGTTTTCGCTTTGCTTTTAAAGAGAGGAATTGTCTAGACAGAGATGGCCAGAAAGAGCATTCCAGGTAAAGACAAGCATCAAGAAACTATGGCTTATGTGTAAAGGTCAGTAAACCTTCCGGCCTTAAATGCCTTCTTTGAGGAAGGATGGCCCGGGATGGCCGCACTTCCATACGCTTCTTAATGATTTCCCAGCTCAAAAGCGTTGATGGTATTTTGGAGGCCGCAAGACCTATTTGAGAGTTTGATACAAGTAATAGCTCTGCCCCCAAAAGAAACATACCTGACCCCCCAGGTAAGAAGCCCCAGACCCCCAAAGCCTCCAAAGCTCCAGCTGCCACCTTCCCAGGAAAGGCCGCTCCCGGCTGACCTTGCAGCCGACCCCAGTCCTATGTATAGAGAAGCTGATGCGACGAGGCCACCTGCGCCCGGGACCGGCCCTTCCACTTGTGCTCTTGTAACTCCCGCACGTCGGCTGCTTAGCTTGGGGGCAGCAGGGTGCTGAACACCCCTCCTGGGGAAGGCCCCCCCGAGGGACGGCCTGGCCAGGGAAAGACCGAGTTAGTGCATGCTGCGGGGCGGCAGCTTGCAAGCGAAAATTGCTCCATGGCTCCTTAAACATTTGAATTGGCTCAAAATCAAATGTGTATTCACAAACGGGCCCCCAACGTCCACAAACAGGTCTACGTCTTGATCACAATCATTTGAATTCAGTATTCAGACGTTTCCACGCTGCTCTTTTCTGCTGCTTACCAGAGAGCACACACGGGCGTGGGCCTTACCCAACTAGTGACATGAGCAGATTAGTCGCAATTTAGTGTTTTCCCAGCAAACCGGTTAGGCTCCACCAGAAGACGTAGTTAAGGGATTGTAAGCTATTGTTCTATGGGGCATGTTTGGCCCATAGGTTTATTTTATTTGGTGCATAATTTTTTAATCTCGGTTTGTTCTTAACATTTTGGAATCGGGAAATAACACGTAAAAATTCAAATTTCTGAGGACTTTTTAAAGAATCTGGAGATCTAACAATAATGGGCATAATTTTAGATAGCAAGGATCGGTTTAAGATGAGTCATGACTACCCACTGTAGACGTCACGTGGACTTTGCAATTTGCCCTAAATTGTTTTATGTCCAAACTACTTCAAAAAATTTGCATTAACTGCCTCGCCGCTGAACACATTGGAGTTTGTGATCCCTGATCTAGATACTAAAAATGATTAGGACGGTGTAATATAGTATTTAGGAGTATAAGCTATGAAATTAGGCCTGAGTTTAAATCTTCCCCATCTACTGGCTGAATGAATGAGCTGTTAATTCCCAAGTTGTTCAACTTTCTCCTTAGTAAGGTGTTGATGATGTCTATCTTATGGGGTCTCTGAGTGATAAAATTAGATTGTGCTTTGCATAATGCTCCGTGTGTCATCACCTGGCAATAGTAATTGAGGCAGGTTGAATTGCTTTTCATTAATAATAATTTTTCCTCCCTGGGGAAGGAGCAATCTTCTTTTGCCCTTTGAAGTGGGGCTTAGTCATGTGACTACTTTCGGGCAATGAAATGTGAGCAGAAGTAAGGTGTGGCACTTCCAGGAGTGGCCAGTTTGTACTTTATCACTGTTACTGCACCACTGCAACCAGTGACGCTCCAGATAGTGGCCTGTCGAGTGCCTGGGTCCTGGAAGGAGCTCCGGGACAGTGTGAAGGAGAGCCCCTAGCGGACTCTTGACAGACAAGGAGAGCAAATGAGGAATAAATCATTTTTGCTTTAAGCCACTGACATTTCAGAAGTGTTTGTTACTGCAGCGTAACCTGGCTCATCCTGACACTGCAGTGGTAATTATCATTATCACTCTCGTTATCATAATTATGGCTGTTACTGAAAGCGATTGCCCCGCCCAGGTCTCCTGGCACAGAGACCAAGAGACACAGACTCTCCGCTCCATTCTCTGTGGTCAGCTGCTCTTTTCCCTCCCTCTTCCATCCAGACTCTGGCTTCCCTTACTGGCTTCTCATAGCCCCACATTCCCCCCTGACTGAAGACTTTAGGGAGGGGAAAAAAAATAAATAAACCGTTCCTCTTTACACTTAAGACTGCCTCTCCCCTTTCACTATAAAAGGAACCAAAATTTTATTCATATTGCACGAAGATGGGCGAAGAAAATGCCAATTCCTTCTATGTTTAATTTCATCTTCCTTCAATACCCCTAGGGGAAAATTATCTTTAGTCGAATCCAAGAAACTTAGTGTGATACAATGATGTAAACCAGAGGTTGGGAAACTAGGGCCTGTAAGCCCACTACTTATTTATATAAGTAAAGTTTTATTGGAACACTATATATATTATTTGCGACTGTTTTGGGGCTACAAGGGCAGAGTTGAGTAGTGGTAACAGTGTCTGTATAGTTCAGAGTCTAAAACATTTGTTACTTAGCTCTTTGTGAAAAAAAAAAAAAAACAGTTTGCTGATCCCTGATAAGAACTTTAAGTAAATTATCAATCTCTTTGGGGGTTTTTTTTTTTTTTTTTTTTTTAAGATTTACTTATTTATTTGTTTGTTTGTTTATTTGTTTATTTGTTTATGATAGACATAGGGAGAGAGAGAGAAAGGCAGAGACACAGGCAGAGGGAGAAGCAGGCTCCATGCAGGGAGCCCGACGCGGGACTCGATCCCAGGACTCCAGGATCGCACCCCGGGCCAAAGGCAGGCACTAAACCACCCAGGTATCCCCTATCAATCTCTTTATAATAAAATTCTAAGTCTTTCAGATTTCTCTCTCTTCATTCAACTCCTGTCCAAGATGGTACCTGGGTTTTAGAGTGTTTGTGGTGTCTATGACTTCATGGTAAAACGGGGTGAGTAGTGCACATGGTACCCTTGGGCCTTTTACTTGTATCTACTGCCGTTATGTGTATTGGCTGCTCCCCGGATTAATGACCACTGACACTAGCCTTATTCCCGAGTGTTCTGTTGACATTCGATGCCAAACTTTGTACAACTTTAAAACTCATAGTCTGTTCTTTAACCTGGTCAGGGTGTGATATCTTCCATGCTGACTTAACTACAGATGATGTGGAAACTCCATCAAGAGTCAGCTGTTCCTCCCATGAAGTTCTTGACTATAGGACACTTTTCCTTCTTTTTTTTTTTTTTTTTTTTTTTTTTTACCACTTTTCCTTTATGCCAGGAGTCCCTTCTGGCAAACTCCTCAGACAAAATCTCCAGTGACCTCCACATTCTATATCAGGGACATGTGGGACATTCTGGCTCCTACCTAAGCTTCATGGAAAAAATAAGGATAGTTTGAGAGGGCTACACTCAGGCTTTCCCATCCACTTAACCAAATGGTGATGCTTAGTTGCAAGAGGGCTAGATGGCCTATAAGGAAATCACCTTCCAGTACCCTAAGTAAAAAGGGAGCAGACATCTCGTAGCCGTCAGCATTTCCTCTTACTCGTCTAACATTCTTCTCTCCTCTGATGTCTCATCCTAAAGGAGGAAGAGTGGGACACATGGCTGACCGTCTGCTGCTCCTACCTCTGCCTCTCCTCATTCTCTTCAAATTCCTCCAGATGATATGAGTATTTCCACCTTGATCTTCCTATATATTAAGGACGTCTGTAAAACTCTAATCAAGCCTCCCAGGCTGGACTATTATTATGTTAATAGGTGAGATGGGGGGAATGTGACATTCAGTATATTAGTTTCTCTTAACAAACTCGGGCATAAAGACTATTGTATTGTTAAAGCTCTGAAAACCCCTAATTGGGATGTCAGAAGCTGAATTTTATCTTTCTTATCATTCTTGCTGAAATGTGTAATAGATGTAGCTCCTGAACTTACCGCCGAGAAAGTCATATATACTGAAAATCAGAAGAGGAGAGCACATCGAAAGCATTAAAAAAAAATTGCTCACATTACATATCCACAGGATCAAATCCATTTGAAGAGACCAGGCATCCGTGAAAAATATTTTAAAAATTAAATATGGAAATCCACTAATGCAGAGGATCACCTCCAAGCCGTCAAGCCAAGGTTGTTGGATACACCCCCACCTCCACCTTAAGATGTAGACTAAGTATTTTCTAAGGTGAGATTTTCATTCAAGTAAATGGGCATTTGTTAGTTCTTGTCTCCTTTTTATTTTTTTTAATAATACATTTATTTTTTATTGGTGTTCAATTTGCCAACATACAGAATAACACCCAGTGCTCATCCCGTCAAGTGCCCCCCTCAGTGCCCGTCACCCAGTCACCCCCACCCCCCACCCTCCTCCCCTTCCACCACCCGTAGTTCGTTTCTCAGAGTTAGGAGTCTTTATGTCTCCTTCTTTTTAAAAGGAAATAGTTGGGTCAGAAGCTGATTGAGATTATTCTTGGCTCTAGAATCCATTTCAGAATGAAGCAACATAGAGTAGTAGTAAGAGGACAGTGTGTGGGATCTTACAGCCCTGGGTTTGAATCCTGTCTCTGCTTCTTAGTAGCTGTGTAACCATTCACAGCCACTACCTGAGTTTCTATATCGTGGGCCTCTGTTCCTAAGGGATTAGGATCTCAGCATGGTATTTGATTATTTCCTCCCATCCAGACCACATTGGTTTACATTATGGGCTTGCCACAGGCAAAAAATAGCAATCCCAACCACCTGTCCTTTAAACAAAAATGTATTTATTACTTTTAACTAAAAGGATAATTGCTCTACCCGGAATACCACATGCATCAGCAAAGTTAAGTTCCAATTTGGCATTCTGTCAGAATCGCATAGAACACCCCTCTCTTCTTACCTTTCCCATAATGATTGCTGAAGCCCCAGTTCCCAGACGTGCCACATAAAGAACTGGGAGGCTGAAGCTTTCAAGGGTCCTTGGTATTTACAGTTCCTGATGCCTGAAATTCCCCAAAATGTCTCTGTGATCATGCTATGATTTCTCCAGACTGTAAAGTCACAACTCAAAATGATATCTGATCACTCATTCAATGGTCACTCTAAAAATTATTTTGTCAGGTGCTGGAAAGTTGGGAAGAGACACTGATATTAACTGTTATAGACTTCAGGTTATGGAAGCATCTGGATTGGCCATGATTTTGATCAACGTCAAATCTCGGCATGGAAATTGAAAGATTAGTGTCAACCAAAGAATAAAGAGAACTAAAGGAAAAATAGTTCTGGTTTTTAGCTTTTGCTGAAAATATTCCTAATATTTCTTTAGGCTAGAAATCACACCATTTCTATAGTTAGTTACAAAGACCTTTTATTAGGGAAAAGGAAGTAGGAAAGTGCCATACCTAGAAGTTACGATGACCTTTATTGTGTGTGTGTGTTCACTAGATGTCTGAAACACTCCTCAAGAACTATTATCCTTTGTAACAAACACAGACTTTCCCACTTTACCCAGAAAAAGAGGACAAGAAAAGGCTCAGAGTCAGGAGAAGCAAGGGAATACCAGTTACACCGAAGAAGGCCCTAAGGGCAGGGCAGCAGCAAACAGATCTCCTGAGACCAGCAGACCATGGAATGGGTGTGAACCTGAAGCAAAGGAGAATGCCCGAGGTCGTGTGAGGGGCAAAAGTCTCGCTTACTCATATCAAGCCTGTGAGGTAGGAATGGACAAGTTAAATAAGTTGCCCATGGTCATATAGCAGAGTCAAGATGCAAAAACACAGAGTCTAGAGCCGCCTCCTCCACCACTCTGACTACTCCCTCCACCTCCTAGAATGGGGAACGCATCAATCCTAAGTGAAGAAATAAGAGGTAGCTAAGATCAGAAAAGTTGAGAAATAGTAAACAACAACAACAAAAAAAATTAGGGCAAGACAGTGCAGAATGTAGGTCCTGCATAATATCTAGGTATCCGCGAATGCTCTTTGTGGGGACCTTTCTATATCACAAAGAATCTGAAGTGGATCAATAATTGGATGTTGGGTATTTCCTAGATCATTAGTCCAAGCACTATTGCCTTTAATGAAAGGGCCCTGGGAAGCAGGCAGTGCTTGCATAAACTAACGAATCTCTAATTATGGAGATACCTGGACCAGATGGGGAAATGTTAGTGAGGTCGATACCGAAGGAAAGGACAAATAGAGTCAGGAATGGGATTACAGGGATTTGAGAGATTGTCATTTCTTTGATAGTCACTAACACAGTTGCTCAATTTTTTATGATATACATATAATTCAATAAATACTATTGAGTGCTCTGTTAGATATTTAAGAATTTGGATGCAAGATTGATAAATGGTTGTCCCTGCACTCAGAGGGCTTACACTCCAGTGAGATGCATGTATCCACAAAGAAAACAAACGAATGTATTTTTTCTTTAAAAAGAGAGCAAACTGTGTAGACTGTTTGACATGTGTAGACTGTCATTCTCTCTCTTTTCTTGGGCACTGACTGAAATTAAGTTCCCCTCAACCCGACATACACACTTGTTAGAGTTTTTCTATAGGTACTAAGAATTCAGGTTGCGTGACAAAATGTCATTAGATTTAAGAATCTTAGTGCATGAAGCAAACACTAATATTTGCATCCATTGGAGCCACCAAGAGAGGGGACTAGGGGTGAAAAACTAAAGAAAATTGCGGAACATTCACTCCACTTTGTTAAAATTTGTCCTTTCTCTGAACTCTAAAATACAATTTAGCTCTTTATCACAGCTCCTGCTAACTGTTCCCCAGTTGTTAACTTTGCGCCCTTATCACCAAACTGGGCTACAAAATTCTGAAGAGCAGAGACTTGAGTCTTCAGCTTCCCCTTTACGACACTCAACACCCAGCTCGCTGTCAAATACAGAGGCAGTGCCTGGTACTGACTCCCTTGAACTGAATGGGAAAGATCTCAGTCAAGAGGCGGAAGGAGGTTCAGAGGTATTTGGCAAAGAAAGATCAGGATAGGTCCTGCAGTTTACAGCCTCCTATTTTGGAAAGATCTGAATTTCCAGGGAAAGGTATGTAGATTGCACAGGTCAGAGACAGAGGTAAAGGCAGTCTAGAGAGTCAGGAAACTGGATGAGCCTCAACCCCATGCTTATATCATTATTTACTTATATATTTTCTACAACTAATACATTGGTTTTCCCTTAGTGCTGTTTTGCTGTAGAAACCATTAACCCAGGAGGGACACAAACCATGAAATTGAAGTGCTCACTAAATATTCACTGGGCCCTGTAGTGTGTCCAATAGGGCCCTGATTATGTGCCCATAAAGCTCTTTGGTGGCCACAAGGGGCAGTAACACCACGACCCTGTCCTCATGATACCTGTGGCTCCAATAGCCCCCAGGAAATTCGCCTGTGCTTCCCTCTGTCTTTTGCTCAGTCACTCATCATTTGTTTTCGCAGTGCATTATTGAGAGTCTGCAACGTGCAAACGACCAATAATTATCCCATGTGACCAAATAACATTACTAAAAAGCCTGGAGCCCCTCACGCATGCAGAAGCCAACGTCTGAGGAATTTGGTGAGCCATAAGGGAAGAAGGGCAGAGTCCAAAGGAGAGAACGTATTGCTATATTTGGGCTCATTTCTCAGCAAGGATCTTTTCATGCTTAAATGTATTTTTCTTTTTCACTGAACTTTCCCACATAATCTCCTCTTTAGGCCTGGATTGTGCCTGAGGTTTTTTTTTTGTTTTTTGTTTTTCGTTTTTTAACTAAAGACAGCAGAGATCCTGGTTTGAAGGCTTCACTTAGCTTTCAGAAAGTTGGCTTGTTTGGCTTTGATGCTATTAGACAAAACTATGGGATTTTTAGCTTTTCTCCCACCCTCTCTCCTCCAAGGGATTTGTTTAGAAGTTATCTGAAATCCTTGACTTTTCAATGAACTAACCCATAGAAGCAAGCATAAACTTCCAGACTCTGACTTGGCAAGGGGTTGTATGTGATGATTCCTCATGATTGGATGGGACAAGCCAGAAACAATGAGGCGGGGGGTGAGATGGTAGTGAATATACACCTTGGGCACGTGCCCAGCACGTCAGCACCTACGTTAGGGAGAGCGCGCAGACCAGAGGGGCCAGCCAGACTTCAGTAACTGAGGACCAAATCCAGTCTGTCCTTTTCCTCCTTTACCCCTTGTTGTCTTCCTTCAGCCCCTTCCAAACTGCAGAGAGTGTCTCAAAGACCTTTCACGAGCCGTTACCTCCTTTGCATCAGTTCTTCCTTCTGTCCGCACAGACGCCTCCGGCAGGGCCTCGGCACAGGTCATCACGCTGCTCTACAAGAGTCCTCACTCGGCTGTCCCTACGGTTCCCCGGGCCCACTGGCCTAGGCCGCTCCCAAGGGTCTGACTGTCTGGCTTTCACTCTGAATCTCTAGCACTTAGCACAACGACTGACACATAGACACGTGATGGATAACGAACGTGGAGGCCGGGTGGCACAGGCGGGCAGGCGTCCGCCTCTTGGTTTTGGCTCAGGCCGTGACCTCGGGGGAGTGAGACTGAGCCCCACGCAGGGCTCCACACTCAGCGCGGAATCTGCTTGACTCTCTCCCTCTGCCTCTGCCTCTCCCTGCTGCTCATTCTCTCTCTCTCTGTCTCTCTCTCAAATAAATACACCTTAAAAAAAATAAAATAAATAAAACAAAAGAACCTATGGTAATAATTGATCATTGTTCCTTGCACACTGTGTGTCAGTTACTGTGGCAAGTATTTTATTTTTTTTCATTTAATTCAATTTGCCAACATACAGTACAACACCCAGTGCTCCTGCCACCAAGTGCCCTCCTCAGTGCCCGCCACGCGGTCACCCCAATCCCCCCCACCTCCCCTTCTGCAACCCTTTGTTTGTTTCCCAGGGTCAGGAATCTCTTGCCGTTTGCTTTCCTCTCTGATTTTTCCCCACTCAGTGATAAGTATTTTATATACATTAATTCATTTAATCATCACAAAACCCAATGAGGTAGAAACTATTATCTTCCTCATCTCTGAACCCTCTTTGTGCCTCAATTCTTTCTCCGTAAAGGGAGATGACAGTAGGACCTATAGAGATAACTAAGGCACAGAGGGACACAAAATGACCTGCTCAAGGTAACTGCAAGAGCTGGGGGCAGAATTTGAACTTGGACCCTTTGACCACAGAGCCTAAGCTCCTACTTACCACACAACACTGAACAAATGAGGGTGCTCAGGCCCCCCTGAGATCCAAACGCCTTTTCACAAGATACGCTCAGAATGACGTAGTTAAGAGTGGAACCATTTTGATGGCATATTTTCAATACTAATTTGACATCCAGAATAATAGGATTTATAACCAAAAGAAAGATGGGACCTCATATTGTTCAGTGGTTTTCCAACTTTCTTAGCAGTGGGACTTCTCCCAGGGAGGGTCTTTAGCTGAAGCTCGAGAGGTAAAACAAATGGGGTTAGGGATGGGGAGATGAAATCCCTATTTGAAGACCTTCTCCCGTCCTGCTCGGGTGACCTTAAGCGTCTCCGTATAGTAGATGTAGATGTAGAACAGTCTAGATGTTTCTGTAGCCCAGATCCCTTCAATCAAAAGATGAGAAGGTAGGTCCTGAGACTCTCCATCATTTTCCCAAGGACACACAGCTAGTAAGTAGCAGAAACCAGGTCTTCTGCTCCAAGATCAGTGTTCTTTCCACCACATCGTGCCAGCAGAGGTGACTCCCAGCCCTACCTTCATGCTACCAGAGGCTGTCCTAGTTCTCTCAGGCTGCAGAGGACATAGCAAAATTCTCAAAGCAAAAGTGGTAATTTACTTTAAAAATCCGTAATGCTGTATTTTTTGACGTTGACCAGAGAATGGGACAAACTTCATAGGATCAAATGATAATAACACAGGGGCAGTGCCAAGCCATGGCACATCTGAAAGGGTTCAAATCCGCACGGATACTCGACCATGCGGGCTACACCCGCACATTCAGGTCTGACCTTGAACAGCTAATCCCTGGCAAATCCACAATCCATTAGTTTTACACAGTTGTATCTGGTGGGAGCAGCGAGTGAGCCGATGTTTTTCAAAACAAGGTGAAGAAAGCCCAGTGTTTACTGTACGAACGTGGGTTCCTCTCTGCTCAGAATTTTCAGAATTTTAATAATAACCAACGTCAATGTTTAATTTAAAGCTAGAGCACACTGGTTAAGAAACTGCTAAAAATAATCTGCTTCATATTGATGGCTTTGGCTTTGTTGACTCATAAAATGTCAGGGTTGAAGAAAAATAACTAACGGAAGCTTCAGCTGTGATTGTACCTTTAATTATTGATGCTCCATTCTTAGTCTTCGGGCGCAACGGCTAAGGGGCGACGTGATGGAAGAGGGGCCACATGACGAGCTGGGCCTGGGGGGGCTCACTCTTGGTTCTGTCCACGAGGCGCCCAACCTGACAGCTTCCGAGAAACACAGGGGAGTCCCACTGCCCACTGCTGCCGCAGCACCCCCCTCCGCACTGGGTGGCCACGGAGAGGGCGGGCTTGAGCTGCTAGACCTGGGACGTGGAGAAAGACGGAGAAGCCTGCGTCCTTAACTCAGCGGAGCCTGCGGATCCGTGTCTGTGACTTCCTGAGCCTGGTTTCTAAACAGACTCTTCTCACCTACAGCAGAGAATCCGGGATCACCCAGGGGAGTCGGGATCCCTCACTGCTGAGATGGAACCGCGGTTGGGGTTGAGGACTCGTCCAACTCGCCTTATGTCACCGACCCGTGTTGAGCTCCTCAGTGTCATACTGCGCCTCCCTCCCTGTGAACCTACAGTGACCCGAAGGATCCTCACTACCATTTTCTTTTCAACTACCACCTACTGAGGCCAGACATGGTGCGAGGTGTTTGCACACGGTAAATCATTCCATTCTGCACTCGCCTAAGGGACTCACGCTTTTATCTTTGTCCCCAGATAATGCTGGTCCACTCTGTGGACCCTGTACTCATAAAGTGAAAAGCCGGAATTGATTTCTAAAAATCACAAATGGAGACATGACATGGGCTTTCCAGGCGGTAGCAACATGCAGGTGAATCACGAATTGCTCATGACAATGGGAATAAGTCAGCATTCAAAGTATTTTTTTTTTGTCTCCAGTTCCTTTTCCTAAAATTTATCAATTTCTGAAATTTTCACACAGCAAGAATATAAAGTCAAAGGAAACCTATGCACTCACCACCCCCCACGGGACCTGATTCAACGGTTGGCAGCTTTGAGGTCCAGCAGGCAGACGGAGCCTTTGGACGTTTCAAGAGCAGTTAGAGCGGCGCCTGCCACCAGATGTGCTTCTCAACTCTGCCGCCCTAACAACCCAACCCCAGAGCCGCCATGGGGCGGGAGGCATCACAGGCTGCCTCATTGTGCTTCTAGAAAGCCAGAATATGGAGGGTGGTTCTGAATAACAAAACTCAGGCCAGCCCCAGAAATATTTTCATGTGACACCGGTGTCAGCTGCACATGGAATTGCTTCTCCCAAAGCAGAAAAGAGTCTGGTCTGAACCAGCCGCACTCCTAGGCTCAGACACCTCCGTTCCATGCATTAGCCACGCGGCCAAGGTGTCCCCAGGTGGCCGGGCACCAGGAGGGGAGGCCCCACCCGATGTGGTGACACGGGGCAGGGGGGGTGAGGGTCGCTAGCTAAGGTGCTGGCACCTGCTCCGAGTCCTCTGCGAGCACAGGAGGGCAGCCAAGACAGGCTATTGTGGGGAGGGGGACCCCAGCAGTTTCCCACATGGGCTCGCGGGATTTGGAAAAGAAAAACAGAAGTTTCCAGGCAAGTCTCCATTGCAGACACACACCAACACCTTTTTTTTTTTTTTTTTTATGATAGTCACACAGAGAGAGAGAGAGAGAGAGAGGCAGAGACAGAAGCAGGCTCCACACACCGGGAGCCCGAGGTGGGATTCGATCCCAGGTCTCCAGGATCGCGCCCTGGGCCAAAGGCAGGCGCCAAACCACTGCGCCACCCAGGGACCCCACACCAACACCTTTGAAGGAGAAGCACTTGGGGTAGCACCAGACGCTCGCCCGCCGCCGCCCGCCGTAAAGGGATGTCCGCGGAGTCTCACATCCAGGCGGGACCCGCCCCCGTTACACCTGCCGGGCTCCTGCGCTCCGCTGCGCACCTGCTGGGTCGGGGCACCCGGGGCGCTCCCCTGCCCGCCTGTGCACGCACCGCCAGCCCCGGGGCTTAGGGAGGCTGCGGTCCCCACTTGGGGAGGCCGCGATCCCCTTAGGGAGGCCACGATCCCCTTAGGAACACGGCGATCCCCTTAGGGAGGCCACGATCCCCGCTTAGGAAGGCGGCGATCCCCCCAGGGAGGCCGCGATCCCCTTAGCGAGGCTGCGGTCCCCACTTGGGGAGGCCGCGATCCCCTTAGGGAGGCCACGATCCCGCTTAGGAAGGCGGCGATCCCCCCAGGGAGGCCGCGATCCCCACTTAGGAAGGCAGCGATCCCCTTAGGGAGGCCGCGATCCCCCCCCAGGGAGGCTGCGATCCCCGCTTGGGGAGGCCGAGATCCCCTCAGCAAGGCCAAGATCCCCCCAGGGAGGCCACGATCCCCTTAGGAAGGCCGCGATCGGGATCCCTGGGTGGCGCAGCGGTTTGGCGCCTGCCTTTGGCCCAGGGCACCATCCTGGAGACCCGGGATCGAATCCCACGTCGGGCTCCCGGTGCATGGAGTCTGCTTCTCCCTCTGCCTGTGTCTCTGCCTCTCTCTCTCTCTCTGTGACTATCATAAATAAATAAAAATTTTTAAAAATTTTAAAAAAATTAAAAAAAAAAAAAAAAGGAAGGCCGCGATCCCCTTAGGAAGGCCACGATCCCCCAGGGAGGCCGCGATCCCTGCTTGAGGAGGCCACTATCCCCTTAGGAAGGCCACGATCCCCCCAGGGAGGCCGCGATCCCCACTTGGGGAGGCCGCGATCCCCTTAGGAAGGCCGCGATCCCCTTAGCAAGGCTGTGATCCCCCCAGGGAGGCCGCGATCCCCTTAGGGAGGCCGCGATCCCCTTAGGAAGGCCGCGATCCCCTTAGGGAGGCTGCGATCCCCCCAGGGAGGCCGCGATCCCCTTAGGGAGGCCGCGATCCCCTTAGGAAGGCCGCGATCCCCTTAGCAAGGCTGTGATCCCCCCAGGGAGGCCGCGATCCCCTTAGGGAGGCCGCGATCCCCTTAGGAAGGCCGCGATCCCCTTAGGGAGGCTGCGATCCCCCTAGGGAGGCCCCAATCCCCGCTTAGGAAGGCGGTGATCCCCCTAGGGAGGCCACCATCACCGCTTAAGGAGGCCACGGTCCCATGTGCCAACATGGCATTGAGCAATGACTACAGGGGGAATTATTTTTGCTCAACTTATGAAATTAAAACATAATTCAGCACAAATCCTTCCAAATTTCTAGTCCTGGGACCAGTTTCAAATCCTTGGAGTTTCTCTATCTTTATAACGCCCCAAATAATAAGCCAAGCCTTTTGACAAAAAAAAAAAAAAATCTATTTATGCATAGTCTGGGTATGAACGCTGCCTCTTTAGCTGAGCTATTTTAAAAGGCAAACATTTTTCCCTAAACACTATTTTTTTCTACGTTAAGTTTCTTCAGTTTCTTTTTTTATATATTAGAATTAACAGGGAAATTATGGCCGAGGTTCTCTCTCAAAGTGCATTTGATTACATTAGTGGTGCTTGACCTTAAGTGCACTTTAAAAAACACCCAAGGAGCTTCTACAAGGAGGCCAGGGGCTCCCCTTGGAAAAATTAGACCAAACTCCCCGGTGGGGGGGGTGGACCCTGACTCGCCAGGGATCCCGAGGAGCAGCGGGGCTGGAGGTCGGTGGAGCTGAGGCCCCCGACTGAGTCCATGCTACCACCCCCGCAGGAACCAGTCCACCTGCGCTGCCTCCGGAGCATGGGGGTGGGAACCTGACACCCGCCTGGGGCTGCATTATCCACGCCCTTCCAGATACCTCCTTCAGGCCCCAGGGGCTCCATCGGTGATGCACCTGCCCTGGGTCAGGCCATGTCTTGGGGCTGGGATCGAGCCCCATGTGGGGCTCCCTGCAGAGGGGATGAGGGTGGGGGGGAGGGGGGACCGAGGGGGAAGTCGACTAGGGGACTGCCTGTGCCACCGCATGCCTTCCCAGCAATTACTTCTTTCTGTGATTTTATTTATTTATTTAATGATTATTTTAAAAATTTTTTTGTGATTTTAAAATGTACTTTTTTCTGTTAGAAAAACAAGACCTGTTTATTGCATTAAAATTTTTGATATAAATATAGGAAGGTAAAGACAACTGGAATCATGCACCCATATATGGCTATTAAATAACTTAAGCACATAACTCTCCAGTCTTTAAATATATATAATACACACAGTATATACAACAGATAATACTGTATATACTGACTTTTAACCTATTTTTAATTTAAAATCTTTCATAGGTATCTTTCTATGCCAACAAATATTTAATATACCAGGTTCTCAATGTCTGGATATTATTCCATTGTGTGAATGTGCCATAAGTTACTTGACTATGCAGTCACTAGCATTTGCTTATACCAAATTTCACTATTATAATTACTATAATAAATGTCTCATAGCAAATCTTTGTGCAGGTGCATGGTTAATTTATTAGAATACATTTAAAAAAAAGAATACATTTCTTAAAGTGGATCACCTATTCCAAAGGGTAGGTCCCCCCCTTTTTTTTACCATTTTATTTATTTTTTATTTCCTTACAAGATTTTATTTAAATTCCAGTTAGTTAACATATAGTGGATTATTAGTTCCAGGGGTAGAATTTAATGATTTATCACTTACATATAACACTCACTGTTCATCCCAATAAGTGCCCTCCTCCATGCCCATCAGCCAGTTACCCCGTCCTCCCACGCACCTGCCCCCCAGCAACCCTCAGTTTGTTCCCTACAGTTAAGAGTCTGCTATGGTTTGCCTCCCTCTCTGTTTTCATCTCATTTTATTTTTCCCTCCCTTCCCCTGTATTCATCTGTTCTGTTTCTTAAATTCCACATATGGGTGAGATCATACACTATTTGTCCTTCTCTGGCTTATTTCACTTAGCATAATACCCGCTAGTTCCATCAATATCACTGCAAATGGCAAGATTTCCATTTCTGATGGCTGAAGAGCATCCCACCGTGTATAGACCACATGTTTATCATTCATCAGTTGGTGGACATCCGGGCTTTTCCCATAGTTTGGCTATTGCTGCTATTCACACTGGGGTGTATGAGCCCCTTCAAATCACTATTTCTGTATCCCTTGGATAAATACCCAGTAGGGCAATGCTGGGTCATGGGGGAGCTCTGTATTTGACTCCTTGAGGACCCCCACACTGCCTTCCACAGTGGCTGCACCAGCTTGCGTTCCCACCAGTAGTGTAAGAGGGCTCCTTTTCCTCCGCATCGTCACCAACATCTGTTGTTTCCTGTCTTGTTAATTTTAGCCAGTCTGGCTGGTGTGAGGTGGCATCTCATTGTGGTTTTGATTTGTATTTCTCAAAGGGTAGGTGCTTTTTGAAGACTTTTGAAACATGACACCATATTGCCCATCAAAAAAAGCTGTGAGAATTAACACATTGAACATTTTGCTGCAATCTCATCAAAACTGAATATTTTGCTGCCTTAAAAAAAATTTTTTTTTGCCAGTCTGATAAAAGGAAATGGCACTATATTTCTTTTCTTAATTTTCATTTTCTCTGTACCTTTTTAAAGGTCTGTTTGCAGATCTATTCTTAGTTTCCCATGCCTGGCTGTCTAGAGCTAGCACTGAAGAATGTGGCCACGGATGACCTAGCTTGGAGCTTTCCCACCCTCCTCTTCTCATAGAAAAGCTGATTTTTCCTGACAAGGCGAACAATGCCCATGCGCACACTTCAGGACAGATAAGTTATCACCTACAAATTCCTGGCATGGCGAGAAGACACCCTGAAGATACATCACAAAGGAGACAGCTCAGATTGTAAAAGTTCCTTCTGTCAGCTTGGAGTTATCGCCACAGGCAATGAGAGGTTACTTATGACCAACCAGATAGATGGCTTAGAGGGCAGATGGCCACCAGTGCCACCAGAGAGGTGCAGGCTTCGTTAACAATCCTGGAAGTATTTGGTGAAAGAAAAACAGCAAACGGCTCATTTTTGTTGGTAAAGACAAGAGAAAAATCGCAGAAGTCCACTCCGCATCTCCAGGGCCTGCTAATTTCTCTACAAAGTGGCAAAACATTGGCTTGACCCAATCATCTAACAAAGGCAGAGAAAAGAGAGGGAAAACACATGCCCAAACTCCTCACCTGAGAAGCCACACCTTGTTGGGAAAAATCAACATAGAAGCAGGTCCATGAGGCCTGGCTCAGCCTCCAGGCCCACACCGTCCCCCGAGCGGCTGGGGATGGAGGACATCTCAGGAGTCGGAGCTCCTGGGTTTGAACTTTCCTTTACATTATCACCTATGCACCGCCTATCACCTATGGGTGATAACCTAGTTGAAGTCTTGAGGTCAAATCTCAGAGACATTATCACCTATGCACCACCTATCACCTATGCAAATATAGTGCCATTTCCTTTTATCAGACTGGCAAAAAAAAATTTTTTAAGGCAGCAAAATATTCAAGGTATCACGTCCTCTAAGCGTTAGTTTTCTCATCTATAAACTAAAATTAATACCTTTCTCTTGGTGTTCGCTGTGGACTGAGCTGTGTCCGTCCCAGACTCAGTGTGCTGAAGCTGTAAGCCCAACGCGACTGTTTTTGAAGGCAGTTAAGGTTACATGAGTCATAAGGGTGAGATCCTACGCTGATAGGATTGATAACCTTATCAGAAGAGGAGGAGAGAGATTTCTCTCTCTCTCAATGCACGTGCACGAAGGAAAGGCCGTAGGAGGACACAATGAGAAGAAGCCAAGCCCTCCATGAGCCAGGAAAGTGCCCTCACCAGAACCCAGCCATGCTGGCACCCTGGTCTTGGACTTCCACCCTCCAGAGCTGTGAGATATAACTGTCTGATGCTGAGCCACCCAGTCTATGGTACCTTGTTGTGTCAGCCCAAGCTGATCAAAAAAATGTTGTTAGCAGACACCTAAGTCACATTTTGTGTAGGAAATACATATCACAAATTAAGTATTCAATAAGGTTTACATTTCTTATTTTCTACCCTCTATCCTTCTAATAACCATTGTCAGCAAGATATCTGCCCAGTGTATATCAAGTTTCCAACACTACAGTTTATTCTGTTCCTACCACTTCTCACTCCTCCTCTGACCTTAATATTTCCATCCTCATATTAATAACTAGTCTGAATTTCTGAATGTTCCCTCTTATTGGCCCTTTAGTTTTTATGTTCTTAATGCTGAATCGCCCTTGATCTTGACTAATGAATTTGTCATTGGTAAGAAAAGACGTCTAGTACCTTAGAACAGTGCCTGGCACACAGAGAACCCTGTAAATGTAGTTATTGTCATTATTATTATCCAGCATTGTAACATTATAATTAAACTATTTTTCTTTGCTCTGCTAGCTTTCAATAAGAGTAGGCATAGTTAGTCATACTTTCCTCCGAATGAACAGCTGAAACGAGAATGCCCGTGCTAGCTGTGGCCCTTTGGTGGGGGTAGGGGGAGAGAAAAAAATTCCTTTTTGGATTATAAGATATCACAGACCAGGAAAAACTTGATACCAGGACCCAGCATCAGAGCAATGGAGAATATGAAAAGAATCTAAGAATAGTCTCTTTCTAGTCCTCAGCTTTGTCCTCGGTTTGCCTGGAAGAGAAAGATAAGCCATCAGGGATGCCTAGGCCTCAGGAACAGGTGGAGCTCGGGGACAAGCAGCTGCAGAAGTGGTCAGTGAGTGCTGAGGCGGGACACCAGACTCTAGAAACTTCTTGCCACATACCTTGGGGAAAACCTAGTTGAAGTCTTGAGGTCAAATCTCATCTCCTGTGTCTCTATATCGCCACTCGGAAATACCGAGTACCTAATAAAAGAGCAGGGGTTCTGGTGAAAAAGTGAGTGTGTCGACGGGAGCCAGCAGAGACATTGTCAGTGTTGTTAGGAGAGCGTCTGTGGCGTTGGGAGGCCTGGGAGAGAGAGCCAGGATGCAGAGCTCAGAGCAAAGCCCCAAGAGGAACATCAGACGGAGCAGCCTGGGTAGAGACGACGTGGAGAGTGGAGGGGGCAGAGGGCACAGGAGCTGGGAGCCCCATCCGAGAGCATCCCTCAGAGGGGTCAGGGCTGAAAGCCATGAGGGCGAGGCATCCACGGGGCATTTCTCCTCTAAACACTCAGAGAGTGTTATCAGGGCCCGGTGCCTTGCGGTTGCACGAGGGAGGCAGTCCCACCCAGGGGTAGGAGAGTTAGTGCTGACACCAGGCTGAGTTCATATCTTGGGCCTGCCCCTTACTGGCTGTGTTATCTTGAGCAAATTACTCAACTTGTGCCTTGACTTCTTTGCATATTAAAGGGGGCTAAAGATAGTACAGACCTAATGGGGTTGTTTGTGAGAATTAAATAAAGTACAGGTAAAGTACTGGGAACAATTCCATATTAGAGCAAATCCTTAGTATGTGCTCTTCCTTCTCCTCCTTCTCACCACCATCATCATCGCCATCATCATTATCACCATCATCATCACCATCACCATCGCCATCATCATCACCACCATCATCATCACCATCATCATTGCCATCACCATCATCATCGCCATCATCATCATCACCATCACCATCGCCATCACCATCATCATCGCCATCATCACCATCACCATCATCATCGTCATCATCATCATCACTGCCATCATCACTGCCATCATCATCGCCATCATCATCATCACCATCATCACCATCATCATTGCCATCATCATCACCATCATCATCGCCATCACCATCATCACCATCATCATTGCCATCATCATCACCATCATCATCGCCATCATCATCACCATCATCATCGCCATCATCATCATCACCATCATCGCCATCACCATCATCATCACCATCATCATTGCCATCATCATCACCATCATCATCGCCTCACTATCAGCCTATATGCCCCTCGGTCCTAACGGGGGGGAAACCAAGGGTTTCCAACCTTGTCCTTATCCAGAACGTGGGTTCCGTCATCTAGCTCTCACTTTTCAAATATGGGCCCATGTGCCGTTTTGACACAGCCTACAAATATAATAAATACCAATTGTTGTATAGCTGCTTCATGCCACGTGATAGTTATAGCATCACATTTAGTCTTAAAAATAAATGTGAAATGAAACACCATCATCTCCTCTAGAGTAGGGTTCGGGAAACTAGGAATTGCAGTCCCGATCCAGCCCACGGCCTATATTAAAAATAAAGTCTCACTACGACGGCCACACCAGTCATTTACATCTCGGCTCTGGTTGTGTCCATGCTACCGCGGCAGGGCTGATCAGTTAAGACACAGGTTCTCAGATAAAAGTTTGCTGATCCCTCCTCCAAAGACATGAAGACATTGGGACTCAACCAACACAGGGGCCAGGATCACGTGGCAAGCTTCAGAGAACGGATTCACACCCAAGTCTGTCTGACCTCGAGCTCAGGCTCTCGGTCACCAGCACACAGTCTCCAGTGTCACTGGTTTTAATGGAAAGGCCCAGAGGAAGTGTCGGAGGCCTGATGAAATACGCAGATGGAGCTTTGAACATCAATCAGTCATCCAAGCATCCGACCTCAGGCCCGTGAGTCAACAGCATCTCCCGCCACTGCCGCCCACTGGATAGCCTGGCTGTCCTCAGTCCCCTTGCCAGACGCCAGGCAACGCGGAGCCAGCTCAGAGCACACATTTCCCCTCAGGCCCGCTGTACCGCGTCAGCAGCAGGGCACTTTCTTTCTGGTGTCACATCAAAGAGACTCCTGCTAGCGTTCCTTCCGCTACAGCTAACACAGCTCCTGCTTTGGGGCTGGTCATGCTTGCTTTCACGTTGAGCACGCCCATCTGTGGACAGGAAGAAGAGGGGGAGGGGGGCCTTACTCCAGTGGTCCCAACACGGGCAGTTGTACCTGCTCGGCGTCAGGTTGCGTTGTCCAGGATGACGGCGACTGTGGGGAGCTGAAGCGACAAGGTCAGCACGCTAGCAAGCTGTACGGGAATGGGATCTGGGTCATGCGTCCAAACAGGGCCTCTGGAACCTAAGAATTATCAGGAGGGCATTTTTTAAAGATTGATTTATTTATCTTATAGGGAGAGTGAGTGCACCTGTGCACATTAAGTGGGGTTGGGGGTTGAGGGGCGGGGGGGAGATCCACGAGTGGACTCCCCACTGAGCACAGAGCCAAAACCAAAAATCCAATTCTTCACCAACGGAGCCACCCAGGCGCCCAAGGAAAGCATGTCAAAACCCCAGTTCCTGCGTTCTGTACCCAAAGACCCTGACTTTGTACACAGGGCCTAAGACTGAGCATCTCTAGCGAGCTGCCAAGTGATGCGGAGCCGCACCGTGCATTGCACTGAACAGAAGCCCGGCTCCCGTCCTGGCATCCGTCTGAAACGGGGGCGACTTGCTGAAACTCTCTGGGCTCCTCCTTCCTCATCTGAAAAGATGAAGCAAATAAGCAAACAATCGATGGAAGAGGAGACTGATGCAGAATTAGGATTTCCCGAGTAGTTCCTGGGTTCTGTGCCAAGCACCGACCCCGGCACGCTACACCACGTATTATCTCTGAGCTCCACGAGAACCTGCCAGGGGGAGGTACTATCATTTAACAGGCGGGGACCCCGAAGTGCCAGAGAGGGACCTGCGCCAAGACCACAGCTAGGGAGTAGAAGACCTGCAATTCCAACCCAGCCTTGTCACCAGAGCATGCTTTTAAATCCCCCAAACAGGTAGAGTTAGTCTCCTGGCCCCACCTGAAATTGTGGATGCGGCCACCCGACCCGAGGGCAGGAGAAAGCTGGGGCCCTGCTGCGGGGCAGCCCCGGCCTCCAGCGCCTGGCAGGTGGACGGCCTGTCCCCCTCGGCCGCTGCAGTGGACGGAGAGCTGAGGCCAGCGGCTGCCACTCTCGAAGCAATCACTTCATCCCGCATCCTTCAACCGCAGCAGCAGGCGGCCAGGGCTGAGAGAGCTTACAGCCAAGGGTGGGAAGAAGAAAAGAACTTTCAGGAATCCCGAGAGCTCAAATGAACACCTCCTGAGAAAATATACTTCAGAATTAAACGTTTAATGCCGGGTTTTCATTTTGTCACAGCAATGGGCTGTGGAAGCAAGTGCCAAGGAGCCGGAGGAGACTCGCAGCGACCCTCGCAGTAACAGAAAATTATGTGTTGCTTCCGAAAGTGGCATTTGAGCCCAGCGGGCTGCACTTAGGACGGGCCTGGATAATGGCTGGGTGGCACGCCCGCCTGGTGGAGCTGTCACATGCACCGATGCAGGGCCGCTCCGCCGTGCTACTTAGCAGGCGGGTGACCGACCCCGGGCTACTTCAGGGACCTCAGGGGTACTAGGGCGAGGCGTCAGGAAGAGTTCCCCTCTTACACGATGCAAGGGAGGTCAGGGAGCAAAATCCAACTGCATCCCTGAAGCCACAGAGACTGGGTCACTTCATGGGGATACTGAGTACGTTCCCCAGAATTGGAGCAACTGAACAGTAGACCCAACAGCAATTCTGTGCTGCCCTTTATGTTCATGGGGAAACCTCTGCATGGAATCCCTGCAGGCAGAAAAGAAAGTGCATTAGTTCCCTCTTGGGCTACGACATGTTACTGCCAATTCAGGGGCTTAAGACCATGTACATTTGCCGTCTTATGGTTCTGGGGATCAGAAGTCTGAAATGGGTTTCCAAAATCAAGGTGCATTTCTTCTAGGGCCATTTCCCCCACGGATACGAGTTAGAGAGCCTGACTCGAAGGTTTCAAGGGGTGCATGACCTTAGCTGACGTCTGGATTACGATCCTATCAGTAACGTGATGTGCTTCCCACCCCTGCACTACGGACTCATTAGCGCATTCCTTGATCACTCATTGTCCAGAAGACTGGAACTTCAAAAACATCCTAACACTAGCAAAAAAAAAAAAAAAAAAAAAAAAAGCCTATTCCTCCTCACTCTTCTTCCTGCATAAACCTTGCCTCTTCGACCAGGTAGGCCCTGACCCCATTTGCCACAACTCCTGATTGCAGCCTCTGCTCCCATTAAAGGGACAAAGCTTCAAGGATCTGTTCAGGGACCAAGATCCAGGCAGGACGGAGTAGGTGGGCAGAAGGGACCCAGCGTCTCGTCTTTCTTTCGGCACTTGTTGCAAGGTGAAAAGCTTAATACCAAGAAAGCACATCCAGAGCCCCTGCACAGGCTTCGAATTAGAACTGCACACAGCTTGCAAATTGGAATTCTAAAATCTTAAAAATCTCAAAACAGAGATGAAGATGTGAAAGAGTGATAACATAGCATTGCAAAGCCGTACCCCGGATCGTGTTACTCTTCCTCAGTCGGCCCTGGGAGTTAAGACCGAGGATCACTGGGCTAAAACCAAAGGGCTACACCGAGGGGTGTGCTGGATGCAGCTTCCGTCGTTAGATCTCCGGGAATCCGGCAAGCTGATTGTTATGCACAGCCATTTTTAGAAATTTTTATTACATAAATTTATGACTAAATAACATTAAAAAGAAAGTCAATAAATCCTCAAAACCCACCACTCCTAATGGCTTTACTATGTTCAGGATTAAATACGCTTTTGAGATTATTCACACCTAGTGGAGCTGTAAAGTGCAAGTGCCAGGGGACGTACACGGCTCCGCGCCCCTTCCCAGGCTGCATTCAGTGGCAGCGTGTTGGCAACGTAAAATCAGCCACGGTGGGAAAGGCCGCGGCATGGAAACACAAGGCAGGGCTCCAGATGTGCCGGAGAAAAAGTTAATAATGCAGATTACCCTTTTAACGCATGTTATGTCTATGACTGAGAAAATAATCCTGCTGTGCTCTAAAACTTTTATCAAATTCAGCAAATAAGCTGGACACATCTCTGACAAATGAATACAATTCCAACGTCCTTCCTCACTTTTTTCCCCTTCTGTATTATTATTATTAATGGAAATGAAGATACCAGGCGGCATTCATGTTGTAACCACGGTCATTCATCAAGTGGCAACAACATGCAGGTAAGGATGAAACGGTTTAGCGAGAAAAACCAAAAAAAAAAACAAAAAAATACCACTCTGGGAGAATCCGCTCCTGAAGCAGAATTTATTGTAAGAGTATTCTATACTCTATTATTTGCAATACACGTACCTGATGCTAGTAAGGTTTTTAAGGAGCCCGTAAACACGTTCGCGTGCACATGTCACACTTTGGTTCATGGAGCTGGTGATTACACATTTGCTGCCACACCATTGGCTACATTTTTTTTTTTAGAAAGAGGCGCTGACCCGCTAGGACAAGTTACGAAGATGGAAGAGAATCCTCTGGGCCAGCCATATCATTCATTTTTAAGAGAGACTCATGACGATGGACCTACTGGCAGGCAGAAACCAGAGGCAAACTGGAGGGGACCCGTATTAGCATCCCCCGAAGCCTTCTATAGGCAAAGCAGACAGGGTTCAAGACGGCAAGAGACTCCCTTTGAGTAAAATCTTCTCAAGGCACAACCCAGAGTGCTCTTGAGAAAGCCAACCGTCCGTCATGGAGAAGGAAGCCCGTGGGAGCTGGACAGATTCTTCAGCTTCTAGTCTCTGAGCTGTCTCTTCCCTCTTTGGACCCTGTCACCTTTATAAGCTCTGCCCCTTGGGCTGTCTGGCTTTCCCTCCTCTCCTGGTCCTACAGAACGTGTAGGGACCTCTCTCCTGTGGGGGCAGGTGTTGTATGCGTCTTATCATCCCGTTAACCTAGCACCTGGCACAGTCATGACATGTAGTTGGCATTAACAAATATTTATTTAAATAACGACTATTTTTTTAATATTTTATTTATTTATTCATGAGAGACACAGAGAGAAAGAGGCAGAGACATAGGCAGAGGGAGAAGCAGGCTCCATGCAGGGAGCCGGATGTGGGACTTGATCCTGGGACTCTGGGATCACGCCCTGAGCCAAAGGCAGACACTCAACTGCTGGGCCATCCAGGCGTCTCTAAATAACAACTATTTAAAAGCAAAATGGAATCATGACCCTTTCTCTTATTCTACTTTCAACTGATCATGGCTGGAATTTTTTAACGACTTTATGAAAGCAAATACACACACTCACACACATGCACACACAAAGAGACATGAGCAAAATTCAGAAAGGTAGAGCTTACAAAATACAAGTTTGCACTCCCACAGGAGGTAATAAGAACGCCTGCCAAGCACAAGGCCACTGTGCTGTTTTCATACCTTGTCTGAACCTTATCCATGTGGCGTCCCCTGGCAGAGCCATATTGTTTCCTAGCTCCTAGGAGCTAATCTGATTTAAACCTTTACAAGTCAAAGGCAAATCAAAACCCAAGCTCTTTTTTTTTTTTTTTTTTTTAATATTCTAAGCCATCCGTGGCCCAGGAATCTGCGGCTCATTTGTAAGGTAGCAACAATAGCATAGTGAACTTTCTTCAAGTCACCACTTTCACTTAGCTCTTCACGGTTTCTATGTTCCTAGAGATAAGGGGAAGTGAACGAATGCCAGGGAGTTATGGTGAGTATCCAGGAGCAGGACAAGCCAGAGCGCAAGAGATGGTCCCAGGCATCCCGAGCATCGAAAACAGAGAAACCAAATACGTTGGCGAGTTTGGAACATGAAAACATTGGATGGATACGAGTGCGAGAGGCTCCAGAGCTAGGTAGAAACTTAACTGTGATGAACCCGGACAGCAGAGACAGAAGGAAGCAAGAGAGGCGACACAACTGCCATGTTTGAACCCACAGGCCCACCTAATACTCATGTTTTATTAGCTCTGTTTGAGCGATTGGTGATAAGTCGTTTAATTTAAAGGCATGAAGTCATGGCACACACAGACTCCCCCATCCCCATCTCTATGAGATTTATAACTTTATGATACAAACCGAATTGAAATGTACGTGACCAACATTTTTTCCAAGGCAAGAGGAAGGTAGTTTCCTCATAGGATATCTCCTTAGGCTCCACAGAGGTTCTGCTTTCTTCCAAAAGTTGTATTCATCTAATTAAAAATTTTAACATCGGAGATTGAGGCTTTAAGCACTAAAAGTATAAGTTTAAAGCTGGGATACAGATAGCTCAGTCATGGCAAAAAGTGGGTACAAGATAAAGCAACTTTGCAAAGAGAATTTAGGATCAGAAGGTGGCAGGCATACGTTGGAGACCACCAACATGTAAGAACCGAGTCTTCATGGAGTCAAATACCGGGGGATGCGTTCATTCTAAAATGGAAAATAAAATTGAAGGATGACAACAGCTTCAGGCTGAGCTTCAACAGATTCCATAAAGGAAAGTTGAAAATTAAAAACAAAAGCAAAAGAAAAGAAAACGAGCAAAATACTTAGTAATGGGGTTCAAGGGTAATGGGTGGGTCAAGATGAAAATGGATAAAACTATGGAGGAACTGGACTTGTAGAAAATGGTCTCAAGACTGATTCTCCAAAGTGATTAAAAATGAGGTGGTCTTCTTGTGATGTAGAACACCTCCACATTCTTGGTTTTTAGCAGAAAATGTACAGGTGTTTGCCCGGCGTGCTACAGAGAATATTCTGATATTAGATGAGGTAGGAAATGAAGGATGTTATATTTTTTTAGTGGTAAAACACAGAGTTCCATTCAAGCTAACTCATGTTTTAAGGATAATTGTGGCAATAGGGTAAAGAAACATTTGCCAGACTCTCGTGAATAGACCTTGCAATACGGCCACACCTGAGGAAACTGAAACAAAAGGTAATTCTGTACCTGTTGAAGCTCCAGGGACCTCAGCAGCCCAAACCTGGGATTTTAGCCTCAAGTAGGCCGTGAGTAACGTGACCAAGCTCGCAGCTACCACCTCTGCCTGTTTCTCCTTCCGTCTCTTGCTTCTCTGCTTATTTCGACCTGGCTGGCTTCCTTTTCAATCCCATTCTCTCCTTTCCCATAGTGTCCACTTCTTCATGGTTTTAACTTACTCATGTCTACTATGGTCCTTCTCTATGTTCCCACTGCTTATGATGTGATTTGTTCCATAGCACAGAAAAGTGCGGACCAGAAAGGAAATTGATTATCCCATAAAAATTATTGTTTAGTTGAGCTTTAAGAACTAAGCTATATCATAGACCACCTCAGCTTAAGGTTTGCCTACACATTTGGGTCAGATCCTTACTTCTGACCCCAGCAGCTTTGTTCAGAGTAGAACGAAGTCTTATGGCAAAGAACACAGCGGCCCAGAGCTGGCCACTCAACATGCTCTGTAGACAACATATTTTCTTTTAGGAAAGAATGATGGACGCCCTGGTTAGCTCATTTAGAACAATGGGCAGGAAAAAAAAATGGGCAAAAAAAAGTCCCTAAGGTTTATGTCAACTCTCAGTCTATAATTCCGACAGCTGGGAGTAGCTACGCAAGGAAGATATCAAATGAGAATTCTGGTGGTCTGGTTAGAAGCACCACTATTGCCTTACCTGCCCTCTGGGTCATTTTGACAGCAACTAAACACTAAGAAAGTGAGGTTTTGCCCATGAATGATAGAAAGCATTCCCTTTGCCCAGGGACCAAAATTAAAAGACAATAATCAAACCCAGCAGCCTGACATTTCTGTCTGGGTAATATCTCAGACAGTGTGAAGAGGGGGACAATGGGCCGGGCCTGGCACATGCTCTCACGCTGAGACTGCAAGCCAGGAATATTTTTCCTAGAAAGCAACCCAGTGGGGAGCCTCTGTGAAAGAGTGAAATATAAATTATTCATTTTCTGTTCTTTGTCTACTACCCCCAGCAAGCCTGGTTCTGCAGAGGCAAACAGAGCACAGAGGAAGGTATGAGGACAAGTCTCTTGCACTACGCTCAGCTGAAGATCCCGGCTTCCTAATGACTGTGCCTGCGCGGCGGACGACAAGCAGCCTGGATGGTAGCGAGAAGGGAGTGCTGTCGCCGGCCTCCAGGAGAGGCAGACCCACACATTTGTCATGGCTCAGCACTTAATGGATGGGCAAATCACTTCAACCCTGTGGAGCTCCGTTTTATTAGCCATAAAAAAGAGAAAAAATCTAAGAGTATCCTCAAAGAGTTGGTTCTGGAAAAGCACATCACCGAGACTGGAATTCTCTCCTGTCCACACGGCCTCCCTGGAGCCTCGGTATCTCTCTAAGAAAGAGAAAATGTCAACTAGAGAACTGCAACCTTGGGAGTCTCCCCCAAAGAGCACGGTTTGCAGAGCGTAACACTAGAGGGAGTGAAGAAACGAGCTCTTGAATGACTTCTGCCTGCAGAGGGACCCGGACAGCAAGGGCGTCCCTGCCGCAGGGTATGACAAGGTCTCAAACCGTTACCACCATTTTCAACAGCAGCACCGTAAGCTATGACAGACGAAACCTATGGAAAACCCAGGCCCTCCTACCAGATGGACCTTCTTCCAGTTTTCTGTTCTCTTGCAGTTTAGAAGTAGGACTGGAATCCTCGGACGAAATAAGTACAATTCTTGGACAAGTTGGTGAAGCAGATCGTGCAAGTTTCATCTGACAATTCAGTTTCAGTCAAGGCAGCCTCAAGACTTCCACCTATTTGAGAGCCTTGGGGCACTGCTTTAGTCCCCGACAGGGACTCTAGCCTTCCTCGGTTTCTTTCTAGCAGGCTTGGTCTCCCTCCACACCTCCTAAGGCCCGTGTTTAAATAGTCTTGTCCAGGTAAGTGCAATGGCTAACTCGCCTATAGACTTCTTGCTAAACCAGCTCCGCTTCAAACAGTCACCTCGGGCTATCAACACAATCTGGTTAAATAAGACAGAGAGAGGACATGGAAGACATCGGTCTCTTAATCATTTGTACAACCAGCTAATTATGTCGCCTTTATGGCCTCCCTCCATTAAGTAGGAAGCACTCAGTCTGAGGCCCAGGAGGATCAATGATCAAATACTACCAACAGTGTGTAGGAGTTTAACACTGTATTGACACCACAAACCGTCCTCCCTCGCTTGACCTGGTCATGTACAGCTTGTCCTTCATGACCTGGTCATGTACAGCTTGTCCTTCATGACCTGCCCAAATCCCACGTACCAGAAATTTCTGGGTCCATAGCATTTACAAGATAAATATGAACTTTTCTCTAAAAATATAGTGCTTGCCTGAACTTTTGCATCATGTGCTCTTCTCTCGGTACAGGGCTCACCAGACTACCTCATCTTGAGTGCCTACAGACTGGATGAGAAGTCTGGTCATACTTTCATCTCCTCTTAATAACCTGCCATCTACCTCAAGACTGTCAGGATGTTTGTGAATTTTCTCCCAGAAAAGCTGGGTTTTGTCACTTGGGTCACCTTCAGCCATCTTTCGGAGCTTACTTTCCCACATGCATGCATATACTCAGATGAGTATGAATATCTATTTCTACGATATTCTGAGGAGGGCTTGCTCATATTTTTCAATTGTGGTCTTGGTGGTTTGTTTTATACAAGCCTTTGCAACATGTAGCTCTCTTAATACTGACTCTAAAAGTGCTTCTAACATGTAATTTTAGGGGGAAAAATTTCATAAACTTTTTTTTTAAGTAATATAAATTTACTCATTAAGATTAACCAAATAAAATAGTTGTCTTACTTGTCCTGCTACCTAACAGGAATTTATATATGCATTGTAGATTGTGAAGCATGATCAAATTTATTCTTTTGCTCTTTCTTGGATTAAAGAAAGAATAGTGGAATGGTTATGGAATCTCCTATGACTGAGAAAACAAATTAGTGAGTATTTATCACAAGGGGAATAATATAGGATGAGAAAAATGGAAATAAATATTTACAAATCAATCCCTAATGATTAGAAAAGCATACAAAAGTTACGTTGTCTCATTCAATAAAAACTGAATTCATATATACCTACATATGTATATGTGGGCATTTCTATTTGTGTGTGTCAGTATCTACCCTGGAGCCCACTGCCATTGGAATGCACAGGTAGGGAAACAAGGGACATACCAGAAGGTCCCTAGAGTCTTCTACAGAAATAAGAGTGGAAGCACTGAAGAGAAGGCGTCAGTTTTGCCTTGGGGTGTGGGAATGGGGAAAAAAAGGGTGGGGCATTAAAACTCCACCGTAGGTAGTGCAAGGAGTCTTAAACAAGACATTAGTTTCCATTAAGCAGATGAGGATGGAAGGCAACACTCTGCCAGGTGAGACCCCGTAGGTGGTCGGTCAGCAAGAGATGAGCGGGAAGGTCAGGTCAAAGAATAAGATAAGCTTGATGAGGCAAAGGTGACATTGCAGAGAATCCTAGGTGCCAGTCTTTGTCTTTTGTGAAGAACCTCATATTCCATTCTTGAGTAACATCCTGAGTCCCCACTTTGATCAGCCCATTGTTGCTGTTCCAAACGCCAGGGTGAGGTGAATCCTGAGACCTCCTCTGAGCTCCAAAAGGGAAAGAGCTACGATGACTCATACTCATACCACGAATGTATCCAAGTCTGCCATGAGTGCGGGAGCGGAGCGGGGCCGCACACCTGCCAGCTATTGGTCATTGCAAACGACACAGGAGAAAGATGTAATAAATATTCCTTGACTGATGGACAGGAAGACACCATCATAAGATTTGCTCACCCTAGAAACAGGAAGCCCTAATTAGCAAGGGTTGGCTTAACATACAGCACTTACAACACTGCAATTTCCAACTGCATTCCCCCAGGGAATTAGTTTCCTGACTCTTCTTGGTGGCATATTACCATTTTCCAGGCACTCTTGGAAATAATTAAGATTCAAGACCAATGTTCTCTGCAGAAAAGTCTATTAAGGTGTTAAATGGAAAGCAATCCCTAGGTGACCTACCATTGAAAACTAGGCTATAGTACATGCAGACAGGGTATTGCAGAGCCATCTCAGGGCCATCGGATCTCATCTCGTTGAATGCCAATCACATCACCCTCATCCACTAGCACTACATGCTCCTCCTGGAGGAATCTCAGCCCATGGGCTCCTCCCTACGTCAGATCTCAGAGCCTCTTTGTTAGCGTGTCTGCCTCCTGCATGCATTTATTTCCCCACATTTACTGCAAACTTATAATGTGACAAGCTCTGTGACAACTAGGTAAACAGACCTAGAGCTGGCCCTCTTGGAGCTCAAAGTCTAAAGGGAAAAACAGACATTTAAATAAGAAATTACATTTTCTGCTGTATGCTCAGTCTCCTACTTTTCTAAGGCCCATTTCTTTTTTTGTTTGTTTGTTTTTAAGATTTTATTCATTTATTCATGATAGAGAGAAAGAGAGGCAGAGACACAGGCAGAGGGAGAAGCAGGCTCCATGCAGGGACCCCGATGCGGGATTTGATCCTGGGACTCCAGGATCACGCCCTGGGCCAAAGGCAGGGGCTAAACCACTGAGCCACCCAGGGATCCCCCCTAAGGCCCATTTCTTATTCATTTTTTCTCTTTCAACCACAAGGACAACCTATTTGATTATGCTGGTGCTTGCAATGCTTCTCTCCTCTAATATTTTTGCAATACTTTCCTTGTTTTCTTAGCTCTTGGAGTTATATCCAATCTCTCCTAGAGATCTTCTCTCTTGCCTGTCCTCTAAGGGCCTTTTTCTATGTTACTTGTTAAACTATCATTAGAGGCCTGGTATAGACAGATGTCAAGAACTTAACCTAAGAAAGACCTGGGAGGTCGAGGGACAGGAGTGGGCAGACTGCGGGATGCTTTTAATACTTGGACCAGCCTGCAACAGTATCATCCTAGGCTTCACTAGAGATGTCAGAGGTGAAACAAAGATCTCTCAAGAGAAGGAGGCAATGCTGTAATAACCACATTTTCTAGTTTCTATAATTGATTCTTTAGCATCCTGAGGCTTTGCAGACTCTGGAGGGATTGCCCCTCCCAGGGTGAGCCAATTCCTAGAGACAGTAAAAGACTCGCCTTCAAGCTTGCCTTTCATATGTAAACCAACCAGCTCAGCACGCACAGGCCTACAACCTCCTTTATCAAGCTCACACTCAGCCACCACCTTGCTCTACTCTCCCCAGAGCCAGTTCACAGTCAGCTAGGCTCAGCTCCTATAATCCAGAGCCCACAAAAAATTATTCAAGTTAGCCAATCCTAAACTCGCTTACCCTGCCTTGCCCATTCCTCCCGACAGAAACCATAATAAAGGCTCTTTACCACATTTCCCCCCATTCCCTCTGTCTCCTGACCTGCTCTGGTGCTTCCTCATATCAACCTCGTGCCTTGGCATGGACCCTCCCGTGGATCTGTGAGTAAAACAAGTTACCTTTTCAGTGGAAATGGTCTCCTGTTTTTGGCCTTACCGTAATTGCATTCTAATAAAATCTACATTAAACACACACACACGCACACACACACACACACACACACACACACTTTTCCTTAGATCTTTTCAGTTGGGAATGACCCAGAGGTTGCCACAGCCCTTGGGTTTCTTCTAAAGAATAGAAGTCTTTGCATTGCCCCATAAGAATGGGCTCCATGGTGGACATGTGCCTCTCAGATCTCTAACCATAGCAAGTATGAGGGGCTGCTGGTCCAGATCTCGTGCTCTCCATTCCATCATTTTATTTGCATTGATGCCGTACTTCCCATGTGCTAGCCCCAACCAGTGATTGAGGACTGAGCGAAACAGGGACATTAAGGCAGGCCCGTTCCTCCACTAATGGGTAACTTTGGCTTGAGGGCTCCCTGATGACATGGCCGAGCTTCCCATTCGGACAACACTGCAGTCTAAGATGCTTCCCCCCCGCCCCTACCTTCCCTCTGTCCTTCACCCAGGGTCAGACCTGCATCATGTTCTGCCACTTTAACCAGCCTTCCCCAGCTCTCTTCCCATTTTTCTCTCAGTTGTTTCTCTTAGTAAAATTCTTGCTCATTCAGTTCTGCACCTCTGTCTGCTTCTCAGAGGAACTAAAATAACGCATGTATCAGACCAGCAAGAATTGGAATGATTCCAAAACAGCCCATCTTTGTTTGCTTAACATGAAGAAATGAACTACACTAAACAAATTGTCAGTGTTAGAAACGAGGGATTCATTCGGCTTCATTTGAGAGTCAATCAATTATTAACTTGGAGCTAATTAAGTTCTAGTCAAGAAGACATTCAGAATGTCACATGTATGACTTCTTTTTCTTGAGAACAAAGAGAGACTCCTGTGTCACAGTGTATTCTGAATGCTTTTAGGAGAATGAAAAGAGAGAGAGAGAGAGAGAGAAATAAAGAAAAAATAAAGAAATATTAATTCTAACAAGGTAAAAAAAAAGGCAAAATGCTGTCCAGGTGGTCTAGGGATCTAATTTCCACTGTCAACATTGAGTGATGAGCTCAGAATCCAATGACCCAGTGATTAGGCTCTGACCCATACATTTTTAATAATGGCAGGTGTCCCAGACATACCTTTTATTTCCCCAGGCCAAATTCCTGCTGCCACCATCAGGTAGGAGGCTGCCTGCTTGAGATTATATCAGTATGGAATTTATTTCCTGAGCAAGAATAGTGTACTCTAGATAAATCAAGCCCCAGCATTCCAGCAAAGGCTTCAGCTTCCCTCCAGGTTTTCCACTCACTATTCCTACTAAGGTCACCATATTAATTAATTAATTGCATAATTATTTATAAGGTAGGTGGCAATGCATTATTATTTCACTCTTCCATCTTAGTCACAGGTGACTGAACCAGGGCAGGGTTTTTGGCTTTTCCAAGTTTAGCCAATAGAAAGGCCACCTGGAAGTTTATGAGGTGGGCTTATTGCAGATTTCTGCCCATGAGAATGGGAGCCATAAACCACACCAATCAGATCTAACTCAGAACTTTGAATCTGAGAGAGAGAGAGAGAAAAGTTTAAATCTGGAGGAAAAGTCAAAGAAGCAGCAGATCGTGCAAGAAAAAAACGGGTCATGAAATGGTGAGGCGTCACCTTGGGGGAGAAGCAGAGGTAACCCTGCTGTTAGAGTTTCACAGTTACCCAGACACCTTGATTCTCCAACGACGTTTCCCTGCAGCCCGGCTGTGTGACAAGTCCCATCTGGCCTTGAGGCCCGGGCATAGTAATAACTTACTCCTGCGTGTAACACTCGCTCCTACACTTAGGGATTCTGAGTGACTCTGCTCCTGAGGGAGAAGGAAGAAAGTCAAACAGACGACAGTGACCTAAGGAGGAAAACCCACTGAAAATACAGATTGCAGTGCCCCGTCCTGTAGATGAAGGTTCGGGAGGTCGGAGTAGAAGGCGGCACACTCGTGCTTTCTACGGGTCTCCAGGTCGTGACGACAGTGAAGCCGGAGCGAAACGCCACGAAGAGCCTGGGCTGTGAGACTGGGCAGGTGCACGTTCAGGTTCGAACCCCAGCCCCGCTCTCTGCTTGCCAGACGGATGACTTCGGGCAGCTGCGTCAGCTCTCTTGGCTTCTGTCTTCATCTAAAACAGAAGAATGGCACCGGGACCTTTGTCACTGAGCTGTTTTGAACGTTAAACGAGTGGATTTGTACGTAAAGCATTAAAGCCGGAGCGGCCCGGGCCAAGCGCCCACTGGCTGTTGCTTCGCTGCTGCTGCCGTCATCACTTCGCCTGCTCGCCCTTGCCCCTTGCCGGGGGGGCGGGGGGGATGTAAGCACCTCTGGGGTTGGAGGCACTTGTCCGGGGCCCCTGGCTCCTTCCTGGCCTGCTTCTCCCTCAGTCCAGTGCCTTCATCTTGTTCTTGACCCTGTTGGGCTCGGTGTTTGCCTCTGATCCCCCCGGATTCTGACCTGGGGCTTCCCTCCTGGAACCTGCTTTAGACGTGCCCGCTCTTCCTGAGCCTCCCGGTGCCCGGGGGTCCGACTCCAGGGTGGCCTGCGGGAGCCCCGCGAAGCCCGGATTCGGAAACGGGGAGCCTCGGCGCTCCGAGCTGGCTGATGACTCCCTCGGTAAGTGCCCAAAACAGTTGAGGCCGCAGACTAGCATCCGTGGATGGTGAGCTCCCGGGCAAGTCGAGGACCCGTCGGGGCTTCAGCTGTGTGATGTAACTAGGGGAGCGAAGGCCTCTAACAGACCTGTCATCAGGCTCTAGCCCACACCTCTAGGTGCTAATCATGGGGACCGCTTCCGCTACTCATCGTCTCCAGTTAAATTGCTTTACTTTCCCTGGAGAAATTGTACTTCAAAAAGGCCCTATTTTCTCAAAGCTTCTATGGCAAGCCTATGACTCGCAGGAATCCCAGCTGGACATTCAGTCTCTTTCAACATTAGTCTCTTTGGCCAGATTTGATCTGCCCCTCCTGAGCTCAAACTTACGTCATTCAGAAAAATCATTCAAATAGCTTTTGCCTCAGAGTGTTTCATTGAGAGGTTCCCCCTGGGGACCGAGATCTGCTCCGATTAGCATAGACTCTGGCCAGCTCTTTTCCTGTGACCAAGGACGATGTTTCCCACCTGTCCTGGGAGGTTTCTAATCCACCAGCTGGAAACGTTTCTCTAAGAACAACACGTTGAAGTCTACAGAACTGGAGGGTACAAAGACATGTCTAGCCCTGCCTCGGAGAAGCCCACGTTGTACCAGACCTGGATTCCGAGGGGCCGTGCTCTGGTCCGGGGGACAGAGGCTTCGGCTGAAACCCGCCCCGCGGGTCGGAGCCGGCGGAGTCGGGCCGGTTGGAAGGAGGAAGCACAGTTCCCCCCACCCCTCTGCTCACACCTTCCGCCACCACCCGGAGTAATGGGCACTTTTCCTGCTGAGTCGGGCCACAAAGGGGAAATCTTCCCGAGTGCAGAAGTGAAAAATTTATTTCCTTTTGGCAACAGCTCGTCCTCCAGGATGTCCCGCATCTTCCAGGGTCCATGCCTTGGAGATCACCCCCCCACCCCCCCGAACGTGGGCTGGGAACCCGATTTTCCTGGAACGAATAAGTGAGAGCCACGTGTCGCTGAGGCTGGGTCAGGGGAAGCCTTGGCCTTCCTCCCGGTCTCTGGTGGGCTTGCTCCGGAGAACAAGCCTCAGGGCTCAAGTCTGGCTTGTGAGTGGAGAAGCCACCTGGGACGTCCGGCCCAGGCGAGTCCTCTGACACCTGTCACCCCGGTGACATCTGACGGCAACACAGGAGAGGAACCCAGCTCGAACTACCCAGTTGTGCTCATTGGATGGACAGAGGCATCAGCAACAATAATAAATTGCCTTTTGAAGCCACCGGGCCTGGGGCAGGGTGGGGAGATTGGTTACACCACAGTAAACAGGAAAAACCTTCCAAAGAGTTGGGGATACTAACTCCAAAGGTCACATAATACCAGCCCTGTATTACATGGGAACTTTTAGTTGAAAATGTTGGAAACACACGGTGACTTAAACAACAGAAAGAGGATTGATTGGTTCAGGTAACTGAACATCTTAGTCGTGGACAATTCTGGCCATGACTAGACCTCAGTGCTGTAGTAGGAAAGTGAGCTCATTCCTTCACCTCTGCCCTTCGGTGGGCTCACTCCCAACGGGCTCTCGCCTTCGCCACCGATGGCGCCATGCTTGAAGCTTGACCTCTGAAGCCCCAGTGGAAACAGCTTTTCTCTCTCAACCATTCCAATATACGCACAGTGTTGCTGTAGCCCGACCTGGTGGGGGCCACAAGCCCACTCCTCCAGCCAGGGATGCAATCAAGACTTTTTCATAAACAGAGAAAAGGAGTGAGTCCCTGAGCCAACGAGGGTGCTCAAGCCAACTAAGCTGTCATTTCAGGTTTAGTAGCAGAAATCCAAAATTTAAAGGAGCTTCAAAAATCAGCTCATTTCTTTCTCACATGTAACTTCAAGCAATGAAGCACCTCTCTTCCTTGAGGACATCAGGGTCCAAGATCCTTCTATCCTAGTGCTTTGCTGTTATTAACACACAGGTTCCAGTTACCCGTAGAAAAGAGGATGCACACCGAGTGGGAAAACAAAATCATTCACCGCATGCACCTGGATGGAATTTTTATGTTTCTAAGATACTTTTGAACAATATGGGATTGGTTTTTTCTTGAATATTATTAGCAGTGGCTTTACTAGTATTAATGGTCCTCTAGTTCTCTAATAAGAAAGTCTGCATGTGATGTTGGGTATTCTTTAATTTGTTTTCTTTTTTTTTATTTTTTTTTTTAATTTTTATTTATTTATGATAGTCACAGAGAGAGAGAGAGAGAGGCAGAGACACAGGCAGAGGGAGAAGCAGGCTCCATGCACTGGGAGCCTGATGTGGGATTCGATCCCGGGTCTCCAGGATCGCGCCCTGGGCCAAAGGCAGGCGCCAAACCGCTGCGCCACCCAGGGATCCCCTTTAATTTGTTTTCTTTTGTAGCTTTTATTGTTTTTTAGTTTGTGCATGAAATTTTTTAATTAAAGAAAAAGGTACACCACTTTGCTTGGCAGGCTATCTCCTCTTAGGATAAGATCATCTATTATTGTTGGTTTTGTTTTTTTTTTTTTTTTCATGAAAAGCTTCTCTTTGCAGTTGCATAGCTTAGCTTGTTGCTACTAAAATATAAATATGGCTGAAAACTAGAGCCTGTCAATTGTGGATTTCTATGAAAGCAACAGCTAAACATTTTTTAAGACAAATATTGAAGGTTACCTACTCAGCTCTAAGGAAACAAAAAATAAATACAAATAAAAATAAAGTATACCAGGTAAGTTAGAATATGTTCATGAGCTGACACTCAAAATTAGCAAATGTTGTTGTTTTACTAGAGGCTACAGACATTTTCTCCTTTTTTTTTTTAGAAAATAAAATACTATAGACAAAATTAAAGTCGCCTGCCTTATGCTCCCCTGTCCCATTCCTCTCCCTTCCTCCCTAGATGCACCCCACTTCATAAATGTTGAGTGCATCAATGCACACTATAATACTTTCTCTAATAATAATAATGATGGCAAACTTGGTGCTGATTCTGTGTAGACATTCTCGTAAGAGTTCTGTAAATATGCCAAAAAGGTATGGCACCGACCACTAGAAATGCAAGATCACTCTCTCACACATACACGCCCCCATTCCCAAATAAATTGCTAACCCATACGCTGAATACATTTGGGAAACCGTGTTTACTGTATCATTCTTTTAAAATCTTTAAACAGATCCTAGGGGTTTCAAAAAGGATTCATTATGTTGGTAAAGTGGCAGAAATGAAAATCAATTCTTAATCTGATTTTCTATCTATTCCCCAGAACTGTCTTTGACTCTGACACGTTAAACTAGAGACTCGGGGCACCTGCGTGGCTCAGTCGGTTAAGCAGCCGACTCTTGGTTTCAACTCGGGTCACGATGTCAGACTTGGAGGCTGGAGCCCGCGTGGGGCTTGCACTCAGGAGTCCGCTTGTCCCTCTCCCTCGGCCTCTCCCCTGCTCTCCCTCTAAAAATAAATTAATCAGATTTAAAAAAACAAAAAAGAAATAGGGCTGCAACTGTGAGTGCCAGTTGGGATTCAATCTTTCCTTCAACCAGGAAACACTAACTGATCAAAAGATATTAAGGCACCAAGAAGACGCATGAGGTGGAGCTCAGGAATGTTACGGAATGAGACGCCAATTGTGAGCTAAGACTGCGGCCGGTCTGAACACCCTGATCACGAAGCTCCCTCTGCTTACTGTGGAATTTAAGGGGTTATTTGCCAAGGTCCGTAATAATCCTCTCTCACCATCCAGAAAACCTACACTAGGGGCACTCAGAGAAATTTGAGTGTTTTGGCAATTAAGTCTGCATATATTAATAAATAATAATGTTTTGCGTATAAACAGCATTTCTTCACGGATTTATGAACAATCTCTTGGTCCCTTAAGATGACACACACTAGGCTGAGACAATGTTATATCAACATTTATTTGATAAACCAGCTAAACGCGGTGGCCTGATGCGCTTCACTGTCCTAAATTTGGCCTGCTGGTAGCTGTTCTGGGAAACAAGATTGTTTTTTCATGGATGTGCATGGCAATAGTTTTGATCCTGCCTCTTCATTTCTACTTTCATTGTGTTTTTATCCTAATTCCCTAGAGTTTTTTTTTCTCAGAAGTTACCCTCAACCCACGAGGGAACATCTCAATTATGGATTTTGTAATGGGAAAAAAATCCTAATAAAATATATTGCTTAATCTCATTTTATATAGTAAGAAATTGAGATGAAGAAAGGGCAAGGGTTTGTCCAAGAGCCAATTAGAGTCAGGGGTGTGACCGGAAAGGGAGTCATCTGGGGGTATCAGTGTCAAGATGCACAGGGACATCAGCAGCATGAGGCTGCAATGGCTGGGATGTTGTTGAAATTTTGTGGCTGAGATTTTCAAATTTCAAGCATTTAAGGGGGATGTTCCTGTCCAATCTGTAAACCAGGCAGTCCTGCAGTAAAATAGCCATTTCCACTCATTCAGAATGGTGAAGGGCAACAAAGAAGTATATATATTTTGGAAGGAAAGTCATGGCTAAAATATCACCCTTTCCTCGAACCCTTGTTGGCCATGCTACTAAGATGCTCCCGATGGCTCTGTACTGTCTGGCACCCAGAACACTGGTTTAGGCCCTTGCTTATTTTTGCTCCTCTGGCCTCCACCCCCTGCACAGAAGCATGCAGTTCTTCGGGGCTGACTGCACCACCGTGTGCCTAGTGCCTAATTAGCTTCTGGTTCAGAGACCTGCACTCGGTACCTGAGTGGGCGCAGCCAAGTCCAGCCGGTGAGCAGGAGGAGCGGCGACAAGAGGCCTACAGGTCCTCCGACGGCACTGAGGACCTGCAGACAACGAGGCAGAGCCCCCTCCGGAACGCTGGCTGGCAGTTGAGAAGACGTTAGACCCCGAGGAGGCTTAGACACGTGCAGAGGGAAGGGGGGGCAGTTAGGAGCCTGTCCTTAGAGGCCCGCGTGCCGAGCTCCTCCTGAGGCATTCGGGCAGCAGGTGACCACAGCAGCGCTGCCCGGCTTGGTCTGTGTATTGCTATACACGAGAATAAAAGTGTCCCCGAAACACCCAAATCCTTTCCTCCAGTCTTTGCGTGGCCCCCAGCCAGGCTCCACAGTCTCCCCCTCCCACTCCCTGCCTGGCTGCATGAGCTCGCCACGACCAGAGGAAGAAGCCAGGAGGGTGAGCAGGTGTCCAGCCGTAGCCTGGCGTCCCCAGGGCGCCTCTGCCACCAGCCTTCTGCTGCAGGAACTAGAAAAACCAACCGGCGGTGGTGACCATTCAGAAAGTTATCTGGGGAGATCCTTAAAGGCAGCATGCCGAGTCTGAGAAAGGGAAATTCCAGGCCAGGCCACTAGGGAAAAAGTTCATATACACTTTCTCTCCCAAAAAGGACTTAAGGGTTGCAAGCACGCCCAGGGCAGGAGGTACATCCGCTGTGGGAGTCGCCTACCCCGGCCCCTGCACACTAAGCTCTGGCATCTCGCCCGGGGATCAGCCTCAGCTTTGCCAGCGTCTGACACCCTGAGCCCAGATACTTTGGCTTCACCTACGTCCAACGGCATTTATTCCCCAAACCAGCTCCTACAAGGATAAACTAAACCTGTGGCAAAACAGAGAGGTGACAATTTGCAAAGAGCTGCGGGGGACTGAGGCTCTGGAGATGCTGCAAATATGTAGACAACTGGGCGCCGTATGAATGCACGGAGAGAGCCACAGCACCTTAGCTGGACGGAGAGAGTGAGGTTGGGGGTGAGACTGGCTTTGGAACACAAAATTACCTCGCTACCGGGGACGGTTAACCTCCAGGGCTGTTACACCCATCCCGGGAACTGCGCTAATCCATACCACACATCTGCAGAACTGGGCTGAGCTTGGCCAGGGTCTTTGTGCTCGTCTTATTAATGATGTCGGATAAGTTAGGCCAATATTCAAGTAAAGAGGACTGTCTTCCCCATTTGAGGGACCCGTCCTGTTTCCAGACGCTTTGTTAAACGTTTTTTCTTTTCTTTTTTTTTCTGTGGGTTTATCTTAGAAAGAGGTTTTAGTGGAAGCCTATTGTATATCTGACAGATGCCTTGTTTAGGGAACAGTCTTGCAATCTCCCCCGCCCCATCTAGTTTCTGCAGGACCTGCCATACCTCAACCTGCCCTCTGACACTGGCTACGGTTGATGGATCCGGGTGTAGAAACCTGATCCAAACAGAGACAGAGTTCTGGACCCAGCCCCTCCCAAGGCCCAGCAAAATTCCTATTCTTGGGTTCCTTAAGCTACTACCTTTTCATCTAGTTGATTTTCTGTTCCTTACATAGAGCTCTAATTAACACAGGAAAGAGGAGAGAGATGGAAAATTAACATATTATGCCCTTCATGTAGTTATAATACTGAGTAAAGATGTTTGAAAACAGTGGATCCCAAGTGGGGCTAATTTGGCCCCCTCAGGGAGCATTTGGCAATGTGTAGAGACATTGTGTGTGTGTGTGCATGTGTATGCGTGTTTGTATGCATGTGTGGGTGCCACGGGTGTGGGGTGTGGGTGCTACTGGCTTGTGATGGGTAGAGGCACGGGTGCTGCTAAACATCTTATAATGCACATGACAAGCCCCACAACAAAGAATTATCCAGTCCAAAATGTTAATGGGACCACTACTGAGAAACCTTAGTCTAAAGAAAGTCACTCACTCATTCAGTTTTTCTTGTATTTATTCAATCAACATTTATGAACCATTTGTAATGTTTTAAGCACTAAGTAGTTACTTAGGCATGGACAAATATGACCCAGTAATTCATCTTGAGTAGCTCACAGTCTGAAGGGAAAGATAGACAAACTGAACAATAATTACAGTTCAGTGGGGCAAGTGTGCAATATTGGAGGTATGCATGGCGGACTGAGACGGCCCGGTAGTAGGGTATCTGACTCCCATGGGAGAGGATCAAGGAAGCCTTCCTGAAGAGATGACTGAGCCGAGTTCTATCGGATATGCATGTTGGATGAGCCAGAGGAAAGGGGGAGGAGAGAGAAAATTCTCCACTTACAGAAACACAGGTAGTTGCTCAAACACCAATTTATCCAATCGGTTACCATTCATTCACCCCATAAGCATTTACTTAGAAAGAAAGCATGCATAGTGGTTGAGAGTGCAGACTCCGGACCTAGACGTGTCTGGCTTCATATCTCAGCTCTGCTACTTCCCAGCTGTGTAATCTTGCCCAAGTTACTTAAACTCCCTATCACTCTACTTCCTCATCAGTAAAATAAGGATAAGGATAAGAACCTTCCTTCTGGGATTATTTTGTGCAATAAAGGAATGAATATGTATCAAGTGCGCTATAAAAGTGTTTGCTATTATTATCTTTATTTATTCAGTGCCAGACATTCCCCAGATGCTGGAGATAGAAAGATGAATAACACAGGTGTGATCCCTGTCCCCAGTAAGCATATAGTTTACTGGGAGATATGTAGGTGAGATGGAGTTTGGCAATTGCCTTGAGAGAGAAAACTAGTATGGCTAATCACACCCTGGCTCCTAAAGGCTCCTGACTCGTGGTGACACACACTAATTCTGATTACATTTCATTGGCCAGAGCAAGACCTGTGATGGCAACATACTTCAAGAGGTGGGAATGTGCTACCCAACCTTGTGCCCAAAAGGAGAATGAGAGCATTTACAATGTCCTTAGTGGTGGTCACAGCCACCTAACATAGCATTGCAGGGTTGGAGGAACTTCCTTTTGGAAGTGACATTCTAGCTGAAAGCTCCTAGTGAAATAGGAATTAACCAGGTATAAGATGGGATGGAGGGACTCCAGGCATGGTTGAGAAAACTAGCTAATCAGCATCCAGGAGTGAGGTGGCAAGAGAGAAGGCTGAGAGGTGGTCAGGCCAGATTGTATAGGACCAAGCGCCAATGTGTCATGAACATGTTTGAAAATTAGATTCGTATTTTAGAAGATAGTTCTGGTTGTGATATGTAGAATGGATTACAATAACTAGACAAAAGGTGAGGATAACGATCAGGAGAATCTTGCTCTGATGCAGGATGAGCCAGGGGAGATGCAGGTGAGGACAGAGAAGCACACAAATAAAAAAAACATCTCAATGGAGGCAGGAGCAACAAGGATTTTTGCCAGGTATCTGATTTGGCAGCCTGTAGATGGTGGTGCCATTCATTAAAGAGAAAATATAGTAGGAAAGGAAAGATGAAGGGTTTCGTCTTAGATTAGGATGAGATGAGGGTTGTGAGAGATGTCTCACAAGCCAATTTATAGGTGTGGAGCTCAGAAGAGCGGCTTGAGCAAGAAAACTAGATTTGGGGGTCATCAGTATATGGACTTTAATTGAAGATAAAGGAGTTAGTTGTTCAGTAAGAATGTACAGGATAAAAAGACAAGGCATGGGACCAGCATTTAAAGGACAAGAAGGGGAAGAAGGTCTCATGGAGGGGAGTGAGAAAGATGCTGGAATACAGGGAAGAAAAGGACCAACAGGAGAGAGCAGTACCAAGGGAGTAAAAAGAGTATTTCAGAGGGGAGTGGTCATTAGTGTCCATGCTCCTGAAATATTTGGATTAGAAAATGGGCAATTTCTGATTTTAAAAAATGCCAGTTAGAAATTAGCAAGAAAGAGTTCCATGTCCATGTTGTCAAAAGCAGTATTAGTGTAAGGGTGAAGGTAGGAGGCAGATGACATTAAGAAGATGAGTAAGCAGAAGAGAAGAAATAGAACCAACGTGGCCAAATCTTCCAGAAAGCTTGGTAGTTGATTAGCCAGAAGGCTGAAAGCTATATTTTATGTCAGAGCACGAAATTATTATAATTATTATTTATTTTATTTTTTTTATTTTTTTAGGGCATGAAATTAAATCAGGGACATATGTCTTGCCCTCAAGGGAACTCAAAATCCAGTAGGAAATGAGGATATATCTGCAGAAACACTGACCAGATTGGACTTCAGAGGAAATAGTTCTCACTGGTGATTGAACCCTTGTGGGGAAGCCTCGCAGAGAAAGCAGAACTTGACCTGGTCCCGAGAGAGGAGTCAAACTTAGAAGGAGACGGCGTCCCTAAGGGGGAAGAATGGAAATAGAAGCATAGGCGTGAGGTAGCATTTAAGGAATAGAAAGGAGCCCGATCTGGCTAGAGCAGAAAGGTAGATTCAGAAAGGATCCACATTTCATAATTTTCAAAGAGTACCCTGGGGAGCCCCATAGCTTCCACAGGGATGTCCACAAGTAAATATTCATGATGAGATGATGATAAAATATGGCCCTGGCGTCAAATCCAGCCTGCCAGCTCTTTTCGTAAATCATGTATTATTGGAACACACCCGTTTGTTTACATACTACGACTGCTTTCAAATTACAGTGGCAGAGTTGAGTAGTTGACACAGAGACCCATAAAGCCAAAAATATTCAGGATTTGGCCTTGCCAGAGAAGTTGGCCAACTCCCGTTCGAGGCAATAGAAGTCTTTCTGTTTATAAGGCTAAATCCTGTTTTACTTATTTTCATCATTATTGGTAGAAATCTCTGTAAAATACTTTAGACGGTCTTGCACACACAAGTGATGACAGTGTTGTATGAACTGAAGCTTTCTGCACCTTTCCATAAATAAAACGAATTAAATGCCTTATCTTCTTTCTTTTCTTCTAAAGTCAAATATAATCAAATACGATTGGGCTTGGGTGAGATGACTGCAGCATAGTTGCAAACGTAGACGATCACCCCAGGTCACAGGACAGGAATGACCACAGGAAGGCCCTCCACGTTCACTCGAATCAAGTCTCGCTCTCCTTCTGGCCCAAGGAAGCATGACTTGCTGCCTTTCCTTGCACTTTGAAATCTCGTAGTTATTTCTACCCAGTGGGAGGTGTGTGTGTGTGTGTGTGTGTGTGTGTGTGTGTGTCACTTTTGGGCAAAGCACTTAATTGCCAGGAGGGAGACCCTCTAAGGATAGTTTTCCATGGAATTCAGTGATGATTGTGCTGAGAGTCAAGTGTCCAGTATGCGGTAGGCTAAGTTTATGAGCCTCCACACGGATATTAGCAGCCCAAAGGAGCCACCCAGACCAGAAGTCTCTGCGTAAGGAATTACCTTTTGTGGTGTTAAGTCCCTAAGATGTTGGTAATGTTTGTTGCTGCAGTATAAACCTGTCCTATATGGACTGATATAATGCCACATGGATTATTTATCAGCATAAGAATGTTCTCCTCCGTGCTCTATGGTCCCAGACTCGTGCATTAGAGCGTTCAATATTTGAAACTTCTATTTTCCATGTCTTTAATATCAGGTTATCATTTTAAGCAATCAGTGTGTCACATTCACATTCACTTATAATTTGCTGATCCTAGTCTTCTATAGGCTAAGAAAACAGATACTTATAATCATGTTAATTGTTTCTGAAGTAAAATTAATGTCTCTGAGAGAAGCCCTTGAGGCAATTTCTTGTGATTAAAATGTTTTAGTAATATGGGGCTTCTAACATCGTTTGATTCTTCAGACGTCTGGTTTTTTTGTTTTTGTTTTTTAACCTCCTCCCTAGTTTTGGGTGGTGTTCTAAATCAGAGAGGCCATCAACCAGTAATTTTTGGATAAGACATGAACGTATTACCACGTGTTTAATTAAACTCCATGGATTTGTTCCAGAAATTTTCAGATTTATCATAGGTAGGTGCGAAATACATAATCAAAAAATATTTTTCCACATCATGGTACATCTTCACACTACATATCTATCAGGCTTCTCAAAATAGACTTGCCATCTACCTATAACACTTGTCCCAATAACCATTTTTGATATCCATGAATTCATCTGCAGCAAAACTCATCTGTCTTCTTTGATTCCTCCCTTACCATTTCCCCAACAGACAATGGACCATGAAGCCTTGTTGATTCTTCCCCTAAATTATGCTTTGATATTCTCCACTGACATGTAATATCTTTTACAAATCGGCCCCATCTTACTTTCAAAGGATATTTGTCACTTTTCTGGCCAGTGTCTGTTCCCATCAATTGAGTAATAGCAACCACGGAGACTAGGTTTCTTTCTGCCATTATGACAACTTGATAGAACTCTCTATCAAGGGGTTCTGCTCTGTCCGAGCCAAGAGATGTCTAGGTTGTACAAGTCAGATGCTGTCTCACTGAAGTCCGATGTTCAAGAGAAACCACAGAAAATGATTCACCTTATGAACCTGCCAGAAGAGACCAGCACTGACAGTGACAGTGGGTGTGCATATGTGTGTGTTAGGGGAAGGTGCCATCTGAGTGTCCATGTGTATGTCTGGTATGAGTTATTTCATTAGCTTCTGTTGCTTGTGACCAGAGAATTCTAACTGGTACTCTTCCTCTCAATCTTCTCCCGGGCCTCTCCTTGCTACACATCCTAGATTTCATGACCACAAGAAGTTGAACAATTTCCACAGCTTGCTATATGCCTCCTTCTTCAAGCTTTTATTCATACTGTTCCCTCTTCCCATAACACCCTTTCTTCATTCCTGGAAAATTCCAGTTCATCCTTCAAGTGTGAGTTTAAATATGGAAGGGAGTATTTCTACGTCAAACCCTTGCCCAGCCTTAACAGGCAAAACGAAGTGTCCTTGTCTTGTGTATCCATAGCAACTTATACATCTTTCTAATTTACAATATGGTATCATAGCTAGTGATTCACACGCCCAACCCCTTCCAGGAGATGCTGAAATCCTCAAGGACAAACAGGCAAAGTTCAACAAATATCTATTGAATTGAATGTACTGAATCACATCTAAAGAGATTTGTTTTCTAAAAGATGACTCTTACTTACTGTATTTATTTAGTTGCTTATTTATTTATTATTGTTTATATGTTTTAAAATTTCTAATTCTGTACTCTCTTGAAAATTGTATCCCATTAACACTTTAATAACTGATGAAATGTAGAGAGCAAAAATAGTTGTCCCACTTCTCCTCCTTTTGTGCTCCTGTGCTTCCCTCTTTTCCACTGACACATCACATTTGATACCATTTTTTTGTTTCTTTCCAAGTTCCCTTGGCCCCTGTCTTAGCAGAAATACGCAATGACCCATTATGCAATGAGTTATTGTATAACAAATAGGATTTCCCTCCTCTCTCAAGACTGTGAAAAAAGAAAGAAGAAAAACCCTCATGAAATTCTTAATAAGGTTGCTAATGTGAATGAAAGCCAAGGATGCAATCCCTTAGGAAATTCTGGAGATGGATATAGTTGTGTTCCTCCTGGTAAATAGCTAGTAAATTATTCAATAAAAACAAAACATAAAGAAGAAAATGCCAGGGATTCCCATCTTCCTTCTAGAAAACATTGATCCAAAGCCCCACTTTGCAATTGTTTAAATGAATTCACTTCAATCAGAGAAGCAAAATGCTAATCAAAACTAGGGGGAAATAAATGGAATTGGTTTTCTCTTTGTATTATTTAATGGTGACTACCCTATCTCATCTGCTGCCCTTCCTGATTGACCAGAGTTAGGAAATATTTCTTTGGTATTATATGTCCCCCGTCTTGGAGGAAAAAAGAAAATGGTCTTTCCTGTTTGTCTTCTTTAACTCCAAATTCCCAACTTCAGCATACCAGGCCCTTGATGACTTCTTCTGGCCCCCAGCTGTCTCCTCTCCCACTATCTCTACCATTCTACTCAAAAAGCTAGTTACTCTCAAATGTTCCAGTTGATCCAAATATTTTTGATACTTCTACTTTCATGTCTGCTCTACCCTTTAACTGAGAAACCTAGTCCCCTTTATTTAGTGGGAAAATTGTCTCCCACTAAACATTTAGCCTCCTACTCCTCTACGTGCCCGCAGTACTGTAAACACATCTTCGTGTTCCATAGCTCTGTGTAATTTATCTTTTGATCTATCTTTCCATCCTAGACCCTGAGCTCCTTGAGGACTAGAAACAACACCGATCACAATTCCCATATAATAGATACTCCACTATTTGTTGGATGGGTTAGTGACTAATCACTCCCCAAACAACACCATGTAATGTCATTGCCAAGGGAAAAGTAAATGCCCAGTTAATTGTACATGTATTGATAATGGGGCTAAAATGTGCTCATTTGAACTTTTCATATGATGGCAAAATATATTTGCCATTTCCAAGGCCCACTGAAAAACCACTCAATGACACATAAATAAATCTCTCCATGGTATCGGAGAGAATTTCATTGGTCTTTGCTATGCCAGTAAGAAATTGTGGTATCTGGAAATTAACACCAACAGAAACCAAAGAAAACTTCTCTATATACACATAAGGACATGAAACAGCTAATCTATAAAACCATTATGGACACCAAGAATAAATGACAAGAGATAAACATATACTTATCTCCAACTGGTTCTGTTTAGGGGAAGAAGAAAAATGAGGTCAATGACTTCACTCAAAAAGCTATTCTAGGTTAAACCTTTCTAACATGAGCATAGATAGAAATTGGTTATTTCAGCCCAGATTCCAACAGCTTTAAAGAGCTTTTCTCTTTAGAGGGTAACATTCATTTATGGGATCTTTCAACCTATACAATTTCCCAATTCCTAAAATTGATCATAGGAACAACTTGATTCCAAAAGGAGATAGCACTTCAATAATAATGGTATAAGATAAGAAATAAGGAATTACTACGAACTTTACTGGCCCTGAAATTAAAAAGCAACATGACACTGTGGGGAATATATAAGCTTTAGAAAGACACAGGTTCTAATCCTGGATCTATTTCTTCCTGGATGTCACTTTCTGCCTGTGGGAACTTGGGTAAGATTTTTAACCCCAGCAGACATTGGCTTCCTCATCTGTGAAACTGAGATTTTAAAAAGTCCACTTTGTGAATAATAAAGATGATATTAAAATACTTAACACATGGTTACATATCAACTAATACATACTATATAAAAGTATATTCATTATTTAATTAAAATCAATTTCATCATTTAATTACCATTTTGGATAGGGAATACCAAAGTACATGGGAGAGTTTCCCCTGCTCCTGGTGTTTGGTAAGGACATGATAGGGAAAAAGAAATTAAGAATGAAGAACCAAGATAAAGAACAGGACAGAAAATGAACAGGTTGAGAATAAAAGTAGGAGTATCTCAGTAGCATTTAGATCATGGAAAGAACGTTTATAAGCATGTCACATTGGCTAAAAAATCCAGAAAGAACATAAATAAACAGAAACGGTAAAAACGAGTGGATTTCTGAACATTTCACTTGACTTTTTACTCCACTAATGGACACCCTTCCTTCCTTCAACAATGATCCTCCAAAATGTCCTGCAGCTACAGTGATGTAAAGAAAAGAGAAATGTATTTTTCTAGCCACAGATGGTCAGACAGATGGATGGGAAACACCTCTGGATAGATGTAGGTTACATGTTGTTTTGAATAGCATCAAAGACATTGCACAGGCAATCAACTCGTGGACCCAAGTGAGATAGTATTCCAGGATTTCTATGTGGTGACACATTTTTTTCTGTTGCAAGGCCCTAGGCAGTTGAAGAACATTTCCAAGAAGAGAACACTTCACACCATGCACTCTCCTATTATTTGACTTGAAAGACATGCAGAATCTCCTCTCTGCGCAGTGGTGTGAAGAATTCCAGGCTTTGTGGGGGAGAACAAACTAGGTTCAGATCCTCCCTAAGCCAGTGGGATGGATAAGGTACTGGGCAATCCGCACCAGTTAAGTGACTAGAATAACTACCTCATGGAGTTACGGTAGAGATTAAATAGCATAATTATGTAAATTATGGACCCCAGTCCCCTACAACGTGGTAAGACCCTCAATAAGTGATCGCTACAGCTGTTATATGGAAGAAAGCAAGGAAAGAAACGCAGTCACTTGTGCATTGCTGCATTTGATACTAGAGGAGTCCCACACAAGACTGAAGATGAGGCTTCTCAAACATGAATAATCCGATACCTAAACCCAGACCAGTTTCAGCGAACCTCGGTGACACCAAAGGATACATTTCCCACAAAGGCTACCATGCAGCATTGGGCTGGAGGACTTTCACTGGATGTGGCTTTAAAACTCTCCCATTTCCTCAGTGGGGACATGCACTCAGGCGTGCTGTTATTCTTCTGCCCATGCGGGGTGAGGTCTTGACAGGTGGAAGCCCTGTAGGGGTTTTTCAGAGCTTCTATATTCCCTACTAGATCCCCCTGGAACTCCAGCATAATTGATGTAAATATTTAGAAAAACTGTCACCTGAACCTAACATCCAGGTCTAGATACAAATTCATATCATGATGCCAGCCCCTCGCTTCATGTTGTCAGGCTAGGTTCTAATGACCAAACACCACACTTGCCAATCTCTTGGCAGCTGTGCGGATAGACACAATCCACTATCTCCTCCTTACACCACCTAAGAAGGGGGCAGTGTGGCAGGCGGGCCTGGTGAAGGCTTAGCCACCTCGGCAATGTGGGCAGCTGAGGCACTTGGGTTCCACAGGACATCTAGTAGAAAGAAGCCTCGGACGCGGGGGATAAGAGTTCCTCCCATCCAGGTGAGCTGTGGAGTCAAGCAGCATCTATGAGCCTCAGTTTCCTTGTTTATCGAATAAAGATGAAAATGTTTCCTCTATATCAACCTTACAGACTGGTGGGGTGGATCAAAATATAAACAGATAAAATTTGTGCAGGTTCAGTATAAATTATAAAGCACTGAGGATTACAATGATATAGGCAGTTTTATCATTATTTTTTTCTTATAGGTGTTTAAAAACATGTCTTACAAATATTTCTAAAACACACAATCTTGCTTTGAAAGAGCTGGATCAGAAGAAAGTGAGGATGGGATCTGTTCTGTGGGTCTTCTTTAACTACCTAGCAAACTCATTGGCACGTTGGGCTTCCATCTCAGACATTTGCTTTTGAAGGGGTAATATTTTGTCCCCAGAGAGTCCCTATCAAAATGATAGGAATGATTTTGGTTTTCCATTCTTCCTACCTCAGAAAATTCGTCAGTGCCAATATCTTCTCAGTGCATTTCTTTTTTGTTTAAGCCAACATAATTGGCTATCGGAGCTTGCAGTTGAGAATTCTGATATTCAACAGGGTATGCTGGAAAGACCCTGGGCATCCGCAGAGCTGGAATGAAATGCCAGGCCCATTATCCTAAACTCGAACAAGTCGCTTAACCTCTATAATCTCAGTTTCTAGAGTCCCCAACTCATGGGGTTGTGTAATTAGCATGTGAAAAAATACTGGGTAGGCTGGTCGGCACCCAGAAGGGCTTTAATATATTTCAGTTGCCTGTATTTTCCAAATCAGTGTTTTGTTTTGTTTTGTTTTTGTTTTTGTTTTTTACTGGCCAAATCACTAACAACTTTGAAAATCTAACAAACACATTGGGTTTCTGATCGAAAGGATAATGTGCATATACATATCCACACATCTTCTGTATAATTTCAGAAGTTCTTTGGATTACTGAAGTCCAAGAAGGGGCTCAACAAAACTAGATTAATAATTCCTGGGCAGTCCTGGGTGGCTCAGTGGTTTAGCATCACCATTGGCCCAGGTTGTGGTCCTGGAGATCTGGGATCGAGTCCCACGTCAGGCTCCCTGCATGGAGCCTGCTTCTCCCTCTGCCTGTGTCTCTGCCCCTCTCTCTCTGTGTGCCTCTCAGGAATAAATATTTTTCTAAAAATGCTTTAAAAATAATAATTTCGCTGATAGGTGGTCACTTAGGACATATACTTATTTTGTTTTGATTGTTAAAATATCTGCTTTGTCTCTTTGTTCTTCTGCTATTGCTACTACTACCAAGACTCAATAAAAGCTCCTATTTTTATAAAGCATAATTACCTACAGAAGGCTTTCACAGTCATCATATTATTTGATTTTCAGGTTCTATTATTGTCCTATTTTACAGACTGGAAAAAAAGTTTTTCTTTGTCTGCTCTTTTGTTTGTGTATTTCTCCATTGTAAATAAGCCTCATGAACACATAGACTATATTGTTTTAGTCACTATTGCTTCATCAATACTTTATACAGTGCCTGGAACATGACAAGTGCTCAGTGTGTTTGAAATAAAGGGAAAATGTAAAAGAGAACTCGCACTTCCTGAAGAGTAAGCTTAATACTCTGAGGCTAAAACTGGTAGAATTTCCCTGTGGACTCAGCCCAATGCCATCACAGATATAATGAACTCTTGATAAATGTTAGTGGATAAATAGATGAACAAATAAAACCTCATTTCTATAGAGTGAAACCCTGAATTCTGACAAAAGGTTTTTGTTCCTTTCCTCTATTACTGCTCAAAACTTAGGGGCTGAAAACAGCCATTTCATTTTTGAGGATCAGGAATTTGGGAAGGGCTCAGCTGGCTGGTTTATCTCTAAGCCACATGGCATCAGCTGGGGTGAACGGGGCCAGAGGATCCGTTTTCAAACTAACTTCTTGGCTCCTTCGCCTGGGCCTTTGCAGGAACTGCTGACAGTGTCTCAGCCGGGCTCCCCTCCCTGTCCGTGCTGTCAGAGCCCCTCCACTTTGTCCCTCTGGGGGGTAGTCAACTTCTTACACAGCAGCACAGGCCTCCACAACAAGAAGCAAAACGAGGCCACTTAAGCATAATAGCTAGAGCTGGAGTATCATCAGCTCCACTCTTTTCTGTCGGCCAAAGCCGTCACATGCTGGTCTATGGCTCCAAGTGGGGAACCTGATCTCATGTCTCAGTGGGAAGATAAAAAATGTAAAGTCACTGCTCACCTGTTACAGTTTCCTTAACCAAGACAAGAAGCTCAGAAACATTAAGCTATGGAGTTGTTCTTGTTGGTACCTTCAATCAGATTTTCCTCAATAACTTTCATTTCCCAAATATCAGTAAATAATTCTATAAACCCTTACATTAAAATTCAGTAAAACTTGGATACATATCTGATATAATTTCCATGCTTCAGTGAGCATGTCTCAGGGGTAACATAGGAGTGTCTATGTTCTAGTTATTTAAGGTAATTCAAACTTCTCCAAATCTGGTGGGATCAAGCAGCCCAAAATATCATTACTGCTAAAAATTTACTCTACAGTAAAGTGTCATTACAAATCAACCCTGTGCTATCCACCTCCTGGGCATGAAAAAATTCAGCACCGCCACTTTCAGGATATTTTAGCATCTCAACAGGGAGTATGGCTAAGTAAGAGCTAAAATAGCACAATGATCCCAGAAACCACACAGAAGAAAGGAAATACAAATAGCACAAACAAGCACAGGGCATCTCGGACAATTCCAAAGAGAACTAAAGTTTATTCTCCACATTAGTTTCTAGAGGCTCCTTGTTTTAAAGAATTTTACTTCTGATGGTTTTAGCCACCCCCACCCACTCCCACAAATTCACTTTAATTCCATAGGCACAAGGATTATTTTCTCATTGTGTCGTGATCTTAATTTCTGCTTGTCACGAGCAGTTATATTACATGTGTATTTTCAATGACCCAAAGCTCTTCCATGAAGTGATTAAAAGGAGAAGCTGGTTGGTTTTATCAAATGCAAATGTACACTTGGGTTACTGGGCCATAGGAATTTTCATATAAGGGTTGAGTATATTGGGGAAGGAAATATTTTATAAATGCGAGACCTGTCGTAACTAAGGTAGGTTCAGACACGAAGTTGGAAACCGTAGAATACAAGGGCAAAGGAGAGAATGAGCCAGATGGGATGGGTGGAAGTTACAGATGTTAACCCTAGAGAGGAAGGTTGGGAGGACTGCTGGTTTCTGATGGGCCACAATAGTCTTGGCCCCGGCATCACAATTTCTCACTCAGAGCACCCACTGGAATACAAGATCCGTGGAGAGCAAGATTGTGATATTTTTTGCTCAGGAATGTATCCTAGGCACCTACAACAATACCTGGCACGTAATGAGCAGTCAACAAATATTTGTTCATTTTTAACAAATGAAGTTCTTGAGGATTGCCTTAAAGGCAGACAGGAGGCTAACTGAACGTGGGTGCAGTTACGGGGGACCTGTGAACGCCGCAGTCAACCTGCCTATGGCTAAAGAGAATGGAGCCAGTACCTGTCCACGCTCAGGCAGCTCTCCGGGGCCCTTCCCCACAGACGGCATCTAATGAGGGACTCTTCAGGGCTAAGAAGAGCGATCAGAGCAATCCCCAGAGAGGACCCAGGGCAAAACCCTGTTCTGCGAGGAAAGTGAGAAAAACTGAGGAAACAGGATAGTTACAAGGCTGCTGCAACTCGTGGGAATGTTTCTGCTTTGCCTGATCAGCTGACTTTTTTCCAGCCTGCTGTCCTCTGAGCCTTCTTCCGCTGCCTTTTGTCATCAAACCCCAGGAGTCAACTACATGCAAATTAAGAAGAATAATGAACGTTAAGCAGCCTGAGATGCTCAAAGTCAATCAAGAAAAAGAACAACATTGGAAAGCAGGATAAATAATAACACACACGCATAGGAAAAAATTCTGAGAAAATATTCAAGCAATTACAAAAGTGACAGAGCAATTATAAGTGATTTAAAAATATTTCTCTTTTATGTTACTTGTAGATTTTCCAAAAGAACACATATTATTTTTATATTGAGAAAATATCAAATTGAAATATATATATGATCCCATTTTTGTCTTTTAAAAAGAGAGTGTGTGCATGTGTGCATGCATATATGCTTATATATGTGTAAAAAAAAAAATCTGACACTCCAGATATAAAAAGTAGAAATATAAGTTTTAGGAACATGATTGAGGATGAGGAAGGAAAAAGGTGAGGAATTTTACCTCTTTTCTTTCATTCTTCTGTAATGTTTGAATTCACATTTTATAATAAATGTTATTATTTTATAATAAAAAAAGAAAAAAGAAGTGAATAGAAAAGATACTCTAAAGTGTCCTCTTGGTAGACAGATCACTGAAAAATAAATCCAATGATGAAATGAAATGTGTTATTGTCATGATTGGCATGATAATGTAATGTTATGTACCATAATTGCTATTACAACAATATTTTACATTGGTATAAGTCAAATTCTTTTTCTTTGGCTTTCTGGGTTGGACTAAAGAAACAAACCTGAGAGGCAATTGATAAAATACAGGTCTCTAAACATAATAAAGGGCCTATGACCTACTGTGAGTCCTTCCTGAAAACAGGATGAGAAAAAAAAGCATAAGACTTGCTCCTGACAAAAAAGTTGAGTTACAGGGAAGGCTTCCGGCAGCAAGGGCAAGCGGCACCGTGTGGGTTAACAAGATGCACACACAGAATTACTTTCCCTGGAGTGCTTTAAAAATAGGCTGCTGTGTCTTGGGTGAGTGGAAATGTGTTTCTGCTGAAGGCTAAGCAGATGGACTTGGTGACCCTTCAAGATCCCTCTGGTCTTATGATTCAGGCTTACAACCCAGCGCTGCCCCACTCAAATGGCATAACCTGTGTTCAATGGCTGCTGCTTCTCTACAGGCACAAATGCTCCCTATGTCCTGCTATACCTAGAATCCTCGATCCTAGTTCCCATCTGGAAGGGGAGCCTAACATCAATATCCAGCAAGAAGTTGGTGGTTCAGAAGCAAATTCAAAACATGACATATTGAAAGACATAGTATAAAATAACTGGCCTGTAATTTTCAAAAATGTCAATGTCATGTGAAAACAAAGAAAGGCTGAGACACATTCCATTAAAGGAGACTAAAGGGACATGGGAACTACATGCAGTACATGATCCTATGCTAAGGATCATATAATGGGGGAAAATTCTATAAAAGACATTATTGAGCCAACAAATGAAGTTGGAATGTATTGTATTAATGTTCAATTTCCTGAATTTGATAACTATACTATGATTATGTAAGAGAAATCCTTGTTTTTAGGAAATAGGCACTAAATAATTAAGATGTGAAGAGATGATAGATAGATAGATGATAAAGCAAATATGACAAAATTGTTCAAAGTTGGTGAGTATGAAAAAGGGTCTACAGAAGTATTTTTTACTAATGACTTTTCTACAAATTAAAAATAATTCTGTATGTTGGCAAATTGAACACCAATAAAAAATAAATTTATTATTTAAAAAAATAACTTCAAAGGATAAGTTTTTAAAAGTGAGTTCTAATGTTGGACTTAGGATTCACTCCCAGGATTCCTACCACCTCATTTGTTCCTAAACACCAGGAACCACATCCATATGGCCAGCCTCAGACACCTACTTCCCACTTGGTCCTGATCGCTGGGGCCACCACAGTTCTACACCTCAGCTTTGTTTTGCCTGGTCGTCCCATCACATTTCTAACCTTATCCCTTCAAGATCAGGACAGAGCTCAGTTCCTCAGTCCTAGTCTAAGTATGACAATCCCACCTGATGCTGCTCACATCCTGGCATGACAGCTGTCTACCCTGCTCTGAGTAAATCTCCAACTCTCCCTGGCTTGTCCATTCTTATTTAAAAGAAAAAAAAGCATATATGATTTCCCTTTTATTCTTAGGAGTTCAGCAAGTCCGGTAAATCACAGGAGAAATGCCTTGCTTGCAATTCATGTCCACATATGCTAGTGCTAGGGTGGGAATCTTAACCTAGAGAAGGAGTTCAGTTGGGAAGGGATGATGGGAACTAACATTTATGAGTGTCACCCTCATGCTAAGTGATTTATGTACATCACCTTACTTAATCTTCACAACACTTCTGCAAGGCAGATTTTATTATCCCTATTTTGTGATGAGAGCACTGAGGCTCAAAGGTGTTAAGCAACTTGTCCAAATTCATGGCTACTAAGTGATTAAGTCATTAATCAAACCCATGTCTTTTTTTCTGAGGCTGGTGATCTAAAACAGCTGCATTACCTGGCATCCTAATTCTGTGGGCATACAGTAGAGTAGCACTATCTGCACTGACTTACAATTAGTAATAGCAAATAAATTCTGAACTAATTTACATAAACTATTTTGCTAGACTCCAATAAATACAAGCCACATTATACTGATCTTTCATTTACATCCTCTATAGAGTTGTTAATAAATTTAGAGGAAAAAATCTCTTTATTGTTAGTACTACCAGTGGAAGTACTGGTCTATTCCTTTGAAAAGCAACTAGGCGATATGTAGGTACAGCCTCAAAATGTTTGTAGTCTTTAGCCTAGCAATTCCGGGGTATCTATCCAGTATTGTAACTATGAGGAATGAATGACTTTGAATACCAAGGTATCGCCTGAAAGGTTATTAACAATAGTTAAAATAACAGTCAAGGGGTGCCTGGGTGGCTCAGTCATTTGAGCATCAGGCTCTTGATGTTGGCTCATGTCATAATCCCAGGGTCCTGGGATGGAGCCCATTGGGCTCTGTGCTCAGCACAGAGTCTGCTTATCTCTCTGCCCCTCCCTTTCCTCCTGCTCATGCTCTGTCACTCTTAATCTCTCTCTCTCTAATAAATAAATAAATAATCTTTAAAAATAAAATAACAGTCAAAATGTCCAGTGATGAGGAGACGCATAAGTAAATCATGGTATATCACCATACAATAACAATGCAGCCATTGAAAATTATGTTTATAAACTGTAATGATGTGAAAAAAATCTAATTATGGCATTGAGTGATTAAAAAAAGCAAAATCTAAAATTAAATATAAAGAATGATTGCAGCTTGGGGGAAGTCTAATATATTTTAAAAGACTGCGTCTACCTGCTGGTTGGAGACTAGATTACAGGCTGATAGGTCAACCACTTAAAAAATGACTGCATTAGTCCAGGGGAACAGTGTTGGGGGTGGATTGGATTCAGGTGTTAGTGTGGGAAATGTTAAGCATCTGTCAGATTCCCTCACATATTCTGAAGTACAGCTGACAGGATTTCCTAACAGATTTATTATATGGCATGAAAGAAAGAGTTGAGTTAAGAATGCCCTCCAGCCTTTTGGCTCAAGCCACTGGAGTTTCCATTTTCTGAGATGGAGACACTGGGGAGGAGCAGGCTGGAAAGTGCACATCAAGGCTTTGACTTGGGCGATGTTATCTTTGAGATATCAGACCCTGGTGTGAGAATGTTCTAGACAGTAGGATATAGAACTCAAGTTCAAGGGACAGGTCAGATTTATGGATGTAAATTTAGAAACCACCCTTTTTTAGGGAAAAATGATGCTGAAATCCATATGACTGGATGAAATCACTAGGAAGAGTGTGCAGATAAGGAGTAGAAGAGAGCCAAGCACCGACCCAGTTCAAATAGAGATTAGGAAGATGAGAAGAAGGGAATAGAAACAGAGAAGTAAGCAGCAGCTAGTCAGGTGAGAGGAGTAATGGCAGTGCCACACCTCGGAAGCCAAGCCAAGCTGTGGGCTATTACAAAGGAAATTGTCGGTGGTGCCGAAGCTGCTGATGCATTAAGCTGTGATTGTCAGTAAGTGGTAGGACCTATGTGTTCTTTTGTTTTAAATTTTCTCTTCCTGATAGATATCAGAACAAGTTGCCTCAGGTAGGGAAGGAGGCCACGGAGAGAGATAGGAAAGGGATATCAGGGAGCTTGCCAGGTGATAAAAATGTTTTATATCTTGACTTGGGCGTGGGTCACACAGGTGTGAACACTGCTCAAAACTAATCAAACTGTACACTTAAGATCCGTGCATTTTACTATGTGCAAATTGCACTTCAATAAAAAATAAAAATAAGTTCTATTTTTTCATATTTCTGCATTTTCTAATATTACTATAATGAACATTCATTACTTTTGTAATAAAAAATAAACATTTAGAAACGAAGGTTGGATTACTGCATATGTCAAACTTCTTTGAATTGTAAAGGTAAGAATTAGCAGGATATTATTTTTTCCCTCAACCAAAAACCAAGGTAAATAATAATTGAATAGTGTACATAATGAAAACTTTGCCACGGATTTCCCAGGGGAAACTCACCTCTGCAAGTAAAAAACTAATTCTTATAGATAAACCAGGAAAAATCTACTTCTTTACAGGTCAAGACTGGACAGTTCAGGTGATAGGCGATTTTCGTATTTTACAAATGCAAAACAATGGAGTTTAATATCAAAATGTCGGTTTGTGCCCCTGAGTAAGTCAGCTAAATTCTGTATACAGGTTTTCTCCAAAATGGCAATAATGCTGCCTGCCATGTGTCAATCTCATGGTCTGAGACGATTCCATGAACTAATGACCACAAAGCTATTTGGAAATCATAAAGAATGCCACAAGCTCAAGGCCTGGGAAATATTAATACATCTGGGGCCATGGGAAGTTCCATTCATCTTATTAAACTTACAGAAATGTACACTTTGAAGGTAGACTCCAAAACCTCCCTCTTTCCTGGAAAAATAACCCAGAATAGTTGACGAAATAACTGCAAATCTGAAGCATCACCTTTGAACAGCTAGCACATTCTGTAGTACAAGGAGAAGCTCACAGCCTGAGAAATTGTTGCATGACCCCCCCATTCCCTTTTTCTATACCTTCCTCCTATTCCAAATCTGAGATCCTCTTTTTATAAGTTAAGAAGGAAATTTTAATTTATCTAAAAGGCATATCAACTTCCACATGCCCCCATGAAATCTCTTCTTCCTCCAATGCCACCAACTTGCAAAACCTACTCCTTTTCCTGTATACAAGCTACCTAAGCTCATTTCTACAATCCCCAGAAGTTGTGTTTGAAGGATAGAGAATAATTAGTATTTTCTAGAATAGAAATCTGGACCAAGAAATTAGAAAGAAGACCAGAATAATACCAAGCCACATAGTGTGGGTGTTCTAGGCAAATGGGTATCATTGAAAGTTTTTTAAAGGAAGGCAATTTTTTTTTAAAGTGATGTTTTAGCAAGATGAATCTGGATTTGGTAAGCAGAATGGGATTGAAAGGAGTCAAGTAATAAAAATCTCCCAGATGAAAGTCTATTGACACGATTCAGACAAGTGGAGGTGAGGTCATGAGAGCAGTAAGAATAGAACAGAAATAGGAAAGTCAGAAATAGGATACGGTTGAGAAGAAAATGGAAATATGGTTTAGGGCATGGTGAGCTTAAGGTGACAGTGGGATCCAAACAGAAATGTCAGGCATATACAACCGAAAGCGCAGGACTAGGAAGTAGAAGAGTGGCTTGAAATATAATTATTTTGGGAAGAATATTCCGTCCGTGTTGTCATAGGGGGTCTGTATAGTTGCCTTTGAGTTTACCAAAGTGGTGTAATTAGTTTATTTAATAACATACTTAACCATTTACTATATTAGGAATATCTTCTAAGCATGTAAACAGTTATTGAAAGCTACTGAGATGCTTTACACTCTTTTTCCCACAATCTTCAAAATGTTTTTTCCACAATCTTCAAAATCCAGTGCGGATTTTGCCCTTACAGGACATCTATCTCGGTTTGGGCTAGCCGTATCTCAAGTACGCCGTGGCTACTTGTGCATGGGCAGCGACTACAGTACTGTAGTGCAATTCCAGATGGTCCCTTCCCACTTCTCATAGCTTAGCACTCATAGCAGGAAGCTGTAGGGCAAGGCAAAGCTGATAACCAAGAATGAAAACCTGAGAAGGTACATAAAAGCATGTTTGTCTACGTACGTATGTGTGTGTTTGTATTGATGTGTATACTTATCATGGCATTCATTGAGTTTTTACTATATACCAGGCAATGAATTTAGCATTTCACATATATCAGTACGTCCGAACAGCTGAAACTACTCTGTGGAGTGAGCACTATGATATTATTCCCATTTTATGAACTAAAGAATAGTCTTCCTAAGATTAAGTAACATTTTCCAGAACTATGCAGCACTTAGGTAACTTTGAAAAAGGTGTTTCATCCCAGAATCTTTGCACTTAATGTATATTAAGATTTGTGGGATTTATTTTATTGACTTTCTTTTCTGGAAAAAAGCTAAATGCCAGGGCTATTATTATCTAACAACCTATTGTGAGCAATTTTTCATATTACAAAATAATATTCAAAATCATTACTATAATGATTGTGCACAAAATATCATAAGGATAAATAATTTATTTAATCATTTATTTTTCTCTGGATCTTGGTTTCTTTCCGTAAGTGGGGCTTTTGCATTTAGCAACACAAATAACTGGCTCATCGGTTGGATTGATTATGAGAAAAGATACAATGAAATATATGTTGTAAACTAGATTGATTAGCACTTAATTTCCCAGGCATGGATTTCCACGGGGAATAGCAATATAGCTACAGCACTCCATCCCACCCATAATATTTGCCACAGTTAGGACCCTAGCCTAGGTATCTAAGAGACTTGGCAAAAGCCTCTGTCTGTGCCCAACATAGGTACATCTGGCAAATACAAAGCCCTAGGAGCCGCCCGGAAGACAGATATGCCAACCAGATGCCAAAAATGATGCCAAGTCAGAATGTTCTCTTGTATCTGTTAACTCCACAGGTGGGCAATGAACCGACATGCTCTGCTAACATGTGGCATGTTTCCAAACCCAAGGCTTCCCTTCCAATTGAGAACCAATTAGGCTGAAAGTACTTAACAATTAAATCCTTCCTCTTGGTATGTCCACAGTCCTATAAAATTCCAACAGATAATTGCAGGAGGCGTAAAAGAGATCAAACTTAACAGTGCTTATAAAACACATCTCCAACTACCCAAGGCTGTGTGATATTAGAATTACTGAGTACTCACAGAGCACCTTTCCTCCTCTGCCTCCCATTGGTCTCACCTACAGGGATAATGAGGGAAAGACAAATATAGAGTTCTAAGTGAAACCATGCACCTTCAAGTTCAGGTTTAGACACCTGATCAGATATGGTACCCAATAGATAAAATTCTGTTCTTCTAAATTGCTTTAACTGCTTCGTTTGGGAATGAGCTCTCCTGAGATCTTACAGAACAGATCTGTCCCATGTAACCCCTTTATCTCTGTTGTCCACCTCCGGGGCACATGCCCAGCACAGTGAGCTTTCATTATTATAATTACTATAACAATAATTATTATTACCATTACCATCACCATTGCTAGCAGCAAGGCTAGTGGGAGGGTTCTCAGAAATATATAACACATGATGGGCACCCTCTGGGATTTTCTAGGGAAGAAGTAGCCTTGCCAACTTCCATGTATGTCTTAGTCCTTTGGGTTCCCTCCTTATATCTTAAAACGGTTATAAGTTACTGCAAAAGAGAAAATGTTCACCCAGCCAAGATTCCAAACAAGGGTCTAGAGACTTCTAGCAAAGGGTGATAATTTCCTTTTTTCTGTTCCCACTGGATCCTACACAGACACTTACCATAGCATTTATAGCACCTTACGGCATTTTGTTTTGCATTCTGCACACACACATACACACACGTACATGTAAATAGACACAGACAAAAAGTGTTTGTAAAAGTGTGATCTATCGACCACCAATATCAGAATCATGAGTGTGAAGCGATTGATAAAATAGTTTCCTGCGACGTCCTCCAGGCTACCCAAAGTAGAGTGTTTGGAGAGTGGGAAGTGGAATTCAGTCAGACAATAAAGTCCAACAACCATGGCTTTAAACCCCCAAGTCTCTCAAGTGTAAGGAATACGTTTCAGCAGGAAGGAAGACATTCAGGGTCAAGGAAAAGATTTTTGAGGTCTCCCGAGTTACTCCACTCAGGACACAGATTCTAGTCCTTTCTACCCCATTTGGCCTGAAAAGATTCCAACATCCTATTTGTCCTGTAAGGAACTCTGAAATATTTCACTTTGAAAATGAAGCTCCTGGTGAGCATAGTGCACAATTTCTCATTCTCACTGTCTGGGAAAAGGTCTTTGAGCAAGAATGAAAACTAGGATAATAATAGAATTGAGTTCCTGGGCTATTTTAAAAAAAAAAATTACTATTAGAACTAATCACAAAAGAATTTCCTAATATAATGTAGACTGGAAAATAGAAATGAAATAGAAATAATGAATTCAGATTTATTTTCAATTCATTCACTAACTCATTCATTTATTCACTTCTAATTCAATAAATATTAATGCCTACCATATAGAGGACACTGATACAATGGTTCAGGATAAACAAGTTAGAGAAAGTCATTGCCCTTGGATGGTGTAAGTCTGGTTCATTTATTCACTCATTCATTTACTTAATTCACTTATTTAACGTTTAGTGATTTGGAACGTGATTTGGAAGCAAGTGGACACTGATGCATTTTGTCATGTAGACATAAGAAGAACCTTCATCTACAGAGGTCACAGGAAAAGGCAAATATGTCTACCTAGTATTAGAGGAAAAACATAACAGGATGAGTGTTTTACAGGGTGGGCTTAAGAACTGGAGAGAAAAACATCTGAACAGATAGAATAATACTTGGTTAATACCTAGTCTATGTTGCATCCCTATACGGGCATCTTCTTTTTCCATTTATTCACTCAATTACTCATTCTACATATTCGTTAAGCATCTAATATGCATCGGCTGTCATACTGCATGAATATAATAAATGAGATCTGATCTGTACTGTTGAAGACCTCGGGGATCAAGACAGAAATCAGGGCACATTACAGGGCACATTATCTCTTCTATTCCTCTCACTCGTGGCTAAAATCACTAACTGACAGTCCCCTTCTCTGCTGAGCTCATATGCAGGCTCTGAATGTTCTTAAGCATGAAATTCCATGTATGCACTTTAAAAATTCAATGTAAGAGATATTTGGAGGAGGGCTGAGATTTCCAGCGAAGGCCACTCTGGGTCAGGCAGGTCCTCGCTGATTCTCCAGCTCACCATAGATATAAGGGCACTGAGACATTGAGCTTAGCTCAGATCTGCAAAATCTTTTACCAATCCATAGACTGGTGAGAAATAATACATTGTTGTTATTTTAAGCCACTAAGCCTTGCAGTGGTTTGTGATACACCATAGTAAGCTGACAAAGAATGTGGTGTTGCATTTGGGCTCTGCGCTACTAAAACATAGCATATGTGACATTGGCTTTGGGTCAGAGCAGCCTACAGAAGCTGGAATGGTGAGAAAACTTTAAAAGGAGATGAGAAAAATGGCAACGCATTTCATACAGCAGTGAGACAATTGGTAAGTCTGTCACCTATTGTAACTAAGCAAAGAGGAAATGTAGTAATGAGCTTTTGGATTTGAGCAATGAGATTTCTAGGCAAAACGGTGAAAGTGCTGACTGCTCTTATTGGCTGCATTTGGTAACTGCTCTAAGAAGGAGATGATCTAAAGAAAAAACTAGCTAGTTTATAAGCAAACACAGAGGAAATATAGAGGGTTTTTGATTTTCTGGCAGGGAACATAAAACTATTCTTCATCCCTAGCCTCCTTGGGGAGCAGAAAATTTCTCAAAGTAAAATATAGCTTGGAAACAAAAGACGAAATCATAGGTGTGGCTATAAGGCCCTTTGTAAATATCTGTGAAAGAATTAAATCAGAACTTGATGTAATGAGCACTAGGCATTATGTGCAACTGGTGGATCACTAAGCTGTACCTCTGAAACTAAAAAAATAAATAAAAACTAAGGCAGGGCCTAGTAGAACTTCTCTGCTATATGAAAAGGCTTATAAGGGTATTAAAGATGTGACTTTTAGTTCATGAAGTAGAATCACATCATAGTCAAAGGAAATACACAGTATTTTTAATTCAGTTCGATTGGCAATGTTCTGTCAATATGGACTAAAAGGAAATGAGACTGTAGAAAAATGTCTTAAAATTATAGGAAGACCTTTGTGCTTCCAATATTTTATAGGCAAAAAGCGGGAATATTTCCAATATTTTCTTCAGAAATATCCAACAAGGGTGGAAAAGAAACAATATGCCTGAAAGCTGACCCAAGAGCCATGGAGAACAAGGGACTAGGAGCCATTCCCAGGGAGCAAAACTGAAGTCTAATCAAAGAACATTCCCTCCAGAGTGGGGAAAACAAGACATTTGCCCAGAAAAAGTTTAGAATTGCTAAGGACCAGTGACTGGTATGTAGTTTCTACTCTTTCTCTTTCCAGATTAGAAAATTTATATGGGTCATCCTGCTTTCATTTCATTACTATATGGCGGGTATAGGACAGATGACCTTTTTCTCCATAGTATATGATTTTTTGGATCAAGAGGGGCACAATCCTCTAGCCTCAAGCATGATGCCAGGACTTGGGATATGGGAGTAAACATAGTTCATATATGACAGCATATATTTCTGTGGCCAGAAAGCAGACAATGGTAAATTGTTTGGATTAGCGGACCTACGTTTTCAAACCTCCTCATATCCATGTTTTTGGTCATGTTTTCCCACTCTAACTCTGGTCTTGATCACATGAATTGTTTTGGCCAATAAAAACAATCTGATAGCAGCAGAGACACAAAACAAGGTTTTATGCATTTCTGTCTTCTCTCTCGTGAATCTTGACACTGCCGTTACAAGGTACCTGGGCTAGTCTCCTGGAGCGAATGAGACACATAGAAAAGAGCCAAGTGTTCTTTCAAAACCTATAGTAAATCAAACCATCTCCAGCCAATTTCCCAGAGATTAGAAATCTCAGTGGGATAGAGAAAAAAAAATGACTGATCTGTAAAACACAATTAAGGGAAAAATCTACTGGTCTTATGGTCTGGCTGTGGAAGAGGAAGAGTGAAAATGAGCCATCAAAGATGATCACAGCCCAGTCATTAATTTGCTTAAAAACTTTCAATGGCTCTTTGGTAACATATGTGATATCCCTACTGGAGTCTGAGCTCCGTGAAGGACAGAGTCATTAAAAATCATTATCATTGGGGTCCCTGGAGGACTCAGTCGGCTGAGCACCTAAGTCTTGATTTCGGCTCAGGTCGTGATCTCAGGGTTGTGGGATGGAGCCAGCATCAGGCTCTGTGCTCAGCAGGGAGGCTGCTTCTCTCTCCCTCCCCCTCTGCCCCCCTAAAATAAATAAATCTTTAAAAAATCATCATTATCCTCAGAAACTAGCAGCTATTGAATACTTTACACTTCTTATATGTCAGGCAGTGTACTAAAAAGCTTAACGTTCATTAATTATCTTATTTGTTTTTTACAACAATCCTGGAAAATAGGAACTGATATTACCCCATCTTACAGATGGCAGACTGAAGTCTGGAGAACTTAAAATGACTTGCCTAAGGTCAGCCAGCTAGGACACCGTGGAGTCAGAGACCAAACAAAGGTCTGTCTCTGACTTCATAACACTTACTCTTAAACACACTGGGATACTTATTAGCTCCTCAGTGCCAACTCAGGTCTGGCACATAGTAGGTATAACACATATTTGCTATATGAATGGATGAGAAAAAAATGAATGAATAAAAGGATAAATGAATGAACAAATGAGTAGGAGTGATAGTACTAATGACAGAGACAAAGAACTGAGAGGAGGACCTCAAGGAGTGGTAAAAAGACTTTAGATCTCTTTACACTAATGAAAAAATAGCAATCAGGTGGTATTTGTCTTTCTCTGACTGACTTATTTCACTTAGCTCCATCTGAGGGGAGACGGGTAGGGGGATGGAGTACCTGGGTGATGGGCGTTAAGGAGGGCACAGGATGGAATCAGCACTGGGTGTTGTATGTAAGTGATGAATCACTAAATTCCACCCCTGAAACTAATAATACACGACATGTTAACTAAGTTGAATTTAAATTAAAAACTTTATAGAAAAGAAAACGATAATTCTTCCATGTATTCAGGAAAGAATTAAGAGAATGAAATTTGGGTGGGAGGGAATTAAATAAACATCAGTCTTTGGCATGACCAATATAAAGGCAGCTAGGTTATTCACACAGGTGAGAATGACCTGTGTGCATCTGGCAGAAGCCCCAAAATGCAGGAAACGGAGGTCCCCCGAGTAAGCCAGTGTGCAAGCTCTTGGGGTTTGCTGCTGAGAAGGAATATTTCACCAGGTTGCAGTCAAAGATGACCACGCCATGACGCATTCTTCCTGTGCACTGACCCTGATTAGCAAGAACAGCTGAGAATGCATTGATTATATCCCTACGTGGACTTCCGTTGTGCCAGACACTTCATATGCATTCCCTAGCTTCATCCTTACAGCGACACTCTAAGGTTGATATTGTTCCTTCCGTTGTGTGGATGAGGTTCAGAGAAAGAGAAAATTGTGGAGGGATTCAAACTTAGGTTTGTCTATTCTTATTTTTCTGCACACAGAAGTTCCTGACCACTAACTGAAAGAGAACACCTCGTCCACCACCGTATGGTCAATTAGTGTTTGAGAAAGCAGCTAGAATATCCAATGGGAAAAAAGATCATTTCTTTGACAAAGAGTGTTGGAAATACTGGACAGCAACATGCAAAAAGAGTGAAACTGGACCACTTTCTTACGCTATACATGAAAATAGATTCAAAATGGATTGAAGACCTACATGTGACATAGGAAACCATTATAATCCCAGAGAAGAACATAGGCAGGAACATCAGCCATAGCAACTTCTTACTAGACATGTGTCCTAAGGCAAAGGAAGCAAAACAAAACTAATCTATTGGGAACTTGTCAAAGTAAAATCTGCACAGAGAAGGAAACAACAAAACTAAAAGGCAACCTGCAGAATGGGAGATGTTTGCAAATGACATATCTGATAAAGGATTAATATCCAAAATATATAAAGATCTTACAAAGTTCAGCATCAAAAACAAATAATCCAATTAAAAGATGGTAAGAAGACATGAGTAGACATTTTTCCAACGAAGACATCCAGATGGCCGACAGACACATGAAGAGATGCTCGAAGTCACTCATCATCAGGGAAATACAAATCCAAACTGCATTGAGAGGTCACCTCACATCTGTGAGAATGGCTGATATCAGTAGCACGAGAAGCAACAAGTTGGTGACGATGTGGAGAAAAGGGAGCCTCTTGCACTGTTGGTGGGGATGCAAACTGGTGCAGTCACTCTGGAAGACAGGGTGGAGGGTCCTCAAAGTTAAAAATAGAACCACCCCATGAACCAGCAATTGCACTACTAGGACAAAAATACTAATTCTAAATGATACATGGACCCCAATGTTTATGGCAGCATTATTTATAATCGCCAAATTACGGAAGCAGCCCAAGTGTCCATTGGTAGGTGAATGGGTGAAGAAAAGCAGCGCACACACACACACACACACACACACACACACACACAGAGGAATATAATTAGCCATAAAAGACAATGAGATCTTGCCATTTGCAATGACATGGATAGAACCAGACAGTACAACGTTACGCAAAATAAGTCAGAGAAAGATGAATACTATATGATCTCACTCATGTGTGGAATTTAAGAAAAAAACCCAATGATCATAGGGGAAAAAAAAGAGAGAGAGGCAAACCAAGAAGCAGACTGTTAACTGTAGGGAACACACTGAGGGTTTGCTGGAGGGGAGATGGGGTAGGGGGTGGGTTAAGTGAGTGATGGGGATTAAGGAGAGCATCTGCCGTGACGGGTACCGGGTCATGTACGAAGTGTTGATTTACTAAACGGCATGCGTGAAACTAGTGATACCTTGTAAGTTGGACAGGGGTTTGGGTGGTGGCAAGATGAGACTGAGGGAGGAGTCTCAGACTGAGGCAATCGTTACATAGAGTAAAATAAGGAATAGGAGGCAGATCCTGCTGTTTTCCTGACAGGCCACCTGCCGTACATACCACGCGGAGAAAAGGCCGCAGCAGTGCAGGCACGCAGGCAGGGCCACCGAAACGTCAGGCAGGTGGAATGTGGGGTGAGCATCCCGGACAACGGTAACATGAATGGGTGGTCGGCATCCAAGGAGCGGCAGGGCCCCAGCAGGCCCTGGACTCCAGGAACAGGCTCTAGACGTCAGGACACCAGAAGGAGCCCTGCGGGTGACCCCAATCCCAGAAGTACTGGGGTTCCAGGAAAGGAATAAAGACACAAGGGAACGACACAAGACCCTTAGCGGTGTGATCTGGCCCCAGGAATGAGGAGGAGCTGGGCCCGTCCCGGAGACCGTGCCAGGTTGGCAGAGAATACGAGACCCTGAGCCCCTTACGCGGATTTGGGGGAGTGTCTCCCAGAGCCCGTCACCTTGCCTCAGAGGGGCATCCATGAGGTTCAGAGGGATTAAGCCAATCCCTCTAAGTGGCCTGCAAGTTACACGATTTTGTATCGCACCCGGGGCACGTCCGGAGCCCTGAGCATGTACGGGACACCCGTTAGCAGCGTATGCAGGTGAGCGCGCTGTGTGGCGGGCACCAGTGTGGGCGCTCGCTGCGTTAGCCTGAATCCCCTCCCGAGAGTATGCCCTCTCGTGCGTCTAGCAGACGGCGCCGGGCGCCGGGCGGAGGCACAGGAGGTCATGCACTCCGCGGGACAGGACACCGGGATTCAGACACAAGCAGCTTGGCCACAAAGCGCAGTCTTTAGGCTTTAGGCTCTGCTGCCAGTCCTGGTCACCCGGTGTTGAGAACGGCCACCTGCATCCCTGCTGGGTGGAACCATCGATGCTCTTAGAGGGCTTAGGTCATAGCGCGGAGATGGAGGCACGGAAGCTGGGGCCGCTTGTTCCGGGGCCCTCGTGGGAGACCGGGGGGCTGCCAGGTCAGTGGTGCCAGGGCCCATACTGCTCCTGAGGGCCGTGATGGAAGACCGTGGTCATGAAAGAGAACAGGGGAAAGGGAAGAGAAAGAACAACTTGCTCAAAGCCCCAGAGGCAAGGCAAGGCACGATTTCTCTCCAATTCCTGGAAGAAGCCTGTGCAGCAGGTACGCGGGACACACAGGGAGGTGAGAGGGAAGGAGGGGACGGACGTGTCCCCGGGGAAGCGCGCAGAGCCCCGCGCTGGGGAACCTGGGGGCGCACCCAGCAGGGAGGCCAGGAGAGGGCCTGGGCGTAGAGCAACGTAGCCCGATGCGCACTTGGGGGAGCGACGCCGGGCTGCCTGTGGGAAGAATGGCTGGAAGACCAACTCTTGCTCTTCCTCCCCCGGGGGGGCCTCGTCTGCCGGCAGGGCTTGGGGCCCAGGAGCCCGCCCGAGGCCGAGCCCACCAGCAGCAAGGCCAGCGCACGGGCCCCAGGCCTGGACTTCATGTACCGGCGGTTTCCTCCCGCACTGGCAGGGCCCCGAGGTTCCCATCCCCGCACGCAGCCTCCGTGGGCTTCTGGGCCTCCGTGCCCGGCTGTTGCAGCTCTGACAGGTCGTCTGCGCCCCTCGCCGCTGCCCTGGAAGCTGTGAACACCTGTTTTCCGTTCTCCCACACCCGTGTCCCAGAGCCGCAGGTTGGTTCTGATGCGGCGGGAACGGGGTGATCCCAGCCACCCCAAGGGTCCCGGCCTCGAGAGATGGATCACAGCGCCCACAGCCGTCGGCGACGAACCCAAAGGTGCGCCCTCTCCTCTGTGGGTGGCACATGGTCTCCAAGCAGTAGACAAGCCCGTCCGAGGCGCCGTTGGGCAGGGGTCACGTCCGCTACCATCACACGCATTTTAGCGACCCGGTGCTCGTGGAATGCGAAGCTCTGTGGCTGACGGGAAGGACAAGCCTTGAAGAGAGCAGTTCATGCTCCCGGGAGGAACTGTGAGCAGCACGTTCTGCTCACTGCATGGAATTTGCGCCGTCCTTTGTGTTTCTACCGCCGTCGTTGTCACACGTACACACCTTCTGTGCACTCTTACCGCAGCTTATCCCCCAGGCAGAGAACCAAAGAGGACGGAGGGGCCCGTGGTGGTTGTCCACCTTGGGGACCCGTAAACAAAACAAGAGCTAATGATCGCGGGTCTTTGTCACGCGGTCTAGGAGAGAAAAGGCAAGTGTTCGGAAAGGAGGGTACAAGCAACACGCTGGGCGTTTCCACTTCTCCTCTGTAGGACTCAGTCTTTTTTCCTTTGACTTGCTAGCGAGGTTAGTTTAAGACGACTTTATAGGCAACATGACCACAAAAATGATGCAAAATCAGCATTATAGCAAAAAGGCAGACGCGAATGCCGGTAGGGAGGACGCTGTGAACAGGGTGGAGAGCTCTAAAATCGCAAGGTCTTAGGGCCAGGATTTTCAGTAGCCCCGGAGGACTGTGACGTCCCACCTGTGGTCAGTATTCTAGCACCTGTGTTCAGACTCGACCTGATGCAAAGAGACACTTCACCTGCATGAAAGTCAGTAACGCAGCCACCCTACTTTCCTGAGACAGAGAGAGAAAGAAGCGGGGGGAAGGGGGGGACAGAAGCCAGCAAGCAAGAAAAGGGCCGCTGACAAAGCAGAGGCCATATACTGAAGCTCACGCGCTTGGCTCGCATAGGCGTGCTCCTGGGCTCACAGGCAGAGTCGATTTTGCTTATATTTCAGGCACGACCTTGGTTAGTCTCCCAGTCCAAGCACCCCGGAGGCGGCAGGTCACGGGGGGGGGGGGCACACCGGCAGCATCAGGAAGTGACGGCGGGCAGCCTGGGTCCATGAAGACAGGGGAACGATGGAGAGCGGATACGAGAACTCCAAACGGGAACCGCACAGGTTCCAACACGGAGCCCCAAAGGCAACACAGCCCCTCAGAAGAACTGGTGGTCGGGTCGTCGCAGCCAGATCAAATTCGAACGTTCTGCTCAGTAAGGCAGAGAAGCATGACGCATTTTCATAGAAGATATTCACCAGAAATAGTTTCAGTGAACCCATTTTTACAGCTGTGGACCTTGTAACCCGAACAGCTCGTTTCCGCGATGCTCAAGGGAGGCAGCTGGCATTTTACTGTACGTGGGCTACACCCCAGTTTTAATCCCAAGCCGCCTGTCCTTGGCGCCCCTCGTTGTCCAGGAACCGCGCTCAGGAAGCAGCGTGTCTACGCTGCCACTCCTACCGCAAGCTCAGGCCGATGAGGCAAGTAAGGGCCCTGCCACCCGCCCCCGTCCCTGACACCCAGCCCTACCTATGAGACATGCGCTGGGGCCGCTTGCACGTAGGCTGTGCCACTGCCCGACTGGCGAAGTGCGGCCGGTGTCCGCAGGCCACACAGGAAGGTCCCCCCGTGGTCTAACAGTCTGAGCTTTCGGTGGTTCGATCTGCCTCTGAGTCCTTTGTGTCGGATTCTCACGAAATCTGATCATCGTCACCCAATAGGACTGACCTCCTGAGCCTAGAAGAAAAAAGACAATAGGTTGACCAGGGCCTAGACGCTGGAGCAAGAGTCTACACAGGTGATGCTCTGCGTGATTTCTTTTTGCACCAGTGTTCACAGAGGAAAAATCGGGTCACCAACACCAGAGCAAGCTTGCGGGGCCTCTACGGGGCAGATGGTTAAGGCTTCTAGATACCGTCCACACTTGGGGTAAGAATGAAGAGGAATGCAGGAGGCAGAGGGCGCATGAGCAAAACCCGGGAAGCACTTGAGGCTCGTCGGCCAGAATCATCACCAGAGCGTCAGGGGGGAGGTGACCCTTGGGAAATGGGCCTCGCAGGGCCACTCACACAAGGCCCTGGTGGAGTGGAGGAGGGCACGGTGGGCACAGTGCACTGAGCAGCATCCCTGATGGCAGGAGTCAGGGCCGCAGAGGTGCTGAGCCTGACACTGTGGCTGCACTGCCGGCCGCTGCTGACACTGGCCTCGCTGGCCTCGTTGTCCTCTCCGGCCTCGTTGTCCCCGTTGTCCTCTCCAGCCTTGTTGTCCTCATTGCCCTCGCTGGCCTTGCTGTTCTCTCTGGCCTCGTTGTCCCCATTGTCCTCTCTGGCCTCGCTGTCCTCGCTGTCTTTGCTGACCTTGCTGTCCTCTCTGGCCTCACTGTCCTCCCTGACCTCGCTGTCCTCTCTGGCCTCGTTGTCCTCGCTGTCCTTGCTGTCCTCACTGTCCTCGCTGTCCTTGCTGTCCTCACTGTCCTCATAGGCCTCGCAGGCCTTGCTGTAGGCCCCGGGCTGTGCAGGCCGCGCTCCCAGGCCTTCCCGGGGGCTGCCGTGGTCGTTGCCCTCTCGGCATTTGGCTCAGAGGACTCTCGGCCACTGCAGCAGGACCCCTGGGGGTGGAAGTCCTCGTGCTCAGCGATAGGCCTCAAACACTGAGGTGTGGGGACGCGGTGACGCCGGGCAGCAGGGCAGCGGCGACAGGCGGACTGGGGCCAGGCCCCTTGGAGGAGGGCAGGCTTACAGACGCGCCGGGCCACCTCGGCTCATCCTCCAGGAGCCACCCCGGTCAGGCCCGAGGGTCTCCCCTTCTAACAGACCCCCGGGTGAGTCCGGTGCTGCAGGCCGTGAGCGCGCTCGCAGGAGGACGGCCCGGAGCTGTGGCCGGGAAGCAGGTGGCCAGGGGACACTGTCTATCCCGACACCCAGCCTGGCCCTTGCCCTGGGCGCGACCACATGGTAGCGCTCCCCAAGGACTGTGGTCAGCCGCGGGCATCGCCTCCTCGAGGGCCGCGTTAGGAAGCAAGGGCCTTCTCCCACCTGCCTCTCCCGCATGCTCTTCACCTGCCGGTGACCGGGCGATGCTTGAAAGGTCAAGGAGCACCTGCCTCGGATCAATACGGGAACTGGAACCCGCGCTCATTGCACTAGGCCTTGGAGATCTGGGGGTTGCTTCGCTGCGACAGGTAGCGTTATCGAAGGGGGGCGTGGGGAGAAGGCGCCTGAGAATACATTTTTCTCTCCCTCAGTTAAATGAGAAACCCCTTCTGCCTCCTTAACCTCTAAATGTCACCTTCTTTGATCCCCCTAAATGCATCCCCTTTCTTCTCTGAGTCTCTGGGGTGACGTACAGTTAAGCAGATTAGGACTAGAAAGTGGGGAACTCAGCACTGTTTTAATTCCTGCCGAAGGTCCCAGCGAGAAGTCATTCATTTACGATTTGTTCATAATTTATTCATTATTTGTTTAACAGAACCTTACTCGGGGCCTATTTACACACGTCTGAGACATACTCCTGCCTCCCAAAAAATGGCAGAGGCATGACCCCAGCGCCCCCACAGTGGTGGTGGACATCAGAAATCAAAACAAGTAGTTTTTCTCACTGGGTTCAGGGAAGGCCTCAGAATCCTTTACGGCATTGGGCTCCCAAAAGCCATTACAAATAAATCCATAACGGTGGTTTTATCATTAAAACAACAAAACAAAACAAAACAGTGTATATCTAAGACGTTTCTACTTGTATCTCAATAAGTGGGTTTTTCCAAAGTTGCTGCAGACAGGTGTGGTCTCATCCAGTCACTCGTCTCCATCTACTTCTAATGCATTTTCCTGAGTAGTAGAAACTAGGAAGACCAAGTTACAATCGCAGCTAAGTTTCCACGCTGATTCAGGTCCCACTAAGCAGACTCACGTGCACGAAGCCCAGCGAGCAGAAACCCAGCTCTGTGGGGGTCAAGCCTTCCGTGAAGGGGCTGCCCACCGCCCCCCCCAGCAGTGTAACTGCAGAAGCGTTTGCTTCTCTTAAGGCCGCCGTGGGAAGGTTCTGTAGGGGGTGGCATCTTCCCTTCGTTGAGGCTAAATCCACGTCAGCCCCGAAAATGTGGAGCTGTTCCAGCATCGGCGCCAGCTTCGGTTCGCTGCGAGCGACAGTCCTGGACCCGGGTCCTGACGATGAGGGAGGACCTAGGTCGGAGGCCCGAGGCCCAGCGCTCACCCTTAAGCGGCCTGCGCTTCCAGCAAGCCACCCTGAGCCTCCCTAAATCCCGGCTTCGCGCCTGGGACGGGCTAAGACAGCGCGCCCCTAGCAGGTGCCCGCGGATCACCGCCCTTTCTAAGGCTGAACCTAAAGAAGAGAACGAACAGGGGCGGACTCCTTGGCCGTATTCCCTCCGGTATATTCTCAGGCGCCTTTTCTTTCGTTTACTTCAGGAACCTGTGCTCCGACCGCTCCCCTCTGGAAGACCGAGTCCACGGTCTTAACTTATGATTCCATTAGGAAATTATTTCTAGAAAGGCATTCAAGCGTTTCCATTTGCCAAGTCCATTTTGGTACTTCAAGCCCTACCTCCTTCTGCTACAGGAACCCGTCTCCTTCTTTCCCTGCTATCTAAGCTCGTCAAGTGCTTGTCAAGCATTATCATGTCACACTCACCCTGCTCGGGGACTTAATCACACACTCCACGCACTTCAAGACATATTCATTTTCTGGAGTATCCAATGACATGCTCTGCAGTAGCGGACATAAGGATTCAAGCAGTTAAGTTCCTCTTGGGTTTTCTTGATTTTCTGAATCTTGAGGCATCCTTTAGACTTGCTCCTATAGCGATGCAAGTCTCAAATAGCTTTCATAGCAGGATGCATTTTCTTGTCGTTATGTTTCTCGGATTGAGAACCTAGTACAACAGTAGCCTATGCTAACAGGAAGATAAGCCTTCTGTTTCTGGCTCGGAAACTTGGAAAAGGGAACATTTCAAAAGTCATTTTATTGGCATATTTCAATCAAACGCCTAAAAACCCATGATGGCATGAGCAAGGACTGCATTAGGCAATTTCTATTTTTAAAAGATTTTTCTAGTTTTCCAATGGTCTCTACCAGATGGTCCTGCAAACGTCCCTCCCAGAACAGTAACTGATCGATTAGAATTGCAGAACCGCTGAGACAAGACATCAAGCAGTTAACACTACCTAGAACCTTTGAAAAAAATGCTTTAAATTTTGGAAACAATTGATACACCTGAAGGTGCGGTGCCTGGGAGCTTGGGCACGTCGGCTCCGTTCCTTGTGTTTCTTGAGCTCAGCTCTCTCGTAGAGGGAGAGACTTCATGAGCCCTGCAGTCTGTGTTTCCCAGGATCCCAGACCAGCTGTCTTCTGGCTGAATTTTCACGAAGGAAGACACCGGCTGGAGATTGAATGGGGTAGTTAAACTGAATGAGGAGGGCCCTCCTCCTCTTCCTCTCCACCTAAGGCAGCTTCTCCACACTTGCTTCTCCTCTGTGGCTCCAGCTCCTTGGTTTCATTGCTTCACAGGTGTGTCTTGGCTCCCATCTGAGGACTCCCTGGCAGCAGTCCCGCTGCACGTTTCTTCTTTCTAGCCTATAGATGGTCGTGGTTTCCTGCTGTTCAACCTTGGATTACCTTACCATCCCTCTGTGGTTCTCAGAAATTCCATCACCGGTGTAATAAATCCCCTGCATTAAAGTCCCTCTGTTGAAAAGTCTTGAGGTGGTGTCCGCCTTCTTGCTCACATTCTGACTGAGGATACAACGCATTGACTTTTGAAACCATGCACACGACTGTTAGCACCAATAGGAACGTTAAGGAACTGGGATTCAATAAGTCACTTCAGAGCTCTTTCAGGACACTACATGAAATGAAGTGTAAATTGTGGAAAAACTGCCCTCGCAAGAAGATTAATTTAGAGGCAAGAGTGAATTCTGGGGACTTGATTGTCCTTTTTCTTATTTTTTTTCCCCTCCAGTAAAACAATATGTAGGTGAGCAGTGAAAACAACGATCATCACTGACCTATTTACAATTCTGACTTTGAGCCAGCAGGTTTATTACGTAGTATAGGCTCCATTAAGATGGTCATTAGAACATTTCAAGGAAACATCTGAAAACAATCACATCCGGCTTGTTAACAAAACAAGTGCCAAATACGATATAAATCAAAATCACAAAAACAATTGTCTCCATTTTGATCTCATTCTTTCGTGTACTCAGTGAGTACCTACTATTATTAGTCACTCTTCTACATCCTATAAACATGTCCCTGAATAAGGAACAAAAAAATAACCCTCACTTGTATGGAGCTTATGGTCTAGAGCAGGTGGAGGTGGTTATTTGGACCAATAGCAGCCATTAGGGTGAAAACCCTTATAGGAAAAACAGCTGATCCACATGTTAAACCCTAAAAGGGAAAAGGAGATCATCCTCTTACTTTCTAAAATACAGTTGTATAAAGTTTGACATTTGGCAAGTTTTGATTTGAGTTCAAGTTCTTTATTTTCCTGATTATTTAAATTACCATGCTTATGAAAGGAGGGCACGCCAAAGCAACAGGCTGTCGTAAAAGAATTGCTCTGCATCTCCAACAATCATTGGAAAATGGGAGCTGAGCCTGAAGACTTGTGAAGCTACGGCACAAGTCCCTGTCGCACGTGCTGCAGAGGATCCATTGTGTGGGTTGTTTTTTTTTTTTCATTGTGTGGGATTTTGATAGATGTCCATTTGGGAAGTGTGCTGAGGTATGAGAACTTTGAGAAATACAGACTTAAAGGAAAATGAGATTTTTGTTATTATGTTTTACTGCAGGACTTCCCAGGACCTTTAAAGTTCTTGAATGCTTTTTAAAACACCAACAGAGGGGCACCTGGGTGGCTCAGTGGTTGAGCATCTGCCTTGGGCTCAGGGCATGAACCCCAGGGTCCTAGGATCGAGTCCCACGTTGGGCTCCCCGTGGGGAGCCTGCTTCTCCCCCTTTGCCTGTGTCTTTGCCTCTCTCTCTGTGCGTCTCTCATGAATAAATAAAATCTTAAAAAACCAAACCAAAACACCAAACAGAAACTATAACATGGAACATTTCCCAAACTTATTTAGCCCCAAAATCTTCTGTGAGCTAAGTAAGTATCTTGAGAGAAGAGCGTTCTGTGGAACACCAGATTGGGCAAAAGTATTTGAACAGAATTGAGGAAAAGTAAATAATAGTCAAGGCCAGTGGAAAAACCACATCAGATTAAGTTAGATTAGGTTAAATTGTTTTACGGCAAGCACTGCATGTCTTGAAATCCTGCTTTCAATTTAAATTCCTTATCTCAAAAAAATAAATAAATAAAATAAAATAAAATAAAATAAAATAAAATATTCCTTATCTCTTTAAAAATGCCACATGTGCTATCGTCGCCTTTTGTTAGTGCACAGCTCTATGCAGAGGCAATATTTGGTGGACTGTGAATTCCATCTCACGTGGCACATTGTTGTGGAGGCCACAGTACATAGTGACAAAGTCCCAGCCGAGGCGTTAGGACAGAGTGGTGGGCTCTGCCACTCGCCTACTTTATAAAAATTAACTCAGGCTCCACGACTTTGGCTTGGCGCAGCCCAGGTATACAGTAAGTGCTTGGTTCGGTGACTGATTGATGTTCGGTAACGTTTCTGTCATTCTCACCTGGTGTCATTCACGGACTGCAGAAGATCTGATCGGCTTCTCTGTGATTAGCCTTATAAATTCTAAGCTCTGATGGTGACCTTTTTCTCGATTTAAGATCCAAAGCTTAAAAAAAAAAAATGATGCTATACTGTAGAGACATAAATCAAGAGGAAGACAATTATTCAACCTCTCATCAATAATTAAAAATTAAATATATTTCTGTCCTGCCTTTTACCTGGACAGATACTCGTATCCCAGGGCCCAGGGACCTTGATCAGCTACATTTTCTTCATTACCTCTGTAGTTCTAGGTGGGCCTATGGTTTATTTATCCTCACAACAGAAATGCCTAACCTGGGGTTACTAAGCTTCAGGGAGCCATTGAACCTAATTAAATCGTGTACAAACATTTTCTTTTTATGTGAGAACATTCATCTTTCTGGAGACACACCCCATGGCTTTTGACAGATTTTCAAATGGTATTTTCAACCCCTCTAAAAAGTTAAAACTTACTGCTTATAGTTTCTTAGTGTTTTTGAAGAGGTACATGAAGAACAAAACAAGGCACAAATTAATGCTTGAGTTCAAAATACTGGTCTAAGTTACTGCTACAGTAATTTACCCATCATCAGAATGTGTGGGAGTAGAAACCTCAGGGTACAGAAATCAGCGTGATCGCAAAAAAAGAAAAAAAAAAAGGCTATTTACAGCCATTTTCTCTCCTTCGTAGCTTCCCAAGGCCCCAGTTGCTGCATGGAAAAAAAAAAAAAAACCTGTAGGAAAAATGTCTTAATGATATGTTATAAAAACAGCTACAAAAACAGAAGTGCCATCATTGGTAATAAATGAGATAATATTTACCCATTTCTTAGCTATGATCCTTGACCTTAAAAAGACACATTTCTATAGGATGGTCCAGTGCATGAGAGTGCCTATGAAATGGTCCACAGTGATTGCACCTTTGTGGAGAGGATTCCTTAGAAAGCCTGCCTATAGCACAATTTGGCTATCTTTAACCTAATCCTGATTAATTTTGCCATATACTATCTGCAGCATGCTTCTAGCTCCATGTCCCAATTTATTAACCCCTAGTCTAGGTTAAAGTCACACATTTATCTCCATGCTCCTCTGAACATCGTGTGGCAGTGTGGATGATGACAGTGATAGCTGACGTTGGTCTAGTACTTAGCATGTGCTTCACAGAAAGACTCGGAGGTAGTGGCTATTATTAATGAGTTTACAGATAAGGAAACAAACCTATGGAAAGGTTATGTAATTTATCCTGGATGACAGAGCTAGCAGATGCCCAAACCAGAATTCAAGCCCAGACAGTCTTATTCCAGAGCTTATTATGGTATCTGGCCTCTGAAATATAACTCAGGAATTTGCTTGTACACCCTTCATTTCTCATCATCCCAATTGTTTCCACGTTTGTTCTCCTCAGCTTCCCCATCTCCCCAGAAGGCCCTCAAAGTTCCATCTAGATTCAACTGCAGAAGCTGCCAGCATTGTTGCCTGGCTTAAATGGAGTGGTCATCTCAGTCTGTGATCTAGGATGACCTTTTAGGGACCTCAACTGTCACACACGTTGCTGGTCAACTGTGCCTGAATTCAGTTATTTGGCATAAGAAAGGAAGCTGAAGCATTTATGTTGCAACAGCCTTAACAAAGTTGGAGTTAAATTCTGAACAGTAATGTTTTAAAGATTATATGTAGAAGTTTTACAGATCATATGTAGAAGATTGAGTGCCCTGGGTTGGCCAGGAATAGACACTACATTGTGTATGGCTATTTACCAAACTTTGACCATGATTTTTCCAGTCCTGTGCTATGTGTACAATATTTAATATTTTGATTTAAATACACTCATATTATAGTTAAATGAATATATTTATAAGTGAAAGTTTATTTCATCACAATAAATTGAAAACTAGTATCATCTAACCTAAATGGAGGGCAATTTACAAAACAAACACAAAAATCATGTTGAATTCTACCAAGATTTTATGGCCTTATAAGTCCCTAATTATTGAAGCTTCTTTCTCTTCGTTAAAAAAGGGAGATTATGTAGTATTAAAGAAAAACTAGCACTTAACTAGTAATTTCTCTTTAATTAGATGAGTTAAAGGAGAATAAAGAGAATAACTTTTCTTGCCATATGATTTATTATTTAATGCCTGGTCTACACATTACCTAAAATTTATCTTGACCAGTATTGGTTCAGTAGAAATAAATGCACAACATAGATAATTTTAAATTTTCTACAGGCCATGTTAAAATTAAGAAGAACTTAATTTTAATATTTTACCTAAGTCAAAATATCTAAAATATTATTTCAGGGATCCCTGGGTGGCGCAGTGGTTTGGCGCTTGCCTTTGGCCCAGGGCGCGATCCTGGAGACCCGGGATCGAATCCCACATCAGGCTCCCGGTGCATGGAGCCTGCTTCTCCCTCTGCCTATGTCTCTGCCTCTCTCTCTCTCTCTCTGTGACTATCATAAATAAATAAAAATTAAAAAAAATATTATTTCAACATATGTAATCAATATAAACCTTATTTATGAGATGATTTATACTTTTCTTTCATATTGTCTTTGATTTTACGCTTACAGCATTTGTCTTTGATTTTATACTCAGAGCACATCTTAATTTATACTAGCCATGTTTCAAGTGCTCAGTAGTCACTTAGGCTAAGTGGCTGCAGTATTAGAAAACACACAGCACACTTAAGGAAATATTGGCTGGAATCAGGAGGCCTGGACTCTAAAATCCTTTGTGATTAATATGGTTATGAGCCCTGGCAGTCAGTTAACCTTTCTGACCTTCACTTCTGTGCCTCAAAAGTCAAAAGATTTCATTGGCCGTTCCTGTGGTTTCAAGCTTTCCTGCTCTACTGTGCCTGCCATTTGTTTCTTTCCTATTGAAGCTTTTCTTAAAGCCTCAATCCTACTTTCCTGGAAACCTTCAAACAATGAGTTGCACCAACACCCTTCAAAGAGTATACATTGCTGGTGAATGTTGCCACAGGAGAGCAGAGACAGGGATGGTTTACATCTGAATGTTACAGTGCCTTCACGCAGCCTCAAAAGAAGCAGCAGAGCACATGACGAGTCGATGTTCGTCTTCATGTTCATTCATCCATTCTACAAATGCTCATTGAGGAGGCTCTGTGACGGTTGTTGGACATACAGAGCTGAACAGGGTACAATCATCAGGGGTAGGATGGGTTGGGAAGAGTTTGGAGAGACAGTATGACCACTACCATTGACTGAACCCAAGTTTCAGAAGCAAGTTTCAGACTCTTAACCCAATCTAGGGCCTCTTGGAAAAGGTAACATTCAAGTGGACACTTGATTGATGTATGGGAGGTAACCAGGAGATAAGCAGTAAGAATGTTGTAGACAGAGGAAGCTGCAAGTTCAAAGGCCCAAAGGCAAGAGATAAAAAACAGTAGGGTCAACAAAAGAAAAAACAGAAATCAGACAAAACATGAGAGAGGACCAGTGAGTTCTCTCCTCTAAATTTGGAAAAATGAAAATGATTTTAATCAATCTGGATGATAATTAACTAAAAAAAATAGGTTAAGGAATTACTTCTTCAGGGAGGTCTACAGGTTAAAGCCCCCAAAAGATCCTCCCAGGCAATTATTCTTAGGCGAAAAGTCATAGTCAGCTGATTCTTCCTCCAGGCAAGTAATAATAATACCAATGAAAATGACTGATGCCCTAATTTAGGCATTTCATTAAACTGAAACTGTAAATATGGCAGTCTCACATCCACTTGAAATCGGTCAATTTTTGTCAAAATATAATGGCAACACACACCTCTGGGCATGTCATTTATTTGTGAACGAATTTTGTCAAACAAAAATCTATTGTTTGCTGTAATGCTAACTTGTTGACTATTTTTAAAACATAGATTGGTAATGACTTCCTCTTGACAGCTGTTCACACACACTAATTTTTGCTCATCCTAGTCCAGTGGAAATATTGCAGTTGAAAAGACTTCAAATAAGTCACTGCTCTCAAGTGTTTTCAATTCTGTTCAATTCAGTGGTGAATGAAGCTGGTTGGGAGGGAAACTGCTTGTCTTCTCAAATTTAGTGTTCCGAAAGAAAACACGTTGTTGTAGTTAGTGAGCATTACATGAGCCATCTAAATTTAGCAAACGTTTTCATTCCCTTGCCCAAGCCCACCCACAATAGTGAGGGGACTTTGATTTCATCCACACTCATCTGCCTAATGTAAACCCCTTGGGTTCTACAAAGCCTGCCGAGTGAGAAAGCTGAATGCAGAAATGGCAGCAAAATGTGTAACCTTCAGACCTAAAGAGAGGTGCGGGGGTGGGGCAACTAAGACTACATTGGCTAATTCCACGTGGCTTTTAAACCATTTCCCGCCTTATCCACATCAGATGTCCCTGTTTGCCTGAGGAGCACCTGGAGAAACGCATCATCATGGGAAGCCAGCTTGCTGTTTACCCGAGGAACGGGCCTTCGGCACTCACCCTGGCTTGCCTCTGAGCTGAAGGTCAGTCTGGGATGTCACAGCTCCCCTCCATGTTGATGACCATGAGTGCAGTCATGCTTAAAAACCTGCAGGTTGAAGGAGTAGTTTGGATTACTGAGGTCGAACGGAAGCTGTCTTGTGCAGTATAGGACTGCTGTAGGGAACAGAGAACTTTCTTCATACAGTGCTACGCTTAGTGGATTGTCAAGAAATTATGGTTGAATAAATAAATTGTGTCCATTTCTAAGCAAAAGGCCAAATCTATGATTCTGAATCAAATCTGCATAGCAATTTTTCTCAACCTTTACTGCTTAAGTGCAGCGAAGAATGTGAGGAGAAGGAGACAAAAGAATGATCTAAGATTAGGCAAAACCAAGTCATTGTAGGAATTTCTATGAAGTCGCATATCCTATCTTAAAAGATCACGCGGATTTTATACTCTATCCTGTAGTATATAAACATTTAGCTTATGGCTTCATGAAACCATGCTGCTTTGTTATTCTCTTTGTCATGGTAATGAAAGAAAAGTTTAGAAAGACTTTGCAAATGACTTATATCTACCTTGAATTCATATACCCAGTGTTTGTGTAGATTACATGTAAATTTTTTAAATTTTATTTTTGGAATTTCATTATCAATCAGTAGGTGCATTTTGATGTTTTCAAATGATTAGAAAGATTTCATACCTTAATATATTGAGTTCTATCTTAGGGGAGAAAAGCATGTAATGAATAAACTAAGTAACCTTGTATTAACCACTTGATGTGCATCTGTCACTACTGTAGTATAGAATTAGTTATTACAAAAAAAATCCCTAGCTAATATTCTGACATATGTGCTATGAAGATAAATGATTTTTTATAAAGACCTCTTGAAATTTAGACACTTGCTTTTTAATAACACCTTCTACAAATACAGTGCGTATGTTATCGAGAAGTTTTCTTCGGAGAGATGAAAATGAAGTTTCATCCTCCCTTTCTTATAGTACCTGCTACAGATAAAAGAGAGTGAAATCCCCTTACTCTTAATGCATTGAAAATAGTTCACACTTACACTGTAAATGCTGAGTTTTTTTACTTTTAAAGATTTATTTATTTGTAAAAGAGAGACACAGAGGGCAGGTGGGGAGGGACAGAGGGAGATAGAGACTTCAGCAGACTCCATGCGGAGTGCAGAGCCAGACATGGGGCTTGATCTCAAGACCCTGATATCACAACCTGAGTCAAAAACAAGAGTCCCATGCTTAACTGACTGAGCCACGCAGGGGCCCCAGGTGCTGAGTTCTTGTACGGAGTATATCTTTAATACTAAGATCCAGTTGTGAGTTTTGGGAAGGTGTGATAAGTACTAAAACAAGCAAATTAGGTTCCTATTGTTCACTTGGGTTATGTTTTATTAATGTCACCCAAAATTCTTGGATAAAGCTAGTTTCCATATATATATATATAACTTTGAAATAAAGCATAATATTGATACACATTTTCATGGGGTTATCCCATAACAACACTCTAAGATAATGACTTGCTTAACCCATGTTCATTAGGAAGAGACAATGAGATTTACTAGGGAGTAGTCTCAAAGTCAACACATGTGAGGGAGTGAAGGAAACAGAACTGGGCAGAGGAAAAGTCCAACTGCAAGGCAGTTGCATGAGAGACCCAGTTGATCTCCTGGGAGTCTGCAGCAGGCATGGCCCTGAAGAGCTGTCCAAAATCGGGGCCAGGGGCAGACATTTATATCTCCATAGTGACCAGGGGACATAAACTTAGGCGAGGTAGCTTCTTTCGGGATAAGGCCAGTCTCCCCAGGAGCCTCAGCCATAAGCTAGCCATCAGTCACCAACGTGCAGGAGACAGACAGGGGGATTAGTGGTTCGGTCTTGAAACACATAGGATAGGTAATCAGGCCAGCACCCTGCAGTGGCCACTACATACTACAGTAACCCCTGTTCAGGCTACAGGATCACACAGGAACTCAGCTACTTTCTTCTAGAAGGCAAACATAGTATTCCCGTTACCCCTGTGCATGAACGCGGTGCTTGACACCTAGGGAACGCTCCGTGAGTCTGTCGACTGGATGCCCCCAAAGATCAGAGTCAGGCTTTTGCTTCACCTGACACAGAGCTCAAAAGACGAGTAATCTTGGGTCCCAAATTCTGAAAGCAAAGTCAAGTCCCTTTTGAAGTAGGAGGAAATTTAGGCAAGGATAATTGCCAGATAATGGCAGAGAACGCTGCATATACACAAATATACGTGGGGAAGAAAGCCTCCTAAATTGATTCATTATATTTTATTGTAACTGTGATTGGTTAATACAAATCAGCTCACTGTTTCTGCAGGTTTCGTTAAGTAGTGTGTTCGGTGGGCAGGAATCTGCCAAGACGTAACCTTTAACATGATTGTTCGGAATAAATGATTTCATTCGTTCAGTTTATACTTAATGCATATTCGCTGTGTATCAGGCACGATAAAGTGCTTATAAAAATAATTAATGCTTGACTCTTTCATGGTCCTGGGGAGAGACCAGAACAAACTAATGATCATAGGAAATTGGGGTAAGAATTTTGTTGGAAAAGGCATGGGAGCCACTTCCTGTACAGAGCAGCAATGATGTCATTAAAAAGATGGAGCATCCTTAATGTATGTATGTGAACAGCTCTCTTTCAGCGTAGGATCTAGTTCTAGGAAGAGTATCTGGTATCTTCAGTACATGTTGACCTCCCACGGCGGGAAGATCAGAGCTGAAAGAGTCCTTAAGACATCCTAGGGATGCCTTAGTATTAAAATGAGTCTCCTCTAAATAAATAAATAATAAATAAATAAATAAATAAATAAATAAATAAATAAATATAAATAAATAAAATGAGTCTCCTCTGCCCTCTCTGAGACCACACTCCTTTTTATAACTTCCATCTTCCCCGTTTGTGAGCCAGGGTATGTCGGGGAAATACCAAAAGGAGAACAAAAAGAAAATTAGACCCAAATATGACTGAATATGATTTTTAGAGCCGTGCCAGTTGAATAATGCCAAACTTCATGCACATTCCGCAACATTTCTGCTGTGAGAGATTTCCTAAGTCCCCCGGCTCTTTTCCCAGCTGCCCTTACAGAAACAAAACAAAAAACCTATACACATACACTCACACACACACACACACACACACACACACATAAATACAGTTAACCATCTGCTAATTAGCAGAAGTGGAACTCCCATGTATCACAGAGCCTTGTGACAACCAGACCTAATTGCTCAGGATTGTTCTTTCCTTCCTTTATCTCTTCGTCTTTTTCCTTTCCTCCTTCCTTCATTAATCTTTGAGCAAAACATGACAAGGATAGTAAGATATGAACCCTACCAACAAAGTGCTCAGCCTAACAGAGAAGCCAGACACATAAACAGGTAACTATAATGCGATTTATACATCTAAAAACGGACGTATGTGCTATGTGTCTGTATATACCTATATGTGACATGCACACATTCCTACCCCGTGTATATGACACACGTATATGTGTACGCACAGATGCTGCACATTCGCTATTTTAAATATGTGTATTTATATATATCTCCATATGTACATCTCTAAATAGTAGTATGGAGAAGGGGCAGCTACGCCATTTGGGAAGGAAATTCAAGGAAGGCTTCTGGGAGGTTAATAAGCCCAGGTGGTGAAGGATGACGTGGTAGTGCCCTTCTTCAAGACGGCCCCAGAGATCTTCATCTCCTGGTGTTCACATCCTTTGTAGTCTCTCCCCACAGTGAAGCAGGGTGAACCCGCATGACCAAGAGAGCTCTACACCAATAATGCTGTGACATCTCAAATACTGGATGAAAAAAAAAAAAAAAAAACCTTTAGCACCTTCAGCCTTGGTCTCTTAGACTATTTGCTCTGGGGAAAGCCAGCTCCCGTGCTGTAGAGACTCCTACACAACCCTAAGCAGTGGCCCATGTAGGAAGGCCAGCCCCAACTTGCCAGCCGTGTGGTTGTGCCACTTTGGAAGTGATTGTCCAGGGTAGTTAAGCCTTCAAGTGGCTCCAGCTGATACCTGACAGCAACCCTTCAAAGGCCCCAGAGCAGAACTGCCCAACTAATCCACTTCCAAATCCCTGAGCAGACACCCTGAACCATAGTAAATGATTATAATTGCCTTAAGTCATTAAGTCTTGGGGCAATATATCATGCAGTTGGTCACGGGAGTTGAGTGAAGAAAGGAAAGTATTGGGCAGCCCGGGTGGCACAGCGGTTTAGCGCTGCCTGCAACCCAGGGCGTGATCCTGGAGACCCTGGATAGAGTCCCATGTCGGGCTCCCTGCGTGGAGCCTGCTTCTCCCTCTGCCTGTGTCTCTGCCTCTCTCTGTCTCTATGAATAAATAAATAATATCTTTAAAAAAATATATTAAGAAAAAGGAAAGTGTTCTAGGAAAAACGGAAACAACAAAAGCTCAGAATATGTGGGGAGCTAGAAGTGAAGCTCTAGTGCTAGAGAGTTAATCTTAGGATAGAAAAGTTTAAAAAAAAAAAAAAAAGGTGGTTGGAGAGGTAGCCAGAGCCTAGTCATGAAGTCTTTTGTGAGTTCACGAGCTTGAAGTTGGTCTTAGCAAAGACTCCCAACGCCGGGCGCTCTGCATCACCAGATTCAGCAGAGCTGAGGAGCTGACTCTGCGGGAAAGCCTTGGAATATGCTTTTTAATGACATCCTCTGCTGGTTCTCAAGTCCATGCAAATTTAGGAATGTGATGGCAAATGAGGAGCAATCGACAACTTTTAAAGAAAAAAACTGAGTCAAACTGAGTTTCAGATGGCCCATGGCAGCTCCGTGGTGGACGGATTGGAGAAAGACAGACTCTTTCCAGGCAGCCGGTCAGAACGGTTTTCACGGGGAAGGTGCCTGCGTGCCATCAGCCTCGCTGAAATCCTGTCTCACGTTTGCTAATGGTCCAGGACAGCAAATCCGGGCGGACCCTGGCCTTCGAGAGCGAGCAGTGGGCCACGGTATCTAGTGACAGCTAATACCGGGGCTCACTCACCGTCTGGCAGGCCCGGCAAGAGGCACGGCCACATGCGTGGGGGTAAGTGAGCAGTTCCGGGCCACAGGGCCCGTGAGTGGCAGAGCCAGGCCTGAGCCCCAGAGGCCGCGGCTCTAACGCGCTTCCCCCCAGCTTGCGGCTTCCCCCGAGTCCCCGGGAACAGGGCTACTCCTCTCCAAAAGTGTCAGCCGGTTGGTCCTGCCCCTGTGATTCGCTGGACAGCACTTCTCTTCCTGAGATGTCTCCTCTGTTCCCAAAGCGCTGGAAGAAATGCCAGCTCTGGGTCTGCTTTGTGTGCCTTTGACTGACTATGGCTACGTGACCACGATTTCTGTGTCCTCATCTGTAGAATGGGAATGAAAGTGTTCAGATTATAAGATTCTTGTGACAATGGGGCAAGAAAACGTTCGCAAAGTGCTTCGTGTTCCTCCTGGCCCGTGTCAGGTGCTCGAGAGATGGTAATTCTCGGCTCTTCCCTGTCCGTGTCTCCCACGGTTCACAGGTCACAAACCCAGGACCTTGAGAGCCACATTCACCCACCAGATATATTCCATTTGGTTGACACGATGGTGTTTTGGTGTATGTGTGTGTTTGCGTGAGTGTTAAAAGAACATATAGCATAAAATCTACCATCCTCTCATTTTTAAGTGCATAGTAGTGTGGTGTTAACGCTATGCGCGTTGTCGTGAAATCGATCTCCAGAACATTTTAATTTTGCAAAACCCACGTCCTGCATCCGCTGGCCCCCTGCCCCTCTCCGCTCTCCCGAGGCTTCCCCACCTGCCATCCTACTTGCTGCTTTGAAGGGCTTTGCCCTCCTCCTGTAGTAGGATCGTGCGGCATCCGCCCCCTGCGGCCGGCTGATGTCACCGAGCTGGTCCCCTCCTGCTGCAGGTGTTGCGCGTGAGCCAGCAGGTCCCTCGTGGGGCAGCGTCACATTCCCCTGCACGTGTCTTCCACATCATCCTCGTCCATTCGTCTGTCAGGGGACGTTAACGTTGCCTCTGCCTCTTGGAACTTTTCAAAACGATGCTGCTGTGAACATGAGCGTGTAAATGTCTCTTGGAGATCTTACTTTCAATTATTTTAGATAAACACCCCGAAGTGGAAGTGCCGGATCGTATGGTAATTCTGTTACTGATTCTCTAGGGACTTCCATAGTGTTTTCCATAGGAGTTGCACGATTTTACACTCCTCCTAAAGGTGCACGAGGGTTCCAGTTTCTCTACATCCTCACTAACACTTGTTATTCTCTGTTTTATTTATTGGCGTTTGTTTTGCTTGTTTTTTTGTTTCGTATTTGTCTTTTTTGGTGAGTGGCCATCCTAACAGGTGCGATGTGATATTTCGTTATGATTTTGATTTGTATTTCCCTGGTGACTGGTGGTTGAACATGCTTATTGGCCATCTGTATATCTTCTTTGGAGAAACATCTATTGAAGGTTTTTTTTGTCATTTTTCAATTGGGTTATGTCTCCTTTTTTGTTATTGAGCTACAGGAGTTCTTTATATATTCTGGATATTAACCTTTTATATGGTTTACAGATATTTTCTTTCATTCTGTAGGTTGTCTTTTCATTCTGGTAATTGTTTCCCTTGTGGCACTTTTTAGGTTTGATGTAGTCTCATTTGTCTATTTTTTCTCTTGTCTGTATGTTTCGTATCATGTCCAGTGGATCATTCCCAAACCCAATATCATGGAGCTTTTCTCCTGCATGTTCTTCTAGGAGTTTTATAGTTTCTGACTATAGGTTTGACATTAGGGTCTATCTTAGTCTGTTCAGGCTTTTATCACAAATCCCATAGACTGGATGACTTATGAACAATAGAAATTTATTTCTTACTGCCCTGGAGGCTAGAAAGTCAAAGATCAAACCACTAGCAAATGGGATGTCTAGTGAGAGTCTGCTTTCTGATTAATAAGTTGATTATCTTCTTGCCCAGTCCACATAAGGCGGGATGGGTGAGGGACCTCTCTAGACTTTCTCTTATAATGGAATTAATCCAAAGTATGAGGGTCCACCCTCACAACCTAGTCACCTCCCAGAGGTCCCACCTCCAAATACCATCACATTGGGAATTAGTTGCCAACATAATTTTGCAGGGACACAAACATTCAGTCACTGCCCCCCCAAAATTCATGTCCTTCTCACATGCAAAATACATTCATTGTATCCCAATATCCCCCAACATCTTAATTTGATCGAGCATCAACTCAAAAGTCTAAAATCCAAAGCCTCATCTAAATATCACCTAAACCAAATAGAGGTAAGACTCGAGGTATGATCCATCCTAAGGCACGTTTTAACCTGTGAAATCAAACCTGTTACGTGATTCCAAATAACAATTGTAGGACAGGCAGAGAGAGGACATTCTCCTTCCAATAGAAGAAATAGGAAAGTGGTGCCAGGACCCAAGTAAGCCTAGAACGTAACAAGGCTAATTCTATGAGAACTTAAGGCTTAAGGATAATCTCCCTTCGGCTGGCTGCTCTGCCTTCCAGGGCCACGGGACGGCAGTGCCACCGCCAAGGCCGAGGCGGACAGTCCCGTGCCAGCTCTGCGCTGGGGCCTGCCTCACTGGTTTTCTCAGGATGGGGTTGAAATCCCGTGGACCTAAGAAGCTCCACCCTTTGAAACCTCGGTAGAGGCAGTCATGCCAGGGGCAGAGATGCCACCCAAACCTGCTGTCTACAAGCGGGGAGCATAGCCCTCAATGTGAGGACGTGCTGGGGAGCAAGCACCCAGGCTCCCCAGGTACCAGCAGCCTCTCCGCTGAAACCCTCTCGCCCTGTGGGCCCTTGTATGTTAGGCCTGAGATGGGAGGGGCAGATACGACCTCCGACTTTGGGGTCATTCTTCCATGACCTTCTAGAATAGCTCCTGCCTTAGGCTAAGTTGGCCAACCCATACTTATTTCATCAAACTGTCACTTGGCCACCCCCTTAGTGTCTAACTTTTAAAAATGAGGATAGGCTGAGCATTTTGTAAATCCTCAAGCTTTACTTCCTTTTTCCTTAACAGTTCCATGTTGTTGTTGTTGTTGTTTGTTTGTTGCTGTTTGTAACAGCTCCATCTTCGAGTCACTTTTCTCTTCTCGTATTTTACTATAAGCAGTCAGGATGTGCCAAGTCACACTTCCAACACTTTGCATAAAAATAGCTTTGGCTAAATATCCAATTTCATTGCTCAAAAGTTTCACCTTCCATGAAACACTAGAACACGAACACAATTCAGCCAAGTTCCTTGCCACTTGATAATAACAAGCATGACCTTTCCTCCACTTTCCAGTAACATGTTCCTCATTTCCACAGGATACCTCATCAGATGGCCTTTACCGTCTATATTCCTACTAAAATTCTGTTCAAAATTATTTAGGTATCCTCTAAAAAGATGAGGCTTTCTCTATGGTTCCCCTCTGTTCTTTCTTTCTGAGCTTTAACTAAAATCACCCTTAAGGGTCTGTTTACAACAATCTGGGCTTTTTCTAGCATGCACCTCAAAACTCTTCTAGCCTATACCCATTAGACAGTTCCAAAGCGATTTCCACATTTTTAAAACATTTTTTAATTATTATTTTTTATTTATTTATGAGAGAGAGAGAGAAGGAGAGAGAGGCAGAGACACAGGCAGAGGGAGAAGCAGGCTCCATGCAGGGAGCCCAATGTGGGACTCGATCCTGGGACTCCAGGATCACTCCCCGGGCTGAAGGTGGCACTAAACCGCTGAGCCACCCAGGGTGCCCTATTTCCACATTTTTAAGCATTTATTACAGTTAGTACCCTACTTCTCAATGCCAATCTCTGTTCAGGTTTCTACAACAGAATACTACATAGTGGGTGGTTCACGGTCTGGGGAGTCGAGGACCACGGTGCCAGGAGATGTGGCGTCCCTGGCTCGTGGACGGCTGTCTTCTCACCACGTCTGCACATGGCACAGGGGCGACGAAGCTCTCTGTGGTCTCTCTTACGAAGGCACCCATCTTATGCATAAGAGCTCCACCTTCATAACCTAATCACCTCCCAAAGGTCTCATCTTCCAAAAAATTAACTCGAAATGCATTAAACACTTTGCTATAGATTCAGTGTTTGTGTGCTCCCCAAAATTCATACATTGAACTTTAATTCCTAATGTGATGGTATTTAATGCATTTTGAGTTAGTTATTTTTTTTTAACAGGAGAAAATCAAATTTAATAGTGTATATACAGGGAATCCACACAGATAGGAACATTTCAAAGACAATCAGGCTATATATATATATATATCTTCCTGAATTTAATTTTTTATATAGTATAAGGGTCCAACTTTATTATTTTCCATGGATATTCAGTTTTCCCAACACCATCTCTTGAGATTATCCTTTCCCAGTTGTGTAGATTCAACACCCCTGTTAAAGATCATTTGACCATAGACACTGGGGTTTATTTCTGGGATCTCTATTCTATCTCATTGGTCTATGCATGTGTTTTTATTCCAGTGACGTACCGTTTTGATTACTATAACTTTGCTACAGGTTTGAAAATCAGGAAGTTTGAGGCCTCCAGCTTTGTTTTTCTTTAAGATTGTTTCAGCTATCCAAGGTCCTTTCAGATTCCATATGAGTTTTAGAATACTTTTTTCCTATTTCTGCAAACAATGCCATTAGAATTTTGAAAGAGATTGCATTGAATCCAACGATCACGGGGAAAGCATGGACGTTTTAACAGTATTAGATCCTCTAATACATGAACATGTCTTTCCATTTGTCTTTTATAACTCTTTTAATCAGCGTTTAGTTTTTAGTGTACAAGTCTTTTCTTTTTTTATTAATTATTTTGTTATGTGTATATATATATATTTATTTATCAGGAACTATATTATCTGTAATTCATATATATCACCCACTTTCTCCTTTTCTCTTTCTCCTCTATTTTATTTAAGGAGTGTTGATGGTGATTAATTTTCTACTATAGTCTTGAGGCCATAGGATGTCCAGGTGGAATGTGTCTGAACAAGAGCTGGAATCAACATGCTCAAATGCATAGATTACCAATAAGACTTTGAGCATCACTGGCATGGCAGTGGCTTCAGGAATTTGGGCCATGTCTCAATGTCGTTGCTGAAACTGGGAGGTAAGGTAGGAGGTGGATACAGAAAGGGTCCCCATGCTGGGCAGTCTGTCACAGCCTGTGTGTCACAGCAGCTACATGTCTGGAAACCATGGGCCTTTGCTGGCTGGATCTCTTGTTGGGCTCTGAGATGAAACCAGTGTGAGGCTTGGGAAAGGCCAGTATGGCTCAAGCAGTTGACAGGCAGGAGCCTTTGCCAGTGGCCCCAGGCATCCTTCCAGAGTTCATCAGAATTATAGGCAGCCAGAATCAGGGTGGGGAGTCTCCATAAATCCCATACTTCCTAAACTTCTGTCCTTGGTTCCCCAGCCTTGGTGTCTCTGTATTAAATGCCATTCTGCCTTAAATTCCTCAAGTCGTTTTGATTTTCCTGACCAAGCCCTGTCAGATAAACTGATGCTGACCAGAGGAGAGGCAGTTTCCAGGCCCCTCCTCAGAAAACACAACCTTACATTAGGAGAATAAGAGGAGACAGAGACTCTCTTGAGCTTCATTTCAAGAAGAGGCAGAAAATGAGAACTCCATGGGATGGCAAGGAAGGAGAGGAAAGACCTCCTGGCATGAATGCCTCTTCCTCTTCCCATCCAAAGGCCAGAGGGAACTCCAAGTGCTCCTGTTTTGAGAGTCTGACTGACCCCAAAGGCTGATGGACTAGGGTTCACTCTGGAGCTCATCTCCTATCTTTGGAAGGACCGTCCCAAGGGGTCTTTTGGGAGGCCAACTGGGACTGTAGCCTCCTTCGGCCTCTGGAGCTTTCTAGACACCAGAGCCCCTGCCTCGGTTCTGCTACGGCACAGACATTCTTCACTGTCTGAAGGCCCATGCCAGACTGAGTCTGTGGTGCCACATGAGGTGGGCAGTACAGGCAGTGGCAGCAGAGGCAGAGCGGCTGCCTCCATCCTTGTGGTAGAGGAGCAGGTCCTGCTGGCACCACTGCGGCCTCCAAGGAGGTGCGGTAGGTTCTGGTGCTTCGGCCACATCATCAAACACGGGCGCTCGCAGCTCAGTCACAGCAAGGATTTGTGTGTCCGTCTGCTGGTATGAAAAGGCGAGGCACAGTATGACACCTGCATGTGTCAGCAGCGGCATCAGGGCTGCGGCGTGCATCCCTGAGGAAGGGGGCGGGGGCAGGGCCCATGAGCGGCAGCCGGGGTGGAGAAGCAGAAGCATCAGAACACCCAGCTTGTCCCAGGTCTGTGACCTACTTGGTTAAATTTTTCTCTAAGTATTTTATTCTCTTTTATGCTATTGTAAATGAGATGGATTTTCTTAATTTCATTTTGTGTATAGAAATGCAGTTGATTTCTGTGTGTTGGTTTTGTATCTTGCAATTTTGCTGAATTCATTCATTGGTTCTCACAGTATTTTTGTGGAGTCTCTAGGGCTTTCTATATATAAGATGATATAAGATCATATAATCAGCAAATAGAAATCATTTTACTTCTTCCTTTCCAACATGGGATGCCTTTCATTTCTTTTTCTTGCCTAATTGCTGTGGCTAAAACTTCTGGCACTATGCTGAAAAGAAGTGGTAAGAGTGGGCACCCTTGCCTTGTTCCAGATCTCAGAGGAAAAGCTGTCAGTTTCTTACAGTTGAATATGCTGTTAGCTGTGGGTTTTTCATATATGGCCTTGATTATGTTGAGGTAGTTTCCTTCTGTTCCTAGTTTGTTGAGTGTTTTCATCATGAAAAGGTATTAAATTTTGTCAAATGCTTTCTAAGCACCAATTGAGATGAGTATCTGACTTTTATCCTTCATTCTGTTAAAGCGGTGTATTAATTTTCATATGTTGAAATGTCCTTCCTTGCATCCCAGGCATACATCTCATGCGTCATGGTACTTAATCCTTTTGATGCTCGGTTGGATTTGATTTGTCAGTATTTTGTTGGAGATTCTTACACCAACATTCATCAGAGTTAATGGTCTGTGAGTTTTTGTTTTTTTTTTCTTGTGGTCCTTGGTCTCGTTTTGCTATCAGAGCAATGCTAACCTCATAAAATTAATTTGAAAGTGTTCCCTTAAGTTTTTTGGAAGCATTTGAGGATTAGTGTTAATTTTTCTTTAAATGTTTGGTAGAATTCTCTAGTGAAACCCTCTAGTCCTCGGCATTTCTTTGTTAGAAGGTTTTGATTACTGATTCATAATTGATTTGTTCATGACTCAATTTTAGAGGTTGCATGTTTCTAGGAATTTATCTAATTTTTCTGGGTCATCCAATTTGTTGGTATATAATTTTTCTTAGTAATCTCTTATGATCCTTTTTATTTCTGTGGCATGGGTTATAACATCTCCTCTTTCATTCAGACTTGTTGAATTTACCCTCTGTTTTTTTTCCTATTCTAGCTAAGGCTTTGTCAGTTTTGTTGATCTTTTCAAAATACCAACTCTCAGTTCTGTTATTTTTTTTCCCCTACTGTTTTGCTATTCTCTGGTTTATTTCTACTCTATTCTTTATTATTTCTTTCTGTTAATTCTGGGTTTAGTTTGTTCATTTCTGTTTCCTTGAGGTGTGAAATTAGGTTATTAAGATCTTTTTCTTCCTTATTAATGCAGGTACTTACCATGATGAACTTTACTCTTAGTTCTGCTTTGTCTTCATCCCATAAGGTTTGGTATGTTGTTTCATATTCATTTGTCCCAAGATATTTTCTAATGTTCCTCTTGATTTCTTCTTTGATCCGTTGGTTGCTCAGGAGTGTGTTGTTGTTCAAGAGTATGTTGTATGTGTTCACATATTTGTGAATTTTCCAGTTTGACATTTACTGTTCATTTCTAGGTTTTATTCCATATGGCCAGAAAGGATACTTGGTATGATTCTGATTTTCCTAAATTGGTTAAAACTTGTTTTGTAACCTATAACATATGATCTATCCTGGAGGATTTTTATATGCACTTCAGAAGAATATGCATTCTGCTGTTACTGGGTAGAGTGCTCTGTATATGTCTGAGATGTCCAATTGGTCTATAGTGCTATTCAATTCCTCTATTTGCTTATTTATCTATGTTTGGTTGTTCTATCCATTATTGAAAGTAGGACACTGAAATCTCCTACTATCATTGTTACTATCTACTTGTCTCTTCAATTCTGTCAATGTATGCTTCATATAATTAAATGCTCTGATTTTAGTTGCATATATAATCGATAGACTTTCCTGGTGAATTTATCCTTTTATTATTATATAATGTCCTTTTCTGTCTCTTGTGATGATTTGTCACTTAAAGCTTATTTTGTCTGAACTAAGTATGGCCACTCTACTTTCTCTTAGTTACTATTTGCACAGGCCTTTTGTGAAAAAGGCCTTTTTCAATCTTTCACTCTCAGCCTATGTGGCCTTATATCTAAAATGAGTCTCTTATAGACACCTTACAGTTGGATCTTGTTTTTTTGATCCATTCAGCCATTTTACATCTTTGAAGAATTTAATTCTTTTAAATTTAAAGGAAGGATTTACTACTGCCATTTTGTTTACTACTTCCTACATGTCTTCTAGTTATTTTATCCTTCTTTTCCTCTCTTGCCTCACTCTTTATGTTTTATTGATTTTTTTTTTTTTTTGTGGTAGTGCTTTAATTCCTTTCTGGTTTTCTTTTGTGTATCTTCCTTGGGTTTTATGTGTGTGTTTGGTTACTACGGAGATTACATAAAACATCTTATAGTTATAACATTTTAAACTGATAAATTCAATAATATACAAAAACTCTATCCCTTTACATATCCTCTCTGGTTTATCAGTGTCATAAGTTACATATTTTTATATTTTGTATCCATCAATATAGTTCTACAGTTGTTATCCTTTTACATTTTAAATTCTATACCAGAATCAAATGTGATTTTTGCATCACCATCACAGTATTCTGTGTTTGTTTATATATTTACCTTTACCATGGATAATATGTTTTCATATGCTATCATATTGCTGTTAGCATCCTTTTGTTTCAACTTGACAGAGCCCATTTAGCACTTCTTGTGAGGCAGGTCTAGTGCTGATGAACTCCCTCGGGTGTTGTTTATACAGCGAGGTCTTTATTTCTCCCTTGTTTTTGAAGAATAGTTTTGCCAGATAGAGTTTGCATTTGGTAGGTATTTTTTCTTAATCTCTGTCAACACTTTGAATACATCTTCACATTCCCTTCTGGCTTAAAATATTTCTGCTGATAAATTTGCTGAAAATCTAATGAGAGCTCACTTGTATGTGACAAGTTGCTTTTCTCATGATTTTCAAGATTCTCTTTTTGTCTCAGTGTAGGTCTCTTTGGATTTTTTCTGCTTAGAGCTTTTTGAGTTTCTTAAATTTGGATGCCCATTATCTTTCTCAGGTTTGGGAAGTTTTCAATGATTGTTTCCTCAAATAAGCTCTCTGCCTTTTTCTCTCTCTTCTCTTCCTGGGACTCCTGAAAATATATGCAGTAGTCTCCCATTATTTGCAATCTAGCTTTCCGTGATTTCAGTTACCCATGGTCAACTGCAGTATGGAAGCAATGATTCTTCCTCTGATGTATCATCAGAAGATCAGTAGTAGCCTAATGCTATCGCACAATTCCCCCATCATTCATTCACTTCATCTCATCACACATTTTATCATCTACATCATCACATGAAAAAGAAGAGTGAGTAAAGCATAATATTTCTAGAAAGAGAGATCACATTCACATAACTTTTATTATAGTATAATTATTCTATTTCATTGTTAATCTCTTAATGTGCCTAATTTATAAATCAAATGCTATCATAGGGTGTGTACATATAGGAAAAAGTATAGTGTATATAAGGTTCAGATACCCCGAGGAACACCTTATGGATTAGAGGGGATTATGATATTTTCCCATTTGATGGTGTTCCATAGATCCCCTAGGCTTTCTTCATTTTTCTTCTTTTCTTTCTTATTTCTCCAGACTTGATAATTTCAAATGACCTGTCTTGAGTTAGTGATTCTTCTGTTTGATATAATCTGTTGTTGAATTCCTCTAGTGAATTTTTCAATTTGTTATTATATTCCCTTCTCCAGAATTCCTGTTTGGCTCTTTATTTCCAAGTTTCTACCTTTTGTTGACATTTTTTCATGAATTGTTTTCCTGATTTTGTTTAGTTGCCTCTCTGTGTTCTTTTGCAATTCATTGAGGTTTTTTTAAGATAGTTATTTTGAATTCTTTAAGAGGTAAGTCCTAGATTTCCATTTCCTTTGGGTCAGTTTTTGGAGATTTATTTTGTTCCTTTAGGGTTATGTTCCCTCATTTCTTCATATGCCTTGTTATTTTTTTTCCACTTACAATTAAAGTATTTTTACTTTATTTTTATTTTATGGACTTGTTACTTTTAGGATTTGGACATTTGACCAAGCAACCACCTTTCCTATTCTTATATATTAGATTCATACTAGAGAAAGATCTTTCCCATTCAGCCTGGCTAGAGATTCTGAGGGCCTCTCAAATCTTTTCTGGGGATGCATGTTCTCTGGGCTTATATATGCCATTTCTGAATTAGAGGGGTTTGTTAGTTTCTTTTTCAGGAGCTCATAATATCTTTCTCCCTCTGGTGTATGTATGTATGTATGTACATTGCAGGTTTGCTGGTGTTGCAATAAGCATGGAGCTCTTTTTTCTCAGAGGCCCCCAGGTGTGCAAATATGCCAATTCTCTGTCAGAACTCTGTGTTAGATAAGACATAATCAGTCCCTCATGCAGTGTCCTGAAAGGCTAGAATGGTGGGCACACAGTCTACATTTCTCGTTCTTTTCCTAGGGAAAAGTGGTAAGTTGGGCCTTTTATCTCAAATGCAATAAGCTGTGTCAGCTTGGGGAAAGGACTGTCACAGGTAAAATGCAATGGCTTTTCTTACCCATTTCAATGCAAGTTTTCTGGTTTTGCACTTGCCTGAAGTACTGCGATGTCTTAACTAGATCCCTGAGTTCTCATAAAGGCTTTTTGGTATGTTGTTAAGTCAGTGTTTCTGCAGAGGAATGAGGTCTGGCGATTCCTATTTCACCATCTTGTTCTGGCATAGTGTTTTTGGAAAGTTTGTATTTGAATTAAGATCAGCAGAGCATGCAGCTCCAATTTAACCCTATCCTCATTCCTCCCCTTGTCTTATATGAAGCCCTGAATGATACAGAATTCTCTTGCAGGCTCCTCTACACACAATATATCCATGTATTTTCTAATCTTTGAAAACCCAGTATTAAAATACCACTCATAGGAAGCCACACTACATGAGTTTCACCTTCAGGATGGAGGGGCTTACTACCTCATGAATGAATTCATTCAATTGATAAATAGTTCTAGGTTTCAGAAATCAAATTATTTTTTTACACTAAAATGTAATCTACTTTTGTATGATTTCTACTCATTGCTCCCATTCCTACCCTCAAGAGAAATTCAAACTAAGTGGTCTGAGTTCATTGTTGTTGTTATTGTTGCTGTTGTTCTTTTGTTTTAATTACATGAAACAGTTCTCTATTTAAAGATGGATACAATGGGGTATCTGAGTGGCTCAGTTAGGTTTCTACCTTCAGCTCAGGTCATGATCCTAGGCCCTGGGATCCCTGTTCACTGGGGAGTCTGGTTCTCCCTCTCCCCTGCTATTCCCTCTGCTTGTGCTTGTTCTTTCTTTCTCTCTGTTAAATAAACAAATAAAATCTTTTTTTTTTTTTTTTTAAGATGGGTACAATGACTCATTTTAGTTTGGTCTGGTTTTTGGATGAACATCCTCAGGCCCTTTTGTCATATGAATCAAGACCTTCTTTCCATCCTCATGCCCTCTGTGGAATCCAGTTTGCTTCTGTCCTTCCTGACATTTTCTTTAAAGGACCCTAGAATTGAACACAAGTTTCCAAATGGTATCTGACCCGCATAAAGCAAAGGGGAACAATTACTCCCTAGTGTGAACTCATTGTGCTCCTGACAATGGGATCCTTCTGTAAGTAAGTTGTGTTGTTGTTTTTAAGCAACTAACTCAAGTTAAAAAGTTTTTTTAAATCCCCCACATATTTTTCACAAAAAGCAATGCCAATTCTTATCTTGATGAAGTCCCAATAGTTCATTTTTGCTTTTGTTTCTTTTGCCTTCATGGATGTATCTTGCAAGAAGTTGCTGTGGCCAAGTTCAAAAAGGGTGTTGCCTGTGTTCTCCTCTAGGATTTTGATGGAATCTTGTCTCACATTTAGATCTTTCTTCCATTTTGAGTTTATATTTGTGTTCGGTGCAAGAGAGTGGTCCAGTTTCATTCTTCTGCATGTGGATGTCCAATTTTCCCAGCACCATCTATTGAAGAGACTGTCTTTCTTCCAGTGGATAGTCTTTCCTCCTTTGTCGAATATTATTGACCATAAAGTTGAGGGTCCACTTCTGGATTCTCTATTCTGTTCCATTGATCTATGTGTCTGTTTTTGTGCCAGTACCACACTGTCTTGATGACCACAGCTTTGTAGTACAACCTGAAATCTGGCATTGTGATGCCCCCAGCTATGGTTTTCTTTTTTAAAATTCCCCTGGCTATTCAGAGTCTTTTGTGATTCCACACAAATCTTAAAATAATTTGTTCTAACTCTCTGAAGAAAGTCCATGGTATTTTGATAGGGATTGCATTAAACGTGTAAATTGCCCTGGGTAACATTGACATTTTCACAATATTAATTCTTCCAATCCATGAGCATGGAGTATTTTTCCATCTCTTTGTGTCTTCCTCAATGTCTTTCAGAAGTGTTCTATAGTTTTTAGGGTATAGATCCTTTACCTCTTTGGTTAGGTTTATTCCTAGGTATCTTATGCTTTTGGGTGCAATTGTAAATGAGATTGACTCCTTAATTTCTCTTTCTTCAGTCTCATTGTTAAAGAAGCTTTTGCACAGCAAAGGATACAGTCAACAAAACTAAAGACAACCTACAGAATGGGAGAAGATATTTGCAAATGACGTATCAGATAAAGGGCTAGTTTCCAAAATCTATAAAGAACTTATTAAACTACACCAAAGAAACAAACAATCCAATCATGAAATGGGCAAAAGACATGAGCAGAAATCTCACAGAGGAAGACATGGACATGGCCAACATGCACATGAGAAAATGCTCTGCATCACTTGCCATCAGGGAAATACAAATCAAAACCACAATGAGATCCCACCTCACACCAGTGAGAATGGGGAAAATTAACAAGGCAGGAAACCACAAATGTTGGAGAGAATGTGGAGAAAAGGGAACCCTCTTACACTGTTGGTGGGAATGTGACCTGGTGCAGCCACTCTGGAAAACTGTGTGGAGGTTCCTCAAAGAGTTAAAAATAGACCTGCCCTACGACCCAGCAATTGCACTGCTGGGGATTTACCCCAAAGATGCAGATGCAATGAAACGCCGGGACACCTGCACCCCGATGTTTATAGCCTCAATGTCCACAATAGCCAAACTGTGGAAGGAGCCTCGGTGTCCATTGAAAGATGATGGATAAAGAAGCTGTGGTCTATGTATACAATGGAATATTCCTCAGCCATTAGAAACGACAAATACCCACCATGTGCTTCAACGTGGATGGAACTGGAGGGTCTTATGCTGAGTGAAATAAGTCAATAGGAGAAGGACACACATTATATGGTCTCATTCATTTGGGGAATATAAATAATAGTGAAAGGGAATAGAAGGGAAAGGAGACAAAATGGGTAGGAAATATCAGAAAGGGAGACAGAACATGAAGACTCCTAACTCTGGGAAATGAACTAGGGGTGGTGGAAGGGGAGGAGGGCGGGAGGTGGGGGTGAATGGGTGACGGGCACTGAGGGGGACACTTGACGGGATGAGCACTGGGTGTTATTCTGTATGTTGGCAAATTGAACACGAATAAAAAATAAATTTATTTAAAAAAAAAAAAGAATCTGGATCCCTGGGTGGTGCAGCAGTTTAGCGCCTGCCTTTGGCCCAGGGCACAATCCTGGCGACTCGGGATCGAATCCCACGTCAGGCTTCCGGTGCATGGAGCCTGCTTCTCCCTCTGCCTGTGTCTCTGCCTCTCTCTCTCTGTGACTATCATAAATAAATAAAAATTAAAAAAAAAAGAATCTATAAAAAATAAAAATAATAATAAAAAAAGAAAAAGAAATAAATATGAACTTTGGAAGATTTCTCAAAGTACAGCAACCCTTAATTTACCACTGAGGTAAATTTTACTATACCTTGTCTTCTTAAAGCTGCACATCTGTCAAAGCAAAAGGTTGTAATTAAATTTCCTTGGAATTTTATGGAACTACAAATTTTAGAGTATATTCCTACAGAATTCCACACTCATTGAAATGAAAAACAGGTTGGTGTCATGGTTAAGGAGAATGATCTTTGAAGTAATAAAGATCCCAACCTCACCATTAAAAAAACAATAATAATAATGCCAATTCAAGTCTTCTGTATTCTGCACTTGGGAAATGAATTTCACAATTTCAGATTCCTAAATAAGGAATGTGATCAACATAAAAAAAAAAAACAATAGGTTTTACATACTCTGATATATAATGTTCCCCACCCAGTTTTCCCTCTACTTTTTCTTTGTATTTTTCTTAATATTGTAATTCCATCTCAATGTCAGCTTCCTAGAAGATCCAAACAACACAGAAGACAGTCAAAGAAAAATGGAAGCAGAAGGGGAAATCTAAGGCAGGGAGCATTTTCATTTATTCAATAAATATGTATTGATGGTCAACAATGGCCAAGTGATATGCTAAATACCAGGTTCTGTGAAGAAGATAAACAGAATTCTTTTTCTTTCTTTTTTTCAAAATTCCTTTTCTTATGGAGCTTCAGTTGATTAGAAATGGTAATAAGAAAATAAATTACACAAAACACTGGACCCACAAAATAATTGAGCAAAGAATCACAGTGGTAATATGAGTGTAAGCAGTTTGTTGGAATAATGCTGTGAAAGATACCAGCAAGAGGAAACAGAATTGGGTGGGGAGAGCCTCCTACAGTCTTGTCCAACTGATGATGAGCTCTAGTTTAAAAACTCCTCATTAGAGGAATTCTGTGTTGGGAAGAAATAGCCCAGCTTCTATATTCCAACCTCTTGGAAGCCAGCACTGTGATTTGGTCATATTTTCTGGTATGTAATAAGCACTAAGTAAATATTTATTAAATGAAATAGCAATACCATAGCAATACCTCCCCTGCCCAGGAAGGAAAGATGTGGTTTAAAAGAAGGTATGTTTCTGGTAGTGTAGTCATTAGAACTCCTCATTAAGAGGAGTTGATACATGAAAACAAATGTGGGGGGTGGATATATTTTAAAGATAAAGAGATGCCTTACAGATCCTGAAAGATGCCGGGTCTCACAGATTCTGGAAAGCCTTCTGGACCCCAGGCAGTGTTCCTCTTCCAAATAATGCCTGAGTTTCTCTCTGTAGGTGATTAATTCCATTTCTCTACAGAATAGCTTTTTCCAATTCTCTCGTCCTCCAAGGGAAAGCGGCCATTCAGCATCTTCTTAGTTTATATTGTATGGTTACAATACAAACTATAAGATGATTCTCAGTTCCAAAATACCAAGTCCCTAAAAAAACAAACAAACAAACAAACAAAAAACAACAACAACAAAAAAAAAACAAAACAAAATACCAAGTCCCATGTGAAGGATGAGGATAGAGAGTCTACTTGGTTTGTCGTGAATTGTGTTTTTAGCCTCATTCCAATCACCGTGGCTGGGGAGGGAGTGAAGTGAGATGATAGGAAAGGTGGTAGAACCATCAGTGGAAACATAGCTGGTGAATCCCTCTCACTCTTATGACCTGAGGGCACAGCTGTAAGGTAGGGAAGATAGTAACTGAAAGAATGGATTTCTGGACAACTGGAGATGGGCCAGAAAAAGATGCTAGGTGACTATCCCTGGAAACCTTAAAGAAGAGGAGGTTTAATGATGTGGCTTAGATATTCTCTTAGAAGCAAAACACTCTCTTAGAGTCTCTTTCAGCTCCATGACTCCAATGATCAAGCACTCTCGGTCCTGAGGGATGAGCTGCTTTTCTATGTCCTTTAAGAACATTTCCAGAATCAAAGGACCAAGCAGGTAAAGGAGACAGGCATCAAGGGGAAGTAACTGAGCCTCTCGGAAATCACTCAAGAGAACTGATATTAATAGGGCATGGATGTTAATGTCTATATAAATCACTCAGATGATTAAAGTTGCTTCAGTTAGGAGGGTAACTGATTCTGTAAATTTAACAGAGCCATTCTTTTAATTAGATCAGTTTGTCACAACTCATGCTGGGTAGAGTTTTTTAGGATTTGTAAAACATAACAGAGCAAATAAGAATTTCTTATACATGTTAGTTTAAAACTAAAATTTGTGATGTGATCCCAACCAATACTTTGACTGTTTGGGTCTGAGTATTCATTAGCAGTTCATTAATTCTCTCAAACATTCACTCATTATTTCAGTTAACAAACACATCTCAAGTGTCTCCACAATGTTAGGCTCCAAGCTAGGTTTGGGAGATAAAAAAGTAAATCACATACTTCTGTCCCTCAAAGACACGAATACATTGCAGAGATGGTCACGTAAATAAGTAATCACAAGATACCAAAAAGTCCTACAATGCAACCACATAATGGTGCTGAAGGAATTCAGAGGAGACAGTGGCAAGATTAACCCGAAGTCTCAAAATCTGGATTTCTGAGATTCTAGGTGGAAGTGTTGAACTTTCTACCTCAGATTCAAAGTACTGTTTTTAGCATGAGGGATTTTTTTTCCCTGATTAGTTTTTTATCATTATACTTCATGATTAAGGCAAAGTTGCAAGCCTGGTGTGTTGATTTTTATTGATTCTGTAACAAATTGCCACAAATTAATGGCTTAAAACAACACCTTCATGACCTCACAGTTTCAGGAGGAGGTATAGCATGACATGACTGCATTCTCTGCTTAGGATCTCACAAGGCTAAAATCTGTTATCTGCCTTTTCAGGTCCAAAATCCACTTCCAAGTTAAATGGCTATTGACAGAATTCAGTCCCATGTGGTTGTTCCAAGGAGGCTGATGTTCCCATTTCCTTGACTCATGGTCCTTTTATCTTCAAGCCAACAACGGCAGATACCGTCCTTCTCTTGTTTTGAATATCTCAGATTTCCCCTTCTGTTTTAAAAGGATCATGTAATCTATCTTAAAATCTACTGATTAGTAACCTCAATTACATCTGTGAAGTCCCTATTATAACATGACATATTCATGGGTGTAACACCAGAGAGAAAAAGTCACAGAGTCAAAATTCTGGCTACTATACCTGACATATTTACAGTATTTCTCTTATTTCACTGGCTGGTTTTTTATTTTTTATTTTTTATTTTTATTTATTTTTTTTGAATCACTATCAAAAGTGATCTGTGCCTTGGAGAGAGGATGTACTAAACTCAAAGGAAATGCCTAATAAAATGAAGATATTTTTGCACTAAGTCAGAGGATTACGCCACTTAGTCCTAATTTATGGTTTGCTTTCATTCAAACGTCTCAGTCATTCTGGGGTAGTTAGTAAAGGTAGAGGCTGGTAATTGAGCGGGTTGACATTTATTGAGTACTTACCATGAATCAGACACATAAATTCATGTACCTCATGATGCTCAAGTAGAACTATTACTCTGATTATTTGATGGATAAAACAACTAAGGTCCTAAGAGTTTAAATAGCTTGCTTAAGTCTGTATAGTGAGGACAGGAAATCCTGAGATGTGAATCCAAGGATATGTGACTTAAGAGTCTAAATTTCTGACTACTGTCCAATGTTATTTCTCCTTGTAACCAGAGAGAAACTTTCCTTTATATGTAAACTAGATGGGAAAGAAAAAAGAGATGGAGAATGGAAGGACATATTTCTGTGTCCAACACATGCACAAATACCATCTCAGAGAATTTTCAGAAATATTCTATTTGGTTATATATTCTCCATTTATTGAGAAGGAAGTTGAAGATTAGCCAGGTTAAAATATTTTGCCAAGATCCTAGACTTTTAAAGAAGTAAACCAGAGAACCATTTGTAAATCAAAAATCTGAGGTTTTTCAGTGTATCCCACCAGTCCTAAAAGTGGCACATTCCTTCCAAAGCTAAAAGCAAAAGTCTTGCCTACTAAGAGCAGGAAATGAAAAGAGAAGTGTTCTGTGTACAGTGAACCAGGATGTTATTAGCAACCCTGAAGTTCTGGACATGTCCATGGAGTCAAGCCCAAGTGTGGAGCTGAACATGCCCAATCTCTTAAGAAATGAGCCCTGAGGCCAGCACACCCAGGCCCCTGTCAGCCATAACCATGCCAGGTGATGCCTCTTCCACCCAGGAGAATACCTTAGTCAGCCAGGATGCCCTCTGGGTCTCTGATTAATTTGAAGCTGATTTAGCCGTAAATGCCTAGGGCCATTGGTATTAACCTGTGAAATCATTCCAGATTGCTCTACAAAATGACATCATTCAGATGATGCTTTTGGTCCTGGGCCTTCGGTTTGGCATGATTCAGCGGGTCTGAAAATGTTCTGCCAAAAGAGAACTTAAGCCACTGCTTTGACAGGAGCCACTTATGGAGTCAGAAAATGCCAGGCCATTGTTCACCCCAGCCAGAGCTCCTGGTTTGGCTTTCTTTCTAAACAAACCTGGCCTTTGGAACCTTTCCTGTAGAGAGAGCTTTCTCCTACCTCTTCTTTACGACTTCATATAAATATGCCCAAATAATTTCTTCCAAGAAAGAGTAGAAATTTTACCTTTTTTTTCATTTTTTAATTGTTAAAAAAGTTGTTCATTCTAACCTTCCCATAGACTTTCATATACAAAGCACTCATGTCATTCATTCAACAAACATTTATTGAGTGTCTACTGCAAGCCTACTGATAGCTATCTTGGGTGCTGCAGTAAACAATATCAACTTTTTAAAGATCTTGAAATCCAGTGGAAGGAGACAGAAAATAACAAAGTAAATACACACATAAGCAAAATAATTATAGATTGTAAAAAAATGCTATGAGAAATACAAGCAAGGTTATGAAATATCAAAAATCCTGCAGAGGCAACTTTGGATAGAAGGCAGGGAAAGACTTCACTAAGAAGGTGACATTTGAGCTAGGATCTGAAAGATGAGAAGGAGCAAAGAGCTGGAAATATAAAATTACAGGTAGAGAAAAGAATACATGCAAAGGCTGTGAGATGGGCAACACCTTGGTGTTTTTGAGGAAGAGAAAGGCAGCTAGTGCGCCAGGAGGGCAGTGAGTAAAGGAAAAAGATGGTATGAAATAAAGTTTTGGAGGTAGGGAGGATCTCTATCATGGTGAGGGTGGGCACTGAAGGTCATGGGATATATTGTATCATTTGATCTTCCCATAAACCTGTTAAAATTTAATGTTTTGTTCTAGCAATGAAGAAACCAAGGCTTAGGGAATGTAACCAACTGAATGGTGGCTTTCCTCCAAAGACAAGGACTCCTAGCCTTGCAGAACTACTATTAACCTAAAAAAATAGTTCCAAACTGCTGCATAAATGAAATTCTCCAAATGCAGTTTTTGTTTTCAGGCCTTTGGAATGATGGAGCCCAGAAAACTCCAAAATCTATTGGAAAATAAAAATTTTTGCAAAATCGGTCAAGAGAACCACCTTTAAAACAGGGAATGAGGGGTGAAACTATATGACTACTTCTATCCAAAGTTGATAACTGAGAACTGTTTCAGGGACAGGCAGACAAAGACTTCTCAACCACTTCTGTGTTAATGATTTGTAAAATCTGTGCTCAGCCCCAATATCACACCTAATTCCTACCTGTGTCTCCTACTCTCTCCCAAGGTGGTTCCCAACACCTTTTTGTTGGCAACATAAGTGACATACTCAAGACACACATGAAGGGGTTAAAAGTTAGAAGTTCAACACTGATTTTAAAATAAGTTTTGTAAAACTGAAAAAAAAAAAATGCACCCAATTATAGTGCCACTCACTGATTTTCCTTAAGCTCTATGTCTCTATGTGAGTAGCAGTGTTTACTGCCCTGACCTTTCTTGCTTTGTTTGTTGAATGAGCTAAACGAAAGAAGATACAGTACAGTCAGCTTCATTTTTTATTCCCACTGCTGCCCTCAATCCATTCCACCGTATCTTTCTCCTCTGTCCTCTCAGGCCTCTTCTATAGCTTTTTTGGCCACTTCTGAATATTAATAAAACAGTGTCATTGTTAAATATTAAAATCAATCTGAAACAACATCTAACCTCAAATTTAGGCTTCTCTCTTCTCTAGTTTGGCATCGCCCAAGAAATTTATTTTATTTTTATTTTTTTTAAAGACTTTATTTATTTATTCATGAGAGACAGAGCGAGAGGCAGAGACACAGGCAAGGGAGGAGAAGCAGGCTGCATGCCAGGAACCCGACATGGGACTCGATCCCAGGACTCTGGAATCATACCCTGAGTCAAAAGCAGGCACTAAACCACTGAGCCACCCAGGCGTCCCTCACCCAAGAAATTGAAAGATTAGAGTGGGAAAAGGATTAGCCCACTTCTTTGCTACTTTGATAGCCCATTCTCCATCTTCTCGCCCCATTCCATGATATTCCTGTGAGAGCACCAAAGTGAAAGAACCATGTGGCTGCTCCATTGGTTAGCCATTTCTACCCAAACATTGCCTCTCCCAGCAGAGGTCAGACAGCATTTTCTGCCGTGTGCCATGAAGAGCTGCAGGCTAGTTCTTGGGATATGTTTCTAAGAGTTCAGACTCTTAAGCTTAATTTGCAGAGAAAAAAAGGTAGACTTAATGCGGACAGTAATAAATTATATCATAAAGAATTACATTATCTACACTTTATACACTCACAATTTTCATCTACAGAGCCAGTTTCATTCTTATAACCATGAAATCCTTTTGAGGGACATCAAGGCAGGGAGAATGAGTGACTTGCTTTATGGCTCCAAGTGACATGAGCCTTCCAGCTTGAGCTTTGGCTTCAGAGCCTTCCTAACCATTAGCTATCTTCATCTAAGACCTCCTAGTCTTACCTATCATGATTTTTGCTTGGTTGTAAATTTCCTGTTGTGCCTAAATACAAACATTACATATGGCGGGGAATATTGTTCCGTCACATTAAACTGCCTTAAGTTTACTTACTGATACTTAAATACAGTGACCCACACTGTCCTACTACGGTTTAGGCAGCAAACTGTACAGACGGGTGAAGACTGCATACTCCCTTACTCTTGGGACGGGAGGCCATGGTTTATGAAACAGTCTCATGCACAACCATGATCTCATTGACTTGCTAGTGAGGCAGACACTATTATAGAGAAGTGGGGCAAAGAGCTAAGAAGAACTTTTCCGATGTTCATGTTGCTTATTTATTTGTGATGAATGATTGTTTCCGAATTCGTAGATTTAAGTAGTCTGCTTCAAATTCCATTAGGTTTCACACTAAAACAGATTCTGCTGCTACTGCCCCACCCTGTCAGGAGAAATGAAATTAATGGAAATCATTCCATTTTCCAGAGTGGCTAAATTTCTCCAATTCAAGCAGGACAGGGGAGAGTGAGTGATTTTTGCAAATAAACGTTGCTTGGTAACCTAAAATACTACCTACTGCCATATTTTAATAAGTAGAGAATGTATATGAGGGAGTTTACAATTCTTACCTCTCAAAACTTAAGTTAAAAATCATAGTTGTGATATATTTCCCTGAATAGAGCGTAAACTCTTTGGGAACAGTGCCCAGTCAGTGAATGAATACCTGTTGATTATCTGACGGCATCACTTTGTGTGCTACGCTTGTACCTTTTAACAATGTGCTAACTGAAGTACAAAAGGAATTCCCCAATTTGGGCTGGATGCTGAACAGTAAAAAGATACAAGGGCAAAAACAAGTAGAGCAAAAGAAGGAGTGATCACCACTTAGAAGGACAATGTTCTTATCCCAAATCTTCAAACTGAGTAATTTTCATTTTAGTTGGATTTTATCGTGATAGGGGCAATTGTTGGAGCATACTTGGGGTGATTCAGTTTTTAATAAGCTTAAGTTGTAGATTATGTGTGGCCCTTTTATTTTTTCAATGACAGATGTAATTCTATAATAATACTCTTTTTATTTATTAAAAAACACATGCATGCAAATTGTTAAATAGGAATTCTTCCCTCTTTGCTCTTCCTTTTTTAATTTTCTCATTTCTTTAAAGTGCCTCTGAAGTTGTCCTCTTGGAAATGAGTAGATTTATGAATTTTGACCATCATCCATAAATTAGAAACAAGAATTTGGGCCATATTTGTAAACAATTCCATGGATCAGGTTATGGTAATCATCTTTATTTTTTTTTTTATGCAGGGCACTGTTTCTTACTTATCTACAGCTCCGAGAGCATATAGCACATAGTAGGTACATAATAAGTGCTTGAAAAATGAGTATATACGGAGGGAGTAGAGGGAAGGTTAGAGCTTGTATCCACTAGCCTGACTAACATTTGTGACTGTCCCCGTTGTGGCAAAGAAAGATTTCTAAGGGCACGAGAACAACTCTACAAGATGTCCATCAAACAAACCACGTGCCTAAACCCATCATCTGTACAACACTTTCTTTCTGTACTCTCCCATACTCCCTATATTATCTTTAACACTTGTATCTTATTTAACTTTTTAACACTTTTTTTCCTTAAACATGTTTACAAAGAAGCAAAGCCAGTTCTGATATAAATCACAAAAGTGGATGCTTACCGGGGGTGGAGATTGGCTGGGATCTTCCAGGGAGATGAAAATGTCCTACATCTCAATATGGTATATATATATATATATATATATTTGTTAAAACTCATTGAATTATAGGCTTAAGAGCTGTTCTGATTAGAGTATGTAACTTTTTCCTCAATTAAAAATATATTTAAAGAAAAGAACTAGATCAGGTAACTTAAATACATTCACAATCAAAACAAAATGAAATAACATTATTAATTTCTACATAGAGACTATTTTTTATATAAGCTGTGAGCCTACAGCTGATCTCTTTTTAAGATTGTTTTTTAAAAAAAGTATAAAGTATGCTAACAGTGGTATCTCCTCCTCTCCTCTTCCTCTTTCTTTCCTTTCTTTAAAAAATATTTATTAGCATTTTTCCTCCTGTTGTTCCATAGCCGTGAGTCGGACCTGACAAGGTAGGCCAGGCCCGTGCCAAGCTTACTTAGCACAGGGCAGGTGTATTTGCCAAAAGGGTGGTGGCACAGCAGCATCAGAAGATTGGGTACCTCCCAGGAGATTGAGCAAATAAATATATCAAGAACAATAAGAGTCTGGTTTCTCACCACTGGAAGGCGAGTTACAAATATGGAAAAAGACAAAGCTAGAATAAACCCAGCTGGCACTGGGTTGGAATTGAATATACCAGAGTGAGGTAATAGTTTCCGTTATAGATAAAGTAGTAAGTATAGATGTAAATGTGCGTGTCTGCTCAAAGAGCCTGGGAGCAGCAGCACCCTAGTAGTAATGAATACCAAAGCTCATATCTTGGTGTCAAATGCTAAATGGTTCAGAGCTCCCTGAAAAAAATGACTGAATCCAGGACTGGGGCTGGAAAAGAACATGATGAACCTGGATCATCTTCAGTAACAGGAAGGAGGTGCTCAAAGAAAGATGAGAACATGTCAAAAGAACATAGAAGTAAACCTGAGGGGGTTCTAACTGGCCAAATAAGGGGCAACTGGAGCATTTAAATAAATGATATAACAAACTATAGCTCATTGAATTAGCAAGTACTCCACTGATATAAATCAATGAATGACTACATAGATGGAAAGAAGAAAAAGTTTTTCCCTATAATGGAAAACCTCCAATTAAATGTAAAAGGAATAATAGTTCTAGAAAATCACCGTTTGGTAATAAGGGTAGTAATAATTAACCAAGGCAAGAAATTTCAATGGATGCTAAACGTAGTAGGTGAAAGTCAGGTAAGGAATAAAATTTATATATATATATATATAAATTTATATAATATATATTTATATATATTTATATAAATATATTTTTAATTGAAGTTTGATTTGCCAACTATAGTTTCAAAGTACATCCCTACAAAATACTTTTAATTACAAATGGAACAAAAAGAGAAGTTTGGTGGACACCATCTTGATAAAGTGGTCAAACACTAGCAATGTGACAAATAGCCATCCTGGGCAACTGAAAAGATATAATGAAAAGCACATAGTGTGGCAGTCTGGCCAAAAATACATACCAGGTATAACAATGGTTATATACCCAATAACAAGGAAATACTGGATCAATCCAAACTGCAAGACCTTCTAAAAAACACCGGGCCTATCTTTAAAAGTGCCAAGACCATGAAAGGTAAGTAAAGGACGGATGGAAGAGGAGGACACGCTCTAAATTCTTACGGAGTCAGGCAAGGCTTGCCACAGGAAATGACTTACAGGGAGTCCCGAGAGCCAGAGGGAAGTCATTTAGGCACGGGGCTGGCATTTTCGAAGGTGTAGGGCGTTGGGTGCTTGTGGAGCTGGGTGGACCTGGAGCACCGAGACGGCCGACGCAGCCAGGGCGATGGGGTGGGGCCAGAGTAGAAGGGGACATTTCCTTTGCCTTCTGCACAGTCTCATGAACACATGCACTTGGAGCAACTGAAAAAGGCATCTGAGTTGATGCATTAGTGCAGGCTCTCTGAGAAACAGATGCAAAGGCAGAATTAAATGTGCAAGTTTATTAAGAGAAATGCCTGCATGAAAGGAAATTGGGAGGAAGCTGAAGAAGTCTGGGAGGGCCATCAGGCTGGGATGTACATCTGACCCTGAGTGAAGGGGAGGTAAGGAGGTTTGCATGGAAGTTCCAGGAAAACCTTTTGGCTCAGGAGTCCCTTCTGCCAAGTTGGGTGTCAAAGCATCCGCCTGTTTCCCAGGAGCAGGACTGCATGGATACTCCTACCTCAGCTACTGGTGACAAGCGGCCCTTGGTAGGTGCTGCTTCGGGGCAAATGCAGGGACAAACTTCGCAGTCACAGCTTGGAGCCTAGTCACTCACGCTCCTAGAGAAGCAGGAAGCAAGACATATTCTCATGTAGACCACACTTGAGTTTGGGAGGATGAACAGGATTTAGCTGAGAGAAGAGGTGAAGGATATTCCAGGGAAGGGTGTGGAAAAGCTTCAACTCAAGCTCTTAGGACTCCATCTTTGCTCTTTTTAAATCATCAATTTTCTTTTAGTTACAAAGGAATCCGGCCTTTGTGAGTCATGAGCCATGAGAACACTAATCAATCTGCAGCTAATAACCATGGACACTTAATCCTGGAGAGCCTACCCACTTGCCTTGGCTTCTTAATGGAGTTAAGTTTTCTGTTTTTCATACTTGGTCCATCTGTGGAGGCTAACTTAAATATCACATAACGATCTTTTCTTTCTGGAATTATTTTGATCCGTCATGGTAACACAAGTTGTTTTACATCGAATAGAAGCTGGTTAGTAATTATATATGTCTTTCCTTAATAAAATAGGAAATATGTTTTATTTATGTTTACTAGAAAAACATTTCCCCCCCTTAAACACTAGGGTCCTGTTGTAGGAAAAAGCTGGTAAGAAGGAATAGCAAAAGGGATCCTTGATTTTGAAAATGTTGGGAACAATTGAAATCAACTGATGTAGTTGAGGTCCTGTTGAGTTTGCAGAGCATGAATTCATAACACAATTTCAAGTTGCTTCAGTCTATTCTTAATTGCAAATTTCCCAAACCCTATTAAAGAAAGGAAATGGTCTTTCTAGACTCATTTTATCAGGTTTGGAGTCCCCTCATTCTTTATCAAGTGCCCCAAAAGTCCTGCAAATTGCGTAAGTAACAACTATAAAATATGACTCACGGCATTTTTTTTTCACTGAGTAATGCAATTAACAAGGTAATATTATAGCCACTATTTTGAAAAAATTCTTATTAACATTTATTAACTGCTAGCAGAGAGATTTTTTTTTACTGGAAGAAAAAGATTCAAGATGTCCATTATAGCTTTTAACAAACCGAACAATGTGCCCTTTTCTCAAAGTATGATGTGTCTGTTCCAAATGATGTCATTTAAAAATACAACAGAGTATTTCAATGGGTAAAAAGTTGGTGGCTAAGATAATTTGGGAATTTTTTTATTCAATGGTGTGAAAACTGTTATTCCACAAATGAATGCATACAAGAAATAGCTTACCAGAAGACTCTTGCTAAAGAAGTGTCTGTAAAATAGTTGCTGTGTATAAGCTATAGTTTTGGCAACTGGTCTTAAAGATTATTCAGTTAAATGTTCCATGATACCTGAATAAGACAGAAATGTTTTATAGTGGTGAAGGGGTTGGGAGAGGAAGATTCTTACCCCCCTTAAAAAAAACTAATAATTTCCTAGGTATTTATCCAAAGGATACAAAGGGGCACCTGCACCCCAGTGTTCACAGCAGCAGTGTCCACAATGGCCTAACTGTGGAGAGAGCCCAGATGTCCATCGACAGATGAATGGAGAAAGAAGATGTGGTGTACATATTCAATGGAATACTGCTCAGTTATCAAAAAAATGAAATCTTACCATTCGCAAAGATGTGGATGGAACTGGAGGGTACAATGCTAAGTGAAATAAGTCAGTCAGAGAAAGACTGATAGCATATGATCTCACTCATATACCGAATTGAAGAAACAAAACAGATGAACATCAGGGAAGAGAAGGAAAAATAAAATAAGATGAAAACTGAGAGGGAGGTAAACCATAAGATACACTGAACTCTAGGAAACAAACTGAGGGTCGCTGGAGGGAGGTCAGTAGGGGGGTGGGGTAACTGGGTGACGGACATCAAGGAGGGCACGTGATGTGATGAGTCCTGGGTGTTATATGCAACGGATGAACCACTAAATTCCACCTCTGAAAGGAACAAAAACAAAAACAAAATAATCATGTGCTTCAAATATCTTTCGCCATAACCATCATTCCTGGCTTCATATATACTGTGCTTATTTGTTTCCTGGCCAAGAATGCATTGATTTACCCAGAATATATACTCATCTTTTAATGCTGATCAGAGGGGAAAGCCTGGTGTAGACAGCCTGAAGCAATTTTTAGAGAGGACGCTAGCATGAATTAGTTTGATTCTGGATGTGGTTACAAAGATCTGTTTTGGTTATTTTATTTTTAATGCTTTTTATGGCTCTGCCAAATTCACTGGCCCTTTAGGGAAGAGGAATAAAAAGATGCAGCTTCTTCTGAGTCAGGGCCACCGCGCTGCATGATTTCAGGGGCCATGGCTTGTGTCCTTTCCAATGTGAGATACAATACAATAGAAGGAAATAGACTGTTCATTCATATCCTCTCAGATAGGGTTGGGAGAGAGGATTTTCGAAAAGATGAAGAACTGATCGCTGCTCTAACAAAGCCAGATATACAGAAAGATTGGCATTTATTCTAGGCTTAAAATTGTGCTGTCCAGTACAGTAGCCACTAGACACCTGTAGCTACTGCATTATTGAAATGTTGCTAGTCCAAATTGAGATGTGCTCTAAGTGTAAAACACATACCAGATTTCAAAGACTTAGTACAAAAGAAGGAATATATCTTATTTTTTTAATATTGATTCCATGTTGAAATATATTGGATATATTAGTTTAAATAGAGTACACTATTAAAATTGATTTGAACTGTTTCATTCTACTTTTCTCAAAGTGACTTCTCAAAGTTAAACATTACAATGTGGCTCAAATCGGTGGATTGCATTATATTTTCATTAGACAGCAATACTCTAGAATATTTGATCTACTCATGTCCTCAGAAGTGATTTTATCTCTTCTATTCTTTGTGCCTAGTGCACAACTGCTACAGGAACTCAGAAGAGCCTTGTTGGGACACTGACCAAGTTGGCTGATGCCAAAAATTGGGGTCCTCAAAAACAATGTATGGAGCTTGAACCACCCAGGAATGAAGGAACCAGGTAAAGTTAAAAGGTAGAAATTGTTGGGCAGCCTGGGTGGCTCAGTGGTTTAGCACCACCTTCGGCCTAGGGCATGATCCTGGAGACCCGGGATCGAGTTCTGCGTTGGGTTCCCTGCATGGACCCTGCTTCTCCCTCTGCCTGTGTCTGCCTCTCTCTGTGTGTCTCTCATGAATAAATAAAATCTTTAAAACAAACAAACAAAAAAGGCTGAAATTGTCAGCCTTTATCCTTACATGTTTCAGAGTCAAATTTGGGAAATGTGACTTGGATTGAGATATTTTTCTAGTGCTAGAGTCACTGAACTGGAGCCCGTGATAGGCATGAGGGGATTTAATAACCCCTTGATATTATACAAAATTAGTCTGTGTGTGCTTTTTTCTTTAGAAAGGATCTATTTTTGATTAGATTCTCAAAGGAGACCATAGCTTCAAAAATATTAAGGATCCTGATTCTACTTTTTTAAAAAAGATTTATTTATTTTAGGGAGACAGAGAGAGAGAGAGACAGCACATGCAGTTGAGTAGGAGAAAGAGCAGAGGGAGAGAATCTCAAGCAGACTCCCTGCTGAGCTCGGAGCCCAACATGGGCTCCATCCCATGACTCTGAGATCATGACCTGAGCCAAAATCAAGAGTTGGATGCTTAACCAACAGCAACACAGGTGCCCCTCCTAATACTACTTTTTAATTTAGTTGTTTTTGTTTTATGTTGAGTCATATACATTCTTTTTGTTTTTTAAATATTTATTTATTTGAGAGAGCAAGGGAGACAGAAAGAGGGAGAGAGAGCACAAGCAAGGGGAGGGGCAGAGGGAGAGGGAGAAGCAGACTCCCTGCTGAGCAGAGAGCCCGACATGGGGCTCGGGCTCCATCCCAGGACTCTGGGAATAAAACCTAAGCCGAAGGCAGATGCTTAACTGACTGAGCCACTCAGGTGTCCCGAATTGTATAAAATCTTTACATACTTTGGATATTAACCCCTTATCAGATATACCATTTGAAAATATCTTTTCCCATTAAGTTGTCTTTTCATTTTGTTAATGGTTTCCTTCATTGTGTAAAAGGTTTTTATTTTGGTGTGATCTCATTTATTTTTGCTTTTGTTTCCCTTGCCTAGGGAGATATATCTAGAAAAATGTTGCTAAGGTGAATGTCAAAGAGATTACTATATTCTCTTCTAGGAGTTTCATGGTTTCAGGTCTCACATTTAGTTCCTTAGTCCATTTTGCATTTATTTTTGTGTATGGCATAAGAAATGGTCCATTTTTATTTTTCTGCAGGTAGCTGACCAGTTTTTTGGCCTTGTATATTCTTGTCTCCTTTGTCATAGGTTATTGATCATTTAAGTGTTGGTTTATTCCTGGGCTTTCTATTCTGTTCCATTGATCTGTATGTCTATTTTTGTGCCAGTACCATACCGTTTCAATTACAACAGCTTTGTACTGTAGTTTGAAAATTAGTATTGTGACACTTCCATCTTTGTTCTTCTTTCATAAGATGGCAGGATCTTTTGGGGTCCCATAAAAATGCTAGGATTATTTGTGAATAATACTATGGTATTTTGATAGGGGTTGCACTGAATCTATAGATTGCTTTGGGTACTACGAACATTTTAACAATATTGGTTCTTCCAATCCATGAGAATGGAATATCTTTCCATTTGTGTTGTCTTCAATTTCTTTCATTAATGTTTAATCATTTTCAGAGCACAGGTACAGGTCTTTCACCTCCTTGGTTAGGCTTATTCCTAGATATTATTAATAGACATTTTTCCAAAGAAGATACAGAGATGGCTACCAGGCACATGAAAAGATGCTCAATATCACTCATCATCATGGAAGTGCAAATCAAAACCAAAATGAGGTATCTCTGTCAGAATGGTTAGGATAAACACACACACACACACACACACACACACACACACACACACAAACACACACGTAAGAAATAACAAGTGTTGGCAAGGATGTGGAGAAAAAGGAAGCCTTATGCACTATGGGTGGAATGTAAATTGGTGCGGCCACTATGAAAAAGAGTTTGGAGATTCCTCAGAAAATTAAAAATAGAAATACCATATGATCCATTAATTCCACTACTGGGTATATACCCCCCAAAAATGAAGGCACTAATTCAAAAAGATATATGCATCGTATGTTAACTGCAGTATTATTCATAATAGCCCAGATAAGGAAGTAACTAAGTGTCCACTAATAAAGAAGATGTGGTATATATACACAATGGAATATATCTCTACCATAAAAAAGAATGAGATCTTGTCATTTGCAACAACAGGGATGGAGCTAGAGAGTATTATAAATGAAATAAGTCAGACAGAGAAGACAAATACTATATAATTTTACTTATATATTGAATCTGAAAAACAAGACGAATGAACAAACAAACAGCAGAAACAGACTCAAATACAGAGAATAAACTTGTGGTTGCCAGAGAAGTGAGGGTGGGGTGGGGGAAGGGCAAAATGGGTGAAAGGGAGTGGGAGGTGCAGGATTCCAGTTAAGGAATAAGTCATGGGGATGAAAGGTACAGCATAGGGGATACAGTCAATGGTACTGTAATAGTGTTGTGTGGTGACAGACGCCCCCTACACTTGTGGTGAGCACAGCGTAGTAGAGAGCTGTTGAGTCATCCACTATGATGTACACCTGAAACTACTGTAATGTTGTGTGTCAACTGCACTTCACTTAACAACAACAACAACAAGAATCTAAATTTTAGGATGAAATGGCTCATTCAGAAGGGGTATCTTATCATTCTTGTCAGGTAGTCATCCATGTCTATGACTATGAGCCTTCTTAACATTGCGGACACCTATATACACGCATCATGAAAATGAAAGTTCATGGGGCTCAGTGAACAAGAATAAGCAACAATAAGGCGAAGACATCAAGACTATCAATGGCATTAAAAGGAAAGGCTCCTAGTGTTGATATGTCCCAGGACACTAAGCTATTGATGATTCAGCACAAAATTCCTGTAGTGTTCACACTAAATCTTCGTTATAAATCCAATTCTGCTTGAAAGAAGAAAATTTCATTTACTTATTCATTCTTTTGTGTTCTCAATATTTTAATCTCAATTACAGAATTTAACCCCATTATATTCTAACCCCTCAGAATTTACATGTCTGTGTCTCAGTTTACAATGTGGCTCTTAAAGAACAAGGGGCACAACTTTTTTTTAAAATCTTTTATCCTCAGCACCTAACAAGTGGATGCTCAATAGATGTCAAGTAAAATGATCAATTAAAGGTTGTTGCCTGACTTCTACACATCTCAGAATAAAAGGTGATCTATGAAACAAATACAGCTTTAAAGATTAAAATTTAATAGAAGGCTAGAATTATGTAGTTTTAGCCAAATCAACCAGATTCAGGATTTGACCTTGTTCAACATTCACAAATTGAACTAACCTGTAGAAGGACTCACACAGATTATAGCTGTGATCCACTTTTCCAGGCCTAAACAGTGCTGATTCATTCACCACAGTTGGTTTGCAAGTGAAGGAAACAAACTTTTAAGTTAGAGAAATATAAGCAGTCTTAGATCTGGGAGTCATCAGGAAATGTTTGATATTTTAAAGAACTGACTGAAAGTTAAACAGGTTAATGTGACATTTCAAAGGGATTTTGAAATTCAATAGCTTTCTCTAGCAGCTGATGTTTATTCTCTGGTTGTAAGGCAAATGTTGAATTTCTTCAAAGGAACAATGATAGATTCTAGAATAACTAGATAGGTTCAACGTTCATTATAGGTTTTTTTCTTCTTCTCCGTGACCCTTCCACACCATGAAAAATATATATGTATACATAACAGGAAATAGGAAAACCATCTGGCTGGCTCTAAAAACATGGTTTTCTTCATAACCAAAGGGGTTTTTGTGTGAAAATAATTTTATAGATACAGATGTAGACATGGTACCATTAAAAAGAGAAAAGAAGAATCATAAAGAATATGTGTAAATCCAGAAAAAGGACTTTTTTTTCCCTTACCATATCAGCACTGTGCAGGAAATGAAAGTTCCGTGGGTTGGATAGTCCCTCTTAGATGGATATATTCAAATCTAGTTAGAAAGACTAATGACAAAGACATGTGATCTCTACTTTGATAAGTTTGAGGAGCTTATTTTATTACTTAGAAACTAGATATGTATGGTATTATAGTGCATGTAAAATAATTCATAAATGTTTATTAAGATCATAAGGAACACATTTAGGTGAATCAGTAAACAAGGAAAATTAAAGAACATATTTTAAGGAATTATTAAACATTTAGGTGAAATGATACTTAAAAGTAACTTATTCTAAATTTGTATTGGTTTAATGGTAAATAACAAAATTTCGACCTAAATTGATTTCATTTTTTTAAAAAAGTGATAGGGAAGAGAAGGGAAGGAATATAACAGCTTATAGAATCCAAGAATGGGTCACACATTGGAGCATGTGACTCTTGATCCTAGGGTTGTGGGTTCAAGCCCCATGATAGGTGTACAGATTATTTTAAACTAAAACATGAAAAAAAAAGCAGTGGAAAAGTATCATTTCCATGATACAACCAAATCTTGGAAAGGGCATGGATGAAGGTGGGCTTCCAGAACAACTGAGGTCTGGCATGGGAATGTTCCCAGAGGTAGCGCTCCAGTTCCTATCTTTTTATTATCTGTCTGCAGTTTAGTGACTCTTCTTTTATATGATGGGAACGTGTACTCCTAAGAGTTCTTCAGTTTTACATCTTTCAGATATTGAAGAGAAACCAAGAGATTTGTTTTTCACATTAAATCAAATAATTTTAAGAAAAGAATGCATTATTTCTCTAGATTAGATCAGTCCCTTGTAGCCAGGATTAATCTAGTTTGCATCAGAGTCCTCCTCTGGACCAATTAATTGTGACAAGAACAGAGCAAGAGGTTTGGGAAGGGGAGGTGGTCATGGAATAACATGACAGCTTGCAAAGTAGCCATGTAAAGGAGAGTCAGCTCTAGAAGAGATGGAGGGTATGCTGGAATGTCTCATAGAAATTTCCATCATTTTGCAAGTAAGTAAGCAAAGAGATGAATTGGTTTGCATTAGCTTATATGACAAACTAGCAAAACAGCCAGGACTCAGCAAATGAACATAAAAAGGTAAATATTGACTGCTTTGGCCATAAATGGATTACGTGCTATGTATACTTATTTAGGTTTAATACAATCACCTTATAAAATAGGTATTAAAGTATTAAGGTATAATAGGTTTTCAGATGAGAGAACTGAATTTCAGAGATGACATAAAATTTCTAAGGCTACACTGCTACTTAACATCAGTGCCAGGATTTATACACAGGTCTGTCAGATTCCAAAACCTCTGCTCTTTAAAAATAATAACAACTACATTGTTTTTATAAGCAGATATGTGCTTATTATAGTCACATTGTGCTGTTAAGACAGAATGAATAAATACCCAAATTCCTCCACCTAGAATTTAACATGATTAACAAAGAATATCTTTCATATATCACTAAGATCAGCAAAGTTTTTTTTTTTTTACAAAAAGAACACATCAGAAGATGTATATTCTTTTTTGTTTTTGTTTTTGTTTTTAAGATTTCTTTATTTTAGGGAGAGAGAGAGCATGAACAAGGGGAAGGGCAGTGGGAGAAAGAGAATCCCAAGCAGACTCTGTGCAGAACACAGAACCCAACATGGGGCTGATCTCATCAGGACCCTGAGATCATGACCTGAGCCAAAACCAAGAGTCAGCTCCCCAAAAGACTGACCCCTCCACCCAGGCACTCTTATTTTTAAATAAAAATAGACATTTAATTTTACTTGAATTTAACTGAAAAGAGATTAGAATGAAGAATTGCTGAATCTAGATTTTTTTTTTTTACTACAAAAGAACCCCCCACCCCCCCTTTTTAAAGGAATTCAGGTTTATTTTTACAGAAGCTCTAACAAGCAAATTCGTGTGGAGAAAAGGTAGAGATTTGTACAGACACTAGTATTGTTTATCTGGTCTCTGACCATTCTGTACCTACTAGCAGTCCCTGTGGCTTACTTATTAGCACAGTTCCAAAAAAAACTGCTCACGGTGGAAAGACTTCACAAGTCACTGGTATGTATGTAGTTCAGTCATTCCTATCTGCAGCACTACTGGCCCCGCTCTAGCTGGCGGAGGTGGCTGCCTAGCGAAGGGCTCTATGGTGTCACGGTGTCAGAGACACTGGCTTCTCCCTCACAGCCATGCTGGTAAGCTCCTTCTAGCAGCACCGTGTTGCAGCAGGCCTAGCCTCAGAATCTGCTCATCTCAATCCAAAGCTTTCACAGCTGTGTTTCCCTACCGGGGGTCAGCTGCTAACATCATTCATTAGCGTGAAATTCCTCTAATTAAGGATGCCCTTAATTACAATTATGAAATGTACAAAAAGATTGGAATTTTTTTTTTTAAGATTTTATTTGGGAGAGAGAGAGCGAGCACAGGCACAAGCAGGGGGAGGGGCAGAGGGAGAGGGAGCCTGACCCCAGGACCTTGAGATCATGATTGGAGCCAAATCAGAGGCTTAACTGACTGAGCCACCCAGATGCCCTTTGAGGATGGAATGTTTTTAAAAGAAACTATGTTTCAAATTTTGAACAGTATTGACTCCTTGCTCTAAAAATAAAGAAATTGGTACACTTATACTTCCCTATATCTTGACCTCTTAACCTCATAATTTTGGTTAAGTTCTGTTAATTTTATATTTTCAAGACTTAAGCTTGTATTCTGTTCTGTAGCCATATTCCCTGGTTGTTTACTCTTAGATCTGTATTGACATGGATACAAGGAAGCTTAGCCAACCTTAGCACAGTATCCTTCACCAAACTTCTCCCTTATTGACTTTTTGTTTTTGTTTTTCATATCTTAGTTTGCTTTATTTCATCATCAAATAGTTCTCCAAGAATAGCTCACGTGAACCATATTCCTAGAGAAAGCCTGCTGCCTTTGATCCCGGTTCCCAACAGGTTTTAAAATGCTGTTTCTAGGAAGTTTTGAGGCCTATTGAATCTGTAGCTTAATGTCTTTCATCAGTTTTGGAAAAAATTCTCAGCCATTCTCTCTTCAAATGACTTCTGCTCCTTTTTTTTGTCTTCTTTTCTCCTTTTGGGGTTCCAATTATACATGAACTAGACCTTTATTATAACTCCTATGCCACTTATAGTTTTTATGTTTTCTGTCTTTTGTCTCCCCATGCATTATTCTGGATATTTCCTTCTAAACTATCTTCCAGTTCACGATTTATCTTTAGTTGGGCATAATTTGCTCTTTAATTAATCCACTGAATTCTTAAGTTTGAGAACTACGTCTTTCAGTTATTTTTTTATTTCCTTGAACATATTTATAGCATTTGTCTGCATACACCATGAATATTTTTAAATTATCTGCATTTTTATCCCTCTTAAAAACCATGCCTTGTCTTTTCATGACTGGTTATTTTCTGGTTCAGGAATTGATACTAAACATGAAAAATTATAGAAATTATTTGTGTGCAAGATTTTTTTTTTCCCCAAGAGAGTATTTAAAATTACTTTGGTCAAGCTTAGGGACTCTAGAATCTATTTAATCCAGTTTCAAGGACTAAGATGATTTGAAACTGAATTTCAGTTCTTTCAAGATCCAGTTGGCTTTGAGTTCACCTGTACTCTGCAGTAAGATTGTCAAAAGTTCTGTTCTCTTTTTTGGCTGCCTCTTCTGGAATTGGCAACTGGCAATCACAAATGCTAGTTCTTTGGGTTCTTCTCCCAAATACTTTTTACTACCTAGCTTCCTAATGTTTTCAAATAGGCATCTAATTTAATACAGAAACAAAGCTTTTTTTTTTTTGTAAATTGTCTAATGGTTCTTAGTAGGATAGTTGGTTCAAGTTATTGTCTGACATTACCAAAGCTGAAGTCCTGCTTACTATATACTTTAATTTGATGTCAATTTTAACATCCAGAAAGACTCCAATCTCTATTCCTTCCACTGTTATATATTGTTGTTATATTGGCAAGACACTCATCCCTCAGAAATGCTCCAGAAATGATCACAGAGTGATTTCATAGTACTGCCTTTGCTAAATGTAGTCCTTCATTCAGACTACCTATACCATGAGAACAAATCACATGAGATATGGTCTGGCTTAATGGGACAGAGGAAGATAATCTAGTGATGAAATCAGAGTGTGAGAGAAATAAAGCTATAGAAGGAATGGTTTTAGAGACTGCAATAGAGAACAGGTTTTTATGGAAGGATAGATCAATATTATCAAACACTGTAGAGACAAAGTAAGTCAAGAGGGAAAAATATTGGGTCTGGTAATTAAGAGGTCACCATTGTGCTTAGTTCAGCAGCACATACACTGAAATTCAAATGATAGATGAGATTAGCATGGCTCCTGGGCTAAGGATAACATGCAAATTTGTGAAATGTTACATTAAAAAAATTGATACCAACAGTAATCCTTAAGTGAACAGTTTCTATAGACAATATGCTGCATTAGATAATTGAAAGATAGGTGAGGAGTTGGAGGTAGTGTAGACTTTAAGAAGGCAAGTTATGACAGAAAACAAAATGATGTGTGTGGTATTTTGGTAAGGAAAACAGAGTCAAGGAGAGATTTTGTTCCTTGTTTGCTTTTAGCGTAGGGCAATTTTGAGTATGTTTGTAGACTATAGGAAAGATACCAGCGGAGAACAGATTAAAGACTGGAGGGGCAAACAAAATTAATTGAACTAAGTCCCAGATAAAACAGAAAAGGAGCAAAGTTAATCTCTCCACTGAGATATAGGAGTACAAAAGAGAGATAAAGGACAAGATTTATAGATGCTGAGATAAAGATAAGGAGGTGGGAACTACATGGGTTCAGTTTTGTAGTATCTATTTCTATGGTGCTATAAAAAAGGTCATCGACTCATTCTAAGTGTAAACAGTCCCCTTACCTTTCATTAGTTATTTTCCCTTTAACATCTGCAACACACACTTTTAGTTCTTCTCCTTGGCTTTAAAGTGCAGAAGAAACTTTTGTATACTCCTATAGCAATCTTCTATCTCTTAGTTCATGAAGTACTCATTTCCCCTTGCCCCATCCCCAAATGTATTTTGAAGAATCTTAATATAAGGACCACGTAGGTTGGCTACTTATTGACATGGAAGTGTAGGAGGATACTTTATCCAACCTAAATGAAGGCAAAATAACAACTTTTTTTTCTTTCCCATTGCATTTTCTTATAAATGGAAATTCCATAAGAGCAATGACTGTGTTTTATATGCTCTGTCAATATATTGCAAACACTGGGGGTATTAAATAAATAATAAATGGGGATAACGTTTCCAAATAACAAAGCTGACTATAACCCAACTCACAACTGCTAGCAGTAGAGGCTGAATTTAAAATTACCAAGAGTAAAGCATGCATATCTTTAATCATGATGTCCAGAAATGTGAGTTACATTTTGGTAATTATAACTTTCAGTTAACTCATAAATATTTATTGAGTATTTTCTATTTGATTCATAGCAACCTGATGAGAAAGTACCAATACTATTCTCATCTGAAAGTGAAATAAATGAGGACTCAAGAGATTTAAAGAGTATGCCCAAGTTCATGTATTCAGCTAATATATGCAGACCTGGAATTCAAACTTGTTTTTCTGAGTCCAAAGCCAATAAGTGTAATTTACAATTCTATACAGGCTCCTCCTCAAGTTAGCACCTGTAAGAGTTGGATGATAATATTTTTCCTTGTGAAGGAATAAGGAATTTTACTATTTGATTGTTTAACAATGCAAATTCCACTCTGTGCAGGGCAGACAAGTATATTGGCCAAAGCATAAAGATGGAGTTTAACAGACAGAAGCAATTATCCAAGAATGAGAAATGGAGCATGTTCTATCATTTGATTTCACCTTCGTATTTTAGTGCCTGGGCAATGATATATTTAATAAGGCATGAGCTAATGGTTAGAAAACTTGTTCAGTATTTAAGGTAAACAATTGCTTAAGGAAATGTGACATTACCAAAAAGACAACCTTCTGCTTTGCTTATCAGAGCATTATATTTATTTACTTTATTGTCCAACAATTTTGGTAGACTATAAGAAAACAGTAAGAGGCCAAAAAGTCTGTGAAGAATTTTAAGGTCCATCTAAGTAACAGGCATTATGAACTATCACCATTGCATCTTAAGTAATTAATTCTATCGAACTTTTTAATGTTTTGGGAAATTTATGCTGTAACCAGACTTATAAAAATAATTTATATTTAAACTTTCTCTTAGTATTCCTGCAGATCATGCTGTGTGTTACCAAACATTAGTTGGAAATAGTAGCTCTAAACAGATGAAATTGGAGGAAATAATATAAAAATAGTTATGCTTGTTATACAATCCAGCCTCTTTAGAATATGATGCTGATTTTTACAAACCATGCTTCATTCAACATCGAACATATGGCATTGTGGTTCTGAGAAAAAATATATCTCTGATCAAGATTTCTATCACTAAATTTATATTTTTGAGGCACTTCACAAAATTCCCTTTTATTCTTTAATGCTTACTCCTTTCTATTATAGAATGTTGCTTACACACACAAATCTATTAGAGTAATACAGCAATCACAGGAACTCAATAGAAAAGTAGCTCAATTAAAATAATTACACAATTTTGACCATAAGCAATTTGTTAATTCTTATCCATTACAAAGAATCTAACAGGTAGGGCTTAGTTCATGAGAGGACATGTTAATATTGCCTCATACTCCTTTGTCTACTGTAGATTTGAAGCATAATGCCACCTCAGTTGGCATAAGAAATTCATATATCAAGTGAACAGAGAAAGTGAAAGGGAGTTTAAAAGCAAGAACAAATCAAAAGCTTCTATTTTTAATTTCATCCTTTTGCTATGAGTAAAGCAAATATGTTTAGGCCAGGGTCCCACTGAGGAGGAGCCGTCTTGTCATCTGTTAAACCAAATATTCTATAAACATGTGCAAATGGCCCTAAGTCTAAACTATAAAGTTAAAATAAAATAAAAAAGAATAACCAATAAAGGATTAATGCCCTAAATATATAAAGAACTTAAAATAAAATAAAACAGAATAACCAATAAAGGATTAATGCCCTAAATATATAAAGAACTTATACAATTCAGCACCAAAACAAATAATTCAATTAAGAAATGGGTACAGGACCTGAATATACCTTTTTCCAAAGAAGATATACAAGAAAAAATGCTCAGCATCACTAAGGCTTAGGGACATGGAAATCAAAATCACAGTGAGATACTACCTTACACCTGTCAGAATGTCTAGTATCAAAAAGACCAGAAAAAAAAAAGAAAGAGAAAGAAAGAAAAAGAAAGAAAGAAAGAAAGAAAGAAGAAAGAAAAGAAAGAAAGGAAGGAAGGAAGGAAGGAAGGAAGGAAGGAAGGAAGGAAGGAAGGAAAGGAAAGGAAAGAAAGTAAAAAAAAAAAAAAGGTGCGGGGCCACCTGGGTGGCTCAGCGGTTGAGCGTCTGCCTTCAGCCCAGGGCGTGACCCCGGAGACCCACGTCAGGCTCCCCGCATGGAGCCTGCTTCTCCCTCTGCCTGCGTCTCTGCCTCTCCCTGTGCCTCTCATGAATAAATAAATTTAAAACAAAACAAAACAAAAAGATCAGAAATAACAAGTGTTGGTGAGGATGCAGAGAAAAGGAACCCCACAGGCACTGTTGGTTGGTGTAAAAACAGTCTGGAGGTTCCTCAAAAATTAAAATAGAAATGCCACATAACCCAGTAATTCCACCACTGCATATTTATCCCCCCAAAATGAAAACACTAACTGAAAAAGACATGTGTCCTCTATGCTTACTCCATTATTTACAACAGCCAAGTTATGGAAGCAACCCAAGTGTCCACCAATAGATGATGGATAAAGATGTGGTATAAGCATAAAATGGACTATCACTCAGCCATATAAAGAATTAAATAAAAAAAAAAGAATGAAATCTTGTCATTTGTGACAATTTGACTGGAGCTAGGGGGTATTATGCTAAGTGAAATAAGTCAGACAAAGACAAATAACATAGCATTTCACTTTGATGTGGGATCTAAAAATCAAAAACCCAAACAACCAAAAATGAAACAAAGCAAACCAACGAACCCAGAAACAGAATCATAAATACAGAGAACAAGCTGAGTAACTTCCGGAAGGCAGAGGATTAACAGGGTGGGTGAGATAGGTAATGGGGATTAAAAGGTACAGACTAGTTATAGAATAAGTCACAGGAATGGAAAGTACAATGTAGGGAATATAGTCCATAATATTGTAATAGTTTTGTAAGGTGCCAGATACTAACTACACTTACTATGGGGAGCATAGTGTAATGTGTAGGATTGTGGAATCACTACGTTGCAAATATGAAACTAATATAACATTGTATGTTAACTATATTTAAATTGAAAAAGTTAAAAAATGTCAGTCACCTTCAATTTATTAAATTTATTAATGGATAATATAGTATAAAACTATAAAAAAGGAGAGAAGTGAGAATTGATTTAGAATTCTTAATAGTCAGCTTTTTATTTTTATTATTTTTAAAGATTTTATTGATTTATTCATGAGAGACACAGAGAGAGAGAGGCAGAGACACAGGCAGGGGGAGAAGCAGGTTCCACGCAGGGAGCCCAATGTGGGACTCGATCCCGGGACTCTGGAGTCACGCCCTGGGCTGAAGGCAGGTGCCTTCAGGTGCCACCTTACTGAGCCACCCAGGTGCCCCAATAGTTATTTTTTTAAAAAGCTTATTTATATAAGTAATCTCTACACCCAGCAAGGGACTCAAACTCATGGCCCCAAGCTGCATGCCCTTCCCACTGAGCCAGCCTATTTTGTATCCTGCCTCACTGCCGAATTGCTGTATGAGTTCTAGCAATCTTGGGGCGGAGTCTTTTGTAACTGAGGGTATCATGCTGAGTGAAGTAAGTCAATCGGAGAAAGACAATTATATGGTTTCACTCATACATGGAATATAATAGTGAAAGGGACCATAAGGGAAGGGGGAAAACTGAGTGGGAAAAATTAGAGAGGAAGACAAACCATGAGAGACTCCTGACTCTGGGAACACAGGGTAGTGGAAAGGGAGACAGGTGGGTGGGGGGATAAGGTGACGTGGTGACGGGCACTGAGGGGGGCACTTCACAGAATGAGCACTGGGCGTTATACTATATGCTGGCAAATTTAATTTAAATACAATTTTTAAAAAATTGTAAAAAGTAAAAAAATTATGATTTTCAAATGCTTGCAAGGAAATTATAAGAGATATAAAAAAACCTACTTAGGCATATTGTATTCTCTTATAGACTGTTGGTTGTAACATAATAAATAATTCAATATAAATGACTTGGAGCATAAATTATAATTTTATATATTACATGAAATATAAAAGATATATAGATACAATTCATGTCTTCCAAAAGACCCTAGAAGCTCCAAAGATTCTATAGTAACTAATATACAATATTTAAAACAAAATGAATATGCCAAATAGAGATATCAACTAAAAATTGCGTGCAGTTATTATTTAATTTCTTAATAAGCAATGAACTCAAACTTCTTAAGAACTTACACAATGGTACCGATGCTCTATTAAAGTGATTGGTAAAAAGCCGCAGATAAGAGATGCAAAACGATTGCTTGTTTTGTATTCATTATATTTTATTAGAAAAGAAATGCGCATTTCTTTTAACAATCAGTGTTTATTTTCTGTATGTATTATTTGGATTTCACAAAAGCATTTTCCAACATTAACCATTTAAAACTCATTCATATATTTTATTACGTATCCCACAGCAAAGACTAAGAAGCAGGCAAGAATGATTGTTTAACAGCCTAACACAGAAAATAGCTCCTGTATTTTCACACTACCACATTTTAAACCAATTTTGTGTTTGTTGAAGAAGGGATGTTTTTCATGCATAGTGCAGATTTTCTTCTAGTATGGTATCCGTGTCCCGGAGCTGCTGTAACAAATTACCCCACGCTGGTGCCTTCCAACAACGGGAGTGTATCGTGTCATGGTTCTGCAGTCTGGAGGTCGGAAGTCAAGGCGTCAGCAAAGTGGGTGGCTCGCCCGTACGCCTGAGGGTACGGCGAGGGAGCATCTGTTCCATGCTTCTCTCTTGGCTTCTAATGGGGGCCAGCAATCCCTGGTGTGCCCTGGCTTGTGGATGAATCGTTCTAACCTCTGCTTTTACCTCCATGTGCCATTCTGCCCTGCATCTCCATCTTCTCTTCTTATAAGACAACACACATACTGGATTAAGGGCCTGCTTGGCTCCGGCATGACTTCAGCTGAACTACTTACATCTGCAGTGACCGTATCACCAAATAAGGACATATTCTGACATTCTGAGAAGGACATGAATTTTTGAGGGGAAAACACTATTCAACCCAATGCAGTCACTTTCCATCTAACATTCAAGAACATTCAAGAAATCCCCATACTCTACAGGATCCAAAAATGACAGATGAAATAGGTCATTGTACAAAAGAGTGTGATCTCTTATTTTCTAACCAGGTACTTGGATGGGAATGTATCTTTGGGAACCTTCTCATTCACAAATATGACTTATATGCAAGAAAAACTGAAACCTCTTTTCAGGAAAGATTCAATGGAGTAGCCTATGTACAGTCATTTTTCTCTAATTGGAGGACACTGCTCCCTAGAATATTTTCTAATTCTCCACAATTAGAAATTAATTTCACTGCAGAATTGCTCTGATTTGAATAAAGCCTACAAAGTGTCAAATAAGCTTGAGAATTAAAGTCAAGCATTACAGAGGTAAAGTAAATCAAAGGTGAATTCAACTACTTAATTCCTATCCTTTGCCCATACTTATGTTGATATTTTATTCACTTGTACTCACCAATTCAGAATCTGTCACCACAATTGAGAAGATAAATTTTTCCTATATTTGAATAGTTTACTAAACATATTAATAGTATAAATATGATTATAGGGATAGCTACTTAAGAAAGCAGTCATTTATAAATACCTTTAATCAACATGCCAACATACCCTTTGACTAATTATATCTCGTATTCAACCTTCAAGTCATAATTCAGCATTATAATGTCAGACCCGGTTTCCTTCAGTAACTGAAACCCCTATTAGATGTTCTTGCAGTGCCCTGTACAGCTTATTTGTAGCTTTTACCACTGTTAATTTTGTATTGATTTTTGTGATTATTTAACTACCATCACTCTTCTCCACTAGACTACAGACTCCATAGAACAAGTACTGTGAGGTATGTGTATTTTATTTACCTTTGTTTCTCTGCCTATTTCAGTACTTGCTGAATAACTGAAAAAATTAGAAATGCATATTTACATATAAAAAGTTGATATGTGAATCATGAACCAATCTCATTAATGTGTTAAGGAATCCTTTACCAAGTGAATGTCTCCTAAATAAGCATTTTACTAATAGAGTTACTATTGGGTAATAAAAACATTAGGGGTATATTTCTTAATATATCATATACATTTCTATTTCAAATAGACTTCGTTGAATTATTTCGAATAGCTCAATTTAAAATCCTGCAGGTTTCAGGGATCCCTGGGCGGCCCAAGGGTTGAGCGTCTACCTTTGGCTCAGGGCATGATCCCGGGGTCCTGGGATCCAGTCCTGCATCAGGCTTCCTGCAGGGAGCCTGCTTCTCCCTCTGCCTGTGTCTCTGCCTCTCTCTCTGTGTCTCTCATGAAAAAATAAAGTCTTAAAAAAATAAAAATGCAGGAATCAAATAATGACATATTTTATTATGTGTCAAAGGCATTCTGGGAAAAAACATAATTAACTTCAAATATAAGTTTCATGTAATATTCTCTATGAGGACTATTAGAGTAATTCTGCATTTTTACTTTGTAATATATGAAAAAAATGGTATATTTCATACTGTAAAATACCTTTAAAACAATGAACACTATAATTTCAAAAATGACAACATGATGCATTTTAAAAATACTTTAAAATTTAAAATTTGCATAATACCTATATTTGAGAGGACTATAACACTACTTATTTCTAAATAAAAATTAAAATTTCTTCCATGATCATTACTAATTATTTGACCCACAGAAAGTCTGTTGCAAATGTGAATATCTAAATTCAGAATCTAGAGCATGCAGATACAATTATAACTTCTCTCTTTTGACAGCTTGAATTTACATATTTAGATATTCACAGTATTCTTCATTTTAAAAAATTTCCTGAGTTTAGAGAAAGGACTGTATTTCATAATTAAATATAATGCTCAGATAAACACATTTTTCCAGTTTTGAGATGCTGCTGCTCCTTGAGTTGAACTTTCTGTGTCATGCTAATATTTCTGACATTTTCTTTCTAAGGAAAAAAATGGTAAATATCCTTAATTTCCACACATATACAGTATATCTCTTTATATAGATATAAATTCTCATACTTTCTTATATTAAGTTGTTCAGTAATATCACAACAAAGGAAGAGAAACTGGGGGGGGGGACTTAAATGATCAAATGATGAAAACTTTCTCATAATTTGATGGCTGCTCTGAGCTTGGCTGAACGAGCTCTGGGGTTTTCTTGTACCTCCTGATCGTCTGGAGTAAGTACTTTCTTGTGTATTAATTCCCACATTAAAGGGGCCTTGCTTATAGAGGCTCCTTCCATGTTTTCGCGACCTGAACCCAACTGTAATGCTTGTATCACCTTCTGTCTAGCACTAAGATTAAACCTTTCTGTCATGCTTATCCCAAGCAAGAATCGTTTGACAATGCGATCCTCTAATGAATGGAAGGAGAGTGCAACAAGACGGCCACCAGGTCTCAGGAACTTTTGAGCTGTCTTCAATCCTGTGTAAAGTTCATTGAGCTCATTGTTCACAAATATTCGAACAGCTTGGAAAGTCTTGGTAGCAATATGGGTAGATCGTTGTAGCAAGTCTTTCCGTGCAAAAACAGCAGAGGGAGGAAATGCACCTATGAGTAAGTTTTGTAAAAACAGGAAAAGAGGACAGGAAATATTAGTATTTTCCATTGTAGATCTACTGGGTTGTGTGTGCAAATATTTAAGGAACTAGGTTTCATTATAAAATTGTGGCATTTCATCTATACTTCTGTTTTATTTCCAAGCATTCTATCAAGATTTAAACTATTGTGTCAGAAACAGCTTTTATGACTCATAAGAGTAACCAGAGTCAAACAAGGAGTAGAGAAAAAGGCAGACAAATATTTGGAGAAATAGTGACTTAAAAAAACTTCCCAGCTTAGGTGAAAAATACTAACTCACTGATACAAGAAGTTCAGTGAACCACAAATAGAATAAACAGAAGAAAACCTCATGTAGGTACATCATAAACTACTACAAGCTAATCAGAGAAATCTTAAATACAATAAAGAAATATATTACATAGAAGAGAACAAAAATATGATTAATAGTTATTTTCTCATTAGGACAATGGAAGCTATAAGATACTAGAATAACATTCAAATTGTTGAGGAAAAAAATTTGTCTTCCAAAAGGCTATCTAAAACTATTTTTCAGAATTAAAGGTTCAACAACATTTTCAAATAAATAAAAATATTAGAGAATTCATTGCTAATATGTCTGCATTCAAGAAGTGCTATGAGAAAATCATGATGAAATAAAATGATACCAGATGATAAACTGCATATACAGAAAAAAATAAATTATAGATATATCTATATAGATACCTATATGTCTATATATATATATGAGTTCTTCTCTAAATTTCTTTAAAAGACAGGATTCTTTAAGTGAATTTTTTTTTTACATTTATATACATAATATAGGTATAGATATGTACAAAGAATTAGAATGGATAAATGGATACTTTGGCAAGGTTCATTTGATTTACTGGTAGTTAAAGTTGCATATTGTGATCCCTAAAGCAACCAATAAAAATAATGCAAAGAAATAAAGCTAATAAGATAATAGAGCATAAAAACAGTATACAAAAAATCATTGCATAGCATAAAAGGTAGAAGAGGTCTCTAAAAATGAGACAAACAGAAGAGGAATAGTAAAATAGCAGACAATAAAACCAAATATATTGATAATTACATTAAGTATAAATGTACTAAATACTCCAATATAAATGCAGAGGTTATCTGACTGAAAAATAAGCATCAGTATACATTGTCTACAGAAATGTATGTTCAATATAAAAATACAAATAAAAGAGAGTAAGCAAAAGGCTGTGAAAAGATAGGCCATAAGGACAGAAACATAAAAATGAGAGATCATATTAATATTAGAAAAACTTTTAAAAAAAAGGAGAATTCTTAGACCCAAAGAGGAACATTTCTTATTGAAAAAAAGGTCGATATTGCAGGAAGATACAACTATAAATGCATATGCACCAAGTAACATAGTTCTCAAAACTTAGATATCTCCATGAAAGACATTTATAAAACAATTGGTTTTTCACCAAGTTGTCAAGTTAGTTCAATGGAGAAAGAACAGATTTTTAATGAAAGTGATTATAATTAAAGATGAGCTTCAACTCTTACTGCACACTATACACAAAAATCATACAAATATGGAACACAGACCTAAGAGTAAACACTAAAGATAAAATACATATCTGACAAAACTCTAATCCAGAACATGTAAGTTATATCTCACAACTTAACAATAATAAGCCAAACCAACTATGTTCAAAAATTTGAACAAACATTTCACAAAAGATATATAGTCAATAAACACAGGTAAAGACATTCAACATTATTAGGCATAAAAATGCAAACTAAAGGGCAGCCCGGGTGGCTCAGTAGTTTAGCACCACCTTCAGCCCGGGTCGTGTTCCTGGAGTCCCGGGATCCAAGTCCCACGTCAGGCTCCCTGAATGGAGCCTGCTTCTCCCTCTGCCTGTGTCTCTACCTCTCTCTCTCTCTGTGTGTGTCTCTCATGAATAAATAAATGAAATTTTAAAAAATGCAAACTAAAACCACAGTGAAATACCACTATACATTCATTAGAACTGCAAGACTGACCCAAGAAGAAACAGATAATCTGAACAGAATTATTACAAGTGAAAGGATTAAATCAGTAATCAAAAGCAACACACAAAGAAAAGTACAGGCCAGGATGGCCTCACTGCTGAATTCTGACAAATATTCAAATAATTAAAAACATTCCTTCACAAATGCTTCCAAAAAAGTTAAAGGAAACAGAATACTTCTCAAATTACTTTATGAGGCAAGTATTACTCTGAAACTAAAACCAAAGGCACCACAAAAAATTACAGATCAGTATCTCTCTTTTAAATCCTCAATAAAATACTAGCAAACTCAATTCAGCAGCATATCAAAAGTGTTATACATATGACCAAGAGGATGGTCATGACCAAGGATGGTTCAACAAATGAAAATTGACCAATGTCATACATCATATCGACAAAATGAAGAAAAAAACCACACATGATTATTTCAACTGATGCAGAAAAAGCATTTGAAAAAACTCAACACCCTTTTATGATAAAAACACTCAAGAACTAGGAATAGAGGGAAAGTACCTCAACATAATGAAGCCCATATATGAGAACCCAAAGCTAACATTATACTTAATGATGACAGACTGAAAGTTTTCCCTCAAAGATCATGAACAAGACAAGAATACCCATTTTCACCATTTCTACTCAACACAGTCCTGAAAGTTCTAATCAGAGCAATCAGACAAGAAAAAGAAATAAAAGGCATCCAAACTGGGAAAGAAATAGTAAAATTATCTCTTTTTACAGAGGACAGGATCTTATATGTAGAAAACACTAAAGATTACACATATACAAACACACACACAAACCTTATGAAAGCTAACAAATGGATTCAGCAAAGCAGCAGTATATAAAATTAACATGCAAAAGTCGTGTTTCTATACTTAATAATGAACAATCTAAAAATGTAATTTAAAAAATTCCATTTGCAATGGCATCAAAAAGAATCAAATACATAACAGCAAAGTTAAAAAAAGAAATGTAAAATTTACTCTAGGGAAGCTACAAATTTTTTAAAAATTGTTTAAGATAGTAATACTCCTCAAAATTGGTTTAAGATTCAATGCAATCTCTATCAGATCCCAGCTGACTTTTTTATACAAATTGAAAAGCTAATTCTAAAATTCACATAGAATCGTAAGAGACCCAGAACAGCCATAATGATCCTGGGCTTGGGGTTGGGAGAAGAGAATGAAAAAAGAGGACTCGAGCATAAAAAAGAGAGATCATGTTAATATTTAAAAAAAAAAACACAAAATTTTAAAAAAGGAGAATTCCTTAGATTCACCTAGAATCCCTACAATACTAGGGATTTCAAAATTTTCTAAAAAGCAATGGTAATTGAGACAGTGTGGTGCTGGTAACAACAATGGACATAGAGATCAATGGAATATAATTGAAATTCCAGAAATAAACCCACATTATCTTTGAGCAACTGATTTTGACAAGAATGTAAAGCTATTCAATAGGGAAAGAATGGTCAATTGAATAAATAGTGTTAGGACAACTACACAGTCATATACTAAAAAATAGAGTTGGATCCTTAAAGCATATAGAAAAATTAACTCAAAATGGATCAAAGACATAAATGTAAGAGCAAAAGCTGTAAAATTCTTGGAAGAAAACACAGGGATAAATATTAATGACTTTGAATTTGGCAAAAAAATTCTTAGATATGACACCCAAATCACAACAAAAGAAAATGGTACTTTATCAAAATTAATTTTGTTCTTCAAAGGACATCATCAAGAAAGTGAAAAGACAACTGAAAAAATGGAGAAAAAATTGCAAATCATGTATCTGTTAAGAGATTAATATATCTAGAATACATAAATAAGAAGAAAATTACAAAATGATGCATGTATGATACTATCTACATTTTAAAGTATGTACATCAAAACAGACAAGCTCTATCTAGTTTTCAAGAATAAGGATACAAAAATGTTGATTTTTAAATAAATCAATGAATATCATATTCCTTAGACTTACTCCATTGGCATATAAATATGACATTAAAGTATAATGTTCAATGAATGTATACAGGAATTTTCTATTCAATTTTTAAAATTTGATTAATCGTGTCTTAAAATTTTTGTTCCTAGAGAATATCATCCCACAGAGATGTAATCCTTGTGGTCCAAATTCTATCTGGATGAAGATCTGGAAAGTAGGCTCTAATCCTGGCACTTGAGTCTCTGGCATGCTTCTTACAGAAAAGTGTATTATATACATAGCTGCTACCTTACTTCACATTTTAGTAACCTGTAGGTCCAGTAGTACGTTGAGATACACTTGATTCATCTTCTTGGAAACTGGGTCAGAGAATGAAGGAAACAGTATCTTGTTTGTACAAGGGAGCTGAGAACCTGGCTGTCTAAAGTTAACCAAATCCATGGTATGGGTTCACTCTTTCATCCACAAAAGCTGATTGGCTGAAAGGCTAGAAGATGTTAGACGTTAGGGAATTTATCTTCCAACAAGCAGAAACAAAACATCAAAGCCAAAGCTAAAGAGGGAGGTCAACCTTTTTTATTTTTTATTCAATCTCCCCATTTCCCACAGAAGGAGTTCTGGTCACTGGGAAATGTGTTTTAAAACATTTTAAAATCTGAAAAACATCAATGCTTCATATTTTAGAGCTTGGATTTAGAGGCTGCTTCAGGAAGAGTATATTCCTAAAGACTTGCATGTTTCAAACCTTGCATAATTCAACACTAATTTTCTCAAAGAAAAAAAATGAATTATAAAATACATTTTAATTTACATGTATTTTGATGTAAAATAGAATGTAAACATCTATGGAGCACGTGAAGCAACAAATAATGTAGCAGGTTTTTGCTTTAATGCTTTAAAACTTTGTTTGATACCATTGTCTCTAATATTTTGTAGAGATTAAATGGATGGCTCAACATGGTAATTGCTTAGCTTTCTTGGCATCTTATCACATTTCCAAGATACACATTTGAGGATGTGGTTATTAACAGCACTGAATTGGCCATACCTGACTGTATATTAACTAATTTGATAAAATAACAGAAAGGCAGAGAGCTTAATCATATTTGCTTGATATTGTCAATGAACATATTTTCAAAAAGTAATCAAAATAGAAAATGTTAAGATAACAAAATAATATCTGAGATCACCATGTAAATTCTAACATAAACAACAGCTTTGGTTCATTTGACATCACAAAACTTGGTAGGCATTTCCCTTCACCAGCTAACATACACCTCCCTGCAGTAGAATTATAGTTTATAATTCATTCACCCAGCTCGCTGTGAAAACTATGAGATTCCTGACTAGCTCCTTTAACTGAAAGGATCTGTTTTTATTTCAAAGTATTTCACAGAAAGCGAGAATTTATTCATATTTTATATTATGCAACTTCATGTTTATATAATTAATATTCACTTTATATCCACACTGCATATGAATCTGAAGCTGAAAAATTAATACCACTGCGATCAATTTTTGACAATTTTTTCTTTATAAGGTCTACGTAGGCCTTGCCAGTGTCATATAATGGAAAAAGAAAATAAGAGCTTCCATTTTATTTAGGAATGGTCTTAAAGGTAATAGGATAGCTCTAAACCATGAAAAGTTTTTCTTCTGTTTTTTTGTTTTTTGTTTTTAATTTTTGCCTAGGGAATCCCAATCTGAACTATGTGCAATGGGTTTCCCAGACAGGATCTCCAGGTGTGGTCCTGCCAGCTCCTCTCAAGTCCCGTCTTGATGGGCCAGAAGATGATAAAGGACTGTGATGGGCAATGTGTTCTGTGGAGCTTTCTGGTGCTGCTCTGGGGATCAAGAGTACACACCCTGCCTTATTTAGTCTAGATTAGTTCAATTGCCAGGGATACCCTTCCAACAAAAACTGGCATTTTTGTTTCTGTAATTTATAGGAAGAAAGGTTGACAATGCAGATCTTTTTTTATTTTTTTATTTTTTATTTTTTTAAATTTATTTATGATAGTCACACAGAGAGAAGAGAGAGAGAGAGGCAGAGACACAGGCAGAGGGAGAAGCAGGCTCCATGCACCAGGAGCCCGACGTGGGATTCGATCCCGGGTCTCCAGGATCGCGCCCTGGGCCAAAGGCAGGCACTAAACCGCTGCGCCACCCAGGGATCCCGACAATGCAGATCTTATAAAATGAAGAAGAAAAAAAAAACAAAATAATTTAAAGAGCATATGGGAATGGAAATTAAAATAGTAGAAACAAAACGTGGTACAGAGAGACAAGACAAGAAAAGACAATCCTACTGTCAAGGATTAAGCAAGGTATTTTTGTCTGAATTAGAAAGTTTTAAGACAATCCATAAATGTCCTGTGCCTATCAGGTAGCAAAAATGGGTTTGTTTGTGTAAGTCACTGGTCAGAGAGCAAGAGGCAGAGTTCTCGTAGGTAAGCAGGGACTATGTGAGAACAACTACGGGACCTGAAATTAGGCCAAAGGAAGAAAAATATTAATGAGAACTGGTCCTTGACCTTGAGGAGCTCACTGTTGTGCAATCCTTCTTCCTTCCTTCACCCCTTCTCATACCTCATAACCTGTTATCAGAGAGAGAAACCGATCCTCTCTACTCTTCCATTTCCTGACGTTAGTCACAGAAGTTGTGCGGCTAATTCACCTGATTAAGGCATCCCAAAATATGGACTCACCTGATTTGGTGCTTAGAGTAAATCTCCTCTTTGTATTTTCTATCAATGGACTTAGTTAACACTCAGCCAGTGTCTACGAGCCCTAAGTGGGAAGAGGTGTGCGCCTGTCGCACTCTACTAGAATTTTACTTCTCTGTTTACTTCTCTGTCTCAGTACCTTGACTTGGGAGTAGGCGCTAGTTCACATTCACTCTTCAGAGAAGCTTGTGGCTCTCTACCTTGACTGTGTATCAGTCACCTGTGGAGCCTTTGAAAAAAATAAAGATGCCTGGCCCCAGTCCAGACCTATGGAATCAGTTTCAGGGGTTTATTACACAGTAATCACTACTCCTAAAAAGCTTCACAGAGGATTTTGATTGCAGCTCAGATTAAGAACTACGATAGTAAACATTCTGTAAATGTTTGTTGAAAAGATAACAAATAGATAATGAATGGGCAAAAATAAATGGATAAGTGAATGAAAATCCAGGATCATTATTACAAACAGTTTCAGTCACATCATTAGATGGATATGTAAAGAGTGTAAGATTCAGTCGCACCAATGAATGGCTAAATGATCAGCATGTATTTATTCACAGAAAACATCATGAACTGAATTTTCAATTAATGTCATGAAATGACCTACTTTTTGGCCAAATGTGAATGTGGGTACCAAGTTATGATTTTAATGGGGCATATGAACTCTCAAATTTGCTAGCAATTTCATTATCTCAATATAACTATTTCCATGTATTTAATGATATTTGATCCTGGCTGGGAATGTCCTTAATGAATCAATTATTTGCACATGCAACAGAGCACCTGCAAATAATTTTAACTTCAGGAAATGCAAACTTGCAAGCCTTTATTAACTGAAATGAGCCAATGTGCAAGGTGAACTTTTTTTGCATATTTCTTTTACAGAATAAAGTGAGACATGAGAATGTGATGGTCATCAAGACCTTCCGTGGCTTCAGCTCACTTTTTTTCCCACAGATTAGTGCACAATATTGTTGAGATTTACTGTAAGCTTTTATTTCAGTTAACACCTATGAAACCCTAAACCACGAGTTTTCTCAACTCTTCAAAACAGCAGAACTGTTGTCCTCCTAATACTCTTTTCTCCCTGTTTTGAGGGATTTTTTTTAGCCTTAATACTTTATAATAGCAAAATTATGTCAGTAAAACTGACTCCAAAAAAGAATTAAAGGCTAACATACCTTAATAGCAAGATGTTTTCAAGTTAAGTACATTTTTTAAAAAGTATAGTTAAAAGTAAATGTTCTTTAAATCCACCATGGGGTAACAAGTTGTAATTTCAATTCAATTTTACATTATTTGGTTATATCTCACAATAATGTTGGTAAAATTCCCAACACAGAGATTGACCCTAGCTGTTCAAGAAAACTGTTTATGGTCCTGCCTCATTAGAGGCACTGCATTCTCACATTCCGAATTAGGTTTGTCGTTGCAGGATTTTTAAAGTTCCTGACAGTCCCATATTCCTACTCTTCTTATCAGCAATTTTTGGATGGCTCCATATCCAGAACCCCATCATTTCTCACCAATTCCACTGCTATCACCTAATTCAAGCCATCATCATCTTTCCACACAACCACCAGACCAATCCTTTTCATATAAAAATTAGATCCTGTGATTACACAGTTTAGCATCTCCAGTGTCTTCCTGTCATATGTAATAGAAACTGAAGTTCGCACCTTGGCCAAATGTCTCTGTATCATATGCAATCATCGCTTCCTACCGCTCCTAATGCTCTGACCTCACCTTCCTGACCCTGAGCTCTGTACTCTTACCTGAACCATGGCATGGTCCCGCCTAGGTCCCTTGGCCTGTATCTAGAAAATCTGCCTTCTTAGACCTGGATGGCTTATACCCTACTTTACTCAGGTATCTTCTTAAACATCACAGAATCAGAAAGGTTGCCCTTGACTACAGGTATGAAGAGCAGCATCCTGTCCCTAAATTCTCCTTACACTGTTTAATTTTTTTCATGATACTTTATCAGGGACAAATATTTACTTGTTTACCCCCTGTCTTCTTCTACCGTAACATGATGAATTCAGTGAAAACAGAGAACTGTTTGCTCACTGCCATAAGTCTTTTGCACCACAACGAGTTGGTGGATTTAAAGAATGTACTTAACAGTACAAATAAATCTAGTCATTGTTTAAAAAAAAAGCAAAAGGAAATATCATCAGTTACATATGTAGTAAAACATTAATGTCATGACTCCTTAAATCTCACCTCAAGAGTAACCAAAAGGTAGACTTTATAACTTTCTTCTTGATAAACATACATGATATTTTGTATACAATGTACCTGTGCATTTATTTGTTAGGAGGGAATGATCTGCACAATAACTTGAAACTTGCTTTATTTACTTAAAAATTTCAGTTGTATGGATGCATTATAATTCATTTTGTTTGTTCATTAACAGATGTTTGTGGTGTGAAATGCAGTTATTAAGATAGAGACAGTCACTATTCTGCTGGAGCTCATGTTGCCATCACAGCAGTAGCATTTAGGATGTTCTCTATTTTTGCTAACACAAAAATGCTGCAATAAACATGTGAAGTACACATTTTAAATTTCTGCATGGTAGAAAAGCTCTACAGAATAAAAGGAGGGCCACACTGTGGGAAAAGAATTTGTAGCTATTCGAGCCTATGAAATCTATACGATTAGAGTTTTTAGGTCAAAGACTTTTTGCGTCCATTTAAATTTGGATCGATATTTCTAAATTTACTCTCAATAGGTTGTACCAATTTATTTCCATCAATAGTACATGAGAAAGCCCATCTCCTTACATCTACACTGGTACTAAAACTAGTTCTTTTATTTTTTAACCTTAACTAGCCTATAATATAGTGAGCCTGATATAGTTTTTCAGTTATTTATTTGCATTTCTTTGGCAACTAGTAGAATGGGGCATCCTTTCAAATCTAATGGCCATTTGATTACAGCTATGAATTGACTGAGCAAACGCTTTGTCCATGTTCTTATCTGATGTTTTTCTTTATTGATTTAAGAGCTATTTATAAAATAAAGATATTAACCATTTTCTCTCATATACAGCTGCAGATATTTTTCGGGGATTGTGACTGTCTTTTTACTTTGTGGAGTTTTTCTGCCATACAGAAATTAAAAGAGTATATAGATTTTTTTCCCATATCTTATGGATTTTATCAAGTTTAGGAAAGCTCTCCTCACTCCAACATTCTGTAGTTATAATCAACTCTACATTTTCTGGCATATTTCTAGTTCAGAAAATTTATTTTTAGTATGTTATGAGGCAGGGATCTAACTTCATTTTTTGAAAATTACATAGCCAATTGTCCTTTAAGTTGTACAGTATTTCCTTACTTATTTGAAGTACCACTTTAATCATATACTACATTTTTATATACAAATAGATCTTCTGGATTCTCAATTGTGTCCCATTGATGTATTTCTCTATTTTTTCTGCCGAATTCCAAATTACTATTGTTGTTTTCTTTCCCAGTATGTTTTGCTATCAAGTGGGACAAACTCCCCTACCCTCAACCATTATCTTTCCTTACTTGGGTATTCTCATGCAGTTATTATTCCAAATTAAATTTAGAAATAATCAATAAAGTATATAAAAACATTTTGATTAAAATTGCGCTGAATTTCTAAACTGATACGGATAAAATTTACATTATCATAAAATCAAACAATCTATCTAGGAAACATAGTATTTCTATTAGTATTTTACATGTCCTTTGTTAAAGTTTAATAGTTGTCTTCACCTAAGTTATGATCAGGCTGTTTGTGTATGATGTTTACACATAGGCACTTTAAACATCCATATGGAAAAGCCTAAGAAGTGACAATGATTAAGACGACACGGTGTAATAGAAATGGCGCTGGGCAAAAGGAAGGAGAAACTAGGTTCAATGATCAGATCTTTTACTTTTCAATAGCTGTTTGATACGGGGCAATGACACTTCTGAGTTTGTTTTGCCACTAGAACACGAGATGATAACACTTTTCACAGGATTATTGCGAAGATCAAATAAAGAAAATGTTCAGAAGCACCGAGCACATACTCCGTATAAATGTTCAGACTGCACAGTCACTTTATGAATGCCATTCATCCATTTATTTATTTACTATTCTCTGTTGTAAAATGGAGTAGGTGGGGAGGGGATTTGAGATGTTAATTTGAAAATCCTACCAAACTAATTCTACTTTCATCCTGGACTAATAGGAGAGTAGGTGGGATAGAGGGTTGTTGAAAACACCTGAAGCATCTGAGTAATACTCAATGGATTTAAGCATCAGATTAAAAGACTCAAAAAAAAAAAAAAAGATTAAAAGACTCAGTATCCAAAATGAAGTATAAAATCTTCCTTTTGTACAAATGGTGCACTTCTAAGCTTACAAAGTGGCATGTAGGCCTTAAGACGATGAAGACAGTATGGCACTGAAGTGAGAAACCACTTAAAAATCACTTTTTAGTTTGACCTTGACTATTTAATAACTGATGCTAAAAACATCTAAGAGCTCTAATTTAACCTTCTAATTTAACCTAAACCTTCTAGGTTGCATTGCATTCACCTGGCCGAGTTATTGCCCATAATTAACTTTTAGATTTCTCTTGCCATCCAAGTATACAGCTTGTCTTCTGGCATCTTGAGCACACAGTAGTTTTTGGTCTCCATTCATTCCTTCTCCCTTTGCTTTAGTTTTCATGGAGTACCTCTCTGCACAGGGCATCTTTTTTCTTAAGCATACTTCCACAAGGATGAAATACTGAAATATAATGTGAATAATTTTAAACAATGCCCTTTCTTTTTTCAAAGATCCAAAACCCCAATTTGTTTAGTCCGTTTATTAGTTGCGTGGAATCTCTAGCTAAAAGAAATGGTTTCAATTAAAATTGTCACCAGCAATATTTGGTGAAATTCAGAAACTGCATCCTGAATATCATTCATTCATTCATTCAGACAGTATTTATTGTGCACATTGTACTAAACGCTGAGGATTAAAATGTCTATGAAGACACTGTAGTCCCTGCCCTCAAGAAATTCAAACCCAATAAGGAGAATATGCAAACACTGTGAGGAGGGACTATAAACAAGGATTATACACCCTATTAAGGGAAGGAACCATGACCCTTATACAGACAGCATTTTCCAATCTAGAGTTCTGGGGGTCAGAGACCTTGCTAACTACACAGCACCTTCACTCCCCAACCAAATACCAATATGGCTGTTGGCGAGTAAAGTCTGAGAAATGCAGCCTGCTACACTCTTCTTCTGGAGATCCACAAGGTCCGTTGGCATGGTAAAGCTCTGAATATCATTGTTTCACTTTGTTTCCCTAGCATTACCAAACTTTCTGAAATAAAAACTTTAATTTTTAATAACAACTATCTGTTCCGTAGGATTTGTTTTCTGGTAAGAAAATACTTAGAGTCTGTTTGGTGTTAATCACCCCTCACATATCTTAATTATGTAATTAAATCCCTATAATAATTCTGAGGCAAGAAGTAGATTTTTTTTTTTCATTTAAACATGAAAAACTGGGGGTTAAAGGTCTCTTCCCAAGTTCACAGGGCTCAAATGGAAAAATCGGTCTTCTTAACATGAAGCCCACTCCTACAACAATTCTTTTTATGATACAGAATGAATCTAATTCCTCCAGAGGAGAGGAGAGGCTTAACATTTCTGGCTAGTTCATCTGAGAAACACACTCTGGGAGGGCCAAATTAGTATTAGTTTTTTTGTCTTGTGTTTTTTTTTAACTCGATTTATTATATAGGTGTGTCTATTTTTCAGTTTCCTGAGGATGTTATTGAGTTTTCTTGTCTTTATGTGTGCTCAAAACAAAGCAACAATTTTAGGATGGCACATTCACCAAACCATCTCATCTCCTTTTTCCTGATTAGAATTTAAGGAAGTTAAGATGAAATCACATGGCTCAGAATGATTTCCAGAAGCTCTGATTCCATGTCTAGTGTTTTATATAACAATCTCATTTTCTGGGAGAGAATGAGGGTGGAATCTTTACTCTAAGCCTGAATAGCCTTTTACTGAGAGATGTTGTAATGGAACCCAAATCACTTTGCATCAAGTTGCAAGAGTTTGGCTTTCTCTCCACTTTTCCCTTGGGGAGATGTGCATTGTTAAGCCTAAAGACTGCACATCTGGTGAAGGCGGCAACTGCCCTGGTCTCTTACCCTGGGAACGGTAATGAATACCTTTGGCTTTTGTCCTTTTCGTTCTATTGAAAATAACATATTGTTAGCTCAGGTTATTAGACTGTAAATTTGTCTTTTTCATCAGCTTTCTTGATAGTGGGTTTAAAAAAGAAACAGCTACTACTGCTGTCATTATCAAAAGACTTCTGGGCAAGTACTGATTACATGTTTTTGATTAAGAATCTAGACTCATCCAATGCAGTACACACTGGGCTTTTCCTGACTCACCTGCTAGGAAAGGAGCCCTTTATAGTTGTTTTTATGTTCCAAAAATAAGTGCTTAATATTCTCTTGCTAAGCAAAATGAGGGGACAAGCTTGCATATAATTAGAAAAAAGGGCTCTGATGGCTAAAATCTTGGATAATTAAACCCTGCTCCTTTTATTTTTTCCTTAAAGCTTCTTGAGAAATATTATAAGAGAAGACTGAAAGATTTTCTATACATTTGAGATGATGCATTTCTTGTAAATCCACCATTTTAGCAACGACAGGGCAGTGATCCTTGCTCTCCCTCGCAGTCTCGAATGCCTTTCGCCCTCTTCTTACAGTTTATGTCTATTCATCCCTAATGCTCACAAAGGGGGCATCTTCTCCAGGAAGCTTTTGCAATGACCTTTTTATACATATCTCAACAAACCTTTACCATCCTACTAGGCTGTAAAAGATCCAAAGATATTTTATTATCTTCCTTTACATCCTCAGTCCCAGGTCTATAGCCTGGTGCACAGTAGGTGGCAAAGGCAAAAATCCACTAAATAAGAGATGTACCATAACCAGTATTCTAAGTGTGGAGATTCACGAACACCCTGAAATCTTTTGTAAGACTTTGTGTGTATATGCAGTTTTATGTGGAGATAATCCAGGGTTTTTACTGAATTCTTAACTGTATCAGGAACATCAAAGTAGGTAAATTCCTGGTGAAAACAGAGTCTGCTGAGTTTTCAGCTTATAATTTACCATCTTTAATGATACCAGCAAAAAAAAGTCTCTCTCTTCATTTAGTTTTATTTTGTCATATTTTTCTTTAACTCCGGGAATACCACCACTTGGCATCATCAGAAGCAGGGACTAAGAACCCCCAGCAGAAGTTGGAAACTGTTATCAGTGAATATTCTGTTTTCTGCTGACTCACAAGGGATTTCATATTAAAAGTAAGAGAAAACCTTGCTTAGTAACAGTCTGCACTACATATAATAATAGAACACAATTTGTATGGGGAAGTGGTAAGATAGATTTCATTCATAAAAAACACCATGCTTCTGGCTAGATAAATGACTTGAAGTCCCAGAGAGAAATTATCATTTTTAGTTCTGGGATACCCTTATGCTACTTACACTTTTTAAAATTTAATACATTCACATGTTCAAATGTATTGAGATTTTTAAGCTTGTGAATGAAATTAGCAACGTGCTGTGGCTGTCAACGTGATGCATTGCAATTCCCCCTGAGTGGTAGGGTTTAAAAATTAATTCAGCTCTTGCACCTGTTTGCCGGCATTCGTCTGCTGAATTTCCATCACATTTAATAAGTCTCTGTGACGCAACTCGTGTCCTTTTGCCTGGGCTCCTATAATACAGTGTTAAATTCTCACCCATTTGAAATTCAAGTAATATTACAAATTTCAAACTGTTAATTAAAATCTGTGAACTTGAATGGTTCTGGATAAAATTGGCTTTACTCAGTGAGGTTCTTTTTAAACTTCTTCAGCGTCTCATCTAATCCCCAGCTCCTACCAGGTTAAGTCTGATGACAACATGATCTCACTATGGGTGGTGGAGGCTTACAAATCCTCCTACAATAGGGAAAAATCAAGTTATAGGCTTGAGCAAAAAAGGTAAAGAGGAACGATATCTGCTGAGATGAAATAAGAAACATGGCTGAGAAAGGAATGGATTGATATTTTTCATGTGTTACTTTTCAATAAAATACATTATACTATAATAATCCATAATGTAATGTAATATACTATAATTTTATAGTACATAAGTCTTAAAGTGCTGAGTATAGATGGTATATCTCAAAGTGAATCATGATTGCTTTTATCTATTTAGGTGGTCAACATTAAATGTAATGATTGAATCTTTAGGGAGGGATTGAGGCCTATTTGCCAAATGCTGTGAACACAAAGGTGGAGTCTAAGTAGGAGGTTCTAGTATATTTAAGATCCATAAAGAGAGATTTTATTTGAACCTTTAGGAATAATCGGCAGGGTGTGCAGTGCTGCTCTCAGAATTAGGCCATTTATACTTCCCAGGGTTGGGAGATAGTAACAAGGAAAGGTATGTAACTATGCTCTCCTTTTTCTTGTGAGGTCAGCACATACTCATAATTGATCTTTGGCTTGCAGGTAAGTTGTCTGCCCTCCTGTCGCATACCTTACCTGCAAGGGAACACTTTGCAACTGTGTTACAATGATCTTTAAAAGATATTTGTCACTTCCGCTGAAACATAAGCTTCCAGAAGGCAGGGACAGTGTGTTACTTTCAGCAAGTAGGGAGTGTGTATTACCATCATTTTTCTCATAATGGGCTTTGGAAAGACTAACAGACTACCTAACTGAATTGAAGAATAGATGATTAATTTCTCTAAGGGCCAATAGCATATGGATTTTACTTAAGTCACAGATTATAAATATCTCTTTTTCTACCACATCCAAATTCAATAGTGAACCATACTTTCCCATCTTTTATTTTTCTGCCTATTGTATCCTACTAATTTGGTCTAGGAGTAGTGCTTTGAATGATGTCCAGGGAAGACTTTAGTTTCTAGAAGGATGTGTATCCATTTTGAAAAACAATGTTTCGGGGATCCCTGGGTGGCGCAGCAATTTGGCGCCTGCCTTTGGCCCAGGGCGCGATCCTGGAGACCCGCAATCGAATCCCACATCGGGCTCCGGGTGCACGGAGCCTGCTTCTCCCTCTGCCTGTGTCTCTGCCTCTCTCTCTCTCTCTCTGTGTGACCATCATAAATAATAAATAAAAAAAAATTTAGAAAAACAATGTTTCAAGGCTAAAGTCACACATGTGTCATTAATCTCACTAAGGGATTTACACTGGAACAGAAGTACCCCTCTCCTCTCTAAAATCCCTTAAATATGCACAAAAATTTATTATATGGTTTTTAATAATAACCCTCACTAGATTTAAGCCAAATATCTAACAATAAGGATATGATTAAATAAATTTGAATATTTCTTTCTGATCCACACTTTAGTGCCATAAAGGGTGGCATGATATCAAGTAAAAAAAATTTCAAAATGTTATACATTCAATCATTTCAACTGAAAAATGTGAGAATAAATAAAGATAAAGAGATAAAATGTATAAAATTATAATCATGTTCTGGTGGTAGGGTGGTGTTATAGGCTCTTAAAGTTTCACTTGAATTTCTTAACCATGTTGTATATATGGTTTACAAATGAAAATGTTTTTAAAATAGAGAAAATCTTGTATTTTTCTATGATCATGAATTTAACATATGTTTACATGTATTTGTGAAGTCGAGTCTATCAACAACGAGCTAAGGAAAATTCTTTGTACTGACTAGCTTTTAGCAAGTGGCTATCATATGCCTACCATTAGGGTAGGTAGTTTTAAAGCATAATTTCTAATCAACATGATAATCTTATAAGTTAGGAACCATTATCCTTATCTTAGAGAAGACTGGAATGGTTATGTAACTTGTCTAAGTTCACACAGCTAATAAACAGCAGGGCTAAACTCTGAATCCTGGTTACTGTAGAATTCCAAAATTAATGTCTTTTTCCATTACTCAGTGACAAAATAGAATGCAGAGGCATAAGCCCAGACTAATGATGCAAGGGGTATGAGGCATTAATAAAACAAAGACTAATAAAGAAAAATGGGTAAGCAATATAGCAATACAACATGTATTTGGCTTGATTGGCGTCTGTCATCAAAGTCCATTTCTATCTAAAGAGTACAGAGATAAAATCAACAACATAAAAATGCTACCTGCTAGATTACACTTTCTCAGCTTCAATTTTTGAGATAGGTAACTGAAACACACAGGACTCTAAAATAATGCTTTCCAGTGGATTTTACATAAATGTTAATATCCTTTTTTTTCTTTAAGGAAGAAAATGTAGTGCCTTCAAGATCATTGCAATGTATGCTGTGTCTAAAACAGTTCACTGAATAATAATAATTAGGCAACAGAAAGCTCAACAACAATAATTTATGTTATTATTAATAACAACCCACTTTCTCTTTTTAAAATCCATAGAGCTTATTGTGTGAGGCCCAACTTGTCACCTGGCTAATGAGATGCTGATGTACCTTGAATGAGTTGGCAGCCAGCCCATCCTTAGAGTACTTTAATGTGATGATGAAGAAAAAATAGGTAGAAGGGTAAAGTGACAGCATGGAATAATGTTTTCAACAAAAAAAGGATGCTTTCCCCAGTCTTAGCCTTTTCTCACATTCTCAAAGTTCAGGTTCCCAGTGGTTTGACTGCTATATTGCTGCCTGATGACATCTTAACCATCCCTTTAAAGAGTAAGACAGCTACTTATACAGAAAGTCTTTCCTGGTGAATCCGTTATAAAAATTTTTATAGTATTTGTTCTATTCATTCAAATGCATTCACTCACTTAATTATCCACTTGCTCATGCACTCATTTTTATGTGTTCATTCAACAAAAGTTAAAAAATAGATATCTAGTAGAGGTGGATCTCTATTGGACATTTAAAATACATTGTTTGTGTTTGATTTAGTAATACAATAATATTCTGAAGTCATTATCATTAGCCATATGTTACAGATGAAGAAATAGAGATTCAGAGAAGGTAATAAACGCCCAAATTTACAAAGCTGGTATATGACACAGCCAACTCACATCTATGTGACTTAATAGTTTTGATTTCTCTAATCAGTTTGTTGACTTCTTCAACATATTCCCTAAAAGGTGGGTGCCGAAGCTATTTAGGTAAATTACCTTTTTTCTAAGATTTTATTTATTTATTCTTGAGAGACACACACACGGAGGCAGAGACACAGGCAGAGGGAGAAGCAGGCTCCATGCGGGGGGGCCCAATGCAGGACTTGATCCCAGGATCATGACCTGCCTGAGCTGAAGGAAGATCCTCAACCACTGAGCCACCCAGGTGTCCCTATTCAGGTAAATTAGATGTGTTCACTCTATCCTTGAAGAGCTTACAAAGTATTTAAGGGAGACAAAGTGTAATGAAGCAAATGTTCAGATATATTAGCATCAGATATATTTCAGATATTTAAGTATATTGAAAAAGTGAGCAACTTCAGGAGGATGGTGAAAAGGAAAGTTCAGGAAGGATCCAAAGTAATGATACATAAGCCTATTCCTAAAAGTAGAGGGATTTTGTGAGATACGTAGGGGGCAAGAGAAGACATGAAAAAGGACATACCCTGCAGAGGAAGATCATATACAAAAGAATGGAAGTGAGAAAGCAGAAAGTTAGTCTGGGAACCTGACTGGTGAGCAGTTTGGTGTGGACACAGAGTGCCGTGGTGGAGAGGGCAGTGGAGAAATTTGGTTAAAAAAAAAAAAAAAAAACATGCAGATGCCAGATCATGAAGGACTTTTTTTTCCATGTTAACGTGTTTAGATTTTTGTCCTACAGATCATAGGAGACCTATTAAGAATTTTATGAGGTGTGATATTATGAAATTTCTATTTTATAAACAAAACTTTGTAGGTATAATTTGTTTCACTTATTTATTTTTGTTTCAAGTTTTTCTTTAAGTTCCAGTTAGTTAACATATAGTATAATATTGGTTTCAGGAGTAGAATTTACTGATTCTATAACACCCAGTGCTCATCACAAGTGCCCTCCTTAACACAAATCACCATCACTCGGGTAGAGTTCAAGGTGGAGGAGGTTGAGACAGACAAAAAAATAGAATCCAGTTAGAAGACTGAGGTAGTAATTCTGGCAAAAATGATAAAAGTTTACAACAAAATAATGACAGTGGAAACCCAGGGCAGGGGAAACAGAAGGATGTAAGAGACATTTAGGACACAGAAGTGAAAAGTTCTAGTGATAAACCTTTTCAATTCAACTCAAGGTTGATTTGAAGGTTTTGATTTGGGCTTTTGGGTAAATGTGTTTAGGTGCATTGGAAGAAAAAGAGGTAAGCAAGGTAAGATTTGGAACACTGAACTTTATATACTTGTAGGATAAATAGACTGAAGTGTTCAGAGTCAGGCAAGTATTGGCCTAGAATTCAGTAGAAAGATTTGGGCTGCAGTTGGGAATACAGAGGATGTCATATCTGTGGAAATGGATATAGATGCCCAACATCAAATGTACTGTGGGAAAAGAACCAAGGGGAGAAGCTCAAGTAAATAACAACGTTTAAGGCATAAGCAGAGCGAGAGGAATTAGTAGTAAAAAAAGTATAATCAGAGAGGTGGGAGGGAGATAAAGGGAGATTATGTCATCATAAAAGTCAATGGGAAGGGTGGGTGGTTAGAAAAGACAAAGGGAGTGACAAAATATTTTGCTTCATTTTAGAATTAGTTATTTAGATATCCAATATCCCACTAGAGCTTAGACTTCTTATGAACATGTAACTGGGATATATACATATATGTAACATATGTAAAATTTTAAAAGTCATATATGTATACATATATATGTATGTATCTATCTATCTTTAAAAGATTTACTGAAAGATAAGAAAAGTATAAAAAGTGAAGTCATCAAAAGGAAATAATCAAGAGATGCTAGAACTAAAAGAGCAGTGCTTGTCCTGGTTTATTCATATTTCAGTGTTGTAGAAGAAAAGGTTAGTAGTCAACTACAAAATGGCATAGCTTAATGGATACACAAAATTGATGCTAGTAATGATCAGGATTATGCTATAAAATGTCACATAATAGAAATAAAACAATGAGAATTAAGCTTACTAGCATCACAAATCATGACATGAAACATGAAGTAATAAAAACAATGAGAGTGAAGTAATATTTGAGAAGAGAAAATATTAGTGATGAAATAAGACAGAGAAGGGCCCCAGTACTTCTGTTTATGCTTGGTTCCTTTGTATTGAAAATTCTCCTCCTAGACTTGTCCTTTGGCTACTTATTCTTCCAAGTCTTTCTTAAAGTCCTTTTATTCAGGGAGGCCTCCCTTAAGCCCTTAATCAGGCTATATCCCCCTACTATACTTTCTCATTTATTCTATACTTTTTTCCTTAACATTTAGACAATTTAGGGATCCCTGGGTGGCGCAGCGGTTTGGCGCCTGCCTTTGGCCCGGGGCGCGATCCTGGAGACCCGGGATCGAATCCCACATCGGGCTCCCGGTGCATGGAGCCTGCTTCTCCCTCTGCCTGTGTCTCTGCTTCTCTCTCTCTCACTGTGTGCCTATCATAAATAAATAAAATTAAAAAAAAAAATTTAGACAATTTATAATTCTCTATTTATTTGAGTGATTATTTGCTTACTGTCTGTTTTTTCCACTGAGGCACATAAAGATTAAATAATTTGCCCAAATCACACAGCCCCTAAGTAACAAAACCAGGATTTGAATACAGTTCTGTCTTATTCGAAAGTCTATATTCTCTACCACACTGCCATGAGGATGATTAAAGCTGGACAAAATGCTATGATAGTTTAAATCAAAGCCTATATCCTACTCAGGAGATCAGGAATGCAATTATGAAAAATTATCCACTCCCAGAATTTATGCTGGGCCTTAAGAGTGGAGGTGTTTCCAAACAGTGGAAATGGGAGGGTAATTTTTTGTTTCAGTTTTTAAATTTCTTGTTGTTGTGTCCAAGGTAGAGGATACAGCATGATCAAAGACAAGAGAAGGAAAGTACAAGTCATGTTTGGGGAAAAAGGACAGGACAATTAGGTAAGCGTATAGGAGGATGATAAAAGCTAAGTGTGGAAACAATAGCTCAGGCCAGATAATGGAACCAAATACATCAGACTTAGGAGTCTGGGATCAAATGCATTAGCAACAGAAAGCCAACGAAAGTTTTTGAACAAGGTAATTATATGATTAATAAAGTTGTAATGTCTTACGGTCCTGGCTAGATGTTAAGGAATGGAGCAAAGCCCACTCAAATTGACTGAAGATAAAAAAAAAAAAAATAAAGGAAATGTAGGGATCACAAATAGTCAAATATAGACATTAGACTTTCAGGGAATTGGAAAACTATCAGACAAGCACTCATTCCACACCTGTTTGTGTGTGCATTTTTGTGCATTCATGTGTGTGTGTGTGTGAACATCTCCTCCATTTTCTGGACATCTGTTCTTTCTGCAAATTATTTCCTTCACTCTGCTCTTGGTTCCCAGTTCTCTTAACTGTGACTTTCACTTTGCTCTGGACTGATAGAGAGGCAAATCTGGTCTCAATTCTACATTCCAAATGCCATATAATTATAGTTTCTGGGTTTTGTGGCGCACATTTTTGAGAGAAGTATCTAATTTGTATGACCTAATCAGTTGCTTCTGGGGTGACCTGGTATAAATGTGGCTGCCTAGATCCAACCTCTTTCTTTATCAAGTATCAGAAATGGGTAGGGTTCTGGGCAATTCTAAGGGAAGAGAGTGTGGGCTGGACAGATACTCCTAAATATGTGTAACAAGTTGATTTAATGAGAGAGTGAAAGCAGATACCTTTAAGGAGACTATTGTAATCGTCTAAACAAGAAATAAAACAGTGGTAGATGTGGAAAAGAGAACTGAATCAAAGCCACATCTGGGTAGAATTTAATAAGTGATCAATGGAAAACTGTAGGGGTGTGGGAAGAGTGTCAGAAAATGATTCAAAGCTATCCCTGAACTTTCCATGCCAGAGACTAGGAAAATGCCTATTTTAATTTCCTAAAATATTAGAGACTGGATATTTCACCTACTTACCCTTTATAAGAAAGTAAAATTGGGACCAGAGAGGAAAAAGTGACTTGTCTTGAGTAACAGTCAATTAGTACCAGAGTAAGAATTAAAACTGAGAGAGATTGGATTTGGCCAAGGAGTGGTGATAAAAATCTGGACCTTGGGTGGATAGAGGAAATGGTGCTGCAAGATTTCCAAGAAAATAGGCAAGATAGCATTCCATGGGAAGAGTTAAAGATACAAAGTGAAAGATACCTGTGTTAGTAAAGTCAAGAAAACAGAATTGGGCACTGCATGATAAGAGATAAAGAGGAAGCTGGTCAGGACTAGAGCTAGTTATATTCAGGTAGGTATAGAACGTGTTTGAAATCAGGCTAGCTGGGAACCAAGAACAGTGAAACAGAGTCTTATTAGTCACCAGTGGCGGTGTGAGTCAGATGCTAGATTTGCACGGTCAGCCAGCCAACTGGAAGCAATTGAATGGTATCCAGGTACCATATGCACAGCAAACCCAGGAAGTGAAGATGATTTTGGTGGAGAAAATTATGAATTTGCCACATTACAGATTTTGAGATTGGGGTATTGACAAGAAATTCAGGGAGATGCCCTGCAGACCACTGGAAATGTGGGAGTAGATCTTGGAAATGTGGTCCGAGCCAGCACTATGTCTGCCTATTTATCAGATGACCTGCTAAAAGTGACACTCTAGAGAGAAGAGAAGTCATTACAGTGTAAGCCTTATATCTGGTGGGGTGGGTGGGAGAGAGAATAAGAAGAGAGAATCTCAAAATAAGAGCATTAACCTTGGACAGTTAGTGGTTTGACTGCCACTGGAGATTTCGAGAAACCATAAATTTTTCACACTTTGGTAGCATATGAGAAGAACTGTTATACAACAGTTATACAACAATTCTTTCAACAAAACATTACTGAAAAAGACACAAATTACATGGTTCATTTTGTTTACATAGATGCATTATTTTAAAGGGATTTAAAAAAAAAACTTCCCACTAGTCACAGCCAATTTCCAGAAAAACTCCTTCTTTAAAGCATTATTTAAATAACTACAATCCTGAGGAGAAATCAATTACATGATTGGAATTGTACTAAGTAGTTCTTTGAGCTTTGGTCATTGTGCTATTACCACGTAAATCCAATGGCAGCCATTTTAAATGGAACCAGGGTAAAACTGCCAAATAAGGAAAAGCTAAGGATGACTATTGCAGGAATTAAATCCTTTACTTTAGGGAGCTTGGATCCTAGGCAAAGAGAAAGAAAAATGGGCTGGTGAGAAAAGAGGGAAGAAAGAAACAACTGGAAAAAAAAGAAACTAAAACACATAGCAAAAGATTACATAAGTAGAAGCCAGGATAAACTAAAAACAAGAAAGAAAAGATCTGAGTAAACAGAAGCTACTGATCCTAGAAAAGTTAGTCGTAGAAGCCAGACATAGAGAATAACCAAGCCAAAATAATGATAATTTACTAGAGCAGAGAGACAAAGATATTTCCTATTGAGGCTGCAACATGATAGTTCAGTTGCCAGATTGTGTAGTATCCTGAACAACCTCTGAGTTGTCTTCCAGTCACTCAGAACCCTCGCTGTGAGCTCAGATAACTCTTTCTTATTAACATGAAGAGCTTTATAATGATTCCTTCTTATAATCACATATAGCTTGTAATAACCCTTTATCACGTAAGTCTGCCTAAATGCCTCTTTGATGTCTACAATTTCAACGGCCTAACTTACTTTTTGCATAGCAGGTGGGTAATCAGGTGGAAAGGAGGGAGGGAAAAAGGAGGAAGCAAGTGTTTAACCACAACAAATAAACAAAGTAAGCAGGGTTCCTAAAGGGGATGTGTCTGTATGCAAAACCCACTGAAGGTATGTTCATACCATATACATTTATGCATATGTGTTCGGTGTGTGTGTGGTTGTGTATAAAATCAGCAGATGAAATAAAAAGGAAGAACTGGAGATAACAAATGAGCACAAATATGAAATAACTAAGTTATTTACTATATTTAAAATGAATTAACATTTAAAATAATTGATAGAGACTATAATGAAAGAATAGGAACAAGAGTATTTTTAAAAAATAGAATTTGGAACGACTAGTGAATTTAAAAATTCAACAAATTGATTAAACAGCAGATTAGCTATTTCTTTAAAAGAGCTTTGGTGAACCAGGAAAGGATTTTACCTAGATTGCAACACAGAGAGACAAAGACACGGGAAATATGAGAGACATGGTGAGTAAAAACTGCTGCTCAGGAGTCAAGAAAGTAGAGGAAATAAATATGGAAAGAAATAATGTCTGATATATCCAGAAATGGAAAAATATTAAAGAAGTTCATTCTGCTTCATTAATGACCAATAAAAACAAAGTCACAACCAAGCTCATCACAATTAAACATCAATGACAGGAAAATCTTTAAAGGTAGCCAGAGAAAGAAAAAGACCAACCATAAAATAATGACAATTAGACTTTTCATCAACCATAATAAATGTCAAGAGATAATGAAATATTACCTCCAAAGTATCGAGTGAAAATCATAAACCTGTTGACTCTGTACTCAACTAATTATTATTCAAAAGTGAGGGCAAAAAAATACATTTAGACAAGTTATGAGACTGTATCATTCATAGATCTTCACTGAAAATATCAAAATATGTACTTGGGTAAGAAGAAAACTGATCTCAGAAGGGAGTGGGAATCATATGCTAAGAAAAAAAAATAAACATATTGATATATCCAAACTACCTATGAAGACTACTATCTAAATAGGGAAAATCATTTTTTTAAATCTTAGAAGATGAAAACTTTGTCTTTATCAATCATTCAGCTTCATTAATGCCCACCACAAAGTGGACTTACAATAAATACTTGATGATTAAATGAACATGTAATGTAAATTTGAAATGTGTCTCATCTCGATGTTAAGCCAAAGTCCCTGCTTTGCTAATGAGGAAACTGAAAATACAGAGGATTGACCCAGTATTGTATGACATATTGAACCTGATTTACCCTTTAGAGAACAGAAAAGACATTATAATGTCAAGAAAATTATGACAGTCTCTCTTATTATTATAGGTCTGAGTCTACCTAACAATAAAAAGTGCCTATTGCTGAACAAACTAGTTGGTTGTAAGACTTCATTAGCTGTCTTTGGTCCCATCCATTTTCTGAACATCACAAGAACTACAAAGAAACAGACACTGATTTATTCATTCAAGAAATAGTAATTAAACATCTATTATAAGTCAAACGCTATATCAGGTCTTGAGGATGTAACCATGAAAAAGATATATCTAATCCTTACTCTCAGAGTTAGTAGTCAAGCTGATAAGAAAGTAATTAAATGAATAACTATGCATTACGAGAATATGGGATATCAGCGAGTATTTCCTATTGCTTACTGTATGTTATATGCTAATGTAAGGGGAGAGTGTATGTCTTCTGGTTTATAATATGGTAGAAGAGATTCCAAGTAATTAAAAATATGTAAGGCAATACACAGTCACATAAAAAATAAACAGATAAATTACAATGCTTGGGAAATGGCAAAACTGCTATACTCTTTTTTTTTTTAAGAAAACTGCTATATTCTTGCCAAAAACAGAAAGATGATGAAAGACACAAAAAGTTCTATATATAAAAGATATGAAAAATATAGATTCCTTTTATATTTAAATTCCAAGGAATATCTTTTCCAGGTATTCCATAATTTCTCAACTTTGACACAAAGCAAAAGATGTGAGAGAAAAGAATTTGGAAGTATTTTTGTTAGTTTTCAGTTATGATTAAAGCTTGGGCATCAAAATTACTCTTTCATCCACTATTCCCCCTCCCAGCCCTAGAAATATAATCTTTGATCTTTATCAACCTATTAACATTTGGGGTTCTCTTTCTTTGACATTCTTTTGGGATGATTTAAACATTTAAACTTTAAAATGAAAGCAGATGCTTGTCCTCAAAAAGCGTTCCCAATGTATAAATATGATAGCTGATGTCTGAAAACTCCTTTTAGGAAAAGCATTTACACACTGTTGAACCTTCAGTACTTTAAGAGTAAAGTAAGGACATGTTATTATACCTCTCATGTAGACGAGATACATGATGATCTCAAAAACAAGATGGTAGCACAATTAATATAGAAGCCTGCTTGATCTTAATTCTTAAATTGAAAGTCTCGTAAATATCTGGTACCAAATTCTTAAGACTTCTGAATAACTAGTTATAGGAACAAATAATCTTTCTTCTTCTTTTTTTAATCAATAAAGATAAAGGCAAGAAGGCCAGACTATTTATACACATCTTTACAAAATTAATACCCATGTGAAAACTGCTATGTGCAGAACATGAAGTGCCAGCAGATCACTTCAATTTTCACTTGTAGAAGTACACAAAACAGAAAATAACAAGAAATGGAGCAATGAAGTAAAGGGATGCATTTCCCTTCTTTTGTTCCATAGAAGCAGTCTGAATTTCAGCCATCATCAGTAGCATCCAGAGGACGTGATTATACTAAATAATTGTTCTAAAAACCTGACTCAACGCAAGGTCACAATTAGGATAGTGGATACCGAGATAATGGGAAGAAATTCCAGGGATTTGGAATTCTACTGGGTCCTGGGATTGGACCTTGAATTGTCTGTCTTCTACTCTCCTCAGCCTTCTGAAATCTTACCTGCTTCTTCATTTATTTATTCGTTGTTTTTTTTTTCACGTCTGCAGTTAATGAGTATCTACTGAGGGCCAGGGACTTTTCTATAAATAGCTATCACTTCTCCCCCTAAAAGACTCAACGGTCTCCTTACTGTAACTTCGACCTAACCCCTTCTCCACAATAATTCAATCCCTCTCGCCACATCAAAATCAACTCCTTTTTCTGAGTCCTCATGCCTTTTTGTTCATGACTCTATTATATCAACATTTTGTTCATGACTCTATTATATACAGCATTTATTACCTGTACAGGTGACAGGTATTACCTGTACAGGTGACAGAGTGAGCTGCTTTTATGACTGTCTCCTCTATGAGCCTGCGTGATCCTGGAAGACCGAGCTGTCAGCATTCTCTTGCAACGGTTCATACTGTATCTTAATCATAAGAAAAGGATCTATGGTAGTGTCCTAAGTAAGAGCACAGGGTCTAGAGTGAGATTACTAGCTTCTAATTCCAGCCCCAGTTGACAAGAGATGAGTTACTTAGATTGTGCTTCAGTTTACTCACGTGTAAAGCTGTGATAAAAACAGTACCAACTTGGGGATTACTGGTGAGGATTGAGCTACATAAAAATAATTTGGGATAGAGTCACATATTTGCTCAGTAAGTGTTAGCTAACATTTATTATTATTATCATCATCATCATTATTATTAAATTAGGCATGGGCCTCAGTCACTTGAGATTAGAGCAATCCCTGGTCCCCACTTGATACTTCAAACTGAGAAATGCCAGATTCTTTTAGGAGGAAAGAAGATTTTCAGGTTTTTTATTTCTTTCTCTTTTTTTTTTCTCCACATTTCATTCTCTTCTGAGTTGGGCTTCTTGTACAGAATGTCTCTTGGAAAGATTACTTATTAAAATAAGAAATAAGTTTACTTATGAAATGTCATTTGATAATTTAGTTGGCATGAAGTTACCATACTAATGTACACAGTGTATAACAGATTGAACTCAAGAGATTTAAATGACACAGTAAGTGCATTATCATAGGCGGTGACAATGACAACCATGACTCACTGGCAAGCCGTCCAAATTTGACTGTAAGTTTGACCATGTCATTTTCCACCAGAGTGACAATCGAACTCTCTGACATCCTCATTTATTTCTTAATCATGGCAATGTTAGTATACAGAGCACTTTTTGGGGAAGATGGAAGGAGCAACATGTGGGCTATTAAAACAAAGGGATGGCAAACTAGTCTGACTAACTTCATCACAAACAGTTCCACTGAAATTTGATGGCAATGACTATTTCTTAACGAATGCTACACTTTGTTTTGTATTTTGAATATTTCTCTCCAGATTAACAGAACTTTCCTTGAAAAGGAGGATTTCGGACAAGCTGATACATAAGCTATGATAGCTTACTGTGGAAAATATACCTTATATGTACCAAAGCAGCAGATGAGGATTCTTCTTCTTTTTTCTAAAAGTCACATAATCCATAAAGGAAGAACAGCTTGGAATGAAGCAATTAGCCTATCCCAAATCTGCAGCTGTGGACAGGTATTTGTTGGTATAAGACCACAGTCATGGTTCTGACTAATGCACCTGTTTGCTCCCAGGTCACCCCAGGTCTGGATAGAGAGAAGAAAATGCTTACAGCTGTATTTACACTTTAAAATTCACAGAGAACTTTCTTATGTACCATCTCATTTATTGGTCATAGCAAGAATTCGTTATTCTTCTTTTCCAGGGAGGAATTAAGGATCAGAGAAGATAAGTGACTTACTCAAGTTCACAGAGCAAATAAATAGCAGAACCAGACAAAGAACTTGAGAATTTTTGATTCTATGCCCTGAAGAGTCTCAACCTATTCCTCAAGCTGTTTCAATTTATACTGAATACTTTGATGCCTGGGTCTCCCACTTCCTCAGGGTGAAGGGCAGAGTACAATTGATTCTCAGTAATACCTATCAACTTATACTTTTTCCCCCTGAATTTTCATTTTACTTTGGCTGGGAATGTACACATCTTTTTATTGATTTATTTGTTCAACAAGCATTCATTAAGCTCTGGCCATGTACCCAGTTCATGAGTCAGAATAAAGGTTACATAAAAGTTCCAGTCAGGGAATAATAAGTCTATATATTTAATCAACAAGAATCAAACATATCTAAGAAGCTTATCCCCCTCCTTTTTCATATTCAAAAATTGATATTGTAAGCTTTCTGTCACTTCTTAATTATTAGTGCATTGATTATCTATTTTTGTGAATTTGAATCTAAATCCTAGTGATCTAAAAAGTGGTTGGCATACTTTGATTTTGGTGTGAGCTTGGAAACTGTAAGTGAATTTCAATATATTAATTTAAACAAAACATAGTAGGCTTATGGACAAAGTAACAATGGTTACATCATAAATATTATTCACTTCCATTTCAAGAAGAGAAAGATAAGGCCTAGAACTGTTTGAGTTTACATATAAAGCAAGCTGTTGAACCAGGACTTGAGGTAAAATCTATTTCCCTGATGTATCTAGAGAATGGAAAGAGCAATGGAATATAGAATAAAACAGGCATAGTCTTTTGAGAAAATATTCAAAGACACATCTAGAACCAATGCCATTTTTAAGATTACATAATTCAAATACACATTAATTCTATAAAATCTAGACCACAGCCAGGTGTTTTCTACAAAATTAAGTGTATGAATCTTCTTTTTCCTGGAGAGCTTAAGATATTTTTATATGTATCATTTCCTATTATTAAAAATTCTTAATAAAAATATTTTATTAATAAAAATATTTTATTAGTTTTCTTTTCTTCACAGAGTCTCTAAAGAATAAGGGAGGAAACATATCATTTCAGCCTAAAGATGAATAAACTAAAGTATTGGGAAGGCGATGGGTTTTTGTAATTTACCCGAGTACTTTAGTGTTGGTGCTATTAGAGCATTTTGGTATGGGAGGGAATTCACTGTTCATGACCTCCAAGACTGAACACCAATTTTTTAGTTACACTGATGTTATTTCACTGAATACCAACTTTATAAAAGCAGAACCTTCCTGATCTGTGTGATTTTATTTTATATATTAACCTTGAAAGAGTATTTACCAAATGCCTTCCAAGGGCCAAAATTATGATAAGCACGGGGGGCCCAGTGATGAGTAAAAGAGTCAGGACAGTGCCCTCATAGTGCTTATTATTGGAGCAGCATCATCCAAAAAAATATAATGCGATCGATCCACATACGCTACTTAAAATTTTCTATAGCTACATTAAAAACGGTTTAATACTGTATGTAACCCAACAATTTCTAAAGTGTTATCATTTTAACACAGAATGAACATATAAATTTTTGAGATAAATTAAATTCTCTTTTCAAACCAAGGTGTGTATCTTACATATACGACCTTTCAATTAGGAGCAGCCACATTTCAAGAGTTCCACAGACAAATGTGGCTACTGGCAACTGTACTAGATAGTATAGGTCTAGGGGAGAAGTTAAACAGGAAGCAAACAATAGAACAGTGTAAGTGCTATGACAGGGAAATGCAGTGCTACAGGAGCATGGAGGAAGGAGAGCATCTCGACCACTGTGTAGAGCTAGAAAAAAACTTCTGGCGGAAGTGAGACTTCAACTAAACTCAAAAGGATGAGTTGGCATTACCTATAGGAAAGGATAGGAGTTGGGTGCTTTAGTATTGATGTTAATAATACACAAGGCCTGTAAGTGAGCGTGACAATGGTGTGCTGGGAAGACAAGACTATAAGAACTTTGGTATGGTTAGAACAGAGATTATTATGACAAGCAAGAAAGATGAAAATGAAAAGACAGGTAGAAGCTGCTCCATGAGAAGCTTTGCAAATCATGTAAAGGAATTTGGATTTTATTCCAAGGAATTCATCCTTTCTAAAGACTTTAGGCCTCTGTTTCTGGAACTAGCAATTTCAAACTGAAATGTGCTCCTCTTCACTGAAATATAAGGGAGGAGTAAGACAGATGGAGATAAGGCTAAAGCATTAGAGGTGATGAAGAGTTTGGTTTTACATTAAATTAGTCCCTCAGGTCATTTGCAAGTCTTAGATTTCATAAATCTAACTTTTCAGCTATAACTGTGTTAGAATAGAAACAGGGCTTAACAAAATGTGATTTGTTATTTATGAATTATTTTTTAGGGAGCACTATCTAACATGTGTTAGATATTAGTATTAAAATTTCTGGCTAGTAGTTCTGAACAGTATGTATGAATAGTGAAGTCCCACAGGTTATTTTGGGAATTATAAATTACTAATTTGGTAATTCCCAAAGTAATTTATGGTAGTTGTAAGTGTCCTGTTCCAATCTGCAGCCTTGAACCTGTCTTCGTGTTCATAGGATATGGAAGAGTACTGGAACTGTAGTCAGTTTGTCCTAGCAAAAGGCATCAGGCTTTAGGTTCTACAAATAAAACTTAATCACTTGAATTATTATGTAATTCTACTAAATATATTGTGATTACAAGTGTGGTGATCTTCCTTGTTCTAATGGATTATTAGCTTTTTGAAAGCAAAGGAAGTGATTTATATTTCCATCAATATATGGGTTTTACTATGTGTCAGGAACTGTGGCATATTTCCCAGAGTGCTTGATCATCTTGAACATACTTAGTATGAATTTTATTACTCGGACATCGTACCAGGTTCAATAGTGAACCCCAAAGTGTGCGTTTACTAGGTAAACACGACTTTATTTGGAAATGGGGACTGTTATTTGTGAACACGACTTTATTTGGAAATGGGGTCTTTGTGGATATCATCAAGTTGAGGACATATTCTATTAGCGTGGGCCCTAAACCCAATATGTCTGAGGTCCTTATAATAACAGGAAAACCTGCACACAAAACTTGTCTGGGCAGAATCCCATGGGATAGTGGAGGCAGAAACTCAGTGATGTAGCCAAGGAACACCAAGGATTGCTGGCAACTGCCAGACACTTCAAATAGTCAAGCTGATATACTCGGTAGAGGTGAGTCATGTAAAAAATGCAATTCTCCCCTAGAGTCCTGCCAATACCTTGATTTTGGACTTCCAGCCTCCAGAACTGTGGTAGAATAAATTCCTGTTATTTTAAGCCACCAACTGTGTGGTATTTTGTTACTGCAGCCCTAGGAAACTCATACAGGAACCTTACTGGGCCCTCCATTGCTTTCCATATTTCTCTATGAGCAGTTCTCTGAAGAGATTTCTACTTAATGGACTTGACAAATTAATCCCTTTCTCTGTTAAACTGTCTCAGGGTAGTATTTTACTTGGAGCACTCCTATATAGTCCTGCTCCCACCAAAAGAGCTATACTCTTATAGCTATACCCTTATAGCTCTTTTGGAGAGTATAGAGTAGTTATTATTGCCATTAAATAATTTAATCAAATACTACATAAACTGGTGAAATATGAATGCAAAAGGAAAGATATATGTTATTCCCATGAAAACTAACCTAGATACTTGGAGACTCTCAATAAAGAGAGTAAAAATGTAAAAACAATCAAATTAGAGGTACATGAAGTAATTATGAAAGATTAAAAAATTATGAAAATATAGAAAATATGCTCAGATTGCCTTGTAAGTACCTTTAAATTCTAACTTCATTATAATAAAAATAAATCAGAGCTTGTAGAAGATATGCCATGGGTGTGGTTTATCTAAGAATGGACTTTGTAGAACCACAATTAGGACCCAAGCATCTCCATATATAAATACGCATAGGTTCTATAATTCTCCACATGTACCAACTTTTTCTATTGCCCACACAGAACTCCAGACTATAGTTAATAAGAGGGTTTCCGATACAAGTAGAGGGACGATGTTCACTACACTATATTTTTATTCAGTCACTTACTAGTCAGTAAACTTTGTGGAGAGAAGCTCTGATCTGCTCCCCATTCTACTGTTACTATTCAGTATAATGCCTGGTATATAGGAGCTTCTTCCAAATATTTTTTGAAAAAAAAATACCACGAAATGCAAACCCACCCTTTTTTTTGTTTTTACCTTTTCCATGGAATTATATCATCAATATTCAACATTTTTTTTTTGCCATGAGGTGTTCTTTTTTTTTTTTTAATTTTTATTTATTTATGATAGTCACAGAGAGAGAGAGAGAGAGGCAGAGACATAGGCAGAGGGAGAAGCAGGCTCCATGCACCGGGAGCCTGATGTGGGATTCGATCCCGGGTCTCCAGGATCACGCCCTGGGCCAAAGGCAGGCGCCAAACCACTGCGCCACCCAGGGATCCCTATATCATCAATAAATCTGCATTATTATGGGCTGATTTGAGCCATAAAAAATGGATTCCTTATAGAGAACTGAATCTTTTAATGGTATTTATTAGAGCCTACACATATATGAATATTCTTATTTTTATGATATCACCTCTCATAGCCCTTATATGCTTTTGACATCAAAATCTTTCTGAAAATACTTAAATTGTTCCTATTCTACATCTTGATACAACTTCTGTGTAATGCCACAGTATTGTGTATTATTACCCCAAGTTGGCAGATTAGGACCCTGAGACAAAAAAGTTAAGTCAATATCTTAAAGGCAAATTCCCAGTTATGCCTAAAATTCATGAGCTTCCAAATTCTAGATTAGTACTGACTTTGCCATTAATTAGGGTACTTACCTTGGAGGAAACTACTGACCCTCCCTGAGGCTCAGTTTCTTTAGCTATCAGGTGAGGTTTTTTGACTGGATGACCTCTAAGATGCCCTTGGCCCAGAGTACTCATTTTCAGCACCAGAAAATCCTGGATTTTCTCATGTATAAAAAAATATGACTTTTCACTGCTCATCTTTCCAATATGGGAGACAGAGAACAACACAGACAGCTAAAGAATGACAGAATGGGTAAGGTAAGGTGGTCATGTTTAGTGAGTACAGAGTGGAAAGAAAGGGATACAGGATAGAGGGTGAATTAATGCAGCCTGCTAGTACAAACTCTTTTTTGGAAAAATACTATGGAATATTTTATGATCATTTAACCCACAATAGTTTTGCTCCTACTTGACAACAAGAATCTCAGTGGTAAGTTGGGAAAAAATTTAAAGACTTGGTCAACTCTTTATATTTTGTTATCCTAACTAAGTAAAATAGTCTTATTAAATTATATCATAAAATAATCCTTAGATGAGCTCTAAATCTTGATCTTAATGAATTTATAATCAAGTCTTATTCCCTAAACTATAGATAATATTAAGAGAGAGGTAACCAATATCAGGTTCTTTTTATAAGCTACACAATTACTTATTTTCTTTACTTCTTGAGCTACTTAAGTGACTTAGTAGGAGCCACTGAAAAGAAATCCTAATACATTTGGTAAACAAAAATGATGTAGGGTTTCAGATGGCCCAACAAGATGAAGAATGTAACACTGGAATTCTGCTAAATTACTGCAGGAGTTGTATTTTTGCCTTGGAAAACTTTCATCATGGAACACAGCTGTGAAACAACTTTGGCTTCAAACAGAAAGGCTATAATAAAGCGCCTCCTAGCTAGACTTAAGTTCAAGAGGTTTATGGTGGCAAACAGCAGAAAAGATGAAATGTTTCAATAAGCCCCTCAGGCTGATTTAGTTAGCATTCACAAAGTAGAATAACCTATACATCACATACCCTTTGTTAGCTGGTTGTTTAGAATAGATGTATGAGTCACTGGATTTTATTTTAGCAGTTGGGCATTGCAATTCTCCTTTTGCCCAAAATATTAAAATGCAGAAATGTGAAACTAAGAGAGGTAATGTCAGATCTTATACAGAATGCTTATCAACCACTGTGATAGATCAAGAAATTCTTCTGCTCTTGTCATTCCACGTTTCACCTTGGTAGGCACCAATGACAAATTACCTCTCATAAAAAAAAAAAAAAAACAATCTATTGTTCAACTAATCAGCAACTTCAATGTATTTTCTTAAATTGTGTGGAGGGAAAGTGGTTGGAGGGGGGGAAGCTTGCAAAACCAAAAGAAAGCTGGTATGGAAAAAGGATACGCAAGATCCTATCGTGCATGATTTTAAGTACAAATGAATCCCTCTGGGAGTTTGGGGGAGATATATATATACATATATATATATATATATATATATATATATATATATATATATTTTCCCCCCTCTCAGACATTGTTCAGAATTAATGAGGATACCTGCAACGATGCTGGCAAGCTGCTGGGTTCTGGAGATGGGGTAGAGGCTGCGTGCCTGAACGATTGCTGAAGCGATTTTCTTGGCATGCTTCTCCTCCCCGTATGTTCTCAGGATGGATGCAAGTGCCTGTTGATCTAAAGCGTTCACAACATCAGCTGCGGTGGGCATGTCAGGGTACCTACGCACAAGAAGAGCCAATTAGTTTGCTGACGTCAGTTTTCATTGACAAGAGGTGAAACTTCAGAGTACTGAAGTCAGGCATACACACACAGCCTAACAGAGCATCTGAGGTTTTTAAAGTCAGAGACTGAAATCTTAAACGAATGAAGCAGATTTTCTATTTCAAATACCCATCATAATAGCAACAGTGGATTATGTGTGACATTCATCGAGGTCAAGGGCAGCAGGAAATTAAAATATTTTACTAATCTTTAATTCACAAAAAGCTATTATTACTTATGCAGATTTCTCCTAAACTAAAATAATGGAAAACGTCTGGATTTAGTTTGTTCAAGATTTAAATTACTGCTTGATTTTATTTTTCACTATAAGAAGATATAAAATACTGAATGATATTTAAATGAACCTGTATCTCAGGAACTTAACTAATTCTGAGATTATAAAGCAGCTGAATAGTTACATGGGAGCACAAACTGAACTTAGAAAGTCTATACAAGAAGATACTCCCGGCCACTTTCCCTCACAAAAAACTGAACAACCTTAATGGTAATAATGTATGTTATTTCAAATGTTTAATAATATTGGCTTATAAAGTCATTACTAAAGTCACCGTGGGGGAAAACTCAGTAATTAAGAAACAGTACTAAATGAGCCTGAGATGATAATTTCAGGTAGCGGATACAAAGGAAAAAGGACCTCTAGCCAAATAGAATAGATCACAGTAGCGGGCAATGCCATCCAGTATTCACTGGCCTCGTTAACAGGACAGCTACTACTCCTGTAGCTAATGTGTTGGACTGACTGTCAGTATCACATTGTGAGGACTGTAGTAAGGATATGGTAGCTTTAAGACCTAAAGACTATACCAAAGTGGGGCCTTGAAGAAACACCTGAATCCCTCCTTAAAAATACTGTACTGCACCTCGTTAACATGCCAAGTGGCCTCCAAGAGAAAATTTTGTTGTTGTCTTTGGCTTGTGCCCTATTGTGCCATGACCTCTCTCTCCTTCTCTCTCTCTCTCTTACCCTGTGTATGTGAGAAAGATAGAGAGACACAGAGAGAGAAAGAGAGAATGAAACCTTGCTTTCCAGATCTCTCTTTTTTTTTTATGGCTGTCACCCTCAGACCCAGGAACTTCCTATAGTAGCCCTGTTTCCATCACAATAGGCTTTGTTCTTTCAATAATAGCTTTAAGGATGAAGACTTGGTCTCTACAGTCAGATCAACCTAGGTATTCATATTGTGCAAGCTTTTTAACCTACCAAGCCGCAATTTCTAACCTGTAAAATGAAAGTAACAATACCTTCCTCGTAGAATTGCTGGGAGAATTAAGGGTATACGCAATTGTAAAATAGAGAGTAGAATGTCTGGTATACAGAGAAGCTCAATGAATGTCCATGTCTCCTAGATCTTGCCCATCATCATTCTTGGCCTAGCTGACAACATCTTAGCTAGATCTTACGTAGCTATGTATTCAACTGTCCAAACCACAGAACATCAAAATGAACCTTATCTATGATAGTAAATTCAGACCCACAGAATGTAGTCCAACTCTACCAGGACAACTCCTAGATTAGTATGGATGTACTTAGCAACTTCATATAATACGTCTCTACTTTTAAGTAAGACCCTTACAACAGCATTTTGCTCAAATAGTTCAGCGGCTAATGGGCATAATTTTATTTTACCCTCATGCTTACACTGAATAGCAATGTAGAAGTTTCCATTGTGCCACAAGACAAAAGGGGCAACACTGAAAAACCAATAAGGCTGCTAGGAGACTTTAGAATAGTGAAGTCAAGATACAAAATCTGCCCCCAACTTAACAGGTAAGAGATCTCGTCGGTCCTCCAGAGATCACTGATGTAAAATGACTACACTAACAACAAAAGGAAAATATTAACACAGGTGACAACTTATTTATTAACCTCTGGTGAAGAATTAGACCTGCAAGTCCTTGAAGCTGTAGATTTCTTTTTGCTACATGAAAACCTTTTATAATCTTAGAGCTGGTGCTGAAATTGGGGTAGCACAACTACACTATGCTATAAGACTCCAGTGTTAAATGGCAACAGGTTAAGAAAGCCTCTTGCATCTACCTTCAATGCACAGATATATCAGCTTCCAGGATCTGACTGGCCATGTTTTTTGGCTTGGACTCTCTTACCCCATAACACCACCTGGGTAGTACTGTACATACTGGCAATGACTCTCCTTTTCTATGAATTCATGTGAACCAACTCCCATCTTTCTGAATACCATATACCTTCTTCAGATCTGCTATCTACCTGGAAGCCATCCTGCTTTTTAAGATATATTTGCTCAACTCTAATCTCATCCATTATGTATTTACTTAGAGTTTAATGCTCAAGGGCAATTTTATTTTCAAGTTCTTAGGGGAAAACCTCAAGAACCCTGATTCACACTCTACAATTTGCTGAGAAGTCTTTACATTAACAATATGAGGATTTACTACCATTAACTAGAAGATTTGTTCACTGTATTTCGAAGGCATTCTCCTTTAACAAGACATAGGAACAGCAGAAATTTGCTTGACATTTTATTACCTCTGCACAACAACCTCAATCTCCAAACATGAAAAGATATTTGACCTTTACTATTAGTCACTGCTTTTTAAAGGATTTTCATTATTTTCTTTTATGATCACATTCTTCATTCTATGAATGCCAGCTTGGGCAAAAGAAGGTGTAAGACTCAGAACAAAAAGGTTCCAATAAGTATAGGTCACAATCCAAGTTACCAGGTCATATCAAAACATGGGCTATGAATAATTACCATTGGACAAAGCATTTTATGGGAAAGAATTCAAAGTCAACTCAATATTAATTTGCTGATTTAAACAGGACATTAAATTTCTTATATACAGGTCCTTCTAATAGATTGGAAGAAATTCTGGAAAACTGATTTGTCTCAGTAGAAATGTTTATGCAGGCCTAGAACTGCAGATTACTAACAGTAACAGAATGGTTTGCTTATTTATATATAAGAAAATCTAACATGCCTCTTAGGAGGTAATCTCCCCAAAGGTGGGGCTGTGATACATAATTTAGCGGTGGTAGTGAGGCATGAAATGAGGAAGGAAAACATGGTTAAGCTTTGTAGGTACAGGTTATTCTGTCCCTGAGCCAGTGTTAGGCGTAAAGACAGGTGCTCTAAAAAGCTTCTTTCTTTTTTTTTTTTTTAAGCTTTAAAAATTAATTCAGGTTTAAAGGAGCTTATCCTATATTTTATTAGAATATGATCCTCTTTGTGTTATATGTACCTATTTGAATAATGAAGAACAACTAGTATTTCCAGGGTGGTGAGGAACGAAGAGCAGGTGTAAAGCCTTCCTATACAGAGTACTATGTTGATATAGTACCATAAACTAGTTTCTCTGGAGAAGGTAAACCAAAGTGATGGTACAAGAAACAGGACAAAACATGCAATCGCTGACCTCTAGAATCTTGCACTTTATACAGTATTCAAAAGAATATGCATTAAATATGTTCCTTTTACATTTCACAAGAGGCACAGTTGGCCTGTATAGAAATGGATCCATTGTTTCAGTATCACATTTATCAATATTGTTCGTAGTCTAAAAGCCCATGCTTATCTATAAAAAAGATGAGTATGAAAGTTACCCTCTTCACTATTTTGTGTAAAGACAGCAATGACTTTTCTTTTAGAATCTCAAATCTAGAGAAACACTAGTCTATAATGAGTAGCAAACAAAACTGATTTATTATGTATGGATAGTGTTAGGTGTGGGCGTGTGATGGGAATTCTGCAGTCTTAAAAGGAAATTAAATCCAGAGTGTTTCTGCAAAATTGATTTCTTGTTGTGAGGAGAAATGCTTTATCGATACTCACCTGCCACCATCCATTCTCATGTCCAAGGGGCCGTCCTTCCGAAGGGAAAAACCTCTTTCAGGAGCATCAAGTTGCATGGAGGAACACCCAGGATCCAGAAGAACTCCATCCAAGGTCCCTGGCTGTACTCCAGCTTTCATTAATAAGGCTTCTGCCTGGCTGAACTGGCCTAGCAGAGCTCGGATCTGTTTACTGTGAATAAACCCAGGAGATGGAGAAAAGACTTTGTTATATTAAATTCTTAAGGTCCATGATCAATGGAAGGAAGCACAGCCCATTGTTAGTTTATTTAACCAGAATGTATTTACTAAGGACCAAATACATGCTTAGTACTAAAAAGAGACATATGGAAATGGAAATTTTACATCCTTGGTTTCAAAACCAGAGGTGATTTAATGTAATTTATTTTTGCTTATAAACACAATGTATTGTGTACTCCTGTGAAGGTTACAATAAGTTCATGAATTTGCAAAATTCTTTTGTGAGACCATTCATTTTTTCTTTAAAAATAATTTTTTTCTTAAAAAAGCCTATATACCATTTATCAAAATAATACATTTATAGATAACAAATGCTGGTGAGGATGTGGAGAAAGAGAACTGTGTACTGTTGGTGGGGATGTAAATCTGTACAACTACTAAGGAAAACAGTATAGAGCTTCCTCAAAAAATTAAAAATAGAACTACCGTATGATCCAATGATTCCACTTCTGGAAATATATCTAAAGGAAATGAAAACAATCTGTTGAAGAGATATCTGCACCCCCATTTTTATAACAGCATTATTTAGAATAGCCAGAACATGGAGACAACTTAAGTGTCCATCAACAGATGAATAAAAAAAGTTGCATACACACATTCACACACAGCCAGTGGAGAATTATCCAGCCATTAAAAAGAAAAGAAGGAAATCCTGTCATTTGTAATAGCATGGACGGACCTTGAGGGCATTCTGCTAAGTGAAATAAAAATAAGTCAGACGAAGTCAAATACTATATGATCTCATATGTGAAATCTTAAAGAGAGAGAAAACCAAACTCATTAAAAAAAAAAAAAAAAAAAGATAGATCAGACTTGTGGTTACCAGAAGTAGGAAATAGGGAAAAGAGAACTGGATGAAAGTGGTCAAATTGTACAAACCTCCAGATAAATAAGTTAAATAAGTACTAGGGATGTAATATACAACATGACAACTAAAGTTAACACAGCTGTATCTATATGTAAGTCAAATCATTAGACTGGACTCCTTAAATTTATATAGTACTGTATGTTAATTACTATTTCAATAAAACTAGAAAAAAATAAGCCAATTTAAATGCAATAAATAAAACAGAGATCATAGAAAAAAGATATGTCAAACATCTTCAAGCCAATCTCACTTTAGATTGTTCCCTATTTTCCCCATAACTTAGGATAGGGGTGCTGTGCAGCTGCACACTTGAAGCATGAAACTATGCTTAAAATAAATGCCTTCTTGCGGAAAAAAAAATGTTTTAGCTTTCAGCAGGGATTTTGAAGTGAATGGAGCATTCAAAATCAATAGACAGGCAAGAAGTTGGGATCACCTTGCAGCTATACTAATTCTCCTTCCTACACAAAGTGAGATGCTGCCTGCAGGGTTCTTCAGAAGCCTTAGGGCAACTGGTATGCATTTTGGATGGGGAATGAGAAGAATGAGAAGAATTGGCAACTGTCTCAAGACCTCTTTCCCTCCATCTACAGGTGGGTAGGGTGATTTCAACAGTGTTGGGGAATTCATATATCTGATGTTATGTTTAAGGACAGCTTCATTGTTCATTAGTAATTTTTTCCCAAATTCTGATGAAGAAACTGAATTTCAGATTCACTCACCAAAAATTCATTGACTATCTGCTATATATCAGGCATTATGTTAATTGAAGGCATTTAAAGATGAATAAAGCATGGCTCTCTGAGCTTGGAACTGAGAGGAAGAAATACATAAATGGATAGTTTGTGAAACCACCTGATGGACGCTAATAGTAGGAAGAGAAATTGTTACATCTGTATTTGGAAAATATAAAGTGAATGTTAATACTAACACTGGGAACACAAATAATAAAATGTTGAGATTGGAAAGCAACTCACAAATCACTTATTTCAAATCACTTATTTCAATTACTTAACTGATAATTTGAATCTTTTCCCTCTCCACCATCACTGCTGGGTGGGGTGGGGTAGGGGTGAGAGTCACTGTTTTAACCACCTCCCATTCTCCCTATTGGTGAGGGAGGGATTCCTAAAATCCTAAAAATCCAACCTGTCTCAGAACTTTTGAGTTATATGAGCCCATAAATTACGTTCGTTATTAAAACCAGTCAGAATTGCTTTTTCTCTTACAATGGCAAATATCATAAGTATTAGAGCTATCATGCTCAGTCTTTTCTGAACCATACAACTCTTGTGTCTTCTGATATTCTCCATAAAACGAACAAACAAAACCCTTTCATCATGCTAGTTGCTCTTTTCTGAATATGTTCCGGTTTGCCGAGGTCCCTAGATGTAAATTCCATATGGATCAGCACAGAAAAAATCAATTCTGGTCTTTTCTTGTTATTATATTAATACAGCTCAAGATCCAAATAGTTTTAGAATTTATTTCACATCATTGCCTTATGCTAATACCTTTCAGTCTTTTTAAGTTCTTTTTAAAATTTTTTTAATTTAAATTCAATTTAGTTAACATATATAGTGTATTAGTAGTTTCAGGGGTAGAATTCAGTGATTCATCAGTTGCGAATTACACCCAGCGCTCATCACATCACGTGTCCTCCTTAATGCCTGTCACCCACCCATCCCCCCGTCCCCTCCCCTCCAACAACCCTCAGTTTGTTTCTCAGTTAAGAGTCTCTGTCCATCCTGTTTTATTTTTCCTTCCTTTCCCCTATGCTCATCTGTTTTGTTTCTTAAATTCCACATATGAGTGAGATCATATGGTACTTGTTTTTCTCTGACTACCTTATTTTGCTTAGCATAATACCCTCTAGTTCCATCAATGTTGTCTCAAATGATAAGATTTCATCTTTTTGATGGCTGAGTAGTATTCCCGGGTGTGTGTGTGCATGCGCATTTGCATACCACTTCTTCTTTATCCAATCATCTGTCGATAGACACCTGGGCTCTTTCCATAGCTTGGCCATTGTGGCCATTGCTGCTATCAACATCGGGGTGCAGGTCCCCCTTTGAATCACTGTATCCTTTGGATAAACACCTAAGAATGCAAATGCTGGATCATAAAATTGTTCTATTTTTAAGTTTTTGAGGAATCTCCATACTGTTTTTCAGAGTGGCTACACAGAAGTTTTCATTCTCACCAACAGTGTAAGAGGGTTCTTGGTTTTCTGCATCCTTGTCAACATCTCTTGTTTCCTGAGTTGTTTATTTGAGCCATTCTGACCCGTGTGAGGTGGTATCTCATTGGGTTTTGATCTGTATTCCCTGATGCCCTGTGATGCTGAGCATTTTTTTCATGTGCCTGTTGGCCATTTGTATGTCTTCTGTGGAGAAACGTCTGTTTATACCTTCTACCCATTTCTTGACTGGATTTTTTTTTTTTGTTTTTTTTTTTGAGTGTTGTTTGATAACTTCTTTATAGAACTTAGATGCTAGCCCTTTATCTGATAAGTCATTTGCAAATATCTTCTCCCATTCTGTAGGTTGCCTTTTGTTTTTATTGACTGTTTCCTTTGCCATGCAGAAGAAGTTTTTTTATCCTGCTGAAGTCCCAATAGTTCATTTTTGCTTTTGTTTTGTTGCCTTTGGAGACATGTCTAGCAAGAAGTTGCTGCCCTTTCAGTCTTTTTCATGTACAAAGCTGCTAAGCTTCTTCCATTAGTATATTTGTGCAGCTTTTGTTTTTGTCAATTGTTGCAGATCTAAGTATAATTTCTGCCCTACACATTTTCTACAACCCTTAGGATCCAGTTATTACCTTTAACCACAGAAATCTTTATACTATAGCAAAACCTCAAATATATCAGTATTTCTCAGTCTTAAATCCTTACGTTTTACAGCTATTATCCTGCTTGAAGCTAATATACTTGTAAAATAAAAAAAAATAGTAAGATCTTATATGGAATGTTTGCATTCCTGGGTGTCCTCAAATATAACTATTTAACACACAATACTCATACAGTTTTATGCCTATTAGTAAATAACCATGTTACAGAGCATCTTCCTCTTACAGGCATAACAAGAAACATGCAGTGTTGTGTGGTGGTTGACATTAGAATCAGAGGTAGAATAAGGGGCTAGGTTCTGATACCAGAAATACAAATCTGGGCAGAGACCAACAAAGAATCTGTGCCATAGGGATCTGGTAAGAGCGAATACGTGATCATCTGGGAGGGGGTAGCTTGTGGTAGTAGGGGGTCTGTAAGAAAGCAATGTATCGTGAACGAGTTAACATCAAGTAAATACGGCAGCAGACAGGAGGGCTCTAACTGTTGGCTAGACTTCTCCTAAAAAAAGAACATCATTAGCTGTGAAGGAATTGAAGTCCTAGGCATAAGAGAGTAAGTTTAGAGATGTACTTAGAACCGGCCCAGTCACTAAAACCCAGGCATCAACTCAGGATTAGTAATAAAGGCAATTTGATGTTCAGTCACTTATGCGACAGACCAGGCCATCTTCAATCCATTGCCAGAGCACTGTGGTAAATTAGAAGGGCACACTGAGCTATCAGATGGATATGCAGAAAACACTAATCATGTGACATATGAACTAGGATGACAAGCGGAACAATGTAAAGCAGAAGCTTTCCCCTTTTAAAGCAGCTTTTTTTTTTTTTTAAAGATTTATTTGTTAGAGAGAGAGAGAGAGAGAAAGAGAACATAATCAAGTGGGGCTGGGGGAGGTAGAGAGAATCTCAAGCAGACTCCACGCTGAGTGCAGAGCCTGAGTCAGGGCTTGATCTCGTGACCCTGAGATCCCGACCTGAGCCAAAACCAAGAGTCGGACGCTTAACTGACTATGCCTCCCAAGTGTCCCAGACCTAACATTTCTTAAGAAGCTGCCAGGAACAGTACCCAGACACTTAAAGTTTGTTTCAGTGAACTTAAAGTGAACTGAATCCAGGGTTCACTTCATCATAAACCTTAATCATTTTTGTGTGTGCACTTGGGGACATATGTGGGTGATAATATCCCATAAAAGGATAAGAAGAGCAAAGCAGAAATAGCTTTTTTTTTTTTTAGGAGGTTGGTCTGCTTACTGTGGTTAAGTCCTTCTTACATTACCATCAACATTATGTTATGTAAATGCCAATGTACCACCTATATTTTAGTTGCTAAATTTTATTGATCCGTAGGCACAAAGCAGGGGCCATGGCTGCCTTTATCACCTGATTAGATTAGGCCTCCCAAGTAAGGCATTCAGAGGGAACCAGAACAATGGGTGAAACATGTAGCAGCTTGAGCAACGGTAAGAGCACACATTGTAGGGTACTTTGTGTGCCAGGCCCTCTGCTTTTTACTTGTCAAATCATTTCATGCTCCTGATAACCCTAAGATGTAGGTGACATTCTGGGCCATGATCTGCAGGTGAAGAAATAAGGGCAGAGGGTAAAGCTACTCACCCAAGTCATATGACTAGTAAGTCGTAGAATTAGAATGCAAACACAGGCTAGTCTGGCTGCAGAGTCTCTGCTCTTAACCACTCCGCAGGAATACCTCTCAACTCTCTCTTGTTTTGCACCACTTCAGATCTCTTACTCCTCACCATTATGATCTTGTCATGATCCATAAATCTGTGTAGTTTGTCTGATTTTTTTTATTAAAATACTTTGTTTTTAGTGTTTGTCATCTCTTCATAGCTACAGATCTGCAGATTCAGCACCCAACAAATATTTGCTGAATAAGGATTATCTACTAGGTGCTGGACACAGGAATATAAAAATGAACAAGAGCACACAGTCTAGAAAGGTATATGCACAAACTGAGTTGAATCACTGAGGAGACAGACAGTTTATTTCTTCTTAAAACAACAGTGGTAGAGTGGAATGGGACACTATCATGACTTATGTTTAAATCTTGGCTTTGCTACTTACCAATCCTATGGTATTAGACAAGTTATTTAATTTCTCTCAGTTTTAGTTCTCTGTATCTCACAGGGTTTAAGTTTTCCCCCTCTAATGAAGATGAGTATGGTAGTAATACCTCAAAAAGTTCTGAACTTAGACTGAATCAGACTATTGGCTTTCTAATTCTTTAATTATTTTTGAACTTGACTACGATAAATATTGTTCATCTTAATTAACTCTGGCAAGTCATCTGCACTTGGAATACAAGTTATTAGTCTGCTTTATTATAAAAGCTACAATACACTAATATATACCGAGGCTGGTGATGTAAGAGTATCTGATTTGATTGTGTATTTAAGGTTGAACATACAACATCATCATTCTTCTAACTGCATATCATCTAATGATTCTGGAGCCAGATTCCTCACTTGTGCTATGGAAACAATAGAGCAGTTCCAATGTCACAGAGCTTTTAGTGAAGAGTATATTAACTAATATACATGAGAACACCTACTAAGATGCCCAAGCATAGAAAAGCCCTTCATAAATGCTACCTCTCTGCCTACCCCTGCTCCAAGTTGTTTTCTTCCTTTAGATACTCCTCTTCCTTACTTGGTCACTGTGCTGACAATCGACAGCTACGAACAATGACAAGGATTTCCTTCAAGCCCACCAAATGCAGAGCATACTGGCTGTGATCTTTTGACCAAAAACTTTTTTCTCCAACCTCTTTGATGTGCCTCTATTGGGATATATTTTTCTTTCCACTTCACCATGTCCATTATACTTTGAGAACTGTTAACTTTTTTTAAAGGTTTTTATTTAAATCCCAGTTAGTCAACATACAGTGTATCATTAGTTTCAGTGTAACCTTAGTCCATACATCACCCATGCTCACCACAAGTGCACTCCTTAATCCCAAATATTTTACCCATCCTCCCATCCACCTCCCCTCTGGTAACCATCAGCTTTTTCTCTATAGTCAAGAGTGTTTCCTGGTTTGTCTGCCTGTCTCTCTTCCCCTTTGCTCCTTTGTTTGGTTTCTTAAATTCTACATATTAGTGAAATCATTTGGTTCTTGTCTATCTCCCAACTGACCTATTTCACCCAGCATAACACTCTCTAACTCCATCCACGTCATTGCAAATGGCAAGATTTCATTCTTTTTTAATGGCTCAATAATATTCTAGTGTGTGTGTGTGTGTGTGTGTGTGTGTGTCTATCAATCACACTCTATCCATTCATCAGTCAATGGACACTTGAGCTGTCTCCGTAACTTGGCTATTGCAGATAATGCTGCTATAAACATCAAGGTGCATGTATCCTTCCAAAACAGTAATTTTGTATTCTTTGGGTAAATATCTAGTAGTACAATTGCTGGATGGTAGGATAGTTCTATTTTTAACTTTTCAAGTGGATGCACCAGTTTGCATTCCCACCAACTGCGCAAGGGGGCTCCTCCTTCTCCACATCCTTGCCAACACCTGCTTTTCTCTTGAGTTGCTGATTCCAGCCATTCTGACAGGTGTGAAGTGATACCTCACCATAGTTCTGATTTGCATTTCCCTAACAAGAAGTGATGTTGAGGACAGTTGTTCACTTTTTGATATGTTTATGTTTACCATACCACATAGAGCTCTTTGCAGACATATTTATTTATAATCTAGAGTAATTTGATTTTCATATTAATTATGATCACTTTTATATATTATTAAAATGTGCCCTTGCTCAGAGAGTATTTCCATATACTGTATATATTTGATTTGATTGTGTATTTGATGCCCTTGCTAAAGATGACTTTGCTCAAAGAATGTTTCCATATAATGTAGAGATGAAACAAAAAGACATTACTTTTGCTTTGTATAATTTGCTCCAAATTTTTGATAGCATTATTTTTACTGACCTTTAAGAAAATACTTGTTAAAAACTGATATACCTATTTACTCACAACTCACAAAGTACATTTTCTTTTTTAAGACAGGTAGAAGGGGAGTGGGGAGGAGGAGGACAGGAGAGTGAATCTTAAGCAGGCTTCACACCCAGCACAGAGCCCCACATAGGGTTTAATCTCACATCCCCGAGATTATGACCTGAACCAAAATCAAAAGTCAGACATTTAACCAAATAAGCCACCCAGGTGCCCCCATAATGTACAGTTTAGAATAATGCACATTAGAAATGATAAATGTAATTGCATTTGTATCTCTTAGTAACTCTTTCAACATTTATTCACTGGAATAATCACCCCCTGTTCTGGAATAACAGCGTAGCAGGCCTCATAAGTTTTCTACTAATTAATATGTTATAGTCCTATGGTTACTGTGAATTATATACACAGCCACTCAGAAATAAGACTGGCCAGTGCTAAGCTACACTGCAAAAACAAACAACAATGAATATTTACTGAGCAATTACCAAGTGTCAGGCATTGCTCTATATCACTTGTGATATAAGTAAATAAAACATCAAATCCCAATGACTGCAGAGCTTACGTTGCAGAGGATAATCGATATTTGAAAACATTTATTTCTGTTCATAGCAGTTTAGCTTGATGAGAACAACTCCTCCCTTGGAAAAAAACTAAGAAAGCTAGATAATTAAAATTATCTATTTGAAGGGATCAGAGCTACCAAAGCAGCTAAGACTCGAGGAGATAAATGGGTAGTGCAAACAAGTAAGCCTAACATTGGAACAGTTCTTCCCCTCAAGGCCTTTGTCTATTTGCACGTGGAAACTAAGAGGCTATGAAACTGAGGCTATGAGAACTTTTGGCAACCTCATAGATGAAAGGCACAAAGATGGAGTTTATGGTCCATCAAGTGGATATTACCAGGTAATAATTACTGAATTTCAGTTGAGACTCAAAAGGGCTAAAACTAGGTGGAAGGTGACCAAAATAAGTCACACAAAGACTGAAATATGGTTTCTAATCTGTTCAGTCCATACTATAATACTGTAATATCCCACTGTGATACAGTGGGATGCCTAGGTGGCTCAGCAGGTGGCGTCTGCCTTTGGCTCAGGGCGTGATCCCAGAATCCCAGGATCGAGTCCCACAGCAGGCTCCCTGAGGGGAGCCTGCTTCTCCCTCTGCCTGTGTCTCTGCCCCTCTTATGAATAAATAAATACAATCTTTAAAACAAAATAAGGTGATACAATGTTAGATGAACTGCCCACCAAAAGCAACAGTAAATAATATCTGGAGGAAGATACCTTTCAAACTCTCAAAATAGCTCCATGATTTAAAAAAAAAAAAATGTGTGAAATCAAATAAAAATTACTAGACAGACCAAGAGATAAGCCCAATTACCAACCTTAATGAATAGATCAGAGAAAAAGACAAACAGCATACAGAATAAAGTTATTAGTGTGGACCTTAGGATAGCTAATATGCTTAAGAAAAGAAAGGTTAGTTAAGTAATTTGAACCCAAAAAATGCCTCTATAGAAAATAGTAAAATGAAAATCAGACCAAATGGAAAACAGCTCTATACAAAAATTGAAATTAAGAATTCAATAGGTAGATTTAAGACTAGCTTTGAAAATAGCCCTAGAAAGGATTAGTGGCATAGAAGATTGTTTAGTGGAAAGTATTAAGATTAAAAAAGACAGATAAAATAATCTGGAAAATATAGAACAGAGCACAAGACATATAACATGGCAAGGAGATCTAACATATGAATAACTGGAATTTCAAAAGAAAGAAGAGAGAAAATGAGGTAAAAACTATGTTTATAATGACATAATGACCAAGAGCTTTCCAAAATGATTCAAGATTTCAAGCCACATACTCAAAAAGCATGATAAACTCCAAAGAGAATATACACATAAACAAACAAAAGAAAGAAAACAAAACAAAAAATCATAGCAGAATTTGTGAAGACAGAGGGAAATTAAAACATTAAGAACAGTCAAAGAAAAAAAGATATACTGCATTCATAGGAACAAGTCAGAACTGAAATAATGAAAGCCAAAAGACTGGCAAATTTCTTTCAGGAGTGAAAGGGAGGGGCGCCTGCATGGCTCAGTAAGTTAAATGTCTGCCTTTGGCTCAGGTCATGATCCCAGAGTTCCGGGATCAAACCCCACATTGGGCTCCCTGCTCAGCCGACAGCCTGGTTCTCCCTCTGTCTCTGCTTCTTCCCCCCAGTTGTGCTCTCTTGTGCTCTTTTTGTATAGCAATTATTCTCTCTCTCAAAATAAATAAATAAAATCTTTAAAAAAAAGTGAGTGGGAACTAAAAATATTTCAGTTAAAGAAAATTGAGATAATTCACCACCAGCAGACTTATACTAAAAGACATATTAAAATGGTTTTCTTCAGGCAGCAGGAAAGTAATCTCAAATTGAAAGAAATAAAATGCATGATGGAATGAAGATCACTGGAATATGTAAACATACCAGTAAATCTAGATGAATATTGCTTGTGTAAGAAATAATTTCTGGCGGCTTCTATATATAGGTAAAGTTAAATATACAGTAGTAACACATGAGGCAAGAGTGTGATAAGTGTTGTTAACAAGTTTTAAAGTCCTTGCAATTCCAATGTCCAAAAAGAAAGAAATGTCCAGAAAAGTGCAATTCCAATTTATATTAGATTTTCATAGAAAATTATGCATATTGTGATCTCCAGGGTAAACTTAAAAAGAATAATAATTTATAATGTATGAGCAACCAGAAAAAGAAGATAGAATAATAAAAAAGAAAACAATAAAGGAGGGAAAGAAAGGAACAAAGAATAGGTTAGACAAGTAGAAAACAAACAAGAAAATGGTAAGTAGACATAATATTCTTAGACTAATATTTAAATTCAAAGACAAAGATTTTCAAAATCCATATGCTGCTTATAAATAACAACTTAAGCGTTAGGACCTAGAGAAGTAAAAAATAAGGGGAAAAATATCATGTAATTGCTATACCAAAGAAAGGTAGACAGGAACAGTAGTAGAAATAAAAAGAGGTATTTTATCATAATAAAAGGGCCAAATCCATTAATATGACATGTCAATTACAAATCTGTAAGTACCTAATAATAAAACTTTAAAACATGTAAGTAGAGTTTGAAAGAACTAAAAGCAGACAGATACATAATCATAATCGTAGATTTGTAATATCATTCTTAGTGGGGCATCTGTGTGGCTCAGTTGGTTAAGTGTCCAACTCTTGGTTTTGGCTCAGGTCATGATCCCAGGGTTGTGAGATCAAGCCTTGCGTTGGGCTCTGTGCTGGACGTGGAGCCTGCTTAAGATTCACTCTCCTTCTGTCCTCCTCCCTCCCACTCCCTGCAGCACCCAAAAGATTTTAAGTGTACAATGAACATTTTTTTGACAATGAAGGTAGTGATAATATTAAGAGGCATTAATATTTTTCAAAAGGTGAAAAAAGAGGAGAATACTTAGTATGACTAACTCTGTTCTTTTCATTACACTTAAATGCGATCAAAGTACTAAAAAAAGAGATGCAAGATACAAAGTTTGCTTATACAGGCTGTGGAGAGGACAAACAGTTACGCAGTGTGTATCCCTCTAGTACTTAACTAAGTCCAACTGTTATGTGGGTATACGTTTTAGGCACTTATTTTTCACACGTTTAAGAGTTGTAAGAAGTTTTCTAGAACTACCTTGTAACCACAATCAACCATTTAAGAGTGTATTTTTCAAGTTTTTTGTTCACAATACTTTGCCACCTACAATATCAAAGGAAAAAAATCTAGCATGTTCTATTAAGAAAGAAAATAAAATTCACAATTCCTACCAACTAAAATCAGGGGATTAGTTAAATTTAATTCATTCATAAAAAAGAAAACTCTGAAAAGTGCTTTACTTTGAAAGATGGTATTAGAGTCACAATACTATTTAAACAAAATTCCTTTTGGAGCACTTTCCCCCCCATTTTAAAGTCCCATGGGCATTTTAAAAAATCCCAGAACTATATAAAAAGATTTATGTGAAGTCTGCTTTACTCTCAGTAATAATTAGATAGTAATTACAAAATAGTCTTTAAACTGCTTTATGATTTCTGGTGGTCCCTGGCTTTAGGATGCTAGATAACCTCTCTCCATACTACCCTCATAGTCAATTCAATTTTCTAGAAAGTTTAATGTGAAAATTGGAATAAAAAAGTATCCACTTCTTTGAGGTATCACTTTCTAAAATCTACATCCTCTGAAGTAGTTTAGTATTCAGGAATTCTATCACGACTTAAACATTAATAGCTTTGAATGCTTGGCATTGTTGATGCAGGATGCTTGGATGACTGCCTGAATTGGGTCTGAAGGGGCCAGATGATTTAATCGAGAGGCCTCTAATTAAGGGTGAATATCACAATCATCTGGAGAATATTTACAAATTATGGGTGTTTTACTACTGACCTAAAGAATCAACATCAAGACAAGCACGCTATAATTTGGGGATTTTCCAGGTGTTCTCACTCATAGCCCTCTTCAGAGTGCAATGGTACAGCCAAAAAGAAAAGAGCTTTAGGCATGTTTATCAAGGCCACAAGGAATGGTAAATTCTTAAGGCTGATAATAGTTTTTGTAAAATAAGCATATGCAACAAGTATGAAGTAAATGAGTGGGGAAAATTATATGATTACTATTATGGTCAAAGACAACAGTTGCTGCATAAGGCAAAAAGGACAGCAGCTGTAGGAACACTGAGGCTTAGGAAGTAGGTGTATGTCACTTCTTGCAGAGAAAAGAAAAATTCCACTTACGGGTGCCAAGTAATAAAGTCACTGACACAGAGGGAAATGATATGGAGGCACTCACCAACCTGCCTTCAGGTATCAACTGGCCCTAACTCTCATAAATCTGAAATAATATGGCCCTAACTCTCGTAAATCTGAAATAATAATCTAGTAAATCTGAAATAATCTAGTTAATCTAGACAATTCCTACCCTAGTATCTTTTGATGCATGGACTTTAAAATGGCACCTCAGATTCAGTTTAAATAAATAAATAAAAATCCCTAAATATAACCAAGTATTTTTAAATGAAGGGAAAAAAATCTATAAGGAAGCCAGCAGTGTTCTTCAAGTGAATAAAGCAGCCATTAGTTCAAAATTCAGGCCATGAATCTGATTTTGTTTTGTTTTGTTTTTTAAAGATTTTATTTATTTATTCATGAGAGACACAGAGAGAGGCAGAGACACAGGCAGAGGGAGAAGCAGGCTCCATGTAGGGAGCCCGACGTGGGACTCGATCCCGGGACTCCAGGATCACGCCCTGGACTGAAGGCGGCACTAAACTGCTGAGCCACCAGGGCTGCCCCGAATCTGATGTTTTAATGTTTAAATTGATGTACCTGTTTATCTATTTTACACCTGTATTCATTTTAATATAAAATAGTGTTTAATTAATATCCATGTTTAATTTAACAAGTCAAATTGATGCTCTAGAAGGCATATCATGTTTTTCCTGCAGTCTTGAATACTCACTGGGCAACACTGCTGACAACTACTAGCATATAAAAATGATGCATCCAGAAAAAAAAATAAAACGATGCATCCAGAGAAGAAAGCATGTAAGCTTTTGTCCTGTTGGTCATTCTCATTAGCTTAGAAATTTATATGGTCATTACATAATATAGCAAGAAGATTATGGCAAATAGCTAATGGTTTTAGTTGAAGGCAAAGAAAATATAGCCTTTCTGACCTCTAAAAAAAGTTCATTAAAACTTAAAATTGATAGTGAGAAATTTTAGTGAATTTTCATTGTTTTTTTTTTTTTTTTTTTAAGTTCAGTGGGAATAAGAGAAATTCATTCCCTCTGTAAATGCAAATTACTTAGCTGGGTGTGTGTCAGAAGGAAATTTCTCTTAGCCATACTTTTTTCCAATGACCCCTCTCTGAAAATGCTTTCTGTACTTTTCAATTGCTGAGTTTTGTCCTATAACTACTATGTATCATTTCTCATTTTAAAAGAATATTCAAATATATATTAGCAGGGGATAATCTCCGAAACCAAGCATGGATTTAGTTCAGGTATATCTTGAGTGCTGTTATTCTGCAAAGGGGTGCCAGGGCAATAAGGTTTAAACATGGAAATATAATGTAAAAACTAATCCTCCAAATCTAATTTTTTGTGGGGTGGGGACCAGACTAATGTTACCTAACACCAATATATTCAATATATTTCTGGTCTGCAAGATTTTATTTCCTACATTATTAAATTAAAATACGTTAAATGAAAGTTTTTAAAAATGCTGTCCAGTGTGCTAAAGTTTGTATTTCTAATCCATTTAATAACATTAATAAACATATAGTGTTCAAATAAGTAAAAGGATTTTAAAGAGTTGATTTAAGTAGATTTTATTCAATTAAGCAGATTTTTATCATTCAAAGATTATTATTAGGTTTAGGTACAAAATATATTTTCAACCACTAAATATATTTATATATGTGATATATAAATGAAATTATTCTAAAATCCAGAGGCTAATGTGGCTCTAGGTACAAAATGATAATACCAGTTGTTAGCCATAATAGATTTAATCAATTTTGGAATGTTAATATTACTTCTATGCACAGATAAATGCTTTTGAGATTTTTAAGAAGATCAGTCTACATTTTGTGAATACTTCTTTGTGCCAGGGACTATATTAGATACTAAGGAAACAGAGGTAACACATGGTCCCTATTCTCAAAGATCTCACAGCAAATAACAGTACACAGCCTTATTATTCACAAAATGTTTTAACTTAGATGATCACATTTTGACCTTCATCACAATCCTATAAATTATATGAACACTTTTACCCTCAGTTTATAGTTATTGAAATTTGGCCTTAGAGAATATTTTTCTTATACATCTTTCTCTAAGATTATCTAGCACACTAATAGGAAGCAAAATGGTTGCTCAATAAATATTTGATAATGAGTGACTTGCTCAAGGTCACAGAGCTAGTACCGGGAAAGCTAAGAATTAAACACAGGTCAAGTTAATTCTAAGACCAAGATGTCAAAGTATTACTATAGATAGTTTTGAGAGGTTGACTCAGGGCATCTGTTTGCACATCTCTCTGATGAAACTGATTCAACACCTTCTTAATATAGTAATTCTTGAGCTATGTATACTTTTTTTTTTTTTTAAGGTGGAATGGCATGCCAGGAAAAAAAGTCTATTCATTGCTCTAGCTTTAGCATCTACCCTAGACGGAGAGGAGGCAGCAAAGAAATAGAATTACAGAGGTCTAGCATCTATGTCACCAATATGAATGGTTAGGTCACTGCAAGTATTATCAGATTGAAATTATCAGCCTTATTAAAAAAAAAAAACTTAATGTATACTCAAGAACAGGAAAAATCCAAATACCAATTTTGAATCAGACTTAAGTAAGTTAGCCTCATGCCAGCACAACTAGATTTCCTGGAAGGACTACCTATCTCAACTTTAAAAAGCGCAACAATAATAAAATACAAAATAAAATGATTTTGCAATAAGTACTAAAATGAATTCATCTGAGTTTTAGTGTCAATTATTTGGGTTATTTAATTTGTGTTTAAGTGTTTGTCGTCGGGGAATCTACGCAGCAGAGCCACAGAATTTACGGAAGCTTAGAGAGCTAGTAAGTAGTAAAGATGGGATTCTAACCCAGCCAGTCCGGTTCCAAAGCAGGTGCTATGCCACCCGGCCTCTGCAGGCAAGAGTTAGCAAGTGCAACAGAACCAAAGGCGGCTCCCTTTTATTGAGTTACTACTTGCCAGACATTGAACGAAGGGCATTATGCTTGTTACTTCATTTAATCCTTCCAGAAACAATGACCTTTGAGGTAGTTGTTATTATACCCACGTTACAGGTCAGGAAACTGACTCAGAATCTAAGACAACCTGTTCGCCATCCACCACATGTCGTGGCAGGCTGAGATTCTAACCCTGCCTGGTCTTTGTTTCTGATGCCTCTACTTTTAACTAATGTGCAATACTAGGATGTTTTGTAAGAAATATACTACTTTTGCGGTTGGAACTCATCCTACACATTTTGCACTTCAAAAGAGTTTTGGTGGGTTTCAAGCGGAAAAGACAGAATTGAAAACAATTATAAAACGTGCTGAAAGGGTTACCAATGCGGAGCTCTCCTGTTAAATTTATATAGAAGTGTTTGAATTTTCTGAGGAAAAAAACACAATTCAATAATATGTGAGGAGTAATAAGTGGATGACACATTAAAAATAGCAGTAATAATAATTGTTGAATGGGAGGTTTCACACTTGGAGTTTGAGAAAATTAACTTTCTTTTCTCAGATTCAAGGCAGGCATCTCCTTAACTGACACAACTGAATTATTCCACAAACACAAGTCTGGCAAAGTTTTACACATTCTAAGAGTAGCTGGGTCATTAAGTAAAAAACTCAAAAAAAGTCCCCTTCTTAATTCCAAGTGGTAGTCCCATCAGATCCAATTTGAAATGTGCTGGTACCTTGGCATATAAACTGGGGCTTGGCTGGCTCAGGAGTCAAGGGACTTTAACTCCATGGGTGGATGCACAGTGCATATTTTAGTACCTTCAGGGGGAAAAACAGACAAACACACAGGAGGAAAACCTGTCTGCAACTAATTATATTACATTTGTACAACATGATATTACCCTATCACTCTCAAAAAATCTACAATTGGTATTAAACAAATGAAATGCTAAGGAGTCCTCTTAAAATACAAGCAACAACAATAATGCCAACGAAAATGATAGAACTATGTAGCTAATGAGTATCCACAACTATAGTGATAAAAAGCAGTAATAATACATAGGTAATGCCCTTCTGTAAAACAGCAACCAGTCCTAAAGTTAAGAAAATAAAATCCTAATATTTGGCTTTTGAGAATAAACTTTTAAAAGGCTTTATAGGCATAATGTTGATTCATATTTACATATTCATGTAAACATATATGTAAGTATATATCACACACGCTGGGAATATAAAGCATATGCATATTATACACATGTATATATATTTGTGTATTATATATAATTTCTTAATTCTAAGAGGGAAAGAAATCTAATTGGTCAAAATCAGTCATAAAATTTTAACCATGTTTCTGCAAAAAACAGCAGTGCCAAAGGGTAATGCATCGCTAATGGTTTCCAGTGGAATAAATAGCTACTCTGACGTCAAAACTTTGTTACACTCCAATAACTGGCTCACTTGGGGTTTCAGGTACAGCAAGTTACATGTCAGTTTTAAATAAAGTTATAAAAATAGAATGCCTGGTGAACCATATTGTCGCTATGCAACCTGATATGTTATGATTTATATCCAATAAAATGTTAACAAAGGTGATAGATTATACCAAAATAGTATCTGGTGGTTTAGGATGCCCTGCTCCTTAAATTTCAGATTTAAAAAATGCTATATTTTACTTTGTCTGTACCTAAAGTGGCACACAGCTGTAATATAATCCACTGTTAACAGAGTGTCAAATTAGAAATATTTACTATCTCAAAGATAAAGTGATTCATACACTGGTAAATCTCCCTTGATAGGTATAATAATGACATTTTAACTGGGGACTTAGAGCAATAGGAACAATAAGTCTGTCCAAAAAAGGGGGGGCTTATTATGTTAGTTCATATAGGACTATCAGTCATTTTTCTGAAAAGATATTGCCTAAATAAACATAGGAATTTCAATCAAAATCAAAATCAAAACAATTATACTACCTTATCCTAGGACTAGACTTGACACTGTAAATTGAAAACCCCTGAAAGATGTGCTCCATTTATATGTTATATTTGATACTGAAAAAATGCTAATTGGCACAATTTTATTTTAAAGTGAGTGTAAATGAGATCTTATAAGGTTTGAACAATCCATCAAACAGCATGCACAATCAGAATGATAACAGTTTTTCTATACCAGTGTCTTGCTACAGACTGCATAGAGGATATATTTGTGTAAAGAAAGGGGAAAAATAAAATTTCTGTGTCAGCTGCAATATTTACTGAAATAATATCAAAATAAAGCAATATGTATTTAAGTGATTGAAGACAGCAATTTATATGCAAGAAAATACTTAGTGTTATTCAATTATTATTTCTATATTAAAATATATATTGTTATACATATTTTATTCTTATATGTAGAAATGTTTGCAACAGTGTTTTATCTGCAAAATAATACATAAATCTGTGTATTTTATTCCCTTATTTGTTCTTACTTTGTATAAGAAAGGCAAGGAGTAGAAGATTTAGATAGACAAATCCCAGTGCCACCATCTACAACTACTGACTTCAGCCAAGTTAGGTAATCTCTATCAGTCTTCTTCCTTTGTACACGCAGAAATAATAATGAAATAAATTATGTACATAAAGTCTCTATAACAGTGCTCCTCATATGTAGTGTTCCTACTAAGTTCCGGAAACTGTGAAAGATACTATATTGGAAATCTGAAAAGACATGGATGATGCTTTCTAACGGGAAGAAAAACAATTACAATACAAAATGATTACTTATATAATAGTGTTTCAAAATTCAAAGACACTTAAGTTCTTATCCTGCTCTCTATAAAAGTAAAATCAAAATATATATTCAGGTTTCCATAAAACTGAAGTTTAAGAAAGCGATATATATAAGTAATTTTCTCTATACTTTAGCTTTAGTCTTTATGCAACTCTGTCCTTCACTGTAAAGCTAAATTGCATTTCATCAGTGTTATCTATAAGACCAAGGGGTAAAAGGCATGACAATAAAATATGAACTATAAAAGTCTCATTTTAGATTATTACAACTAACTTGACAGAAGCGGTTATAACTAATAATTTTTATCATATGTAAAATGAATCAATTTCATCTCTTAATATCTTGCTAAAAGAGGAAAATTCCCTTTTTTTAATGGAAGCTTATTTCCAGAGGATAAGAAAACAGAATGTCACTAATACTCTCCTGGTGGGGAAGTGTTATAGCATATACTGTGTTCAATTCAGAGCACTGCATTTCAAAAGATACACTGACCAAGAAGTCAATGAGGAAAAACATCTGGAGGTCAGGTCTTAAGAGATCATATAAATGGAAGGAAGTAGAAATAATAACCTAATAAAAAAAAAAGGTTCAGACATAGGTTGAGGTGCTCAAGAACATTAAAAATATTAAAATCTCATGATGTGTAAGAACTTACACATACATTTCCTCTTTGTGGATACAGTTCTGAAGTTTCATATATGGGAAAACAGGAAGACTGATAATTTGAAGACTCTCTTCTGTATGACCTTGAAGCCAAAATAGCAAAAAAGAGTCCTGAATACAAAGGAAACTACAGTACTTAAACTGGAGGAGAAAGTGTGAGCTGCTATACAGATATGGGCTGACATACTGTTATAGCTCAGCAGAAATAACATATAACTCAATTATTTACTCCAAAGGGAATATACCAAGTAGGACCTAGGAACTTTGATTACCAATTGCCGATTTCTAACTTCTATCATATTTCACTCCTGGAAATGTCATTGTTGTGAAATCAACCACAATACTTTTTTACCACAGGAGAACTCACTATGCCATCTTTTGCTCATAGTAAAGTGAATATATATATGCTGTATATATGTGAGTGTGTGTGTGTGCTATAGTGATTGCATAGTCAGTTGTTCACATATTGATCATCTCTGGATAGATTGCTAGCTATTTAAGGACAGGAAACTTTCTACTAGCTCATCTCCATCATATGGTGAGTAGTCCAGACTTATTATATAATATATGAAGTACGAACCTGCTGGTTTAGTGATCTGCACTAAATCTGTTATCCTGTGGCATGCTTTGTAAAGTGGTCTTCTAATAGTTAGGTAGTATGGTACAGTGATTAAGAGAACAAACTATGGAGCCAGATTACCTTGGTTTAGATCTGGCTCTGCCACTGACAAGCTTTCTGTGACTTTGGCAAGTTATTTGACTTGCGTCTTAGTTTACTTATAAAAATACAGAGTAATAGTAACTATGTAATAAGTTTATTACGAAAATTAACTAATACTGTAAAGTGTCAAGAAAACTATCACACAGTACACAATAAATACCTGTCATTATTATTACTATTATTATGATGTCCAATGTATCTTCAGTGTAGAAGAGAAATAAGAATGTGCTCTTGCTCAGTGATTATGGGGGGTGCCTACCTGAATTTCTAACAAGTAATATGTCATTGGTCATTAGGAAGAGCCATAATTGACATACTTTCTAATGCATGTGCATGCATACACACAAACACAGATATACAATATATCTCTATACCCATCTGTGTTTATATATTTACATATGTTCTATATATATGTATGACATTATCTAACAATCTATCTATCTATCATCTATCATCTATCATCTATCTACTTATCTATCTGCCCACCTATCCATCCATCCAGCCAGCTACCCATCCATCTTCATAAGGCCGTATTCTTTGGGACAAAAAGTAACATACAAGGGGAGGGGTATCAAGTTTCAAAATGATCTAGTAACTTGTTTCTGATGGGTTTATAAAAGGAACACTCTGAAAGTTCAACTAAAAGCTATGAAAGATATGGAATTTGAGGATTTTAAATTTGTTGGTTTGGTATTTATTGCTGTAGACTCATTTGGTAGCTACTGCTACCCCCAAAGATGAGAATTGCATTCACTGGAGGCTCCAAGGAAGTAATGGATAAAATGATAACAGTGATAGAGTCTAGGGCTCATTAAGGTAGGACACGATTCCTGAAATGCAATGACTATAACACTTCTGGTGAAGAATGGCAGGGTTATTAAATTGGTTCATTGGCCCAGGTAAGAAAAGATACAGATCTAATTATAGTAGTCAAATAGTTTTTTACTCCTGCCTCAATAAGACCCACAAGAATTATCAAGAAAATTCGGCAATTCACTCATTTCAAAGATGGCTATCTTAGGAGTGGTAATATAAAATATTTATCACTTAAATGATAAGTTCAAAAAGAGTCACTCTTCTGAAAAAAAAATAGCCACATTCTGCAACGAAATACTATTTTAAGTATTTTAAATAACTATGATACACAAAATAAGGAGCTTCTAATATAATTTTGTTTTGTTTCGGTTGGTATTTTATATTCTTTGAGCCAGAGAAAATACAGGTCTAGGTTAATTGGGATTTACTATAACCTGATTTTCCAAGAAGGACTTAAAAATATCAAGGACTCAAAGATTCAAGAAATCCTCAGGTGTCGTATTCCTAGCAAGAAACTGCATGAAATGTCCCATTTTGTTTATGCACTCCAAATAATGAAAATCAAACACATGGCCTTTACATCACCACTCTTATTTCTTACATCTATGGTAGGTTTTCCTTCTAAGTCCATGATACTTGTTAACAAAATGAAACAGGTCCAGCAACTATTAAGCAATAGGTGTTCACACTCAAAATCAAGTTTATTTACCATCTCTATTCTAAACAAAGTAAATTATAGATTTTTTTAATTTGATACCTAGCTAAGAAGCAAGCCTGTCCGCCTACAAGCTACGGTTCTTCTAGGTTTTAGTTGCATAACATATATTCTCATAATCTGGAGGTAAGATGGTAAAATATAAAACAGTTCATATTTTATTGCATTCTTTTTATCTATAGGTGGCAAGGTCAAAGGTTGAGAGAGAGAGAGGGAGGGAAAAGGAGCTAGAGATTTAAGAAGAGTGGAGGTATGGAAATAGTTGTCTAAGATAATGGAAATTTACCGGCAGTGATAATTGTCCCTTTGAAATTAGTGATGCCATCTGTGTTAGCTAAGATTGCAATACTTCCCATTTCCTCTCATCAAATCTCCTATTCCCATTCTCTATATATTCTCCTTAGCACTTAGTGATAACTTAATATATATTTTTACCTCCTATTAGAAAGTATGGTCTATGAAGGAAAGGATTTTTTGTTGTTGTTGTTCACAAATCCCAGCACTCAGACTGTGCCTAGCACATAGGTGATACTCAGTATCAGTTAACTGAATGCGTCTGTGGTTATACATTTGAAATTTATCCAGCCAGTACAACTCAATTCTTTTCTGACAAAGTTCAGTTGCAGGTATGGAGTTAGGTGGGTTTAAAGAAATTTGGGGGTTGTATAAGGCAATATGACAGAGGAAGAAAGGGAAAAAGATGAGTAAGGACTTGAAGAGTACGATGAATAGTGGAATAAAATTATAGTCATTGGACATTAACTAGAGGTTGGAGGTCATCAAGATATTGAAGGATACAGGGGATCTAAGAGGACAGAAAGTGGTTATCGGAAAGCAGAATTTTAGAAATGAACATCTTAGCGATCTAGGGTATAATGGGTATGATCATGTGAATGAACAGCTGAGGTGGGATGGAAGGAAAAAAATCATTAGAGTTAAGGAAGCCTAAAACCCGAGATACAAGAGGTCATGGAATTCATGTATGGAGCGTGGTTAGTAACATAAATCTAATGTTGATTCCTAGAGCACTAGGTACCTAGTGCATATGAAGCATCTAGAGTTTTGTCAGTTATTACAAGGAAAGTCTATTACAGTATTATTCTACTTCTGATAGCATAGGGAATCTCAGAACCCTGGAGTAATCACTCACATATACAAGAAAATTGATGACCTAGCAAGAATAAAATTGACCAACAATTACTTGAGAGAGAAGTTTATGAGTTTGGAGTTAGTTGAAAGGCTTGGTCTCTTTAAAGCTAAGAGCTTGAATTACTATAAAATTTATGGCTAAGAAGGTTATGTGTGAAGAGTGAAGCAAAATTCTGACCAAAATAGGAAGTTTCTAATTTAGTAACAGGAGACTAGGCCAAAAAATGATCGTTCTCATTTACTCCTTTGCTGGAGAACAGTAGATACAGTGGGGTAAGACCATGGTATGAAAAGCAAAAGGGGAAATTTTGCTATCTCTTCAAATTTATTTCAAATATTCCTCTAGTTGGTAGGACTACCAAGACCTGCACTAGTGAGAAGCAAGTGGTAAGTTAGAAAGTCACAGAGCCTTAAAGAACATGTTATATTTCAGGTATGACTGTGGGAAGGCTTTGTTTAAAAGGATGAAAGAAAAATCCAGATCTAGTACTTTTGATTCGAAAATTACTCTTTCCCCAAAATATCCACAGAAACCCCTGAAACTCCTATCTTACACCCCAACCACAAATAATGCAAGTGGGATAGGAAAGTGAAGAGCTAAAATTGACAAGGTGGTTGACCTGAAACATTTTATTAGTGATGCAGAAATAACAATGTTCTGAATGCTACTGACAAGTCAAAGGTCACTGATAACAAGAGAGAAGATCTTTTTCTGGCAGGTGAAAAGCAGAATTGAAGGGGATTTTCAGCACAAGAAAACCAATGAAGAGAAGGTTGCTTTGGCCTCTGAATCAATAATTAATTTTGCTGCATTTGCCATGCATGCTGCCCAGAAAGTTACATAGTTAGGTTCCTCTACCTTTACTTTTATGAGTAAAAAGCAAATGAAGCAACTGATGTAGGAGAAACATCACTTTTAAAGAAAAATAAGTTCTATAATATCTCATAAGTGTCATACCAAATTAGTGCAATATCACCTGATAACATCATTTATTTAATAGAGTAAGGAAACTAAATTATACAGCATACTAATGTGCATAATGATGAGTATTACCTGTTTAATGAAGTAAAGAAAGGGCTTGTCTATTGATGAAGACTTACTGAATGCTTTAAAAAATGTAAAGCATCAAGGTAATACCAAGATTTAATAAGAACAAATTCCTCACAAAAAATACAATGTAATTTAGGAAATAATATATTTACATGTGATAATACAGTGTTAGAGTACTAGAAGAGTATTTCAATTTTTAGTTAAGTACCTAGTAGTATTAGGATTGCTAAAAGTAGCATTCTAAGTTTTATTCACCTAATAATAAAGCTTCAAAATATGTGAAGCAAAAAAAAAAATATGTGAAGCAAAAACGGATAGAACTTCACAAAGAACAAAATAAATACACAATTATAGTCAGATTTCAGCATCTAACAAACAAACAAACAAACCACAGGCAAAAAGGTACAGACTTTATATTAGGGTCAGTATGAATGATTTTTTTTTTTCTTTTTACTTATTTCTTTGATTTCAAAATGTTTCCCATTGGTTTATATTAAAGTAAACTGAAATTAGAAAAGTTATATAACATTAGTTAGCTTCTCTGGGTAAAGAGTATCACACTTCGAATTTAAAAGCATCTGTAAATGATCCATTCCCAGATGAAATGTTTTATTCTCCAATTTATTCATTGTCACACATCTATTAGATCCTTTTATAAACCACCGTTTTAAACAATGCACATTGAAAAATCTCTTACATGTAGATATTCACATGTAGTAGAAGAGACAAGTAGTAAAAGCTCTGTAATACAATAAATGCCTTGAAAGAGCTAAGAAGTACATGCTAAGGGAACACAAGGCAGATACGTGATCTGGACTTTGGAGGCCAAGGAAGGCTTGCTAGCGTAGTAGGAGTCTACTAGGTGAAGCAGCAGGAAGGGGTTATAGATACAACCAACAGAAGGGACTGTGGACTAGAATAAAAGGAGAGGTGATAGGGACAGGGTGGTAGATGGACTCATAAATGGCTTTCAACTTCTGACCAAAGGACTTTGAATTTTATCCTTAAAAGATAAGAAAGTACTGAAGATTTTAAACCAGTGAGTAACCTGATGAGATTTACAGAATAAATTGCTAAGTATTCTCTTTCAAATACTCTCATTGCTGTCTTCAACTAAATATTTACCAAAAGTTTGATAGAAACTATTGTCAAACTCAAAAATACCATTTTGAACAGTTTAAAAACATTCTTTAATTGTTATTATAGTTACCTATTTTGGTTTACTTTAACTAGCCATTGTTGGTTAAAATAAGCTGCTTAACAGCTTTCGTTTGATTATTTTTCTGGTTGATTTCAACCCCTTGGGTGACTTGTTAGTAAATGATTTGGAAATGAAAAGTGACGCAAAAAGCCTTGAAAAGCCTTATTAATTGTTAACTCACTTTACCTTTAAACCACCTGCTGTACCTCTAAAAGTTGATTATGGGACAAAGACGTCAGCAACCCAATAAGGAGAGAATGAGTTTTTAGTTCCGGATTTGCAGCATGGTATTTTCTTTCCCCCCAGGAAGCTCTGTTCAAATTACCAATCAATCTGAGAATGTTCTCAGGTTCTGCCCTTATAAAAGGCTTGATTTATGGGTCAAATTATAAAAGATGCTAACATATTTATAGCATAAAAGTACAAACCAACTCACTTCACAAACCAGTGAAAGGTATACATAAATAAACACACTTCTCTTGAAAAGCTCCCTTTTATAAGCAAATGTAATATCCTGGGAAATTAAGAAAACCAGTCACAAAGCAAAATTAAAACTATATTATTATAAATTATACAATTGTGGCAACATTTTCTGCAATTCATAATGTGCATATTTTAAATTCACATATTGCATTTTCAAAAATTTTCCTCCTGAAAAATTATAGGTATGTATAGTTATATGGATGAATATATCTACTATGGATAACAGAATCAATTAAAAGTTAATAATGAAAAAAAAGTTATTAATGAGATCTTTTACATTCTCTTTTTCTACACTAAATCTTGGAAATCCAGTATGTATTTTAAATTCATAGCATATCTCAATTCAAATGCCAAAAGTTCATCAGAAATGTTTGATCTAGGGCATCCCGGGTGGCTCAGCAGTTTAGCGCCGCCTTCAGCCCAGGGCCTGATCCTGGAGACACGGGGATCGAGTCCACGTCGGGCTCCCTGCATGGAGCCTGCTTCTCCCTCTGCCTGTGTCTCTGCCTCTCTCTCACTCTCTCTGTGTCTCTCATGAATAAATAAATAAAAATCTTGAAAAAAAAATGTTTGATCTATATTTATTTAAATTTCATAAAATACAGTTGAAAGAATAGGTTCCACATGCCCAAGTTACTCCAAAAACACTTAAAAGTTTTCACCAATAATTTAAAAATGTTTTCCAATAATTAAATCAAGCACTGCATTTTTATTATTTATTATTCAATTTCAATTAAAATTAATTCTATTGATCATGCCTTTTGGCCTATAGTATGTGACACTTAAAATACCCTATTACTTGCTGAGTATTGTTAAAATCATTCAATGTTCATTAGCTCAGCTTATCCTCTTAAGGCTATGAAGTAGGGGAGAGGTTAAATTGCTTGGTTCACTGCACCCTTCATGTTTCAGTAACTTTCCACAATACCCCTAGAACAAAATAAATATCCAAAAGTTCTGCTGTTAAGTAGTTAGGGCCAAGTAACTTAACAAGTATTTATGTTTTCATAATTTAGAACCACTTGAAATATGCATTAATTGAAATAAGAACTATTTCTATTTTGTTCTTAATGACAATTATTAAAGGTACATGTGTGCCTGTTAGACAATGTACTTTTCAAACTTTGGCATCAGATTGAAGACTACCACCCTTACTTATTTACTTCCATATTGCCTTTCGTGTGGTACTTGTTTTTTTTTTTTTTTTATCATAACCACTAAAAAACAAGCTTTGTAAAGATATAACATCATTGAAGAAATAATGCATAATGTAATGTTGAAATAATGAACTACCCCGAACTAGTGGGTTGGCTCTATACAACAGGTGTTGAGTATCACAATATTTCCCTTGAAAACTTAAAATATCCTTTTGCAGCCATATTACTTAGCTTGGTCTTCTTGGTATACAGTTTCAGAAGTGGAGAAGTAGTTAATTACTGTCATCATTTTACAAACAGGGAAATGGGCATTGGCATTAAACAATTTTCCCAGAGTCTCACATGAGTAAGGGTGGAGCTGGGCTTGAGCACAAGTTGTAATGGTTCATCATCATGATTTTTAACAATTCCGCCGTATTTGCGATTTCCAACTGAGACAGCCCAAAATCTGAGGAATCAAATCAATTAAAAAGAAATATCATCTAGCTGGACATCGGTTCAGATCCTAGGCCTGTTTGTCTTCAGATCCATCTTCTGACCTCCTTCTCTGCTTTGTATTCCAGGGGACCTAAATGGCTGTACTCTCCAGGGGTCTATCAGGGTCAGCCAGTAGAAGACACTGACAAAAGATCAGAATGCAAGAGGAAGAGAGAAATCAGGATAGTTCTCCACTTCCTCTCATTCTCTTTCCCACAGCTCCAGCTCCAACCAGGTGACCCAGGTTTTTGAGCTCTAGTATTACTTCTTTTCCTTTGTGTCTCTCCAACCTAAGACTGTAGTGACTGCTGACCTTGCTAATCTCTGGAAAGCCTCCCTGTTTGGCTTCTCAGCTCTTCGATTATTGTGTACATATCCCCTCACTGAGGCAGTCTCCTTTTGTCCCAGAATCCTTCTGACACTCGTTAATAAGCGAAATAAGTGCTTTTCAATAAGCATAAGGTTTGGATAATAGGTATAATTCTCAAACCTGCAAATATAGTCAAAATAACTTGGAGGAGCTTTTAGAAATGCAGATTCTTGGGCCACAGTGAAAACAAAAAACTAGGAATTAGAACCTAAAAATGTATATGGAAGGTGGGGGGGGGGGAAGCAAAAAAATAACAAACCATCCCCATTAATTTTATGCATCTGGAATCACAACTATTAAATCCCACAATCTATGGAAAATGATTGTGTATTGATTCTTAGGTAAATGATATCATGTTAAAATTCAGGTAGAGTAAAAAAGATCAGGACAAGAAAAAACAATCATTATAATAAACAATAACTTTAAGATTAAAGAATAGCAATAAAATAGATACCTTGCACACTCACCAGGAAAAGAAACAGAAAATTATCTTGATCCTCTGCAATCTGATTACCTTCCTTAATAAAGTCTTTTATTTTTTTAAAAGATTTTATTTATTTATTTATTCATGAGAGACAGAGAGACAGAGAGAGAGAGAGAGAGAGAGAGGCAGAGACACAGGCAGAGGGAGAAGCAGGCTCCATGCAGGGAGCCTGACGTGGGACTCAATTCCAAAACTCCAGGATCACGCTCTGGGCCAAAGGTGGGCACTAAACCGCTTAGTAACCCAGTGATCCCCATTAAGGTCTCTTTTTTTAAAGAGATTATAAAAATACATATGGTCATTCCTGGCTAAAAAGGTTTTGTTTTGTTTTGTTTTGGAATATATTTTTATTGAAGTTCAATTTGCCAACATATAGTATAACACTCAGTGCTCATCCCGTCAAGTGCCCCGCTCAGTGCCCGTCACCCAGTCACCCCATCCCCCTGCTCACCTCCCCTTCCACTACCCCTTGTCTGTTTCCCAGTGTTAGGAGATGCTCATGTTTGTCACCCTCTCTGATATTTCTCACTCATTTTCTCTCCTGGCTATAAAGTTTAATCTGTATTATCCCTTTCAAAAACAAGCATTCACTCAATAACAGATGCTTACGTTAATGAAATTATTAAAGCAACATGATGTCTAGAAAACAATGTAAAAAATTTGATGTCTGCCAGTAATCAACTCTTACAGCAAGTTGGGCGAGATTTTAAGATTTAGTCCTCTGCCAGCTTAGCCTATCCTTCCCCTTGTACAGCAGCTTCAAGGAAACCCCTGCAGGGTCCACGGAGAACACTTTGAAAATCACTAGTCATATCAACTCTAGAAGTCCTTTCCCCTAGTGCTTCAAGACTACTTTAAATGTACATATTTTACCATCTGAAATTAAAATAGATACAGAAACTTCAACTAAGGTAAAACTGGGATTTTGTCTACCAAAACAAGGACAGACACTAATGAAAGTGAAAAGTAGTAACAACAGATAAACACAGAAAGGGAAACTATCATATGACTTTGTAACCTGATGAAATCCTTTTCTTATATTTGAAGAAATGAGCATTTTTATACTCTATAAATGATATTCTCTAAGTTATCATTGATTAAGGTTTACTATTTGGAATCTACCCTTTAGCTCTCTCTCTTTCTAGGATAATTTTTGTGTATTAATGGTATATTTGAGCTATTCTCATTTAATTCAAGAAACAAATTTTGAGCACTGAAAGAATAAGACATCATTTCTGTCTTTGAGTTGCTCAAACTCCAGAGTAGAGATGATGCATGAGAGGAAATCAATAAATCTAAGTATAGTAACAAGAATTTTACATGAATATTTAGAACTGACAAGTGCATGCTAATAACACGTCAACATACATATAGATCTTTTATAAAATATCTAGTTCTGACATTCTAAGAATTCTAATCAGGATTAAAATTTTAAAGAGTTTCATTGATATTATTTTAATAGCCCCCCTTTTTCTAGCTTCCTTGCTCTGCCCTTGGTTCCTTGAGAGTACTCTCAACATAGCAACCATAGTTGTGCTTTTAGCGTCATTCATTCCTATGCTTAAAAATCTGTGATGACTTCTCATTTGACTCAGAATAAAAGCCAAAGTTCTTTCAATGGCCTACAAAGCTCTGCAGGATCTGTCATCTGAGCACCAACCCCTCTCTCCCTCCCACCCATTAGCTTTCCGACATCATCTCTTCCTCTTAATATCTTACCTGATCATTATCCACTCCTCACATGGACTTTCTTTCCTTTCCTTGAACACACTGGGTATGAGTGGTATAACTCTTAGGCCTTCACCCTATGGTGGTGGCTACTCTGCCTCAATGCTCATCCTTATAGATCCATCCCATGCTAATTTCTCAACTCCTCTGAATCTTTGCTCAAATGCCTATCCTTAATGAGATCCTGTTTACTCTACTGAAAACTGCAACTAGGTTTTTCTATACTCCCCTCTCCCTCAGTCTCAATGCCCTTTGCTCCGTTCCAGTGGTTTTCCATAGCATGTAGCATTTTCTCACATACTAGACAGTTTAGTTATTACATTCTTATGAGTTCTTCTATGCTAGAATTAACTCCTATGGGTGCAGTACTTGTCTATTTTGTTCACTGATATAACCCAAACCACAAAGAAAAGTGCCTGGCACATTGTCAGTATTCAAAAAAATAGATGTTAAATAAATGAACAAATGACTGTGTTGCTAGAGTAAAACAGTATTTCAAGAAAATGTTTCCAGAGTATTTTACTATTTTTGAGAAACCTGATAAGCTCTTTAAAAATACATCTTTCATTTTCTGACAATCATTTTCGTAAATAATTCCATTTGGCTTTTTTTTTTTTTTTTCAAATTTGGAATACACCAGCAGATTAAAAGAGTTTTCCATTATTCAATTTCTTTTTCTTTTTTTAAAAAAGATTTTATTTATTCATGAGAGATGCAGAGACCCAGGCAGAGGGAGAAGCAGGCTCCATGCAGGGAGCCCAATGCGGGACTTGATCCTAGGACCCCGGGGTCACGCCCTGAGCCGAAGGTAGATGCTCAACCACTGAGCCAACCCAGGTGCCCCCATTATTCAATTTTTTACCCAGGTATCATTTAATCCATATCTCTTTGTTTTTCCAGTGTGCTTGGAATCTTCAAAGATTAGGAAGGATGCTGGAAGGCTGGGGAAGCTAGCATGAAGCAAAATGGAGGTGGGCACAGAGCAGAGTAGTGACATTGTCCAATTTGTTTTTAAAAATTAGAGTGATTTGTTCTGTGGCTAAGAATAGACTATAAAAATATAATGGCAGAAGCAGGGAGATCAGTTGGAAGGCAAAAACCCAAGTAGGAAATGAGGTTGGCTTGAAGCATGGTAGTATCACTAAGGTGATTTACAGGGGTCACATTTTGTGTATATTTTGAAGGGACAGCTAACAGAATTTCCAGAGAGAATTTACTGGCATATGAAAAAGACAATATTCTTTTTTTAATTAAAGATTTTTTATTTTATTTTGCCTGAGCAAATAAAAAGAATAGGATTGCCCTTAATGGATGGTTGGATTCAGGGCAAAGCAAGTTTTAAGAGGCAAGATCAAGTGCTTTGTTTAGATCTGAGATTTCTATTAGACAGCCAGGTGAAAATGTTTACTAAGCAACTGGTTGGATAAGTCTAGGGATAAAAATATGAGAGTCATCAATAGGAAGATAGTTTTTAAAGCTCTGATACCAGTAAGATTACTGAAGGAATGATTGTCAACGGAAAAGAGGCCTGTAGAATGAGCTCCAGAAAATCATACATATGTGGGGAAGATGAGAATGCACTTGGGAAGGAGGAAAACCAGAAAACTACTCAAATAAAATCGTTGAAGAAGAGGGACATGGTCAATTACATGATGCTGCTGGTTCAAGTAACATGAAGAATTGAGAATGGCGTGCTGAACTTGGCAATGTATCACTGGTATCTTTGACAGGGTGGGGTTCTGGTGGAGCTGGGAGGTGGGGCAGTAAAGAGTCATACTGGGGTGAATTCTTTCCAAGAAAGAATGGAAGGAGGAATTCAAAACAATGAATACAGACAGATGATGGAATAACTGAAAACGAAAAGTGAATACACCACTTAAATATTTGTACCTGGATGTTAGCTGGGTGACTGACTAAAAATTAACAACAATTAACATTTATTTAAATAACTACATGTTATTTTCTTGGAGCCTATAACACCACACTCAGCAGGAAGATGAGGTAACCAACATATGGAGGAACTTGCCTCAAGTCAGACAGTTAATGAGAGGAGAAAACTGAAGATAGTCTTGTATTCCAAAGACACCTTTATCCTTTAGGTTAAAAAAAAAAAAATCTGCTACAGTCTATATATATGAGTATTTGGAAGTCATAGGAAAAAAAAAAAAGAGTTTTAAGCTTCAGATGGATAAAGAAATTTAATACCAGATGTGATCATTTATGTGAGCAAAATTATGTTTAAAATACTTTTTCTTATTCTTTATACAATAATTATTTTGTTTGATTTTAAAGAATTCTATGAGTATTACTATCCAAAGTCTTGGTCTTCAATTCCTTACTACTGTCTCTACTATTTAACCAGTAAGGCAAATGCCTTGTGTACGGATCATGACAGTCAAGCTCAGAAGCAGAGAACAATATGGTGGTTGCCAGGTCCTGGAGGGAGGAGGAGAGGAGGCGGTGTTAGTCAAAAGGTACCAAGTTGCAGCCATACGAGATCCGTAAGTCTAAGAGACCTACTGTAAAGCGTAGAGCCCAAAGCTAACAATACTGTATTGATTACTTTAAAATCTGCCAAGAGAGGAAATCTTACGTTAAGTCTTCTTATCACACACAAAAACTAATGAGAAAGAGGGTAAGAGAAGTTATTGGAAGTAATGGATGTGTTTATGGCATAGACTGTAGTGATGGTTTCAGAGACATATATTTATCTCCAAATTCAGCAAGTTATATACACTAAATATATACAGCTTTGTGTGTGTCACTCATACCTCAATAAAGGGCTTGTAAAAACATACTTTGCATCCTAAAATCAGATGCAAAGAACTATTCTTCATATTCATTGCATTTGATGATACATAAATTTTAAGACACTAAAAATAGAACCACACTCATAAGACCAGATGTGATTCCTTGAAGTGAGAAATTTAGATTTTTATTGGGGGTATAATAAGAAATATAGTAATTTTGGTTTCCACTTCAATTTCTTGCATATAGGTAGATAATTTTTTTGAGATTCCAAGCTTAGTCTAGCCCTCATTCTATTTTTCCCCATGATGTGTATGCTGCTACCTTAATAACAGAAAAAAATGGGTCAAGCCCTGTTAGATATTCAGAGTGTAGGTGGAAATCCTTTGACTAGCTTTCTGGGGATGCCTCTAACATGGGAATTGCTGTTGAGATTCCAGGGGAAAAAGATAAAATTCTGTCAGTCGCAATATCTCTTACAAATAAACCCTTTCACACCTGCTAAAAAGGTTAGAAAGATGCCTGAAATCTAGCAATTAACCAATATCATTGCAAAGTTTTAGTGCAGAAAATCCTACACTGCACACAATATGTTCCTTTTAATATATCTGCTTATATGAAAATAATTCTTCAAGATACAAAATAAGTAAGGATGTTAATATAAAAAGTATTTTCTAAATTATTCTGTGTATCCTGGTATTTTCAATTATTACATGGTTATTTAATGGCATGTATATTTGCCCTTTTTCCTTCATTTTTTTTAAAGATTTTATTCATTTATTTGAGAGAGAGAGAGAGAAAGAGCACAAGCAGGAGAAGTGGCAGAGGAAGACGGAGAAGTAGGCTGCCCACTGAGTGGGGAGCCTGACACAGGACTCCATCCCAGAACCCTGAGATCATGACCTGAAAAGACAGAAGAGACAGAGGCCAAATCCTCAACAATTCCCTGTGCTAAGCCAAGAAGTTTGACTTTATCTGGGAAGCTATGGTTCATTCATTGAAAAATACAATTTTTACCATGGAATAAAGCCTGCTGTATATAAGTATTACTTGAATAGCTTATTAACTTGATCTTGTTAGTATAAACATTTTACTTGTCCCTATGAAATCTCCGTAACATGTTATATAATATGTTCTACTCCTTTTCATAAATATTTGCAGTAATGATATTTTACTTAAAGAACATAGAATCAGTTCTTCTATGATCGGAAAGCTTATTTCTGGGGCACCTGGGTGGCTCAGTCGGTTCAGTACCCAACTCTTGGTTTCAACTCAGATCATGATCTCAGGGTGGGGAGACTGAGCCCCACTCAGCAGGGAGTCTACTTGAGATTCTCTCCCTCTCTCTCTCTTCCCTTTGCCCCTCTCCCTGAGCACATGCACTCTCTCTCTCTCTACATTACAAATAAATAAATCTTTTTTTAAGAAAAAGTTTATTTCTGTAATATCTATTACTTCTGAGTCCTGAAACTCATTGCTGTCTATTGTAAACATCTGTTTTGATATCTGTCATTCTTGATAAGGTAGGAAGGGATTACACTGCTCTTTTTATCCAGCTGTATTCCCCGAATATAGTTTAATATCTTCCCCAAAATAGTTTATTAAAGTACGTTAAGTGAATAACAAATAAGAATAGATATTCCAAAAATAATATGTTTGGTTTTAGAATACATTTGGTTTTTCCCTCCCAAGAGATTTACCTACGTGATCTCATATTGGTTCACCTGTCTGTGTATTAAATAATGAACCCTCTTGTGGTACAGAGACCTTATCCTGGGGCTTCTGAGCGTTCCCCATGTCAAGCCTATTTCCCTATACACGGCAGGCACTAAAATGAATGTTGAATTGTGTATTAAATTTAGATTGTATTCTCTCAGGAAACAAGAATAAAATACTAAAGTAGATAATCCAATCTAGCAGCTGTTTGTCTCAGTTTTACTTTAAATATCAGACAAAAGTGGGGGTGTAGAGAACAGGAGGATTATAGATGTAATTATAGCAAACTTATTTTGATTTAATTAGTTTATGATGTTAGAGAACATACAATTATTGTTTTCATTCTTTTAATATCCCAGAAGCCCAAATATAAAGGGTTTTACTAAAATTTTCTCATATGTAATAAAATATGTCTCTAAATATGTATTGTTTACCCAAGATAAAATAAATGAAGTCTTTCTAGGTATAGTCATTCTTGTGCTGAACAAGCTGCTATTCTCATCCTAGTACCATATGGATATGTTCAAATGACGTAGACAATAAAAATGGATTATCTTAAGTTTGTGAAGAGGTAATTCATTTTCTCATGGTTATCATAATATGAAATACAATTTGCATTTCAAATATACATGTTGACTTCCATGAATCAGTTTTGTAAACCTTTAAATCAAATATTCTAAGTGAAGAAATTAATCTATCACAGCACTTGGGAATGGGTCTGTAGAGGTGTTAATTATGCAGACCTAGAGTTAGGTTTGTAATGTCAGAAAACAAGAAACAAAGATTTTATTTGAAATAAACACTTGCAGACTCTGCCTCTCCGTGCCCGTAATAAGCTAAATAATGAAAAATAAGAACTTAAATCTAAAGGTGATAAAGACAACTCAGGAATCAATCTTTCAGAATCTTCAGGTTTTAGAACAAGAAGAGATTAAAAATGACACGTTGGAAAACCTTAACCTTCTTTAATGAGGAAAAAGTAGCTTGAGGGAAGGCAGTAGCATATGAATATAGAAGGAGGGAGCCAAAGAATGGGAGGCTCAAAGAAAAGGTCTTCTTATTGGAAGATGGCAATTGTAGAATGTTAGTTATTTTAGCCTGAAGCCAAGAACTGATGGAGAAATCACAATCAATAAAAAGTAAGACTGGGGGGCTGGAGGTAAAAAGGTAGACAATGACATAGCTCAGTGGAGCTGTGTTTGGGACTGTGACAGACATAGGCTTCCATATTTACACTGATAGTGAATCTGTAATAATACCACAAGGTGAGGAAAGCTGGACACAGTGCCCCACACCTGAAATCTTAGACCAGCTCTGAATTGTGCATGTTAAGGGACCAAATAAGTAAAGACCGGAAATAAAAGACAGTCATCATCATAATATATGCTAAAGGAACTTCCCATACTCTATACGGGCAAAAATAATTAGTATAATTATATATTATCTTATTTAATAGTTATAGCAAAACAACCATAGTTAACATTTATTAAACAATCTTAAGCTAAACAATTTAATTGCATTATTTTATTTAATCCTCACTTCATGAGGTATTAATAGTACCTCATTTTAGAGATGAGGATAAAAACTCAGAATGTTTAGGTCACCTATCTAAAGTCCCACAGCTAAAAATGCAGAAGACTCCAAACCAATACTGATTGATTCCAAAATCTAGACTGCTTCTCCACCAGTGGAGACAGACATTTGTTATAAGTCAGATCCACATGAGACCAGAGGAGGAGGATCCAGAGATAAAGAAGGATCACAGACCTTGTGAATCTGCAGTTTCTGATTAGAAAAACATAGCACATCCAAGCAGGGATGCCCAGAAAAAACTTAATGAAGAGACTATTTACAAAAGTATGACTAGGTTAAGGAGAGTCAAAAGGATATGGGAAGCACCCCAAGCTAAGAAGCGAAAAGGCAAGGACAATGAGTAACAAGTGAAATCCTGAAGAGCCAGAGCTGCGTCTGGTAGGAGGCCCGTGAACAATGGTCTCTGAAGAGGAGTGTGACCACTGGTGACGTACAATCTGACCTCATTCTCCTCCATCCTCTCATTTCCTGCCGCTGCCTCCCATTTGCTGAGCTCAACCAGAAGCCAGAAGAAAAGGAAGCCCCTTGGTAAAGCAATAAAGGTTATCTTCTGGGATTCAGTGTGGACAAGGTGGAGGGAAAGTCTAGGGACAAATGGAGATTATCCAGTACACCTGATAGGAATTCAGATGATTAAGAGTTGACTTAAACAGAAAAAGCAACTCATCTAGTCAACTTAGAATAAGGTACCTTTCTCAGCCTGTTCATCATCCCTTCTTCAGTGTACTATTATAGTCCCAAGTCAGAAGAAGAGTTAAGCCTCTGTCATGCTTTATAAATGTTTTGAGTATAGAAAAAATGCTTTATCTCTTACTTTGAAACACTACTCCACTCCTAATCATGTGTCCTTTCTTCATAGTCAGTGTCTAATATCTTACATTGTATCTCATTCATGGCAAGACAGGCAAAGTACAGGTAAGAGATGGCAGTTTTCAGGGCATTCTAATTCTCTAGGCAAATTGGGCTTTCCAGGCAACAGGATACTAGAAGGTATAACTGCCCTCCACACCAGTGGTTTCGTTTTTTTGTGAGCCATAAACAAATACTTGTTAGCTTCCATATTATGTATTTCAAGCACACAGCCAGATTCTAGGGCTATGGGCATACATTGGGGTTTCTGTCTTCAGTGAACATTTAGTATACAATGTGAATATGTGGAATGTAGTCATATGGGAAAGTAGTTTTCAAAAAATTTCGATCAAGATACATACTCAAAAACACAGTTTCACTGCAATGTCATATACAAAAACACAATATATAATTAAATAGGTCACGGGGATTATGGAGTACATTTGTCATATGTGGAATTGTTGAATCACTATCATGTACACCTGAAACTAATATTACATTGTTAAGGAAATGGAATTAAAATAAAATTTTAAAAATAAAAACATACAATATATTTATCTATGTGTGGATATATATATATATATATATATATATATATATATATATATATGCCATATATATATATGCCACACATATGTATCTCTGCATACACAGACATATTTCATTGGAAACAATACTTATATTTAATTTCATGTGATATACTGTATTTCCTATTCTTTTCCATTCCATTCCATTCCACAAAATGCTGGTCAAGACCCAATAAAAAGACTTCATGACTCACTGAAAGGATATACTAAACAGTGTTTTAAGTCCAGCCCTCACTACATTCCTAAGAGGTAGGTACTATTATTATTGTAATCTTAAAGCTGAAAAGAAGGTTAAGTAATGTACCCAAGGTTTTAGGGCAGAGCTGGAATTCAGAAAAAGCAGCAGTCTGTGCATGTTTCAGAGCTCTATGGTGAAGAAGGAAAAGAGAGGTCATCTATTAAAGTTGCCAAGTCTTGATGTAGAACTAAAAACCTTTACTGCTGATTACATGATTACACACAAGGGGTAAGGAAAAAGTAATGGTTAAGTAAGACTAGTGCCTGGGTTCATTCACCCAATAAAAATGTATGTTTCCCAGGTGGTGCTGTTCCTCAGGAGAGGAAAAATAAGAGGTGGGACAAATTCTGGAGGAAAGGCAATTATTCAAAGTCTTTGGTAAGAATGCAAATACTATGTAGGACTTGGGACATGGCAGGACTGAATTAACTCATTCCTTGTCTCCTACCCTACATTGGCTGAGTCAGATGAGTGGGAATTCTTGAAGGCTCTTTTTAAAATTTAATATCACAATATTAACTTAAATGTCACCTATAAACATGCAATATAATTTTACCTTGAAATGAATTCTTTTAATCTCTTAGAATCCCATTAAAGGGGAGGCCATGAACCATCAGAGCAAAGTAAAATTTCTAATAGGAAGATCAGAAAAAGGAAATCTTCAAGACCCGTCCACCGCCAGCTTTCACACAGAGTGGAAATTCCTAGCCTTTTAACTGTTCTCACTAAATCTTTTCTGATTTTACCCTCTTACTACCCATATTCTTCAGGCAGAATACTCTGTTAAAAATGCACATATGATCATGTCAGTTTCCTGTTTCAGCACATTGGTACCTTCTCATTGCTCTTGAAGTCCAAAATCCTTAACAAGGTGTTGTATGATCTGGCTCTAGTTTACTTGTCTATCCATTCCACTTCTCTCCCATCCATTCTTTCACACTGCTCATTTTATAGTCCCTTCATTTACATTCTCTTTTCTGCTAAATACTTTGAATATTCTGTTCTCTCTATGCTCACTCTTGCTAATTAACCCCTTCCTCTTTACCTGGCTAACAGTCACTTATCCTTCAGGTCTTGTCTTAAATTCACATACTCAGGTAGGTTTCTAGATATTACAGACTAGACTGGAACATACTGCTCCTAGAACATACTATACTCATTCTTAGCCATGATCACAACTGCAATTAAATAACGGTGGAATTATCTGGTCTTATCAATTTTCCATTTACATTATGAGCCCTGTGAAGGCATGGACTGTATCCTCATCCCCCTGGAACCAACAGAACAGCCAGACTGCCTAAAAACTACTTTCTATACATGTTTTCTCAAGCCTTGGAACTAAACGTTTAGTATACCAGAATATCACGTACTTTCATCTCCCCAAATATTTTCATCCTGTAAGGAAGATATTCCTTGCGTAAAGGTCGTATTTAATAGTATTCAGTGGGGATCCCTGGGTGGTACAGCGGTTTAGCACCTGCCTTTAGCCCAGGGCGCGATCCTGGAGACCTGGGATCGAATCCCACGTCAGGCTCCCGGTGCATGGGGCCTGCTTCTCCCTCTGTCTATGTCTCTGCCTCTCTCTCTCTCTCTCTGTGTGACTATCATAAATAAATAAAAATTAAAAAAAAAAAACGTTAAAAAATAAATATTTAAAAAAAAATAATAGTATTTAGTGGGGCAAAATATAAGATCTCATTTTAGTAATGATTATACTGCCAAACATAGTGAAAAGGTGACAGACCATCAACAACAATTCAAACTGGTCAAGTTAATTTTTCCAAGTTGCTTTTTTAATGCTTGTTTATATTTATAAAAATTCTTTCACTTTGATGGTGCATAGCAGAACTGACCTCCTATGGTTATTAGTAAGATTAATAACAGCTGTGTCTCATATCTTGGCAGTCTAAATTTTAGGTAGATAGGGCTGTTTAAGATAGTGTATTCCTTTGCATCATTTTTACACTAACCCTGTAAACAAAATGCTCTGGGTATGAGTACTGGCTCTGCTACAGAATAAGATTAAATTGCTTCTAGTATAATATTATGGAGTGGTATGGGAAAATTGGACAGCCATGTGCAGAAGAATGAAACTAAACCATACTCTTACACTAGACACAAAGATACACTCAAAATGGATGAAAGATCTAAATGTGAGACAAAAATCCATCAAAATCCTAAAGGAGAACACAGGCAACATCCCTTTTGAACTTGGCCACAGCAACTTCTTGCAAGATACGTCTATGAAGGCAAGGGAAACAAAAGCAAAAATGAACTACTGGGACTTAAGATAAAAAGCTTCTATACAGCAAAAGAAACAGTCAACAAAACTAAAAGACAACCTAAAGAATGGGAGAAGATATTTGCAAATGACGTGTCAGATAAAGGATATCCAATATCTTTAAAGAACTTATTCAACTCAACAGCAAAGAAACAATCCAATCATGAAATGGGCAAAAGACATGAAGAGAAATCTCACAGAGGAAGACATAGACATGGCCAACATGCACATGAGAAAATGCTCTGCATCACTGGCCATCAGGGAAATACAAATCAAAACCACAATGAGATCCCACCTCACACCAGTGAGAATGAGGAAAATTAACAAGGCAGGAAACCACAAATGTTGGAGAGGATGTGGAGAAAGGGGAACCCTCCTGCACTGTTGGTGGGAATGTGAACTGGTGCAGCCACTCTGGAAAACTGTGTGGAGGTTCCTCAAAGAGTTAAAAATAGACCTGCCCTACGACCCAGCAATTGCACTGTTGGGGATTTACCCCAAAGATGCAGATGCAATGAAACACCTGGACACCTGCACCCCGATGTTTCTATCAGCAATGTCCACAATAGCCAGACTGTGGAGGGAGCCTTGGTGTCCATCGAAAGATGAATGGATAAATAAGCTGTGGTCTGTGTATACAATGGAATATTCCTCAGCCATTAGAAACGACAAATACCATTGGCTTCGACGTGGATGGAACTGGAGGGTATTATGCTGAGTGAAGTAAGTCAATCGGAGAAAGACAATCATCATATGGTTTCAACTCATATGTGGAATATAAGAAATAGTGAAAGGGATTATAAGGGAAAGGAGGGAAACTGAGTGGAGAAAAATTGGAGAGGGAGACAAACCATGAAAGACCCCTAATTCTGGGAAACAAGCAAAGGGTTGCGGAAGGGGTGTTGGGTGGGGAATGGGGTGACTGGGCTATGGGCACTGAGGGGACACTTGATGGGATGAACACTGGATGTTATACTCTATGGTGGCAAATTGAATTTAAATTAAAAAAATGTAAAAATAAACAAAAATATTATGGAGTGGTAGAAAGAACACAAGTAGCAAGCCTGATGCTATGAGGTCTAGATTTGCCTTTGCCCTGGCTTCCTATGTGAATTTAACCAAAAATAAGAAATGATGGTGTAAAAAGAGAAAAAAATAAATGGTAAACTTCAATGCCAGAAAATAAACTATACAACTTAGAAGAGATCATATGGGTAATTTAGACTAGATTATGTCATACAAGTAAATATAACTATCCAATTTTTAAAAAGATTTTACTTATCTATTTATTTTAAAGAAATGGAGAACATGGGCAAGGGAAAGGGCAGGGCAAGGGAAGGGGCAGAGGGAGAAAGAGAGAGGGAATCTTAAGCAGATGCATGTTGAGAACCAAGCCCTACATGGGGCTCGATCCCTTGACCATGAGATCATGACCTGAGGTGAAACCAAGAGAGTTGGACACTTAACCAACTGAGCTTCCAAAGTGCCCCTGTAACTGACCATTTTAATGACCATGGAACAAACTTTAATTAAAAATATGCAGGTCAGCTATTGATACCTATTTAATCTTCTCTAAAAGCAAACAAAACAACAGAAGTTCAAATAGTATCAATAACTCTAAATGTTCCTCAAAACTGTAGCAGAGTACAGGAAAAATATCTCTTCTTACTAAAGGCAAGACTAGAGAGAGCCTGATTCAAGGTAGCAGAGACAGTTAAAAGGTTAAGAATGTTCCATTCAGACTCGTTGCCTTGGAAACACACACACACACACACACACACACACACACACACACACAAAAGCCCCTGAAGGGATTATTTAAGCTGTATAGACAGGAATACTCTGAGGCAACTCGGTCATTTTGCCCTGCCAGTTCCCCATATCCAGGTACAAACACCTTTATTACTACATTCTTTTAGGGATTAACAACTCATATAACGTAAAACACCAAGGGCAAAAATGGATAGGTCCTGTCAAAAAGTACCCTGGATATGAAAAACCTCTCTAGAATGGTAAGCCTGGGAAACCCACAAAAGTAATAGATTATGGGAGCAGTAGCTTTTATGAACTGCGTTTTCCAGCAAGAATAAGAAAAGAGAATTCTCTCCCTATTAGCAGATCCTAGGAAAGGATTCCAAAATGTTCAAATGTTTGCAGTGGGACTGTGTACCTCAAGTAATTTTCTAGCTTGAAATCTAAAGTGAAAATTCTAACCCCACATAACCGAACAATAAGCAGGTAAAAAAAAAAAAACCCTATGTAAACAGTAAAAGTTACATATGCAAATACATGACCAAGATGGAGCCTATGAGAAGATCCTGGAAGAGAAAAAGAATGAAAATTTTCTACTCAAGATACAGAGCAAAGCATAGTTTTGAAAAAGATCTGGTACAAAAAAAGCAGAATTGGAATTCTAAGTTTCAAGAAAGGTCTACTGGCTACTAAATAAAACATAAAAATGAGACAACAAAACAAGAGGAAATCAAAAGGAATTGGCAGAAAAGATCAGGTAAACAAATTAGATGTGCTTACAGGGAAAGATAATTTCTAATAACTGAATTAAAACTTCAACAAGAGTCAATAAAAATCACAATCAACACTGTAGAAACCCAAATCTGTAACATAGATTTCCTAGAATAGCAAGGAAAAGGAAAAGTAGCAGAAAACACTGAAAAGTCATAAAAGTCATGTAGACAGATAATACAACTCCAATCAACAAATAAAAAGCATTCAAAGGTTAGAAAGTGGGAAAAAGAGTGGGGAGCTAAGTAACACAATAACTCCTTAGCAGGGAAAAAACTTGATCCATAGGCCAAAACTGTTCAGAGAGAACATGGGAAATTAACCAAAACAGACTAATTAGTGATATTTCTTAATGAATTTTATAAATATCAAAAACAGTCCAAAAGTATATCTAGTAAGCATCCAGTCCGGGGGCAGAATGAGAAACATTAACTTAGAGGGGAAAAAAGAACCTGAGTTGACCTCAGACTTCTCCTCAACACTACATGTCAGCAGAGAAAGAGTAATATCCATAAAACACCCAAAATGTGTTACTAAATCAAGTTATTACTCATGAATGACACAGTCTCTGTAGACAAAGGCAGAGGTGTTTCCCCTTTTCATATTTCTAGCAAAACTACTTAAAGATGTAATCGCTTGACTGAGATAGAAGCCCACATGAAGAATTCAAAATAGGACCTGTAGTATGAAAAGCCTAGTAGTGGGGCGCCTGCGTGGTTCAGTCGATTAAGTGCCAGGCTCTTGGTTTTGGCTCAGGTCCTGATCTCATGGGTCTTGAGATCAAGCCCAACCTGAGGCTGTGCACTCAACAGGAGTTTGCCTGCATAGTTTTTCCCTCCACCTCTCCCCGCGCTTGCATGTACAAACACGTACATGTGCGCTCTTTCTCTCTCTCTCAAATAAATCTTTAAAAAAAAAAAAAAAAGACCAGTGAAGTGCACTGAAATGAATTAAGTGGATTGAAGTATAAATAATTATTTTAGATATGATGCCAAGCAATGCAAATGCTAACTAATAATTATCATAATAGTTGATATTAATGAATAAATCCAAGGTAACAGTTTAAAGGACAAGCAATGTGGTGTACACTTAAGCCTATCCTAACACTGCATGTCACCTATACTTCAGTAAAAACATACAATTATTAGGTGATGGGCAGGATACATGTCCCAGCTTTGTCTCTATTTATTTAAAAAATTGTTTAAATATGTTTGATCACTAACATCAGGGGCGCCTGGGTGGCTCAGTTGGTTAAGCATCTGCCTTCGGCTCTGGTCATAATCTCAGGGTCCTGCTCAGCAGGAGTCTGCTCCCCTCACCCTTCACCCCATTCTTTGCCACTCTTACACTCATGCTCACTCTCTCTCTCTGTCTCTCAAATAAATAAGATCTTAAAAAAAAAAAACTAACATCAGCTAGTAGTAAATAAAAAAGAAAAGGTATGTCATCAAAATTGGTATAGAGAAGGCAAACTAAATATTCGGGGACAAAATAAATTTTAAAAGCCAAAGAAAATTTCAATAAAACACAAACACAGAAAACAAGATGACATAGAAAGAATGCAAGCATATCCTGAATTAATTATCCTTTTACAGAAAACATACTCAGATTTGTTTACCCAAAATACATCTGGTATTTGTTGTTTATAGGAAGGCATCTAAAATAATATAGCATAGAAAGATTTAAAATAGCAGTAAAATGGACATGGATAAAACTACAGTAGAGTTAGAATTCTTATAAATTAAGTAATAATTATGTGAAGGAAATACTCTACAACCAACCGAATTGTTATTTTTTTAAGATTTATTTATTTATTTGACAGAGTGAGAGAAGGAGAGCAAGCACAAGCAGGGGGAGAGGCAGAAGGAGAGGGAGAAGCAGACTCCCCGCTGAGCAGGGATCCTGCCTTGGGGCTCCATCCCAGGACTCTGGGATCATGACCTGATTCAAAGACAGATGCTTAAATGACTGAGCCGCCCAGATGCCCCTCAACAAAATTATTCTTTAAGATAATGTAACGAAATATGAATGCGATAATAAAATACATGTAATGATATATAATAATCTGCATGTATAATGTATAATATATGACAATCTGCTAATGTATAAATATAATCAAATTTTATAAAATATACATGTAGGCATGTTGAATGCATAAACATATAACCAAAATGATTAGAAGGAAAGAAATATACCAAACTGGTAACACTGGTAGTGGGATTGAGAGTTATTTTAATTTTCTTCTCAGACTTTTCTGTATTTTATCATGTTAATCAAGAAAATATATTAAGGGATGCCTGGGTGTCTCAGTCGGGTAAGTGTCCAACTCTTGATTTCAGCTCAGGTCATGATCTCATAGTCCTGGAGTCCACATTGGGCTCCATGCTCAGCAGAGAGTCTGCTTAGGGATTTATCCCCCCCCCCGTCCACCCCCGGCAGCTCACACATGTGCCCATGCTCTCTCTCTCTCTCTCTCTCTCTCTCTCTAAGTAAATAAATCTTTTTTAAAAAAAGAATAAATATTGGAGAATCCCTGGGTGGCTCGGCGGTTTAGCATCTGCCTTTGGCCCAGGGCGCGATTCTGGAGTCCCGGGATCGAGTCCCATGTTGGGCTCCCAGCATGGAGCCTGCTTCTCCCTCCTCCTGTGTCTCTGCCTCTCTCTCTCTCTCTATGTCTATCATAAATAAATAAATCTTAAAAAAAAGAGTAAATATTAATGAGAAGCACAAAATTCTATAATAAATGGAAAGCATATCATGCTCCTGGATTGGGATATAGAATAAATACGTCAATTCTTTCTAAATTAATTAATTATATATTTAACACGATCAAAATGTATAAATTTGGCCAATATATTCTAACAGTTTAGAAGTATAAAAAGCAAAAATACCCAAGAAAGTAAAAACAAGAAATAGTATATATTATATAATGAAATATTGATAATTAAACAGATGGAATGAAATACACAAAATCATTACTACTGATGAAGGTGATGGAATAATAAGTGACTTCAATTTTTTTCTTTATATTTTTCTGCATATTATAAATTTATACCAATGAGCTCTCTTTTATAAACTTGAAACTAACAAGTTCTTTTAAATTTTTTTATAATCTTAAAATCACAGTCAAATGAGAGAATCAATTATGATTTTTATTTTTTCTTTATGTATGTCAATATTCTCCAAACTCACTATATGGAGCACATTTTATTCCTGAATTTAGAAAAAAAAATGTTTAAAAAAATTGTCTTCTAACATCCATCTTCCACTCTGGCAAAGGCCCCACTGTTCCAATTTAAATGTGTTTTCTCTCTTATAGTCCTCAGAGGCTACGGGGAAAAGTTTCAGTTTTCAAACAACAGGTGAGGGCAGCCTGGATGGCTCCGCGGTTAGCGCCACCTTCAGCCCACGGTGTGATCCTGGAGACCTGGGATTGAGTCCCACATCGGGCTCCCTGCGTGGGGCCTGCTTCTCCCTCTGCCTGTGTCTCTGCCTCTCTCTCTCTCTCTCTCTCTCTCTCTCACTGTGTGTCTCTCATGAATAAATAAATAAAATAAATAAAATCTTTAAAAAAAAAAACAAAACAGGTGATCTGACATGCCATCTTTTTTGAAAGACCTAAAATAGGTTAGCCTAAAATTCAGCCTTCCCATGAATTTCTTAGTTTTCCTTGAAAATGTTAGTTTCTATTTTTGGTTTCGTTTTGACAGAGTCAAGAACATGGGATTTTTCTGGAGAAGCATAAGCTCCTCTTTGACAACAGCAAAATAAATAAATGAAAGAAAGAAATTAGTACATTTCCTCAAAAGATATACTGAAATGACAAAATGTTTCTTTTTTGTTCACCTTACTATCAATTGTAACTACAAATGTATTGTTAAGAAGATAATCATCTAATATGTCCAATTCTTCCAACCATCCATCCATCCATCCACCCATCCATTATCCCCAGAAATAATCCCTAGGCAATTTTGTGGTTTTCTCTCTCATGGGTATTCCTGTACTACAACTACATATATAGGTATTTATAAATAATATATAGCATTGCTTGGCACTTTCTACTTTCCATATTATGCAGAAATGTGATTGTGTAATCTCTGGGTTTTCTTTTGTAACCAGTTTTCCCTTTCTCCATACCTCTCTCTACAATTCCTTCTTTCTCAACTTCTCCATGGTTATACATACAAACATTGCATGCACAAAGTCTATGATAACTAAGATATGCATTGTTAGATATTGATTCATTTACTTAAATGAGATGTTATGTATTTTTTTAATATCAAAAGGTACCCACAAGAAATGGAGGAATAGTCTTTTCCCCATATCCTCATTTTCAAAATTACTCTTTCTAGTCTAAGTATAAAGTATTAACCATTACTATTTTCATTTCACTTCCCTCATCACTGCTACTGATGTTGAGCATCCTTTCATACCTTAATCTTCTATAAATTATCCTCCCATACTTTCTTTTTTTTTTTGCGCTCATTTTCCAAGTTAGATTTTGTTGTCTCATCAATTTTGGAAAAACTCTTCCTACATGATAAATATCGATGGGGTTCTGGTCATGCTACCTCAAAATATAGCACCCAAGGAATTTGAGAAACAGCACAAAAAGGAAGGACTTACTGACCTTCTACTGAAGAGGGTCGTGAGACCCTCAGGTGAGAGATGCCCTCCCCATATGCAGAGGAAAGATGCCTTGTTATCTCTCAAGATGAAGGGACAAGAAGAATCTGAATGGATGTGGCTTGCTAAGTTTCCCCATTTACTACACTTAGCTCATAACCTTTGTGCTACATATTTTCCCATAATTCTCTACTCTTCATCAAACCTAATAGAGAAATAATCAGGTGTAACCATGTCTAAGGGTCTTCACATCCTTATGGAGGCTACTATGTCACATGAAACTTAAAGGTGTATGCATTTTCTCTTGTTAATCTGCTCCAGCTCTGAATTTAGGAGGGTAGAGGAAAAACATATTTTCCTTCCCTAGAATGTCAATCCTGTTCCTAATCTCTATATTACTAACATTTCTTTTCCCAAAATACCTGTTTGGGAAAATATACCATATTATTTTAGCCATATATCTTTAAAACTGTATAAAATATTAGATATTTCTAATATTTAATTTTATAGATTTATGATTTGTCATCTTAATAAACGTTCTTACCCTGAGACTGTCTAAACAATCTCTTCAATTTTTTTTTAAGATTTTATTTATTTATTCGTGGGAGACACAGAGAGAGGCAGAGGGAGAAGCAGGCTCCCTGCAAGGAGCCCGATGTGGGACCCATCCCAGATCCTAGGATCATGCCCTGGGCCAAAGGCAGACACGCAACCGCTGAGCCCCCCAGGTGTCCCTCTCTTCAATTTTCTTATAGAATATTAACTTTCAATTTATCATACATATTTACCCTATCTGGAAGTTGTTTTTGAATCTGACTCAAAACAGGAGGGGCTCATTTTATGTTAAGTTCAATGAGCATTGTACCAACACCGTTTATTTAGTAAGGCATTATTTTCTCAAAGAATTGAACTATCTTTGTCTTCTATTAAATTATTTTACAGGGTAGTATATACCTATTACATTGTTGGATCTATATCTGGATTCTGTCTTCGCTAATCTATTAACCTTTTCTTGTGCCAATATTATACTGATTTCATTACAGTGATTTTATAATATGATCTGACATCTGGTAAAGCAAGTTTCCCCTCACTTATTTCCCCAAAGACATCTTGTCACATTCCTAGCCATACATACTTAACAATATTGTATAAATTGAAAAACAAGTATACATCAGTTAAAGTTAAATCAATTAAGATAATTCCTGGAAGTATATTAAATTTGGAGAACTGAACTTTTTAAATATTAATTCATACTACACCAAAACAAATGTGTTTTCTGTTGTCTGATCTTGCATATCCTTTAATAAAATCATAAGGTTTTTTTTAATTTGGAACTATACCTTTCTTAAATTTATTACTAAATATTCTATATAGTTTTAGGTACTTGTTTTTTCCTATTTCCCTTTCCAAGTATTTACTGGTGAGTATATTTTAAAATTTTTATCTAACCATCTTATTGTATCATCTTATTAATTTTATAAGTCTTTTGGTTAAATCATTATAGAATAGTATTTTAACCTTTACTTTCTAACTTTATATGCCAGAACTCCCAAAACTACTGACTGAAATATTAATAGAAATTAATCCAGATTTACACCCCGATTTTGACTTAAATTGTTATAGTATTTCACCTTTTGGGAAAACAATTGCTGTTTGTCTTTCGGTAATAGGATATTTTACATTTAAGTAGTTTATTTATATACCTGTTTTAACACAGAGATTTTATTTTATTTATTTATTTTTAAAGATTTTATCCATTTATTCATGAGAGACCCAGAGAGAGAGAGAGGCAGAGACACAGGCAGAGGGAGAAGCAGGCTCCATGCAGGGAGCCCGACATGGGACTTGATCCCGGGTCTCCAGGATCATGCCCTGGGCTGAAGGCAGGTGCTAAACCACTGAGCCACCTGGGCTGCCCAACATAGAGATTTTAATAAGAATAGCTAACTGATTATAATCATGCATATCAATCTGTCATTGATTGGCTGTCTAACCTGGAGCCATCTCTGTATTCTTTAGGTATTATTAGGTATCATTCTTTTAATTAGGCCATAGGTATTATTCTTTTAATTTAATGTAATGACATATGAATTAGATCTGTTAGTATTTTCTTTTGAATTTTGCATTTATATTCTTCAGTGAGATTAGACTTTTTCTCTTTTTTCTTTTTATTACTTCTAGCAGGATTAAGTATTAAAACTATGCTGGATTCAATATAAAATGAACTGAAAGGGCTTTACATATTTACCATGATCAAGAATAGTATAAAAGGCAATGAATGCTCTTTTCTCTTTTTTTAAGAGCTAGGCAACAATTACAAGTCTAGTCATGGTGCATTATTCTATTTACTCTAGTTACTTTTCTTATGTCTTATATGGTAACGACCTATTAAAGTTTTATAATTATTCAGTCAATTTTAATAATTTATATTTGCTAGGACATTATTCATTTCATTAAGGTTATACCTGCTATAACTGAATTATGGTTGTATTATCTTATGATTAACTTATCTTGTATATATGGTTGGTGTCCTCTTCAAATTTAATCGTATGTTTTTGATCCCTTGTTTTTTTCCTTAATAATCAGGCTGTAAAGGAATTTTGCTATTTTCAAAGAATGATCACTTAGTATTTCTTTCTTCTTTGTTCATTTCAGTTTCTTTGATTCTGGTTTTTATATGTGTTAATTCCTTCTTCCCGCCTTATTTTGATTTATTCTATTATTCCTTAACTAATTTATTACACTTGGCAAAGAATTATCTTATCAATGAACTAAAAAAGCCTCAATAAGATTGGAGTCAAGATAGTATAAAACTTAATAAAATAAGGTTATCAGCTTTGAAAAAGAAGAAAAAAGCCAAAGGATCATAACACTGGATTTCTAGATATATTACAAAGCTATAGTAATAAAAACAGTATGGTTCTGGCACAAAAATGGACACATATAGCTCACTGGGACAGAATAGAGACCCCAGAAATAAATCCATGATTATATGGTCAATTATCTATCACAAAGGAGGTAATAAATACACCATGAGGAAATGACAGTCTTTTCAATAAATGGTATGGGGAAACTGGACAGCTATGTGCCAAAGAATGAAACTGGACCACAACACACAAAAATATATTCAAAGTGGATTAAAGACCTAAATGTGAGACCTAAAAGCCATAAAACTCCTAAAAGAAAACAAAAGCAGGAATCTCTTGGACATTCACTTTAGCAACATATTTACTATGGATATGTCTCTACAGGCAAGGGAAACAAAAGCAAAAATAAACTACAGGGATTACATCAAAGAGAGAGGAATTAAAAGCTTTTGCCAGCAAAGGAAATCATCAATAAAACAAAAAGGCAACCTCCTGAATGAGAGAAGATATTTGCAAATGATATATCCAATAAAGGATTAATGTTTGAAATATATAAAGAACTTATAAAACTCAACACTAGAAACACAATGCAATTTAAGAATAGGAAGAGGATCTGAATAGATATTTTTCTACAGAAGACATACAGGGGTCTAACAGACACATGAAAAAATGTTCAACATCACTAATCATCAGAGAAATGAAAATCAAAACCATAATGATATACCATCTCACACCAATTAGAATGGCTAGCATCAAAATGACAAGCATCAAAATAACAAGTTGGGGATCCCTGGGTGGCTCAGCAGTTTAGCGCCTGCCTTCAGCCCAGGGTGTGATCCTGGAGACCCAGGACTGAGTCCCGCATGGGGCTCCCAGCATGGAGCCTGCTTCTTCCTCTGCCTGTGTCTCTGCCTCTCTCTCTCTCTCTCTCTCTCTCTCTGTGTGTGTGTGTGTGTGTCTCACGAATAAATAAATAAAATCTTTAAAAAAAAAAGACAATTTGGGGAGGATGTGAAGAAAAGGAAATGGTGGGAATGTAAATTGGTGAAACGACTGTGGAAAACAGTATGGAGTTCCTCAAAAAATTAAAAATAGAAATATCATACAGCCTAGTAATTCCACTGCTAAGTATTTACTCAGAGAAAATGGAAACTAATTTCAAAAGAAATTAGAGGTGCATATACACCTCTGTGTTTACTGCATTATTATTTACAATAGCAAAGATATGGAAGCAACCCAAGTGTCTACTTACAGATGAATAAAAACATACGTACACTAGAATATTACAAAGCCATAGAAAATAATGAAACTTGCCATTTGTGACAACATGGATAGAAGTAGAGGGTATTAATGCCAAGTGAAATAAGTGAGACAGATAAAGACAAACATCATATGATTTCATTTATGTGAAGAATCAAAAAAGTAGAAAAAAAAAAAAAAGAAATGAACAAACGAAAAACAGACCCTTAAAAACAGAAAACAAACTAATGGTTGCCAGAGGAGAAGTGGGTGGGAGGATGGATGATAGGTGAAGGGGACTAAGAAGTACAAACTCTCAGTTATAAATAAATAAATGATAGAGATGAAAAGTAGAGCATAGGGAATGGAGTCGATAATATTGTAATAATGCTGTGTTGTGATTGATGATGACTATACGTACCTTAGTAAGCACTGAGTAATGGTGTATAAATGTTGTGTACACCTAAGCCTATTCTAAAATTTTCTGTCACCTATACTTTAATAAGAAGATATGATTATTAGGAGATGGGCAGGATACATACTCCGCTTTGTCTCTAGTCATATGTGCCTTTAAGCAAACCACTTAACCTGTCTAAGCTAATCGTTTCTACAATTGTAAACTGAAGAGAGAATACAGTCTGAAGATTCCTGATAGATAACAAATTACACCCAAGAAAAATGATAAAATTTTAAGATCCTTCTGAGAAAAGGAGACTATTTGAGGAATAAGAGACCTTGGAAAAACTGAACTGGAACTCATCACCTTTAGAAATAATAATATCTAAGAAAATCCAGTTTTGCTATGATAGTGAAATATAATGGAGACCTATGCTTATTCTATGATTGCTTAGGTCATAATCAAGTGAACTACTAAGATGTTTCACAAACATGAATGCCCTAGTAGTACAAGAGCTTCTTAAAGAAGATGCAACTAAGTTACACTGCAGAATGACAGAGACAGGTTAAAAAAAAACAAACTATCACATCATTAAACCATATCCTCATATTTTTCTTAGAAAAAAATAACCTGGGGTCAAATGGATTTCAGGCACTCCCATTAAACCCTCTAATGTTGTAAACAAAAATCTAGATATATTTATTTACATTTTTATTGTGAAAATTAATCACACTGATAGATTTGCAGAGTTCGGGATTTGAGAGGTTGAAAAAGACTATTCTAGATTAGGAATTCAACATTCTATCCTTAGTCTGTGATTAAACTTTTCCATAGTCATATTTTTGTTACTTCATCTAACATACCTTTTCATTATTGGACAGTTACAACTAGCAAAAAACTGTGGTCCATATCAAATCAAAATCTGCCTCCAAAATTCTCATCTATTTTCTTGATTTCAGTCTCTAAAGCATGAGAGAACTCCATATTCCTGAAAATACCTTTTTACATATTTGTAGACAATTTAGCTCCCAAATATTTTCCTTTTTCAGACTGATAACTTTTAAACAACAGAGCATAACTTACTATCCAAAATTTTCTCTAAAGGAATTCTGCAGAATTCTCACATACTTATTTACTTCAGTAAATTCTTAGAAACTGTAACTCATAAATTTTTTTAAAAATTATTTCTTAAATATTGTCAAAATATTACTCATGGATAGATTTCAATCCATCTTTAAATTTTAGCCATAAGTCACTTTTTTATTTATTTTATTTAATGAATTCAGAAAGGATAAAGGCAGTAGTATCATTTAAAGTGGTACTAAAAATAGTTTTACATTAATTCAGGGGAAAAAGGGAGAAAATATGTAGCAGAGTGAAGTATAGCAATATATAAGACAGAATAAATTCCAAGGTAGTGAACCAAGCTCTATATAACTCAGCACCAAAATTCAATAATCATACAAGAGTATTACTTACGGATACAATTCTGAAAGCTGTTTGGCTATTGCATACGCTGTTGGGTCTCTGTCTAAGGCATACAGAGTAATATCTGACTCCTTCTGTAGAATGGCTCTCGTGTGTCCTCCTGATCCAAATGTCATATCTAGAAAAACCTAGCCAACACAGAAAAAGAAAATTACTACCTAACATGAATACTCATTGCTAGCTACATTAATTTCTAAAAGCACATAACGATTTTCAGAGCTGATAGCAAGTGGAAAAACAATTAAAACTGTTTTGCCTAGAGTTCAATTTGTAATACATGAGATCTAGATCAATTATGACTGACATGTCTGGAAGAAATGGTCAAGGTATCAGAAAATGATAATCTCTGGCACAGGCTGGTCAATTCAAGACACATTTACATTTCCTCCAAAGGTCAAAGCGGCCACAGCATTATGCTCCTAGCTTTTTAATGCTTTCCAGCACCTGACTGATAGTAGTATTTCCAACAATTTCTCATTATTTGGAAATAGCTTACAATTAGTATGGCTCACTTTACGTCAGTTTTTCTAAATGCTTTATATTACACAGGAAGATATTCAAGAATGCAAAGAAAGAATGAGAGAGGGAGAGAGATGGAGGGGAAAAGAATGAATATACCTAACAATAGTCACAGGACAAATTTTTAAAAATCTAAACTGGAACAGGCTCAAGGCTTAAGTCAAAACAACGAGGATAAATTCTAGCTTTGTCATGAGGTAGCTATATATCTTTGGGAAAGACACTTAAAATTCCAGTGTCTTTAGATTTACCCAGGCTCTGACAACAAAAAGAAAGTCAGAAGAAAGAAGATACCATCAATACCTGTCTAACTGGTAAAGTGACATATTAATTGCTCCTATAAACTAAGACACTTTTGAGAGTATAAGATCTTCCAGGAATCATTTCACCAGACCAACAGGTTATTATGTACAGGGGCACCTATATTTCATGTCTAGATCATTCTAGAAAAACGGTAAAGTTAATTGGTTTTGAATAAACTTCTTGGCTATTTTTCTGGGCCACATTTTTAAGAAAATAGGTCTCAGTTGGGCAAGAAACCAGACCTGGACCATTAGAAACATACTTGTGAATAAGTTCATTGATTGTGGTTGACTTGAAAGTCAAGACACTCGAAGTGTAGTCTGATGTGTCCTTTCAAGAAGCTTTACTGGTATTATGAAAATAAAAATAATCATTCCAATCAAAAGGAATACTATGAAAAACCACATATGCTATAAACTTTTAAAAATATTTAAACATACAACTTTTCTAAAGTTAATGTGTACATTGCACAAGAAGGGGATATCCTGTAATGGATTTGAACATTTCCCTGCCCTGAAGGCTACAATTTACTTTGAGGAGAGTGGTCAGAAACAAGACACAAATATGCTTTGATTTTTTTGCTACCAGCTACCATGCTAAGTCCCATTCTCTGATCAAGTCCTCAAAAACATTAGCCTGTTACTTGAAAAATAATATGGAGGAAATCTTCAGATCAAAAATGAAAAGGAGAGGGATGTAAATTATAAGAGATGTAAATGTGGTGAAAATGTGCAAGCACTGCTTTTTAATGTAAGTATGCAATACAACTTAAGCTTGTACTTCCGTCACTGTTGGCACAAAACACATGGCTACACACTCTTTTAAACATTATAAACGGTAATGCTAAAACACTTGAATTTATTATTATTATTTTTTTAAGTGAGACTTGAACTCAGGACTCTGAGATACAGACCTGAGCCAAGATGGAGTCAGACACTTAGCTGTATGGTTAAGTCTGGTTGTTAAGAGTACGTACGTACTTATAATCTCAAGATCAAATAATTTCCTTTCCCGGTCTGTATAGTTATTTTACCTATCTATGAATAGGTAAAAATCTCCCACCTTACCATACCTCAGTTTTAAAGTTGCTATGGGTTTAGCATAATTTAAACAAAAAACTTCTCTAAGGCAAAAGTATAAATGACTTTCTTGTTATGCTCCAATATCAAGTCTTGTTATAAGCCTGCACTTAACTAAGAGTATAGCAAATAAAATAATTTGCATATGATTACCTTATCCCAAGCCAGTAAAGTTCCAATCAATAATTAAAAAGAAAAATCCTCATCATTAAAAATATTCTGGAAAATGTGAGATGATGATTATAATTTACATGATTATTTTTTAATATATCATGATTATGCCCTTGGAGATGTACTGACAATCAGGGAAGTTTCCATGGGGGGTAAAAATTATTACCAGTTAAGTGTAACACAAAGCAAAGTGGGAAAGTGAGAGACATGGGATTTGTAAAACTACAAGTGAACCCCACCATATGTCCTAGGTTAATAGGTGATTGAAGTCATCGAGACGTTTTAAAATTCTAATATACATTGCTCATTAATGTAGGCCTTGTGAATTAACCAGCACTACAACTGAAAAGGGAGTCAATTAGTCTCTCTCTTCTCCTGAGTCATTAACATGATATAAGACTACATTTTTAAATTTGTACAAGTTGATGATAAAATAAGACCAGACAAATGCACACGAAGAAATAAATCTGAATGTTTCAAAACAATGCTTCTGTAGGTCTCCTCTACATGTACGCCTGTATATTCATATGTATATGTTATACCCCAGGCACACATGGAGCTCTTTCTTTACAATTACCTGATATGATTTATCTAAAACATAAAACTCATATTTGATACCAAGAGTTTATTCTGACAATGTTACTATCTCACCTGTATAACCCTAACCAAATTGTGTTAACTCTCTGAGCCTCCAGCTGTTTCATCTAAGAGGATAAAATGTACCCCCGTTTACTTCACAGATTATCTTATTTCCTCCTTACAACTACAGAGTAGGTGTTATTACATTTATATACATACAGAAATTAAGATTATAGTAAACTAGTAAGTGGCAAATGCAGGAACTAAATACTGGTATATATGGCTCTAAATCTGTTTTTTCCTCCCACCACTCTACTTCTGCATTAAATCAATAAGGTCTGTATTTGCTCAATACCTATGGTTTACCAAGCATTAATGTTTTTCCTACTTGGTCTAACAAAAGCTTCGTAAGTTAAGTATGGACAAGTGGCATTATCCCCATTTTTGCAAGTACAAAATTAAAGTGCAGAGAGATAAGGTGACTTGCTTAAAATCCTATTTATTACTAGGAAGTGAGGGCAAGATAATTCTAAACCATGTGTCACCAACTCTAAATTTTGTGCCCTTTGTGAAAGAAATAAAAAGAAAAGGGAGGGGGGCAAGCAAAAGAAAGACATAAAGTGGATGGATGGCATAGAAAAAATCATGTCAGAAATAGCTTTAGAAAAATTATGCTAGAAAACTTTTTTTATAGATCACTCATTCCCACTGGAACTTAGGCTCTCAGACACCATGTCTTAATCTTTGTGTAGCAAGATCACTCTGGAGACACATGTGTTTCTTTTTTTCTTTCTCTCCCCCCTCCTTCTCTTTCAAGCAGGTGCCTAGGTATTCAGAGCTTTAGAATATATGTTCCTTGAGGACTTCTGTGTGGCACAAAGAAGTAAGTATCTTTCCTATCATCTGGAGACAACCATTTTCCTATCGGTTAGTATTTCTTAAAAAAGCTCAGAAACAATACTAGTGATCCTGGGTAGGTTAGTGTCTTTAAAGAAAAGAGAGAGAGATTTCACTGAAATTGAGGAGAAAAGAGATGGGAATGATCAACAAATTCCATGAAGGTGCAGGGCTAATGAAATGACTGACAGATGACAGGATCTCAAAGTTGTCTTTGAGGGTGGGCCCTCAACACAGGGCTCCCAGTGCTCCCAGAGATTTCCGTACCCCTCTTTGGCACAGAAGCAGGTCCTAGAGGGCCTTTACAGGTTACAACAAAAGGTATCTCAAGGGGAACTAAGGGTGGAATGAGGTGAGTAATGAGATGCAGGGCCTCCTCATACCCCATGTGGGGTAGAGTGCATGAATGAGATTGACGGCTTCTCAGCACAGGGAGATAAGGGCTCAGAATCAAAATGACAGTGACTTAAAGAAAAAAATAAACATTTGAGGGAAGATTCATAACTACAATTCTCTAACTCTGCCTCCACTTTAACAGCATCAATGCCCAGTAGTAGATGCTTAGTAAATATTTAGTGATGCGATATGAAAAAGGGCTCAGCTTCCCAAGGTAACTCTGATAAAATCAGCAATACTCATTCGTGCACATGGATTTAGAAGTACTCCTCAAGATAGCAGCTGCATTGCCACAGGACCACAGGAAATAGTCACAGGGTATCCAATGTTTCGGAATCATTTAACATCAATATGTTTCAAATATCACAAGTTGATTCATTAACGAAAAGAACTTTTTCAGAACATTATGATCTGATATTAATAGTATTATGTAACTCTAATGCACCATGTTCTTATTTGTTGATCAGAATCCTTTACATTTGAAATAAGAAAATGAGAATTTCTCATTTTAGGTAGCTCTTCTAATCAGAAACAACTAAATGACATTGTATCCACATGGTCCTCTACATGCAGAAATGACTAGGTTCCACCTTGAACAGTGATGAGTCACACTTGAAGAGTTGAGCTCCAGCTGGGACTCTGATAATGAACAGGCACAGATGCAGAATGTCAGAGCTGAGGGGGACATAACACACTCTTTATTCCACCTCCTCATTTTACTTATGAGGAGACCAGGGCCCAAAGAGGGCAGAGCTGATACCAAAACATAGATCCTATGGTCTTTCCACTTTATCTCATAATATTCCGTCACTGGAATTAAACAATCACACTGAAACAAACAATCATTCTTTGAAAAAGTTTTTTTTTTCTTACTATGAAGACAGATATATGTGGGAACTTTGCACCTTCAGCCTCCAACACAGTTGAAAACAATCACTGCTCTACCATTCTAAATTGATTTAAGACTTTATGACAATAAATCTGTTGGATTCAATTGCAAAGACAATTATGTTGTATGCATGGCCTCAGATAAATATGCGCCCGTTACGTATAACAGCAGCTGGGGATGACTGACTTCTTGACATGTTACAGTTTTCAAACTGATCTTGAAATTAAAAACAAAGAATTAAAATACTTAAATCGTAGACCTATGGGTAGGTGGAGCTAGAAGGACCCATAGAAATAATCCAAGTTGAGTCCCATTTATATCTATTGCTCTCTCTAGAGAATACTTAACACTACTTTTACATCTCTCAGATATGATATCCTGTAAGATATAGTTAAGGCTGCTTTCTGAAGGGAGTATTGACAGAAATCAAGGGATTCACTCAAGATTCTCCTGCACAGACTAGATAATTAAATGATTTTTGTTTTTCCCAATCCAACAGTTCTAATCATCAAAATTTTTACACTGGAACAACACTGTTAAAATTGGACATGAAAACATTTTTAGCCCTGAACAGCACGAGGGCAGATCCTTCAATTTCATTTTCCTAATGTTGATTAGTCATTTCCAATCTGTGCAAGATTTTTAATAGTAAGTTCTCATCTGAATTTGGAAACAATATGGCCTGATTTCACTGAAAAAATTTCTTCCTATGAATATTTTCTTCTCTGGCAATTACTAATTTTGAATTTCTAGAATTGAAATGTTTTTGAGAGAATTTTGGTAAACTTCATCTATTTGCAACAGGTTTCATTTTGAAATACTGAAATGTCTCAGGCATATACTTAATCTTCTGGATTTTTTTTCAGGAGGTAAATTAAAATGTATGACATGGATTAATAATCTGCATGTTTACTGAACATTCAGTAGAGATAAGGTCACAAGAGGTAATAATACCTTGAGATACTAAGTTTTGGGCCTTCCAGTTTGGTGAGGGAATTTAGATGCACACAAATAATTACTAGTAAAAAGAAATCAGCAATATAAGAACAGCATAGATAACCTTTTACAGGGAGTGAAAAAACATATTTACTTCAATCAGTAGTGAAAAGGACAAAATTGGAGTAGGTTACAATCCAGCTGGGCCTCAAAGGCTGGGCAGAAGTCAGAGAGCACCCTTTCTTCTCACTCTTCCATATTCTCCAAATTCAGTTAGCTAGTTGACTTTATGTTAAAACGTCCTAAATTTCTCTGCTCCCATTTTAAATCCAGGCCCCTTTATTTCTTTGCTTCACCCCTGCAATAGGCTCACACTCATGTCAGTACCTCAGTCTGACTTCTGATTCTTCTTCTTACACTGTTAACTGGATCTTCTTTCTGAAATCAAATTATAGCATAGGACCTTCCTCCCCTCAAAACTATCCAAAGCTGCATGACAGGATCCAAATTTCTAGGCATAATAATATTCTTCAAATTCTGATCTCTGCATTTCTGTCAAACATTATCTCCTGCTCCTCACACATGAATTTTACAATATGTTCTCTAGCCATACAGTTATAATATATAATAAAAGCACCTGCAATTATCAAACATGTGAAACTGTCTGATGGCTTCTCTACCTTTTCGGTTTGTTGCACCACCCTCAAATTGTATTCTCAAACAATTATGAGAATTCTGATGTCCACAGCTCTATTCCAAGATTTAGAAACAGGACAGTAGGCCGAAATAGTCATGGTCATTGCTCTTACATAGTTTTCAGCTGGAGGCCTTGTTGGTATCTTTAATATATTGTTCTTTCTTTCTAGAATACGCCTCTAGAAGATGGCCGAAACATTTGTGTCCCAGACACCAAACAATGCATGATACAAAGTATAATCAGTAAATTAAATATTAAATATTAAATAAATAAGCAAAATCAAAGAGAATTAAATCTCAACAAAGGCACAGACATATCCATGGAAAGGATATGTTATGTGGAGGGAGAGCAAGTTTGACTGGAACGCAGGATGTATTACAAGCAAAGAGTGGAAAAGAGAAAAAGGAACTAGAAAATAATGCTAGCAGGTTATGTAAAGTCAACTTGTGCCAGTCCTGAAAGGCCAAGGTAAGTAATTTGCATCATACTTGCTAAATAATGAACAGCTCTGAAGACTTCTTAAGTACAAATAATAATATAACTGCCAAGAGTATTAGACTGTGAGAATGTAGTGGTGACATGGTATAGAGCAAGCACCCCGGTAAGAGGACGCACAGCCTGACCTGCCAATAGGAATGGAGAGTAATAGTGATAATAGCGACGTATAACACACTTACTGAATGCTTATTTTACACCAAAAGTGGTGCCAAATATTAGATCTGCATCATTCATTATTTTATACATAGGCAGAAACACACACACACTCACTCACTCATTCACTCACATTCACAGTTAAGTGAAATGGGATTTTCAAAACCACCCTTTATGTTACTCTTATTTTTATTACTCTTTTACAGGAGAAATGGGAGACTAAGAGACAGTTAGGTGAACTGAGGCACAGCTACTGTCGGTTGCAGACAGATTTTAAAAACAATTCTGTCTCCTGAACCTGTGCTCCTAAGTACTTTGCTTTTTTCTCCTAAGAACTTTGCTTTTAACAGACTGATTAGAAGCAGTGAGGGGAGAAGTGAGAAGTAAGAAACGATGACCAAGCACGCGATGTGAGCACCTAGGCGTACAGGAGACGGCATTTACTGTGCACGAACTCTGCCAGCACGCATTATGCCACACACTTTAAAAACTTGGCCTAATTTAATTCTTACAACAGACTGTATGGTACATAAAATAATTCCATTTCACAGATGAGTATATCAGAGCCATTTACTTAGGACAATTAGAGACAGAGGCAGAAATAAGCATTTCTTTCTCTTCCCTGCCACCCTGCTACTCCGCCTCCGCCACCTCCCAATTAGTGTTAGAACAGCCACGGAACAACTTCTTACTCTAAAATAGAGAAAATCAGAAGTATGAGAAGATACAGGCAGCTTGACAGGGAGAACAAAGGTTTGAGAATTCCATGTGGGAATAGAGGGACTCTTTGTAGTAAACTTGAAACAGTGAAGTGAGGGGCACTGCTGAGGAGAGATTTTGAAGAGAAAAATAATAATAAAAAGGTGGAAACCCAGAAATGTAATAGGGCCAGTTATAACAGCATTAATCCACAGTGGAAGGAAGAAGTTTCATTTCCTAAAATACTTAAAGAACACTAAGTTCTAATTATACTTTTGAAGTTCATCCTAGTCAAAAACCTTGATACATTTTTTTAAAAAATAAGATAAATTATTTTCATTATATATCCAACTTATATTATGCAGCCTTTGGGAATATTGCACCCCAAATGCAGTACCTGGCACACATTTACCAAATGCAACAGAAAGGAGCACTGTGATATAATTAGTGAGGCCTATGTTAAGAAAAATAAGCTAGTGACTTGGACACAATAGGATATATATGATAAAATGGATATTCTGACTTTAAAAAATCACTAGAAGCAGTTATCTGGTATAGGGTGTCACTGGAACATTTGCAATTGCCAAGGCAAGCTATTGCTCCACCACCGGGAACTGAATCCCGCAAGGCTATCACTGACTTCTCTCAGGCTTTACTTATGTCTCTGTCTAATCTACTGACAGGTAGACATTTGTCAAACTGATGCATCTACAGGCTGGAAATAAATTAGAACATATAACTGAACATAGAAGGCTACCGACCTTATGGTCAGCTAACACTCTGAACAAACATTTTTCCTACCAAATTCCTTGATTTATTATTGTCTTCTCAAGCTCTGTTGACTATCTGTCTGCTACATGCTTATTTTGTTTTATTTGTAACTATTACATGGGCTTATGTAAAAGGAAAAAAAAGTCTCAAAAGAACATAAAAGTTATACCACAAACAAAACAATCAATGCATTGCAATAAATTTATCTCTTTTCCCATTTTATCAAGAGTATTGGTGGTACTATGACTCATTCTGCCTAAATTCTGCAAACATTTCATCTTGTAGCTTAAATTCCATCCTATTCACAACAGAAATCCTTACTTGTCATAACAAAACTTATTTCTCTTCATTAGTATGTACACATATTAAACTAAATAATTAAGACTATTCATCTTTCTTGGTGTTAAATAGGTTTGCTCTTATCTGTAACATGGAGGGATTCCAATCAGAAGTCCCAACCATGTACAATGGACCACTCCTTGATCTGCTTGCAAATACAACGTTTGAATTAACACAAATAGCTAAAAATAATATGGCATGAGTAATCTCAATAAGCTTAATTTCACAGACTTTTCTGGCCCAGACAATGCCAATCTGCCAGCATCTTGTTTAATAAGAAAAAGGTTTTATATATAACATCAAGAAAGTCCTATAACACATTCTGGACACACTTTTTCTGAGAATGCCAGATGTATTTTCTTCTAAGAATTATTAAAAATATAGATTGTTTATAGTATTTGGAAAAATAATGTGAAAATAATGGGATTTTGAGCTCTTTAATCAGTATGTTCAGCAAATGCTCTTTTCAAACTTTTTTTTTTTTTGGTCGGGGGACACAAGTTATTTTACTGATGGCAGTTTCAACATGGTCCCAACATTAAATTCTTATCAGCATTAAAATAAAACTAATGATGGCAAGATTTTCTACTATTTGGCCTCCAAATAACATTAACTTTACACAAATCAAAGTATATATATATATATATATATATATATATATATATATATATGTCTTGATAGGTCTTGGTGTCCAATCCACGGTATGCACACGTGTGCATATGTCCACAATGCAGGGACATGTGTATGCACATGCATGCATATGTATAAAAGCAGGTGAGTAGAAACTGCCCTATTATTTAACTTGTTTAAACATGTGACTCAAGGAGGACAAGTTTCCGACTCAGAATACACACTACACTACCATGAATCATTACACGAAGTAAATGTTAGGAAGTAAAATTTAAAAAGAAAGAGTTTCATAGGTTAGTAAGAAAGAAATTCATCAAGAACGAGTCTTTAAATAATTCAAAATAATCAGAAGAGGTAGGTTCAATAAAATGCCTAAATATTTTAGAACTGCTTTCGTTACTTTCAAGTATTATATGAACTGAAAAATAAGATATAAATAAGGCAGCAGGGTGTAAAAGAAGGAGACTGAAGGTCAGAATATCTAGTTTCTTGTCCAGATTCTATAATTTAATTGCCATAAAAGTTGGGCAAGTTACTTAACTTTTCTGAACCTCGATTTCCTCATGTGCAAATGGAGATTAAGTACACATGCTACCTCATATCACCAGTTTATTAGGATATGGAAATAAGACAATATGCATAAAGGGAATTTGAAAATGGTGTAGTGCTATTTAATAATATTATTAATACAATGCACCTTAAGAAAATAATTTTTCACAAAGGCCTAAATTCTATGATAATTTATACTAAATACAAAAGTAATTTGGCATAAAAAAACAAACGCTTTATGGCTTCTGAATTTAAGGAAACACTAACGGAACTTTCAGTTGGCAGATGGTCTTCAAAAGGATCCTCCAATGTAACCCTTCTAGGGGCGCCTGGGTGGCTCAGTCAGTTAAGCATCTGACTTTGGCTCAGGTCATCAGGGATGGAGCTCTATGGGGCTCTGTGCTCAGCGGGGAGTCTGTTTCTCCCTCTCCCTTTGCCCTTCCCTTCACTTGTGCTCTCTCTCGCTCTCTCCCAAATAAATAAAATCTTGAAAAAATAATAATAATGTAAAACAAAATAATAATGTAATGCTTCTAGAGGGAGAAATTTCAAAGAATTTTAAATGGAATAAAAATTACCAATGATGTATCTGAAATAAGAGAATTTCATAATTAGTCCATCTTTAGTATGTCTTAAAGATAAGAAAATATCTTCAAATTATCTTTTAATTCAGCCAAAATAAAAAAAAATAGTTTACTAGATGATCTTTAGATATTTATTCTTTTTAAAATCTTTTTCTGAGTATAGTTGACACACATGTTACATTAGTTTCAGGTGTACCACACAGTGATTCAACTTCCTTTTATTATTGTGCTCTAACATTTTACCACACTACTGATCATATATCACAGTGTGCAAACAATCCTGTCGAGGGACAGCCTGGCAGTGGTGCAACTCTAACTGACTGGTACTCTGACGTATGACTAGGAACAAAGCATTCAAAAACTCTAAAGTTTTAACTGACCCAGAAGACTTTATTGATTTTCAAAGTGGTCAGTTGACTCAAAGGAAGCAATGTTCATACTAAAATCAATTAGCTAATTATCTGGACGGTGAAGAAAAGTGATACACTTATTGTAGGAATTTTGTATGCAGAATACAGAATTTTGGAGTATAAATTCTGTATGTCCTCATGGACATTCAGTCTACTTGCACAGACCAAACACATATTAACAAAATGATTAAATAGTAAGAAAGAAAATTCCAGGCATGCTAATAAAAGCACCAGTGTATGATTACATGGCAGTATTAACAAGGGCTAACTATGTTGCACAGAAACCAATACTACTCTACGCAGTCATGGCCTGAAAAAGTCAAGCCTGGATTATAACGAGCTAAGTATAATAGAGGGGAAAAGAAAAATGTGTGCCGGGGACAGAGAGAATCTAGAACAAAAGCAGAATATTATACCTGAATTATAAATTGATTCAAGTGTATGAAATGCAAGGTTTGTAATAAGAAATAGAATAGACCAGGTTAAATGTTAGACTGCTTAACCTTTCTAAGTATGCTTTCTTTAGTTATTAAATGGAGTTAAAAACACTGCCCTTACAATATTATAATGAGGATTAAGTGAATTTGTGTATAGAGTGCTTAGAATACTTCCTGGCCCTCAGGGAGTGCTCAAATAGTAACAATCACAACAACAAAAATGATTATAATAATACCTACTACTTTCACTGACGAAAAGCAGAACAGAGGAGAGCCCATCCAGCCACAGGACTCGCACTGGGATAATAACAGATGGGGGAAGAAGAGGTCCATGTGAGAGAAATGACAGAAGGAATGCCACCAAACAGAATTACTCAAAAGAACTAAAGCTTAGTCTGGATATAAACACTAAACTTGGAAGAAATGTTAAAGTTGTCACAAAACTTTCAAAGCTGCCTGCCTAAAAGAATAATGATAGTACTTGCTAAAAAGATGGTATCATCAGAGGAGATACTCTGTTTTTCAGGGAATTACCACGATCTCTCAAAACCTGACCCTCTAAAAATCGGAAGCAGGAATTCATAAGCAGCAGCATTTCTCTTTAATACTCGTGACTATCTCTACTTTATCAATGTAGTTTTATATCTAAAGTAATGATAACAGGTTTTATGTATCTATGCAAGATGACTAGCAAAAACCTGGGGCATATTATAGTTAGACCCTTCTGTTACCACTACTAATAACAGGAAAGACTAACTCTTTCTACAAGTCAGACAGAGGGTTATTTACATAACAACTCCATGAGGTAGATGCTACTATTTATTTCCATTTCCTAGAGAGAAGTAACTGGAGAGCTTGCATGGTCAATCAACTACAGACTCGGTTGAACCCCTGAAGTCGATCCTTGGAGTTTATGCTCTTTTTTTTAAAAAAAAAAATTTTTATTTATTTATTCATGAGAGACCGAGAGACACAGGCAGACGGAGAAGCAGGCTCCATGCAGGGAGCCCGACGTGGGACTCGACCCCGGGTCTCCAGGATCACACCCTGGGCCGAAGGCAGGCGCTAAACCACTGAGCCACCTGGTATCCCTGGAGTTTATGCTCTTAACAAGACCTCCTATAATGTCTTATAACTTGTTTTTGAGTAGCATAAATATCAGATCACAGCACTCCTCCTCTGCTCTAAACCTGATGGCTCCTGTCTCACAGAGCTCTTCAGAATGTGCCCAGCACACCTCTCCTGACCTGTCTCTCTCCATCTTCTACTCCTCTACTCCTGGATCACTCTAGTCGGATTACGGGAGCCCTCCTACCGTCCCTCAACTACAACTCTGGTCACAAAGCCTTTGCACTTACGAGGCCCATCTGCCTGAGCTCCTGCAGCCCAGATATTCAGGGCTGACACCGTTTTTCCGCCTTCTGTCTTCTGTTCTAGGTCTCCACTTAAATACAACATTCTTTGTAAAGCTGTCCTCAGTAAAACTGTTTTAAACTGTAACCCTTTTCCTACCCACCAACATTCATCATGTCTTGCTTCACTTCTCCTCCATAGCACTTATCCAATCTAACATAATCTAATTTATTCCTTTCTTTTTTATTATGCTTATTATCTGTGTCTCATCACTAGAAGGCAAGCTCTAAAAGGGTACACAGGCTTGTATCTCTAATATGGGGAATAGTACCTGCCACGTAGAGCTGAGTAAATATTTGCTGAATGTATACATGGTTGAATGAATACAAATATATATTGGTAATTAAACAAAATTTGTTTTCAAAAGAAGAAAGGGGAAAAGGGAATTAGAATATTTATTTAATGTCTAATGTATGCCAGGTAGTCTGCGGGGTGTTTAGCATACTCACTACTCATCTAAATCTCCTGTGAGATAGAAAGTTCCCCTTTTTCATAGAATAAGAAACAGACTCTGAGATCAAGCAGCTTTTCCCAAAACATTGTTTTGTAGTAATGAAGTCCAGTTGTAGATAGTGGCTTTTTTGATTCTCAGGGTCCGTGAGCTTCCTGCTTTCTTACCCTGCCTCCTGTAAAGTATCTTAGGTGCCAGCTGAGGTTTACATATCTCATCTAGCAGCAGTCTTTAAAAACATTTGCATGTGTAAACATCATATTCATGTAGAGAGATGCAATTATAGGTTACTTTTCAAATCAGCTGTATCTCGATGATTAGTTTTATGTGTCAACTTGTCTAGGCTATAGCATCCCATCATTTACTCAAACACGAGTCTAAGTGTGTTGCTGTAAAAATATTGTGTAGATGTAATTAGCATCTAAAAGGAGTTGTCCTTAAGTGAGATTACCCTCCATAATGTTAGTGGGGCCACATCCAATCGGTTGAAAAGCATTAAGAGCAAAATTAAGGTTTCCTGGAGAAAGAGGAAATACTACTCCAACCTACAGCATTAACCCAGCATAAGATTCCAGCCCACCAGCCTGTCCTACAGATTTTGGCCTGGCTAGCCCTCACAAATGTGTGAGCCAATTCCTTAAAATAAACTTCTTGATATGTATGTATCTATCCTATTGATCCTGTTTTTCAGGTTCTGGAGGACCCTGACTTTCATAACTACTGCCTAAATGCCTGCAACAGTAAGTAGGACAAAACAGAAACTCCAAATGTAGACTTCCAGCAATGCTATGAATGTAGCAGGTGATAAGTATCTGCTAAGCAGAGATAAACAAAGAGATGGCTTACCTTAAAGTAGAAAGAAGAAAGGAAGTCTATAAAATCCTTAGAGAAAATATTATCTACCAGGAAAAGCTTCAAATAAACTTTAGATTGATATTAAGTGACTATCTTGTTTAATTTTTACAGTGTTATAAAAAACTCATTAGTTATCCAGAATTAGTGTTAATCTTATTTACTTTGAATCTTAGACTCACCATGGGTTTCTTTCAGGTCTTCTTTACCACAGGTATTGATAATAAGATATAACTCCCCACATAAACAACTCAATAGAGTCCTACCACAGTGCTAGAAAACACACGGGCCCTCAAGGACCCTGAACATGGAGTTAGCAAAGGAAGTTCATTTAGAAAAAGGTTTCCACTCTAAATGACCTTGGAAAAGTCATTTAATAAGAATGAGTCCTAATACTCTTGCATGTGGAATAAAGAGATAATTCACAGGTAGACCATAAATCACTTAACAAATATTATTTTGCCATTAAACAGTAATAGCATGGCATCTAACTCTATCTCTAATGTGTTTAGAAATAGTGTCTTTCAACCGAAATTTAAATAAAACCTTGAAGAAAAAAGGAAAAAAAACAAGTTTAAAAAAAAAAAAACTGTCTTTCAAAACACCGTATATCAAAAACCAGAAATTAAGTCAAAATTTTTTATTTCCCATGAAAAATAATTACGAAGCTTGAAAGTCTCACTGTAAGAAATCTACCACCACTGAGTTCAATTGCAATGGGAATCTCAGACGCCTAGATTATAGTTCCTATTCTCGAACAGTTCATAAAACCTGTATTGTGTACTTCCTGTCCCTCCCCCAATTTTCACACCCCCACATTTCCAAAAAGTATGGTTGAAATACTTGAAGCAATAATCCAAAGTAATATAAATATTTTCAAAGCTATGAAGAGATACTTAAATGCCAAATATAAGTATTACTGCATGGGCCATTTAGGTTTCTAAACAATAATTATAACACGCAAATTAAGAATATTTTTAAGCCCCAGGGCTACATTATGTTAGAGTACAAGGGAACAACCTCTTAAAACAAGACAAAAACTGTAAATTGCTATTAATCTAATAACAAAAGGAAGCTAGTCTTCCCAATGTATCTTCTTTCTTCTTTTCAACTGGTGCTTCTGATTACTTCTATTTATTAAACAACCAAAACAGCCCAAATTTTCAATCTATTCTAAATTAAATCATCTTAAATCATGCCCTGTGGAAATAAACATTAAACTAGATGAAAAGTCAATTTTTCTAACCATTCCTTCAATCCTTCACCTAAAATTAAATGCCTACCCTCCAATTCTAGATTTATGTTGCAGTAAACAGAACTATAAAACCAGTTCATAATCACTTAAAGCCTGGAAATCTTTTAGTTCTGCTAAGTTGTGTATTGTAATATGTGTTATCATTTGTTGTCCAACAATATCATTCATATCTTCATAATGCAAGTATTAAGCCTATTTATTTGATATACTTTTAAGAGAAGATACCACAAGACAGAGAAGATACGATCTTCAAATGAATATTCAATCCTGAAAAGACATACAAATAAGCAAGGAAGTTCAATTGCCTGTGTTTGAAGTAAAACATAATACTCCAAATAACCTCAGATGATTTGATTAATCATTAGGAAAAAGGCTTTGAATGTGTAAATACTAAATATAGCCAAGAGAGATGAGAAGCAGACTAACAGAAAATAATAAATATTAAACTGTTAGTCCAGATCAAGATAATTCTTCTTACTCTAGCTAGAAGGAGAAATCAGGGAGAAACAATCAGCACTTTCCGTTAAGATATGGTAGAGTCAGAACACAATGCTAAGCTATTTTCTATTTGTATTCACATGAGGCTTAAAAATAAGTCAACTTTGCCTTTCAAGACTTTATCTAATTTCAGACATGTAATTGTTGTTACTTCTTAAAATATTTCTGTGCCAAAAGAACTGTTCCACAACATATTACCATTTGCTTTCTCATACTCAGAGTTCATAATTAAAGAGTAGAATATTACCCACAAAGCCTGAAATAGCCATATAATATTTTTATACAAGGATTTTTAAACTGTGAAAATGACTATATTAACTATTCTACTGAAAAATTTTTTCCCAAAAAGATATAGCCTTTGAAAGGTAAATTTCTTTATACTGTATATAAAGAACAAGTAAAATTAGGTATTTTTATTCTTTAAGTCTCTACTCCAAGTTTTTTCTGTCTTCCAATTTTAGTTAATGGTTGAATTCTCAAGAAAATTTGGAAAAGTACCCCTAACACAAAAGAGGAAAAAAAGCAATTTGAATTACTCTGATACTCAAACTAATGACATTATAAGAAGAAAAAAACTTTCACAAATATCATCAACTTATATAGAGTAAATATTTTCTGTAAAATTTCAGACAAGGGGCACCTGGATGGCTCAGTGGTTGAGAGTCTGTGTTTGGCTCAGGGCGTGACCCCAGGTCCCAGGATCGAGTCTCACATTGGGCTCTGTTGCAGGGAGCCTGCTTCTCCCTCTGCCTGTGTCTCTGCTTCTCTCTCTCTCTGGGTCTCTTGTCAATAAACAAATAAAATTTCAGACCAATTTCAGACAAAATTGTAAGTAAATATATTGTCACCGATTTTTAAATTATACTAGCAAGTGTAAAAACATTACAAAGCTAGTTCATTTGTACAAAATGGTTTATAACTTCAGGGATAACTTTAAAATATAAAATTTATTATGATAATTATATGAAAGAAGCATCACTTGCCTTCAGGGGAAATAATATAGAGTCTCTCTACTGTCAAGCAAAATCATTATTAAGAGGCTGATGTTATAACTTCATTATACAGTATAATGTAAATAAAATCTAGGGTAATTCTCATTAGTGCCATTCTACATCTGTAACTTTGGACAAACAAGTTAAAACTAAAGTATATGAGCTAAGCATAGCAAATATTGCCTTACTCCATCATTACAATTGTTAAGAAAAAGTCCTCTTAATTTTTTTAATGAATGTTTTAATTTGTATTAAGTCACATTATAATTCTACCGAATGTAAATATTAATTGTGCCCTTTCTGTCATTATCATTTACCCAGGTTTTGAAACACATGTCAACAGATAATCAATAAACACCTCATGTATAAGCATCATGCTAAGTTATTTATATTAAAATGTGGCCATGTGACTTCAGGAAGTCGCTTTACCTCTCTGACCTTAATTGCCCAAATGTGAAGGCAGGGGATTAAAAAAGGATAATCTCTTCATGTTCAAATATTCTGTAATTTTAAAATAAACAGGATCTAAACATATCTGACTATAAATTCAGAGAGATCTTCTCTGCATTTTTAATAAAATTAAATATACTTAAAATAATTGTTACAACTTAACATCATGTCAAGTGCGCTGGAAATTTAAATTCAAAGACTTGAGTAACCAAAAGATTGATAAATGCTTGAAATATGATTTTTACTACAATTTCCTAACATAAGTGATCTTAATTTTATATATCACTTATGAAAATATAAATTATTTTTGTTATTGCTAGCTATGGGGGGGGAAAGGCTCATGTGAGGAAGGGACTTTATTTATGTTCTAGAATGAATGCAAAAAGAAGCCACCTATTGCCCTTTTCTAAATAAACAGTTACTGCCATACACAAGAAGAGAACTATTAAGGGAAATTTAGATGCCAGAGGTCTCTCTTTATGAGAAGTAATCTTAAAATCATCAGTAATAAACAGTATTGAATCAACTTTGTATAACTATTGATCGAGACAAAAATTAAGGTAGTCAATAAAGTATAATCAACATTTAAGAGCAGATCAATTGCATTAACTCAAAATACAGAGCACTGCAGTGGGCTCTAGCAGGAGCCCTGAAAAGAAAAAATTATAAATCAATAACATCGCAAATATACATGAAATCTGTTTCAAAGAACTTTGTGGTAATGGCTTCATAACTAAGTGCTGTTGCAATAAAAACACAGCTGATTGTGATCAATTGAGAGTCATTTATTTTATTGAAATTTCCATTACAATGTTACTTGAACAAATCATAAAATACTCTTGTATGACATCCTACTGATATTTAATAAAATGTGAAGTTTAGTGTACTGGCTGGCTAATCACCACAGGGAATCATCGAATGGAAATGATTCACTCATGTAAGTTTACTCCTACAATCATTCACCAGTTGTCCACTTCAACTGATAAAAGTAGGGATGGAGTCAGGTTTTTAAACCGGTCTGTGTCATTTACTACCACTTCCTCCATACTTAATTGAGACTCTAATAAACTGACTCAGATTTGTTTACATTTGTCAAAATAAGAACTCGAGGGATAGAACTAAGGAAGGTATAAACAAAATTTAAAAAGTATTCAAATTAGAGCTTTCAGAAAATTCCTTGGGAATTATTTCATGGTCTCTTTTGCCATAAATAATATTTGATATTGACTTTAGGCATAATCCTATCTTTAACTGTTATGACATTCTGTAGACTTTGTTTCTTTCTTTGGAAAATAAAAAATGAAGATACACAAGATGGAATGCTATTAAATTAAGCATACAAAAATCTCATTTGGTAGTTCAAATTACTAGTGACTTTGCAACAAGGTTTATATCCCCAAATTTCTACATAATTATGGAATTCTGAATCAACATTAAAGTTAAAGAAAGAAATGAAACTTGGAATTATGAATCAACGTTAAATTTAAAATTTCTTGTGAGCTTCTGAGGGAAATAAAAATTCAACAATAAATTTACTGGCATACTACTTCAGTCAGTTTATAATACCATCTATATTCCACACTTTATTACAAGTTTAAGTGTATTGTAGGAAATTAAACAATAAGCTGTATCCCTGAATTACATATTGAACAAATGATGATAAATGATATTTCATGAATGCAAACATTAAAAATAAGCTAAGATGAATGGGTTACTAAGAAGCAAGTTTATATATTTTTATGCTATCATTTATACAATCACAATTTCCTTTAGGAAATAAATATTTTATACTGAAAGAAGTTAGTGATGATATTTCCCACTGTAAGAAAACAAAAACAAAAAAACAGTAACAGAAAAATTGGTTATCTATATTTATATCACTAAAATGACTTTGGGTAAATTATAGTAACAACCATACTTCAATGGCTAAAAGTTACAGCTCAAGCCAAAAGCATATATGGGATGCAATAAGACTGAAAGTAGGCAGCTGCTTACAAACTCAAGTGAGTCCTAACGTAAGCTTTGCACCGATATTACCTACCACTTTTTGAAAGACATTTCATATCAGTTTCTTCTGTATTTCTATTCAACAATTTTTATTGTTACGAATATTACAAACTAGTAAGTTAACATTTAGGCATGAGTCAATTCTTTTAAACATTTGCTTGATATTATTAAATAATTTTTTAATTAACAGTAAATTAACTCCAATAACTGAATAATATCTGATTTGATATTTTTCATCTCTTAATAAATCTAAACAAAAGATTAAAGTTATTTAATAATTTTCATTGTTTAAAATCACGAATTAAAATACCATTTCTTGCCTTGGTTTAAAACTTTGTTAGAAGATTAAAATCTTTCCAATGATATATTTGAATTTATTTTCAAATAACATATGTGATTCATACATTGTTTGGTGAAGCAAATGCCAGAAATAGGCTGAGTCAACTACGATATGTCCCAGAATATTTTCCCATTTAGAAAGTTAATTGGATAAAATTTTGCGAAATGGTATTCATTATATTTTCAAATGCCATAAAAACTAGTATAAGGAAAGGCAATGAATAGAATATTAATCTAATCTGGCATGGGCCAGGGTTGGGGAAAAACTAAAAGGAGTAAATGGTAAAGAGGAAAAATACCCAAGAAAGCAATGCTTGAATATCTAAATTATAAACTCAAATACTGTAACATCAAAATTTAAGTTAGAGTCTAACCATTTTAGAAAAGCAAAAATAAATTTTTCCATAGATTTGATTCCTTAAATGTGTGGCATAAAACCTCAAACTTTCTTATACATAAAAAATACAGTAAAGCTATTCCCCCAAGTAATTGGTTAATTTACAATAACAGTTAAGCACTTTTAAGTAAAAATTAATCTAACTCTGATGTCAAGTACTTGGACAGGTGCCCACATATATAGAGTGGTGAAACTATCATCTTTAAAGACCTTTCCAGATCAGAATATATGCTTTTTTTCTTCTCTATTATTTTCCAAATCAGAAAATACTTGCTATTTTTAACACTTGAAACAATAAATAACAATGAAAAATGAATTGTGGCTTCCACTTCTTCCACCCAGTTACAGAGTTAGGAGTCCTTCTTGTTTGTACCTTGTTCTACACATGTGCAAACATAAATATATTTAAATATGCATATATAGATTTTCCCTAAAAAAGTAGCAAATTAAAATATAAATTTATACAATATGCCTAGGGTTGCAACTATAAGATAACTATGTTTTATTTTAGTAAGATGGACATTCAGAAAAAAACTGCATTTATTGTGTGCTTCCATGTCCCACGTACTATTTGATGCTTGTCTTCAATCCTCATAATGACCCTGAGTTATAGTTTGTTAACATCCTCCACCTCCCCTACCAGGCTTCTTTCATCCCTTCTAAAAGCTGCATGGTCTACCAATGCACAATCCTATAATTCTATTTAAGCATTTCTTGAACGATAAATTTTCAAACATTCTAAAAATCTCCAGCTACCGAACTGAAGACATACTCAAATTTCAGCTGGGATTTACTTAGCTACTCAAAGAGGGCCATAAGCAATGCAAAAATTTTACAAGCCCACAGACTTCTGCTCAGAATCACCTCTGGATCTGTGGAGAAACTTGTTACTTTAATATTCATTAATTATTATTTTTAAAGAATTAGCATACTTCACAGATTTCTGAAGCTTTCTACTATATACTTCTGAGATGTTTCCGGAAAGATTTATTTAAAGATATTCAGATTAAGCTCATTAAGAATAGTGTTGTTTTTCTATTTTTATGAGGTTTCTTTCCAAGTGTAATACTGTGTTCATCCTAATTGCTAGAATAAAAATATGTGGTTGGTAAAGTGCTTTATTTCTAAAACTACATACTTAAAGGTTAAACAGCATGCGTACATCTTCACGGTTCTACCATTCTATTCTATTCAAGGAATCTCCTTGCTTTTGACAAGTACATTATATACATGGATTAAGCTTACTTAACCTCACTATTCTCTCCCTAAATGAAAGTCTTTCTAAATGCTATATTAGTATTGTGTTGGCTAAAATTAAGATGGTAAAGGCAAATACTAAGGATAAATATACTTCATTTAAAAGATTTTACGTAGAATTATTATCCTACTAAATATTATCAAGTTTAAGGGATTTAAAGCTTTGTCCACACTATCACCCATGTCATTTTCCTTTTTTTTTTTTTTTTAAGATTTTTTTAAATTTTTATTTACGAGAGAGAAAGAGAGAGAGAGAGAGAGAGAGAGAGAGAGAGAGAGAGAAACAGGCAGAGGGAGAAGCAGGCTCCATGCAGGGAGCCTGACGTGGGTCTCGATCCCAGGTCTCCAGGATCACGCACTGGGCGGAAGGCGGCGCTATAAACTGCTAAACCACCAGGGCTGCCCACACCCATGTCATTTTCATCCATAATATAGGTACTATATATTATCATATATAATGAAAAGCCAGGCAATTATGATTATTTACACTTAACTTTTATGATACAACATGCTTTCATCTCATTATAAATCAGTAAAATGACTTTTATTATTAAAATAACATCCAAATTCATAAAATTACCTTTCCAAATGAGTTAGTAATAACACTGAAAATATTATGATGTATACAAAGAAAAGCAAATCTTAAGCATATAAATATTAAATAATTTTCTCATTGAATGTAAAACATTTTACAATTATTGAAAATAATACAGAATTCTGTCATCCAGGGTTCCTGTATTTGCTGTCCCTATAACATTATCTCTTTAACCCATTCCAAACAGGATTTCAATCCCAAACGCTTCCCCCAAGCATCTCCTCATGAAATCACCAATGACCTGTATCTAGGCAAAACTCAGTTATCTTACTTGACCACAGCATTTCACAGAGGATGACTCATTCTTCAAATTACTGTCTTCCCTGGCCATGGCTTTAAATACCTTCGATGGCCTAACTTTTCATTTATTTTCTAGACCCAAAAACCCAAATGTCATATTTGTCATTTCTATTTGGATTTCTACTATGCATCTTAAACTTAACACAGCAAAACAGAATACTTGATTCTACTATATTTTAAATATATAGGTGCATATATAAATTTTTTAATGTTATATATAAATGTATATATATTATATATAAATGTGCATTTTTATATTTATGTATTAATTATGTCTTCCCTAGTAGATCATAAACTCCATGAAAACATGGATTTTTTTCTTGTTAACTATTATATCCTCAGGGCTGTGAAGAGTACCTGAAACATAGTTAGAGCTCTATAAATATGTATTAAGTGAATGAATAAATAACATACAGAATTGGAATGATTCCTTACTTTGCTTTTGCCCTGGGCTTTAAAATAATATGCAAAACAGTTTTAAACCTAAAATCATTTAGGGGTAATAACTGATTAATTGTTTTATCTCTAAGTGCATTACAGAACAATGGATTTCTTTTCTTTCATAGCAATTAAGTTGATCCTAATCAATAGTAAAAATGATGATGATGATGATATTAGCTACCATTCAATGGCTATCATGTGCTAGTTACATTTGAAGATGCTCTGTATGTATTTAATCCTAATAATAGTTCTAAAAGATAGGTATTATCATCCTGCCAAATGCAAAAAATGGTAGATATGGAAACAAAGCCCAAGAGTAAGCAACCTGGGCAGTTCAGGTGGCTCAATGGTTTAGTACTGCCTTCAGCCCAGGGTGTGACCCCGGGGTCCTGGGATCAAGTCCCACATCGGGCTCCCTTCGTGGAACCTGCTTCTCCCTCTGCCTGAGTCTCTGCCTCTCTCTGTGTGTCTCTCGTGAATAAATAAATAGAATCTTTATTAAAAAAAAAAAAAAAAAAAAAGAGTAAGCAACCTGTCCAAGTTCTTTTAAGAGGTATGGTTGGGATTTGAGCCCAAATCAGTCTGATTCAAAACTCAATGCTGTTTTCACTCCTTTTTAATTTTGGTTTTTACTTATTTTAAATAGGATTCAATTTAATAAAAACAAATCCTATCAGTCAATGGCTACAACGTATAACACATTGCAGGACAATAAACAAATAGATATGATCCCTGGTCCGATAGAGCTTATTATATACAGTTTAAGGGACCACTAGAGATAGATTTCAAACCAAAAAATATTTAAAATATATATATTTTTTAAAAATAAAAATATATAAAGCATTATTTTATATTTTAAAAAGATGTAATTTTCTCCTAATACCTAGGTTAGCATTAAATACATTAAGTAAAATGTGGATTAAGTAGGATTCATCATTACAAACTTCTACTATATCTCCTTTACCCAGGACCACCTACCGGGGCATTTCAAAAGGTTTTCTCTGTCACATATTTGATGGAAAATGGCTTTCATTGCTTACATTCAGATACAGCTACCAGCCTACTCTGTAGGGAAGGTATAACTGAGTTTAATGCCTAACCAATAGTTATTATGTAACCTCTCTCCCCTATAATAACTATAATAACGTATATGAGCATATTTGCAAAATATTAAGTAATACTATAACATTAACTTGAATCAGCTATAATTTTAAAAATTTAAGTCAAATATTGCAAATTCTCCGTAGTAATGACAATGAGAATTCTAGTTGAGAATTATAAGCCAAGCACTGATTTAGTACTTAAATCTTTGCTCTTTAACTGTTATTAGTAACAAATTACAATTATGATTTATTTGCATTGCTTATAAAAATCATCATTCCTATCTCATTTTTCTAAGGCTAATAAGATTATGATTTAAAAATACTCATGTCGGGGATCCCTGGGTGGCCCAGTGGTTTGGCGCCTGCCTTTGGCCCAGGGCGTGATCCTGGAGTCCCGGGATCGAGTCCCACGTCGGGCTCAAGGTATGGAGCCTGCTTCTCCCTCCTCCTGTGTCTCTGCCTCTCTCTCTCTCTCTCTCTGTCTCTCTCTCTCCTCTCTATGTCTATCACGAATAAATAAATCTTAAAAAAAAAGTATTCATGTCAATGATATTGAGTTTTTGTCCAAAAATAGTAAAAAGATTAGCACCCCAATTTTTTAATGGGCATATTGAAAGACATACAAATAATTAAATGTCCAACTTTACATATAATAAGGGAATGCCAATTAAAACAAATAAAATACTCTTGACAAAAACGCATATTAACACCTACCCTTGAAGGAACAGGAAACCACCGCTAATACTGCAGGTAGATTATCACCTGGTAGGTGTTTTCAGGAGAGGAATTCAGTATTATGTACCAAACACCATAAAATGGTCTGTGCTGAGTAAGTGACATGAATGTACTAATGAGTTAACAATTTTCAATTGTTATTATTCAAATTATAAATAATAGCAAAACTAGAAACAAAGTGAATTTCTACTGATTGTCTAAATGTTTGTGATATATTTTCATAGAATACTATACAGCAAATATACACTGAATTTACATTTATTAATATGAAAAATGTTAATGATAAATTGCCACATAAAAAATGCTACTTTAAGAGCAGTGAATATGTGTATGTGTATGGATTTTAATATTGGTATAATCTTACTAAGCAATCATACTGCCAGGAAAGGTGGCTCTGAGTAGAATGCTGGGTAGGCAAATGATAATAGAAGCTAATGAGGCAGACAAGCATCAAATCATTTCTACCATTATGGAAAGTGAAAAGCAAGTAACTTGGGTTCAGTATTTCTGGTAAAGAAGTCAAAAACACTGAAAGTCCCAAATGAGAGATGTGATAAAATAGAAAAAAATTATAGTCAAGTCCTAAAGTCTAGTCCCATATGCATACAATGAACTCATGAAGCGTTATTTAACTTGGTTCTAAATCCATCTATCCACCCATCCATCCACCCAAAGTAATTTAAGCTATAACCTCTCTTCAGACTTTCACATTAAATGTTCCTTCTTAAGAACTAAGGGTATTTTAGAAGATTTAAATTTCAAAGACTCTATCACTTTTATCACATCAGATGAGGAACTGATGCCAAGAAAATCATGAAAATTAATAAATCAAGTGAAGAAAGAATACAACTTCAAATGATTTCCTAATTCATCTCATCATGTGAGTAATTTAATTTTGTAGTTCCCAGGGTTCTATGTTCTAATTTTCACTTTTTCTTACCTAATCTATATAATCCAAATGTTGTGCCTACATTGCCATATTTCATATTAAATACAGCTTTTTATGTGCATAGAAAACATTTTAGTTGGAGTCTTCACATAACCTGAAACACTTGTCTCAAATAGAACATCTGCTTTGCCACCAAATGTTTCAAATTTGAAGACATTTGTTTCAATCATCTTTGTAGAAATCAGCATTTTTCTTGATTTGAGGCCAAATACTTTTAAAAATTACTATATATTTTCAATGGAGAGATCTATTCACTAGTAGGAATCTGAACAAAATACATTTCATTTTATTACTCAACAAAGGTTTACATGAAATGTTTTCAGATTTTTATACACGTTCTTTTAGACACTGTCAAACATTTCATTTCTAATTTGACTTAGCAAATACCTTAAATCAATAATGTAGAAGCTTAAGAAACAACTACAGTGTGAATCAGCTTTCACTAATATAGAACTTTTCTCCTAGTGTGTCCAGCTGAGAATTATGACATTTATAAATTTATCAAAGCTTATCAAATTCATGCCTTAGATTTAAAAATATTTAAAAACTTAAGATACCCTTTTGATGCCCTTAACTATGTTCATCTTAATGACATTTTAAAATAAAAACATATAAATTTTAGACACTTTTAAACAGAGGATGCTATTCTATGTCGACAAAAATGATGGATAACGTTTATTGAGTTTGCATTCTGTGCCAGGCAGTTTTCAAAGTTGGAGTTTTACATGAATGCTCTAGTTTATTTATTTTTCACAAAACCCCTACATAGTGCCATCATAACCCCATTTCACATGTAAAAATAATCATCACAGAGGTAAGGTCCATGATTCAAGCAGTGAATAGACCTGCTAGCCAGGTCTACTTGGCTACAAAGACCATACCTTCTAAGACTGGATATCATATGATGCAATACTATTCAGTCAATAAAAACTCATAGTGAAAGAAAAGTGAATGATAACAGTATTAGTAAATACTTATTTAAAGCTGATTAGGTCCCAGAGTTCTATACATGTTCCAATATCAACTAACCTAACCCTTTTTATACCCCTATTGAACTTTATAGATAAGGAAACTGATTCACAGAGGAGTAAAAAAGCTTGCCCAAGGACACAGATAGTACGTTGCAGGGTCAGGATTCTGACTCAGACATTCTGGCTCCCAAATGTGGCTCTTAAGGTTACATTACAAAAAAAGACACTTAAATTTTTTGCTACATACAAAAAAAAAAAAAAAGTATGAATAGTATAATCTAATTCCATACAAAAAGAATAATCATGATCTCTGGGTCCTAAAAGAAAGGCAGTGTGGGTCTGTATGTTCAGTGGGGAGTCGGCCTGAGAGTCTCTCCCTCTTGCTTTGCCCCTCGCCCTGCTCGCTTGTCCATGCTCTCTCTCTCTCTAAATAAATCAATCTTAAGACAAAACAGTGATCACCCTCAATTACAGGGCTATTTTTGGTCTTCAAATGTATCTGTATTTTTTAGTTTCTGAAATTAATATGCATTTATTTTAAATGTCATTAATATTTATAGTTAATAGTTGTAGATTTTTGATTAATGTAATTATCAAAATAAGATTTCACAAATCTAGTAACTTAAAACAAGTTTTAATGTTAAAAAATTAATGTTCACCATTAAAGAAACTGACAATAAACTTTAAAAATGAGAGAGAAAAATAAAAAATAAAAAATAAAAATGAGAGAGAAATCACCTGCTATGATTTGACAGTAATTCTGGTATATCATCTTTCAGATCTACAAACCTACATCAAAGTTTTAATGGCTGTACAGTGTTCTTCTATATCATTTGTCTTTAATTTCTAAATTAATTTTTTAAATAATGTACATTATATTTTTAAAATGCCATTTATAACTGTACCAAAAGATAAAATATCTAGGAATAAATTTAATCAAAGAGATAAAGACATGTACTCTGAAAACTATAAAACACTGATAAAGAAATTGAAGATACCACAAATGGAAAGATATTCCATGCTCATAGCTGGGAAGAATTAATATTGTTCAAATGTCCATATTACCCAAAGCAATATACAGATTCAGTGCAATCCCTATCAAAATACCAAGAGCATTTTAAACAAAACTAGAACAAATAATACTAAAATTTTATGTAACCACAGAAAACCCCAAGAAGCCAAACAGTCTGGGAAAGAAGAACGAAGCTGGAGATATCATAATACAAGATTTCAAGATATACTACAAATCTGCAGTAATCAAAACTGTATGGTACTGGCACAAAAACAAATACACAGATCAATGGAACAGAATAGAGACCCCAACAATGAACTCACAATTGTATAGTCAATTCATCTATGACAAGAAACCAAGAATATACAAAGGGGGAAAGACAGTCAATAAAAGGTGCAGGGGAAACTAGACAGCTACCTGTAAAAGAATAAGGCTGGACCACTCCCTAACACTATATACAAAAATAAACTCAAAATGGATTAAAGACCTAAATGTGAGACCTGAAACCATGAACGTTCTAGAAAACAGCACAGGCAGTAATTTCTCTGACATTAGTCATTATAACATTTTTCTAGATATGTCTCCTGAAGCAAAGGAAATAAAGGCAAAATCAAACTACTGGGACTACATCAAAATAAAAAGCTCTTGCACAGCAAAGAAAACTATCAAAAGACAAAACAAAAAGGCAACCTACAGAATGGGAGAAGATATTTGCAAATGATATATCTGATAAGGGATTAATATCTAATATTTATAAGGAACTTATAAAAACACCAAAAACACAATCTGATTAAAAAATGAACAGAGGACCTGAATAGACATTTTTCAAAAAAAGACATACAAATGGCCAACAGACACATAAAAAGATCCTCAACATCACTCACTAATCATCAGGGAAAAGCAAACCAAAGCCACAATGAGTTATCACCTTACGTCACTGTAGAATGACTAGCAACAAAAAGACGAGAAATAAAAGGTATTGGCAAGGATGTGGAGAAAAAGGAATGCTTCTGCACTGTTGGTGAGAACGTAAGTGGATGTTCCTCCAAAAACTGAAAATAGATATAATAATTCCACTACCAAGAATGAAAACAAAGACACTAATTTGAGAAGATATATGCACCCCTATGTTTACTGCAGCATCATTTACAATAGCCAGGATATGGAAGCAAACTAAGTGTCCACCAACAGACAAATGGCTAAGGAAAATGTGGTATCTATATATACAATAGAACATTATGCAGCCATAAAAGAGGACAAATTTGTGCCATTTGAGTCAACACAGGCTTTCAGTTATGGAATGAATAAGTCATCTGAATAAAAGGCACAGCATTAGGAATACAGTCAATGGTATTGTGTTAGCAATGTAACAGGACAGACGATAGCTACACTTGCAGGTGATCTAAGCAGATCACTGTGCTAAGATATTGAAATAACATCTGAGAAAGATTCTAAGGTTTTGTTATTATAGTATAAATTTGACTTTTTTTTTTTTTCCTAATATCCAGCATCAAAAAGAAAAAAAAAAAAAAACTTCCCTTGGGAGTAAATTTCCCAGTGTGGGCTTCCTTGGTAAGAAGTATCCTGTATCTCCTCATAAATAAGCTGCAGGGACCAGACAACCCCTTCTGCTCTCATTCTCTGGCAATAAGTGACCTAGATTCAGGCAATTTGATGTTTCCACCTGGGATTTTCAATCCTGAAGGAGTGATGCTAAGTAACAGTCAAAAAATTATCCATGTGAGGACAGGAGAATCCAGGTGTGGCAAAAGTGTTAAAAATTTAGCAGCAGCAATAGGATTGAGAGTCCAATGGAACTGGGACCAATGGCAGATTTCCAACCTAGACTGTGCAGTGATATGCTGCTGGTTATGTTTGCCACTGCTCAGCTTCCCTTGATTTCTGCCCATTTTATGAACCTGGTTCTCCAGTGCTTCTACTCACCGTGAGAACTAGTGAGTTTACTTCAATAAATTCCTTTTCCACATGAGATGGTGAGGGACAGTTTCTATTGCTTGCAATAAAGAGTCCTGACTCACAGACTTACCAAAACTCACAAACCCCTACTCCTGCCTTGATAATTAGTCATTACCACCCATTAGGCTATAACAAGCAAAGACCTCTCAACGGTCCTGGGAGCCCCATTATTTAATGATTGTGTCTTCCAACAGCAAAACTTGTTAATTCAGGGGGAAAAAAAGAACAAACATAATCAGAAGGTTAGGTTGGAACCACAGGGTATAGAGAAAACAGATGAAATAAATCCTCATTTTGTTTACGGGTAAGCAGTTTTTTAATGCTTGTTTTAGTTTTAGAGCAGAAAGTTACATTAGTGAGACTGTGTGTGTGCGTGTGTGTGCACTTGTGCATGAGTCCCTATGTGTGTGTGCTAAATTAAGTATCAAAATAAAGTACCAAGGAAATACAGTGATTTCATTTCGGCAATGATTAATCCCCAAGGATAACTAATGTTTCTATTTTAAAAACTCTATATGTGATATTTTGATGTTTGCATTTTCTTCACACTTTACAATTACCTCTAAAATTCATATTTATTTTTTTAAATAAATTTAAGCCCATCAGGAAAAAAATAGGAGCTTGGTTGTTAAGTAACAAACAACCAACAAGCAAAACAAACAAAAAGAGCCTCTTCTATAAAAGGTATTAATTATAATTTGGAAAATATATTACACTTATAATTCTTTCTAATAAAAGAGAAGATATGTTGGTTGTGACAAGTTTTCAATTTGAGAGGCCTACTTCAATGGACAAGGAAAAGGCTTCCAGATAGCAGAAAGAAATGCACATTGAAGAATTACCAACAGTTAAAGATAATTAAATTCCCAGGGAATAAGCCATTTTTGGGTCAGGTGATTCTAGGAGAAAATTATATAAACAAAATGATTCTACTTAAGTCACTAAGGGTGAGGAAATGTGTCTGCATGTGTTATGTATATGATGATTGTGTATGATATACATAGTTTTATATATAGTTACATTTTAAAAATCCTATTAAAATTAGATAACGAAGTAACAGCATGTGGAGAGAGTTATGAGAGAAAAAACTATGGAACAGATTTCAAATGACAGCAAAGGCAGTGCTGCTGTGGAGGGAAGTTCTGGCAAAAGGTACAGAAAGATGAGCACATGGGAAGGCAGCCATGAAGCCTGACAGGATTCTGGGAAGACAATAATAATATCTAAAATTTATGCCATACTTTTTTTTTTCTTCAAGCATTTTACACACAACTAATTAATCATCAAAACACCCACATGAATATTTCTCTCTTCATTATCACACCCAAGAATGATGAGTTGCTTCTTCTGGACTACATAGTACAAATCATAGTTAAAACTGTTTCACTTTCACACTGAACTTTTCTGTAATATTTGTTTCATATAGAAATAATTTGATCATTGCTCTTGGTGTTTTCAGCAGATTCTACTGCTCCAAACAAATCCAAAATTAGATTGCTTATTTCTGATAGATACCCTCCAAGAATGACATAAGGATTTATTAGAAGAATGACTACACCATGACTGCTAAGGCTCAACTGCAATCTGGATAAAGCATATTAAGGCTCAAATAGATATTGGAAATAAACAGGACATTAAAAATTTCTAGAAAGTCTGAAGAAAACATACACTTGGGTAATGTTTGTGGGCTATTTATACCTTTAATGAATGACCATTTCCCAAGGACTTACTAATCAACAAATCCAATGACCTTTTCTAAAATGCTCTGAATCCTGTGATAATACCTATCATTCTCGGGTCCTTGGCCTCCCATGACAACGTAATTTACTCTACTCTAGTCACTAGCTGTTATTTCTCATTACTATTACCTTCAAAATGAATGAATTCAAGACTTCTTCATTGAAAGTAGGTTTTAGGGCCAGATTATCTGCGTTTGTACTAGCTACATGAAGTAAGACAACCTTTCTTTCTGTGTCTCAGTTGTTTAATGTGTAAAAAGGAGATGTTGATAATAATTTTACCTATTGTATAAGGGTTTTGTGAGAAATATATGAGAAAATATATGTCAAATAGATGTACAGTGTATGGTACATAATAAATATGAACAAATGTTATCAGTGATGATGATGATGACGATGATAATTTTTATTAGTAGTGGTATCCTTTTCTTTACTGGTAATATTGTCCAATCTTATGGCTTCAATGATTCCTGCTTTGTGAATGACCTTCAAAACAAAGTCTTGTTGATGTAACCTTTTTCCAGAACTCTCACTTTCAACTACTTGCTGAATATATCTCCATTATAGTGCCCTGCAAAAGGGCAAATTCGATAGACCCCAAACCAAACTCATCATCATCCTGAAACTGTCACTCTTCTTATGTTCCTTTTTTCTTGATATAGAAGAATAAATATACATCATATTTTCTATTTCACTCTACCACCCTATGTCACAACCTAGACAATTATTTTAAGAATACAGATAAAATAAGGTCCAATTCATTGTTTCTAATTTAATAGTATAAAATTTGTCTTATGTTTTTCTACTTTGGCTAAAGGTATTAATTACCCTTTTGCTTAAATAAAAAACTAATAAACATGGTCTGTTATTGTTTATTCTGACATCACTTGTTATTTTAGTGATCATTGTACATCAGCTCTTTCAATTTCCCATCTTTCTTATATGGAACGATATATGATCTACTTCATCTCGTAACTCCAAATATTCATGCTATCATTTTTTCCTAGCATTTACATATGATGATACTTATATTTACTATGATTCACTTCCCTTTTAAATTTCTCTGAATTGGGGGCACCTGAGTGGCTCGGTTGGTTAAGAGACCTACTCTTGATTTCAGTTCAGGTCATGACCTCTGGGTCCTGGGATGGAACCAGGCTCCCTGCCCAGCTAGGAGTCTGCTGGAGGACTCTCTTTCCCTCTCCTTTTGCCCCACCACCACTCATGCACAAGCTCACTCTCTTTTTAAAATAAATAAATCCTTAAAAAACATTTCTCTAAACGGCAGTTAGTATGTTACATTAATTTTTTATTGGGTATATTTGGCTACATATTCAGGATAAGAGATGCTACACAATATTTATAGTAAAAAGACAATAGGTCTGATAGGATTCAGAAACACTGTATTAGATGAAGAGCTACATCATGAAGTTCTATTGCCTTGCTAGATTTATTAAAGGTAGGAATGTTCTGCTATTAGTTTACCTATTTTAATATTATGTCCATTAGGTACATTCTATATGTGAGGAATAAGGCAACGTTAATCATTACCAGTATCATACTATTTTATAAATGCCTATAACACACATTACAAATGCCTAAAATATAAAATCTCACTAACCATATTGATTTCATATGTACAAGTCCTATGACAAAATTAAGTATTTCAACTCCTATATTAAAAAAAGAAAGTTCTTATAGGGCACTTCGGTGGCTCAGTAGGCTAAGCATCCAACTCTTGATCACAGCTCAGATTTTGACCTCAGAGTCTTGAGTTCAAGCCCTATGTTGGGCTCCATGCTGTGTGTGGAGCCTACTTAAAAAAATATAAAATAAAAAAATAAAATAAAATAAAATAAAATAATAAAATAAAATAAAATAAAATAAAATAAAAATAAAAATAAAATAAAAATAAAATAAAATAAATAAAATAAAATAAAATAAAATAAAATAAAATAGATAGAAGCCAAGGTCACACTAAGAATAAAGAGAAGCCAGGGTCACAGTAAGAATAAATTTAGCAGATCAGTATATGTACAAGTATAACTACGTACCTGTATGCATAAAAGACATCAAGGAAATCATTCTTAAACAGATTAAATTATACAAAAATTCTAAATCTGATACTTAAGCCAGGTCATTAATTTCAGAACCCTATTATCTGACATAAGCAATTTTGAAGATAGTCTATTAAACTGATATTAAGAGAAAAATGTCATCATTTCCTCTTGGACCATTTACCAACAACAGACCTGTAGAATAAATAAGAACATGAGGGTTTATAATTTCAGGAATAAGTGCTAATTATCATTTCTCTTATATCGATCATATATTAAACATCTATGTATTTTAGAAATAATTCAAAAGGTCTGTTTTTGCAGAATTTTGATGTCAAGGATCTTATCTGTTTCTTTCTGTGTTTGAAGGCCATCATTATCTTTTCAGCAGAGCCATCAGATTTGCTGGCTAATACCACCAGATGATAAAATAATTGTTCATACTCTCATTTGTAAGTTTTCCAGTAGATATAGTTAATTTTATAAGACAAGAGTGGAAACAAATTTGTCCACAGACAAGTTTGACAGCCCATAAAAATTATTTTTTAGAGTTTTCATCATTTAAGAAAGTGACCTTATACAAATGTTTTTGGTTGCTTTATTCCCTCCCCTCTCCTTGGGAATAAAGCACTGGGAATTTTTAACACTTCAAAAGAAGAGTAAGAATGACTTAAACCATCTACAAAGTGATGACATAAATGTTTACAGGCAAAAATATTTATCTACTTAAAAGGTTTATTTTTTAAAGGTTTCAAAGATTCTGCTGTAATAAATATCCATAGTCAGGAAGAATCACAGTATTTTGAACTAAAGATACACTTTCCTAATACACTAAGAGATATGTTAATGTTGAAATCTCAAAAACATGAAATGCATTTATGACATGAATAGAAAGATGAATTTCTAACCATTCTATCTATTTTAAAGATAGAAAATGCTTCCAAGTTATATATGCCTTAGTAAAAATTTCAGGTCTTCATGTCTTCCTTCTTCTCTTACTGGGTACCTTTTCAGGATCATGCCTTCTAAAAAAACACAAGGGATGAAAAGGATTTTCTCTGAGTCTCTTCCAAATCTAATTTCCTACCCTAGGGTACATTTTAGACCCTAAAGAGCAAGGGTAATAACACACATGGGAACATACAATTTTTTCCAAGCAGAATATCATTCTCAGAGGAAATTTATACACATACCTATGCAGTCTTCAACGTTAGGCACACCAGTTTCTAGTAATTCACATTTATTACAAAAATAAGGTCCATGCTTCCTAATATAATCCTGATAAGATCTTTAGCAACAACCTTTAAAATAATAGTTGTTTAGGCTAGTGAGCATTTATTTAGTACTTACCAAACATTGTCTAAAGATCACTACCAAATACATAATCTCAGTAACAGCACTCTGAGGGTTATTGTCCTCATTGAACTTAAGGACACGGAGGCACAGAAAGAACTCAGGATTTGAACTCAAGCAGTCTTTCTCCAAGTCCCACCGTCTTAACCCTCTTAACTTCCTCTCTGTATTGACTTTCCTTCTGTGGCCTTTACTCAAATATCCAGCTCCTAGATTCATTATGGTTTCACTATCCCCTTCATCTCACTCTTGCTAAAAGGGTCTATGGGCTATTCATTCAAACAGAACTACTCCAGAGACCTTGCAAGGACAGGAATGAAAAGACAAAGTAAATTCTAATAAAGTTAAAAGTTAAAGAGAGGAGGATAACATTACTCAGACTGTAGAGTAGCAAGACCTATGCTCTTTGATAGATCAAGAATTGGCTCTAAAGGCAATTTTACTGGAATAAAGGTAGCATTCTCTAAGGTTGATTGCCCTGTACTGTACAGGATAATATATTTAGATTAACAGTAGAAACCATAATATTTTAGGATTGGGAGACATTTAAATCATCTATTCCAATCTCCACCGCTGCTCCCCTCTCTCAATCACCAAAAAAAGAAGAGGCTGAAATGTTAAGTGAACATTAGAAAAGTTAGGCGTTTTTTTTTTTTTTCAAGCCTGAAAAAGCTGTGGTGAAACCAGATGAAGAACCAATGTCATATTCTTATTGGAAGGCAATACATTCTACAAATCCTTATTATTGGGGAATTACTAAATACAGTATTAAAGAACAGAAAGACTTCAACAAAATGAAGAAATCGGAAGGGAAGGAGCTAGGACTGGTTTTTTCTAAAAAAAAATGTTGCATTAGCACTGCCGACAACTAGAGATCCACCCTACCCTTAACACTGCTTTTGTAATTCTTTTCCTCTGTGTTCTAAATTCTGATCCTGCTAGAATAAATGCCATTAGGAGAGTTTCTTTCTATCTTTTGCGGCTTCTTACTTTTCAGTAACCTTAATTTGGCTGTCCCTTCCACAAAGGACTGGGTGAAATTTGCCCAGTCTTGTCTCACAAATTCACTGGCTGCCAACAAATTCACTTAAGTCCTATGCTAAAATAATTCTATGTTGAGACAGACACATATTCAAATGCACAAATTAAAATAAAGTTCCTTTGAGAGAGAGAAATAGACTGTATGTAAGTGGGAGTTAAGGGCAGTAGCAGTTTTGAATATATACTACATATCAGGGATAACAATTGGCATTTTGTACATTATTTCATAAAATGAGCACAACACCCCTATGAAATAGCTCTTACTAACCATATATATATATATATATATATATATATATATACACACACACTATTGAAGCTTAAAGAAAAGAATTTGTCCAAAATAATACAATACTAAATCATAGACTTCTGAGATCAGAGGCCTTACTCACTTAATATCAAAAGCTATATGCTTCATATACACTGAGTCAATAAGCCACTACATGTCTACTTCATTCTATTAAAATTAATTCTAAAATCAGAAGGAAAACTGGAGCTTTGTTTCTCATACAAAATAAATAAAATAAAAAAATAAAAAATAAAAAAATAAAAAAATAAAAAAAATAAAAAAAATAAAAATAAAATAAGCAAACTCATGTAAGATTACATAACAAATTAATGTCAGGACAGTAACTACAAATGGTTCACATTTACGGTGAACTGGTTACCCTATAAGGTAGGTATTATTACCATCCAATTTTTTTAAATGAAAAAAACTGAAGCAAAGGGAAGCTAAATGGCTTGTCTAAAATCATAAAGCAAGTAACAGGAGGAGGAATAGAGATCTGTCCTCAAACTGTCTGGCTCCAGTTTTCCGTGTTCTTAACTGCTATGCTAGAATCTGCCTTTCAATTGCAAGTTGGATCTCCGGATTCCTTTTCCAGCTCCCTTTACTGGAGACTAAATAAACAAAAATGCTTATCTGAAATTAAGATTAAACTTTGCATTTTTCAGGTATGCATAAAAGAATAATAGAAACATCAGATAAGAACCCTAGTTTGAAAATTCAAACAGCTCCATCATTTCAATTGATATTATTTATATTAAAATGCAAATGAGTCAATTTATGGAGATTAACTAAGGCTCAAATTTTAAACTATAACTTTTCCCAGCACTACTAATTTCTGTACTTAGCTCATGCTTCCAACTCTACCACATGGATGTTTGTTAAACGAGCTTAACGATTAGAGCCTGTGTCCAGAATCATTCTAAATTGGGACCTTAATTGTTTCTGTTTCATGAGTCAGTGGGTGTAATATTTTATCTGTTGGATTTTCTAAATGCCAGTTCCATCATGTTCTGAGCACACTCTTTTGCCCACTCAGTAGACTGGGTCACCAAGACAAAACTTTGAGATAACAGGAAAATGAAGTTTTCTAATTCTTTAATTGTTCTTCTACACAATCAACAGACTAATATTTTCATGCACTCATCTCTCTACCCACTCCTTCCCTCTTACCTTTCTTCTTCCCTTCCCCCCGCCTCCATTTAGCAAAACCCATTTGTATAAATCACACATTAGAATATTTGTTTTTAAAAATTATTTTACAAAATTAAAAACCATCCCCTAAAGACAATGAATTAAAAAAAAAAAAAAAAGGTTCCATAACTTTTTTCCCTTTTGCTCTCTGTGTACTATCAAACTACAAAAAGAATGTGATGTGACCACCATTTGGCTACCACTAAATACACAAATTTCTTTCATTAAAACTGGCTGGAAAGAAAAGTTTTGTATCCTGAGTCCCATTTCCTTCCCTGTCATCCATTTGGAAATGAGAAATGAATGAAGAGAGTGGAGGTTACAACACGATTTTAGAGAGCAGCTTGGGCATAACACGTATGACCCAGAAGGGAACCAGTTCTGTGGTGCAGGAAAAAAACAAAAACAAAAACAAAAACAAAAAACATAGGCTTTCAGGCCACAAAAAACTAATTCTATCACTTCCTGCTCCGTGATGTTGGGGCACTCATTTCACTTCTCTAAAAACAAATCCACTTATCTAGAATGTGCATAAAGTAGCAGGTGTGGCCAAGGGGATAGGAGGAAATCTAAGTCTCAGGAAATAAAAGCAGTAATATAGATGCACTAGCCAATGTTATATAGTATGCACAAAGCAGACACTCACACCAGGGGCTGACCCTCTGTACTTCAGAGGCAAATGATTTTATTTGATTACTGAAATCTGAAGGAAGAGGGTGGGACCAATAATAGCAGAGGTAAAAATTAGAAATTGAAGATTCCTTTTCAGGGGAAAACTTTAGAAATAGGGATTACAAAGAATAGCCATTGATTCACTTGCAATTCTAAATCTCGTTGAGCAAAGACAAACTGGAATTTATAAGATGCAGAAGGAAGGGCAAATGGGCTAAATATTGGTAAAATATAGATTAGGTATGATCCACAGTTTTAAAGAGGGAACAGGTAAGATAACAATTATAAATAGTGTCATAAACCAGCCTGAAAAAAGAACAGTGAAATAAACAGTGCAATAAATGCCATAATGGAAGAAAGAAGAAACAGAAGTATGCACAGAGAAACAAAGGCATGAAAGAACATCACAAGTCTGATGTGAGAGGCAAGTAGGGCATGTGGCAGGAGAGGAGTCTGAAGAGGTAGATGGGCCTAATGGTAAAGGAACTTGTATTATTACCAGGAGTCTTTTAACCATTAAACTGAAAAATGATACGATCAGATGTAATGTTAAATCCATTTAACAGCAGAGTAGAAGATGTACTGAAGGTAAGTGACCAATGAAGAAGTTCTTGCAGTCATACTGATAGAAATGTGATGTGGTGTTTTAAAGTGGGGAGGTGAGATATTAAGCAAGAGAATTTTTACTGGGTTTTGAATTCAACCACCAACCAAAACAAGTAAATTATACAGTACAATACTGAAAGCTATAAGTTTGTTTTTAATTCAGGTCCAAATACTTGTTTCAACCATTAATTAGGTCCAAATATTCATCATGTGGAAACAAACAATTCCCTCCAATGAAAAGCTTTCATCCACAAAAAGCACATCTCAAACAGAAAAATCTTTTTTATTACCTATTTTTTTTGATCACTGTTCTTCTGTCTGAACAGATGGGAAATTCCTCCTCCTAATCCAACTGAGGGCAGAAACTTCAAATGGTAAGAACTTTCTGGCATGGGTTTACAAAGAGCGCTTAAATCTATTCCAACAACATAGTGTGGGAGTATTTCAGCACAGGTTGGAACAGTTTCAGGTTTATCATTACCTCCTGAGAATACCTTTGATAAATAAAGCTTTATAAGAAAGTAAGGCTACAGCCTTGAATATTCAACTCTCTTGAAGAGACAGGAATTATTCTCTTCTGTTTTTAATGTTCTAACCCTCATGGGCAGGATTCCTAAACTACTGATCACTAAAAGAGACAGCAACATATCCCATCCTTTAGAATGAAATTATATAAATGTTAGGGGGGGTTCTTCAGTTTTTATTATCATTATTTTTCTCCTGAGGGGGCAGGTATGTATATGTCAGAGAAGAATCTTTCATATTTTGAAATCATCTCTACTTCACATTCAGTACAATTATTCCTAAAGTACCTTTTCCAACTCAATAACCTCACCTTTTCTCCTTTTATTTTTCTCTTTATCCTCCTTCTACATGTCCAAAATAATAGATATTTGTATGTTTGCTTGTGGAAGAGGTGTTAGTGAGAAGATATTGGTCAAATTCTTTGCTCCCATAATCTCTTGCACACAAATCCACCTCACTGCCCAAATGGAAATCATAAGGTAGGGAAACAGGCAGTAACAGAAAAGGAAAGGCAAAAGAACCAGTAACAATGAAAAATGGATCAAGCTGAAGAAAGATCAGTACATGCTGATGCAGTATAATTACTCAATTGGAAGGTATCTTAAAAATCTTCCAGTCTAACTACTTTGCTGACAACTTGACACAAAGGAGCACTGTAGTAGATTAGAGGGCATGAGAAGAAGACTGAAATGATTAAGCCTTTCAACCTTAATCCAGCTAGGAGTCCAAGACTGTCTGCCCAAGAGATGTATCCTGAGCCATTTCAGACCTAAAGTCTGTTGTCTGAAATTAGATGACGCTACATTGACCTTAGATGTGTAAGGAGTGTTCAAAGTATAAGATACTACCCAACTTATTTTTCTAAATTCTTCAGTTGACTCAGTGAGCGGTTTCCAATTGCAGGGACGTTTTCTTGCCTCAGAATTTTATGTACTGACTCTCAATTTGAAAAACACAAAAGCACTTTAAATACACTATAAGCACTGTTTTTGCTATAGTGCTTTTTTTGTATACATCCTTTTTGTAGTTATTTTTTCTATTGGAAGGCGGATGAATCCTCAACACTCGTTCACCTCTTTGGCTTGGGTAATCCATAAGAAACAGCACAATGAAATAAAAGAGGTAGCCTTACTCTCCTGTTCTCTTTAAGCCATCCTTAATCGCTACTTGCCTAACCCCAAAATATCATATATTTTAAAACTGGGATAATACCTTTTAATAATTATCTAATCCAAGTCAATTATTTTCTCTATGAAGGCATAGTGGCCTACAAGGAAAGGTGATTGACAAAGTCCCATAGGGCTAGGGCTAGAACCCAGGTCTCCTGATTTCCAGTCTAGAAAATACAAGCTGCAGGAACGGCCCTGGGGTGGTATGTCTGCTACCCAGCCCAGCTTGCTAGACTAGAACATATTGTGTGGTTTCACCTCCCACCCTCAATCTCCCCCCCACCCCCAAACCTCAGCTACATCCATATTCCAGTACTTTTTGTCATCATATTATTGTCATCACTGTATGTACCAAGCACTGTTTGTTAAATGCTTTATGAAACAATGTCTAATTTAATCATCAGAAAATCCTATGACATAGGTTCTTCAAAGTAGAAAAGCCTAAAAAAAAATCAGAAAACAGACTGAAGCCAAGAAGATGTGCTGGTAATAAAGCATCAAGCTTCTTGAAATAAATTCAAGCTTTTAGACTAAATACATAGCTGGATAAGAAAAATGAAGCATATTATTCCCTTGCTCAAGAGCTACCCTAGCCTGGCAGTAAAACTGCTAAACAATCTGGCATCAGTCCACATTTCTAATCCTATTTCCCATACCCTTAATGCAGTATTATTCTTCTCTGGGTCCCCTTTATATGCTATGAACGCAGTAACTTATGACTTAATGGGTTTTTCCTCACTGAGATCATAGAGTACTTAAAAACATAAATATGTAAACTCCATGATGGCCACTACAGTTTTAGAAACTTACCACAAATTCAAGAATACTTGCTGACAGAAATGATCACCACAAGCACAGCTACGAGTACCACTAAGAAAGGAAGAAATTGGAAAACACTGCAATGAAATCAGTATATCTAAATGCTTGGTGATTGAAAAAAAAAAAAAACATGATAATCTATTGGCCAGGAGGAAGATTGGTAAGAAATTAACCTTAGGCATAAAAAGGCAAAGGCAGGCTCTTTTGTACAGAAGTGGTAAGAAAGGGTTCCAGATGCAATATCACTAAAATGTAGAAAATAACTGGGAATAAGAGTGACCAAATATTACATGATTAAATAAATAATCCTGACAGAACACAGAATTCATGAGTAAACTGGGTCCAGATATTAGGGGGAAGGCAGAGGAAAAGAGCAAGAGGAGAGGTGGGGAGGGCAGAGTCAGGATATAAAGAGATGGATAAGAAAAACAGCAGGGAATGGAGATTAACTCCTCCTTAGTGAGTCCTTGGAAGATGAAAAATATCATACCTTTGAAGAGATCAGCATAAGATATGTTAATGTAGCTCCCATAACTACTAACTTTTAGATGCCATAAAATGCAAGAAAATGTGATTTGTAATTTATACATTACCAAGAATTCTCTGGCTGTTTAGAACCCTTAATGAAACTCCAAGCCCAGTTAATAAGCTTCAAATATCATAATTTTGCTAACAAATGAGGAAAAACTATACTCCAAGACACAACACAAGAAATAAAAAGACAAGAAATTGGTAATGAGGTGTGGCCAATCCATAAAAATAAAAATAAAATGAGGCTGGGTAAGAAGTCTGAAAAAGAAAAATCTGTTGACCTTCAGAAATGTTAGACTCTTAATTGATGATATTCAGACAAAAGAGTGTGTAACCCAGCATTTCCCAGAGTCACGTGCAGAGTATTAAGTTCTTCAAGCACAAACAGATAAGAAAGAGGCAGAGTGCAGGAGATTCTTTGGTCAAATAAATTTGCACAACAATGGGTTAAACAAAGTAAAAAATATATATACATATAAATATATATTTGTTTTATTAAAATTCTTACATGCTAGCGTACAATGAGAATCACCAAGAGGATAGATTATACCATGTTTCTAAAACTTAGTTGACCATTGAATTTTTTTAAAGACCATCTCATTAGAACAGTCTTAGGGAAAAATGAAAGAAAAACCAAAAGGTTAAATGGTTACCTTTGTTCTTGAACATTTCTAATAAGTGAGACGAACAAAGACCATCTACTGTATTCCAACAAATCTTAAGATCATACTGATTATAAGATGCAGCATTAACCTTACATATTATGAGAAAAAGATGCTGCGAGTTAAACTGACATGTCATCAATCATAAAATGTTTCTCAATTTCAATGAAATGACTTCAAAAGTCATGGTTAAGAGGAATGATTAACAAATGTGTAATCCATTTACTGTCGTATACATTGTCTATAACTAGAACAAATACTTTTTGTGCATTTTCCTTTGGCAATAGTGCCCAAATCTGGCATGAGGCAGCACACTACAGAGCTGCCATCGATTGTCTCCGGTATTTACTGTTACAGATACAGTGAAGGGCTTTCAATGGGTTATTAACTTGTGGGACTTCAAGTTCCCCATTTGATTATGGGTAGGTAATTCCCATCTCACAGACATGCTAGGAGAACTTAAAGGAAGAATACAGGTAAAGCGCCTGGAAATTAGCAGGCACTGAGTATGTAGTTCTCTTTCTTTTCTTTTATCCCCCCACTTACTAATTCATCTTAGCATTTTATCCTCTTGCCAGATCATATTTGATCTTTTCAGCTAAAACTTCAACCTGGTCTTGATTTCTTGTTTAATCTTCGTAAACATGAAGAACACCCAATCAATGTCTCCCTTGCAAAATCCTTCATAAAAATAAAAGTACTGTCAAACAAATATAAGTACAGTAAAGGAAATGAAACTTTCAAAAACATGGCATCTTTAATGAATTTACTGAGGTCAAAATAAGACATGTAAAGAACTCTAGGCAAGCCATTTAATTTGTTCTTACTAAATCAAACACATAGTGTTTAGTTGGAGAAGGGGCTCTTATTTGACAAATCAATATACTATTATTGTATGAACTAGTTTCTGTGGAGCATAAAAGCCTTCTCTCGTGACCTGATAAATTAGCAAGCCAAAAAGAAAAGGAACTGTATTAAATAATTTTTAAGGGAAAAAAAGGCATCAAACAAGGGAGAAATTAAACACAAATGACACAAGGTTCATAAAAGAGCTTTAAAAAAATCCACATGGTAACTATAGGTCTATTCAACACATTAAAAAACAACAACAACAAAACATAAAGCAAAACAAAAACCTAAATACCAAAGAACAATTAAGCAAGTTGCCAAAAGACAAAATACTTTGGTGGGATGTCAATCAGTAACACTGAGCTGACAACTGTGCCTTAATTAATTTTGAAACTGTTTCCAATTAGTTCGTATAGAACACTAGAGGCTTCATGCTGCCTATGACTCAGTGCACTGACTCATCCACCAAAACTTTTCTTACAGAAGAAATATCCAAGCACCCGCCAGGATGCAAGATCAAAAGGAAAGAAGGTTCACCAACCTTCTTAGTTAAAGGACTGTGATAAATTTAGATGACCGGAAGGATATGGAACAACTTTCCAGAAAGATTTAATAGTCAGAAATAGCTTGAAAAGTTTGATTTGTTAACAAAACAATGAAAATATATTGCTTTAAAATCAGTTTTGCAAATATATTCATAAAGTATGCTAGTTTTTTTTAAACTATATAGAGGATATAAACTAATATTAAAGCGTTTAATTAAATGTACCTATTCGTCATGTGTAACTATCACATACTTACTCTTTGAAATAGCAATGGACATAAAATTTAGATATAAACAAAAGCCTAGAATCATCAAAATACATTAAGCCCATGGAAACTTTCTTATAATTTTTTTTTCAGATTTAGTTTATTCTTAGTGTATTCCAAGATTACTGACCTTTCTGGAATTAATATAAATGTCTTAAACAGTTCAAATTACAAAACATAATATAAAAGAGAAGGCAAGTAACTAGCTTTCCTTGATTTTAGTATAAAATCTACCTCTACCTAACTCAAATATTCTATTAAATCACAGTTATAACAAAGGAACCGTCTTAAAAATACTTAAAAATGCTTTGGGTTTGGGAGAGTGGGTGGAGGACCTGAGGAAGGAGGAATGAAAGACTCCTGCCTGCAGGGAAGACATACAGGACCCTTTATTCACAAAATAGAGTCTAGGAGAGGAGGTGCTCCACAAGCCACAGCCACTCTCAATATCCTGGAGAGCCCAGAGGACCCAGTGAGAGAAGTCAAAGTTAATACCAAGCCAGTTTGCAAAGAAATAGCCAATAAGAGATCAATTATGCTGTAGATGTCTACATGTAATTTTTAAGACCTTCAGATTCAAAGAAAATAGGAAATGAGTTCCAAAGATAAATTAGCACAGCAAGTAAAAAAGTAAAGAAATGGAGACGGCAAGGGGATGAAGGTGGCATTAAAGATGGATGAAATAAGAAAGTGCAATAAAAATCAGCAGTAAGACTACTATGGAAAACACAGAACACAGAATGTTTATGTCCTCTGATAAAGGCAACCACAAAATTTATCTGACTGTCCCAGAAACCACTGCAAAGAGAGAAACACATGCAGATGCCTCAATCTCCAAATCCATCAACACTAAACACACACATGTACACACACACAAACCATAGTTGTTCAAAAATCAATCTTCCTACTTACTGCATCTTGAAAAAAAAATTATATCAGTCCTCATAAAGAAATCACAGCAAACTACATTCTCCTCCATCCCTGGAAGTGAACACAACAATGGGCTTCCAATCTGTGTTACTCATCCCATCCCTTCATGTAAGCTATGGAATAACACAATTCAATAAAACCGATTTTAGGAAAGTAGTGCAGTCTTTCATAAATTTTATTTCTCCCAAACCTTTTACAGGTATTAAGTGGCAAAGAGTTCAAAGTCATAATCTAGGACAAGAACCTGGAGTTTAGCTATTTTGTTGTTTGTTAAAAAGAAAGGCTATATATTTTACCAATAAGCTAAGCAGGAAATATGGTTGATATACACATCTGAAACTTAATGAGTCAAATGAGAAAACCTGCCTAAATTAATTAAACAAGTGCTTAATGAGTTTCATTCCATAAAAGATAGTGCTTCCTGGGAATAAATCATGAACTTGTCCTCCATCTTCCCAAGGTTAGAATATTGCAATTAAATAATTACACTGATGATGAGGAAAATAATAAGGGTCAGTGCTGACTGAAGAAGAACCCAACCTGGAAATGATGTCAGAAAAGGCTTTTCAAAGAATTCATTATCTAAGCTGAGACCTGGAGGAGGAGTTTGCTCAGAGGCTCCAGTGAGAAGGCAACATATATAGGTCCGCCTCTAGGCTCATCTTCCTGACCCGAACCTTTAAATGATAAAGCTACTTAAGGATCAGGACACTCTCATTTACTCAATGACAGGGGAAATAATCTGAGCCTATGGCTTCAATTCCTACTTACATGCTAAAATCTCAGTGACATAACAAAAATCATTCATGAGTCACTGTTCCCAGAAGTGTTCCCTGATTTACATCTCCCTCCCCCATCAAAAGAACATCTGGCTTTGTGCTCCTAGTTTCCCTACCGTCCACTGCAAGAAAGGCCCTATGATGTCAAAATAGGAAAAAAAATGAAAAAAAAAAAACATTAAAATTAAATAAAAAATATTAAAAAGTTAAAAAAGTTAAATAATGTAGAGTAAAAAAAAAATAATAAGGTAAAGGAAGAATTAGGTACAAAAGTTGGCCTGGACAGGAGAGAAGAGGAGCTTCTTCAGGAGTTTTGAAAAAAGGAGTTGAAGAGCAACTGCAAGTGATAAAGACAGAAAACAGGAAGGAAAACAAGAGCAGGAGCAGATAGAGCTGCTGGGAATTAGAGGAATCCCATTCACAGTCTTAAGAAATGCATAAAGGGTTTGTATTACTTTGAAGTAATTGTTGTCTTACTGGACTGTGCTCTTTTGACCACAGCACTTCTCAGGGCTGCATCATAGATAGGTTAGGACTTTGTAAGAAACAAATATGACAGACCTTTGTCTCCTGTTCATACCTCTCCACTGAGCTTCCAAACAATACAACTAGCTAGCTCTGGAAGTTCTGCCTGTTTGAAAAGCATCTAAAAACCTGCCCAAAACAAAATACAAGATCTTCCTTTAAAAAACGGGGTCTTTATCCATCCAGTGACAAGGCCAAAGCCCTTCATTAATAACTCCTTCTCTCTTCACCTCTTGTATCTGATTCCTCACAACACTCGTATTTTAAATACAAACCTCTCAGATCTGCCCACCTCTCTCCATCTAAATTGCCATCACGCTAGTCCAACTACCAACACCTCTGGAGAAGAATTCAGTTGCTTTCCAATTGGCTCCTTCCATCCACCTTTTCACAGCCCACACCCAGCCTACCACTTCTAATCCATTTTCCTCAAGGCAATCTGAATGTTCTTAACAAAATGCATATTTAATCTAGTTTCCCCACAATCCCTGATAAAAACTTTTTAATGGATTCTCACTGCTTTTAAAAATAAAGACCAAAATCCTTAATATAGTCCTGGGCCTAGCATTTTCTGATTTCTCTGCCTTCCTCTGCTGTCATCCCTTAGCTACACTGGTCTTCTTCAGGTTTCTCAAAATTACTCTGCTTTCTCCCACAGCAGAATTTCACATGTTGTTCCCTGTCAGGAATGTTCTTTCCTATTCTTTAGATCAAAGTTCACAAGCCCTTCTCCAACCCCCATAAAAAGCAGAAGTCTCTTAGTCACGCTTGTAGCAGTGCACACCTTTTCTTGATGACAATTATCACAGCTGAAACTCTACTTTTGTGTGTGTTACTTCTGCATTATTATGCTGCATAACAAATTACCCTAAATTTAAGGGCTTAATACAATAAATATTTATTATCTCACACTTTCTATGGGTCAGGAATACAGAAGCAGTTTAACCAGGTGATTCTGGGTTGGGGTCTCTCACAAGCTAGTAGTCAGTGTCAGCCAGGCCTACATTCATCCGAAAGCTTGTCTGAGGCTGGATCTGTTCCCGAGATGGCTCACTTACCTGGTGCCCGGTGTTAGCAAGAAGGAAAACAAGAGCCCTGCTCTTCTGACTCATAACTCCCAACCCCAAGGTACTCTATCCTATTTCCTGCCATGATCCAAAATCATCCACTTCAGAGCACTCTACAAGTGCCTCCTACCCTTCAACTACTACTCGACCCAACTACTCCAAGAGACATTTTTAAAGTCGATTTTTAATATTCCAAGTAGAAAACTTATAAAATTACATATCCTAAGATTTTTCATCTTTTTCCTAAATCAGATTACTGTTAAGTAAAAGTCCCAGTTAGGATTTTGTTCTTTATGACAGGATATATTTTAGCAAATATCACATATTAAAACTTTTTATTTTGTAAGCTGAAATTAATTTTATTATGCATCATTATCCTGATAGGTCCATAGACTTTCAAATCTGAGGAAATGAAAATTTAAAGTCAAAAAACATACTTTCACTTTAATCTTATCAAACTCTTGCTGATTTCTGGAATCAATGTTAATTCAATATTTTATTCAAATAAAGCATAGTGAGATTATAGTACACAATGAGGAAATAGAAGCTTCTGAAATTTGATTTTCATAGAACTTTTCAGGAACTTGGTGGTGGTGGCAAAAACCAGCAGGCAATTAAACAAGCAAATAAAACACTACCATGTATCAAAGATGAAGAAATAATTCTCATCTAATATACCACATGCGACACCAACGTGAGTTTCAAAGGACAGATGATTGAAAAACTCACTTTAGGGTAAATATAAACTCAATTACAGTTTATGAAAATCTCATGGGGAAAAACCCCCACAGAATGAACTTAAAAGCAGCTGAAATTAATTTAATTGATTTAATAGACTCATTTTCAAGATTATTAAGGGCCCATGATGAAAAGACAAAGAAAGCGAGAACAAATTATTTTCTACCAGTTTAAAACACAGACTAATGTATTAAGGTTAAAGGACATGATCAAATTGGATATTATGAAATATCCAATTTTTCTCACATAAAAATGATATGTATTTTAATATAGAAGAAATGTAATTAATAAAGAGATGCCACCCATGCAAATAATTGTGATGTAATTATATAGTGCCATTTCAATCAGTTAGGTGACCATCAGTGCTCCATTTCAAGACCGTATCTGTTGCTATGAACTTTTCAGGCCAAAAAAAAAAAGCTTCCATTTTTACAACTCTGGCTTATCTGCAGGGAAACCCAAGAAGCATAACAATTAAAGCTAATCACAATGATTTTCTTGGCATGGACATTTCTCCCAGGAAATAGAATGAAAGTAGGAATATATTTCACAAAGCATGTATACTTCAGGAACTACTTCTAATCTTCATTGTTGAGGATAGTGTTTTCACAAAGGAAGCTATAAGAACCTCATCAAACCTTGTTTATCCCTAATCATTTTCTTTTATCATCCTAAATTTTTATTTAAAATGGAAACTATTGTTCCATTTTACAAAAATCACCTAACTTAAAATAAGCACAGTATCTAAATAGTTCAACTTGACTTTAATCTTTCAAAAGCAATACTTTTGATTAATTAAGATCACCAGAAGTAAACTGCTGCAAATGAGATGATTCTTTCAAAATAACAAAACCGTTAACGTTGGACAAAGGTGATGCTATTAAGCTTAGTGGTTTGAGCAAGAGATGAAACTGCAATGATTCTACTGCATTTTAGTGCATTTGGATACATTCACAAGCAAACAGAAAATCAGTGATTATAATTTTATACAACACATGTACTGGTGGCAAGAAAAATTAGAATAAACATTTAAATGGGAAATATAAGGCATTTGCACCTGTCTTCATACAGAAAAAGAAACCTTGGAAGTTAGTAGAAAGGAAGTAAAATGCTAATGTAGTTAAAAGAGAAGTTATGCTGAAATTATACTCTTCACCAAATCCAGTCAAGAATTCTTAGCCGGTCATGAAGTATTAACATAACTTGACTGCCAGCTACATCTGGGCTAGGGTGGCTTGGAGGAAGGAGTTAATGAGGATGGGAAGCGAAAATGGTAAGAAAACTTTACTACTTTGCATATTTTACCTTTGTATCAGGATCCTCCTTGCAACTGTTGCCAGGGAATTCCCTGCCTCTTATCTCTATCATACTACGTCACAGTGCAAAACAGAACCCCTTTCCTTGGATCCAATCCACATGCTACTCTGTGCCTTCTTTCCCCTAAACCAGTGGCGCTCAACGGGGTGACTGTGAAAATGTGCTTAGGCTGTACAAAGAATGAGAGGATGGATGTTGCTAGCTTTCAATGGATGAGGTACAGGAATGCTGGATGTCTTGCAATGTGCAGCACAGTGCTGCCAAAGAACCCAAAATCTATATGACATATATAGTTCAGGAAGTGGGAGGGAAAAAGGGAGGACAATTAAGTCTGAAACCAAATTTTAATTTACATATCATACAGTACTTTTTACAAGGATTTAATATACAGTGAATTTTCTAAGAATGCAACTATTATGAAAATTGAGAGAAACTTTACCAAGAATAGTTTTCCATTTCAGAAAATCAATTCCTGTTTAGCAATGCCACTCATCATATTTAAGTGGTCAGTAGCCAATACAATATCCCTTTGTCAATTTGCAGGAGTTGCATCCAATCATTCTATCTAGAAGTATAAAACTCTGACACTTTGACAGTACGTCCATCTCAAACCCAGTGACCTTCCCCTCTTACAGCCAGTTACTGAACCTTCTCATAAGCTCACCATGTCCTAACTGAAAACTTTAATTCAAATACACTATTCTTTAGCCACAAGTACTCCAGTCCTCACATGGACACAACCTCTTAAGTTCTTGTTCTCTTTCTATCCATACTACTTATTCACTGCTTCATCACTCATGTTTCAGGTATAAAAATAACAATCAGAATTATAATTTATAAAGTATTTACTACCTGCCAGACACACTTTATATGTAAACATTTATTGACCCTCACAATATTCCAGTGTGGTTGGAACCACAGTGATCTCCATTTCTAGATGAGAATGAAGGCAGAGGAGGATAGTGTAACTTGCCTGCGGTCACACAGCTCAACAGTAGCAGAATTCTACAGCTCAAGCTCTTAACCACTAAACATACTGCATTTCTCAATGATTATTACAAATTTTTAACAACCTCCTAAAACCCCTACTTCAATAAATTTTCCAAACAACCCTCAGATTTACGGACAACATTATCTTTGACCTTATCATGAAAATAAAGGCACGCACACTAGACTCTTCACAATTTTTCTGACCGTTTACCTACAAACTCATCTTTAATCACACCCCCTCTCAGTCCAAGTCCCCAAGGATAAAATGACTCTTCTCTACTCAAGTTGGTCTAGTACCTGTGTTCTTGAACCAAGACTTTCTGGCATTTCCCAGACATCCCAGATCTCCTGTATCATCAAACTTTCAGTATGCCCTTATTCTGTCCTCACAAAAGGAAGCCAATACCTATTTCTACCTATCTACCTACCCTACTATTCACCCACATCCATATATATGTACATGCACACATAAAACCTTGCCTACTATGGCATACTTCCATCCATATTCTCTCCTCCTTTATTCATCCACATTTTTTTCGTATTAGTTTACACTTGTTCTTTCTGTTCCTTCCACATAGAAATCTCATATCTAATGAACAATTACTCTGTTGAAACTGCTCTTTTCTAAAGTAATCACTTGTTTATTCTGAACAGTATTTCTCACTTTTTACCTTTCTTAAATTTGGGTGCATTTTCCATTGTTAATGGTCCTGTGTTTTAAAGCTCTATTTCTTTGGCTTCGAGGCCACCAGAGTCTCCTGGCTCTCTTGCGTCCCTCTTTAATCACTCCTTCTTCTCTCTTGTTCCTTAAGTCAACTTCTCCTTTGGTGAACATTTTTTTGTTTTGTGTTTGTTTGTTTTGTTTTACACACAATTATTGAGTGACCTCATTCCCTTTTTGGTTTTAATAATGCTTTGCTGATGACTCCTTAAATTATTATTTCTAATCTGGTCTTCTCCTTACTTCAGACTAATCCAGCCAACTGCCTTCTATACAGGAGACCCTAGATGTCCCTTATGCATCTCAAATACACAAATCAAAAATTATTTCATCTTCTTTAGGGCACCTGGATGGCTCAGTCAGTTAAGTGTCTGCCTTCGGGTCAGGTCATGATCCCAAGGTCCTGGGATCGAGCCCTACATCAGGGTCCCTGCTCTTTGGGGAGCCTGCTTCTCTGGTACCCTCAGGTGCCAGCCACCACTGCTTGTGCTTCCTCTCTCTCTCTAATAAATAAAATCTTAAAAAAAAATTCATCATCTTTCCCCCAAACCTGATCTTCCTCCATTATTCTCCATATCATGTAGCAGCACCACCCTCCATCTGGTTACTCACACAAAAAAAGAAGAGAGTTGGTGTTAAGTTTTTTCCCTTTCATCCAATCCATAGCCACAACCACTCATTTTCAACTCCTTCCTTCACACACTGATTATTACTGTTTTTGTTCAGATACTTATAATCTTTTATCTTATATAAAATATCAGCCTCCTTGCTGATATTTCACCCAACATATATAGCCATCTGAGGAGCCTATAAAAAATAGAATTTAACCAGGTCACTCCTTGTCTTATACTCTTCAAAGACTCCTCATTGTCACAAGAAAAAATTCCATGCATCTTGATCCAATTTGCCTAATGGTATTTTCTGTCAGGAAGATGATTTAAATAAAATTGTTGAGTTCTCACTGAATACAAAGCAAAGGGACACACACACAAGCATATATACACACATCTCTAAAACATGTAGCATACAATCCAATCACAGCTATCGACAAGTAACATATTAGCCAGACAACGTGTAGTTCCTCCCAGAATATTTTCATTTTATAGGGACTCTTGATTATACTTAATGGTACTAGGTTCTTAAGACATCGAGATCGATAGAAAGTCATTCCAAGAGTACAGAAAGTATTCAGTCAACTCCGGCAGAAAAAAAAAAAAATGGTGGCATGCTCAAACTTGGTAATTTGAGAATGATAGTTTAATTAAGGGACTACAAACAAAGACATAGCAGAGTTTAGAGGACAAAGAACAGGGGATGCTGCACAGTTCCTGGAGATCTGGCAATAGCAAGAGATATTACCATCCCTAAGCCTGAAGAGCAAGAGGAGTAAGTGATTATAGAATCCAAAGATGATTAGTTAGAGAGGGCCTCCCAACACGTCATATTGCTTTTAGGAGAAGAAACCAGCCAACTTAAGGCAACACAAGAAGGGGCACCGGAGGAATAGATACCCTGACTTCACTTTCCCCTCACCCTCTCATCTCCAGCTGGTGTCTCCCATTTGTATAATCCAACCAGAAGCCAAGAGGCAGGGGAGCCAGAGAAAGGTCAGCCGCCCAGGACACAAATGGGGTAAAGAAGGGTAGAGTGGTTCTGGAAAGGTAAACAGAGGATATCAAGTCCACTTAGAAAATCAACTCTGATAATTACAAATAATCTGTTATAGTTTGTAAGAGCCCTTAAAGAGAACAGAGCTCCAGAATCTTCCTTTTCCATATTAGGATTTGAGGCTTAGACAATCAAGTGACATTTCCAAGTTTACATCATTACTTTGGAGCAATCCATGTAAGAAAAGCTAAGTCGGGCAACAATTTCCATTACCTCTTGAGTTTCGTCAACTTCCATTAAACAATAAAACGCTCAAGCCTCCAAAAGCATAAGCACCTTTCCAAGTGTTTCTCAAATGCCACCTTCTGCATAGCATACTTTTTAAAGACCACTATTTAACATAATAACCCCCTCCACTAATGTGAATAACAGACCTTTCTTATAACACCTATGTTTTAAACTAGTATTACTATTATGGTCATCTACATGTGGATTATTCTGACCTGTTGAATTATAAACCCTGGGAGAATTTTAAATTTATCCCCACACATACCACCCAACACACGGCTGCCTTGGTGATGTGCTCCTCAATGACAGAAAACCCACCCTTTTTCCCCATGAATTCCCAAGCTACTTCACACCTGAGCTCTTTCTCCACCAACTCTAGATTTGGAGATCAAATTGTATTCAGTGTCTTCTTAATACTTGTATTCCACAAACATAAAATAAGCCTTCAGTTAAAAGATAAAATCTTCTTCTGAATATTGATTATCCCCTCTCTATTTACCCACTATTTTGGTAATCCCTAAGTCCCCAAAAAACAATGTCAGACACATAAAAAAACATTCAATACATTATTGGATTGAATTTTTAAAGTTTTTTTAGAACATACAAAAGAACTATAAGTAATTTGATATAACTTGAACACTATCCCACTAGTAATTATGTTAGAAAGAAAAAAGTACAAAAACAAATATCAAAGTACATGAGCATGACTTTCTTCTGTAATCTAACAAAATCAATATAACAAAATGTTATGAAAATTGGGGAGAAATCTAAATAATTTCAAATGTTCAGGAAAACCACAAATATCTATTCATAGACATGTTGACCTAAAGTCCACTGACCTGCTGTGTAAATGAATAGAATCTAAAAGAACTTTCATTTCTGAGTCATAAGAATAAATTAACATAACAAAAAGGAAAACCATCAAAGGCTAATTGATGTATTTTGTCAATTTAATGTTTCTGTACTCTCCTAAAACATTAGTACTACTTTAAATACAGTCTAAAAAAATTATGTTGATAGCCAACCCATCCCCAAATCATCTAAGATAATTAAATAATAAAGCCTTACCTATAAAATCTGAATGACCAGAAAACTAATCTGAAAGAATTTAGTTTCCCCATTCACATTTTTACAGGAAATCATATATCTTTAAATTTAGTAAAGAGAAAAACAATAAATGTGTTATTTGTGCTCCTTTTTTGAACTTTTACACAAACCATAAGAAAACAAAACCACAACCAAAGGATCATATAAAATGTCCATTGCCAAAAAGAGAAAAGTTAAGTTTCTATCTCTAGCAGTACTATTATCTGATGGTAAACTATAGAAAATATAACATATCCAATTTTTAAGAATCTTGAAAATGTTCAAAGCAAGTATACACATTTCATGTTAATTTTCAGCAAATGACAATAAAATTACAAAACCATACTCCCTGAGTGCCTCTTTTAAAGTCATACAAACTCAACTTTCAATTTTGAACATTATGTAAACATAAGCTAAATTATTAAATATTCTTATAGACTATAAGTGTGGTATACAGTGCACCTAATAGCAACCTGCATTCATTCAGAGATTATACTATTTTTCCTAGTTAATTTGTTTTCTACTCCTAAATTTACTTAGTTATTTGTTTTTGTTTTTTTATCTAATCTACACAATAGCATCAATACATAAGTATGGAAGTAAAGTTTATGCTTTGATTAAAACAATTGCCATAAGGAAATGCCTACAGATCATTCAACGGAAACTTACATGCAAGAAGATCCTTGCTCTTCTTAATTAGGTATGAATATTACATATAATTCATCAAGTAGGCCCAAAAATACAAAATTAAAATTCACAACTTAGGTAGTTGTTCCCTTTTACTTAATTTATACCGAACCCACACCAGCCACTAATAGGTTCACTATTAGCCCAAAGCATTGAAGCTATAAACACATGGAAAGAAATACAACAAAAATCAAATAATAAACCAGAGATGGGTAACTCCCTGTTCCAAATAGGAAACTCTAAACTATCTGGGCAATTTCCTTGGAATTCCTTCTTGTAAATAAATCTGTCAAGATCAGTAATGATATAGTATTAGTTCGATTAGTTGGATCTATATGGTAAAGTTTATTCAACATAAAACAATAGCATTTGTACCTTTTGAGCTATTCACAGTAGCAGAAAACAACTGTTTCCTTCAAATCCTCGGCTATTGGGTCAAAAGTAATGAAGTAGATTAAGTAGCCATTGACATGGCTAAAGGTAAGCCAACTTACCTTTACATACCTACCAACTTTTCTAACCCCTTCTTTTACTTTTCTTTTTTTTTTTTTTTAAAGATTTTATTTATGTGACAGAGAGAGAGAGAAAGCCAGAGAGCACATGTCCGGGTGGGAGATGGGACAGTAGAGGGAGGAGGAGGAGCAGGCTCCCCACTGAGCAGGGAGCCCAGAATGGGGCTGGATCCCAAGACCCGGAGATCTAGACCTGAGCCTAAGGCAGATGCTTAACCAACTGAGCCGCCCAGGTGCCCCAATCCCTTCTTTTTCTATCTCCCAAATTCTTTTACAGCTTTGATATTTAATCTAAGTGTTACCCAAGAATTTCTTTTATCTGCCTTGACAATCCCATCTATTCTTGAGTTTAAATATCACATGTGTAGTATATTCAATCTCCATGTCTGTTCCAACCTCTAGTCTCTCATTTCTGTTGAACATTTCAAATGAGAGCCCCACCTCTTCAAACCCAATTGTCCATCTTTCCAAGTTTACCCCCAAATGAGCTGCAACTCCAGGTTTCATGTCAAACCTGAGGACAATGAGAAAGAGCAAAGTATCAAGGTTTTAAATCTTCCATAGGATAAAGTACCTGTATCATTAGCATTCCTTAGACATTCCTTCACATTCTGAAATTTTGCCTCCCTGAGCAAGTGTTGCTTTCTCGTGCTTTTCTGCCTTTGTACAGATAGTCCTCTCGACTAGAATTCCCTTCCTTTATCTACTTAGAAAACTCTGTTACTTCTAAAAATGTCAATTAGCCTTCCTCTCATCTGTGAGACTCCAGGCAGAACTGTTTCCCTTACTATTACCCCAAAGCAAGCTATACATATCTTTATTATAGAATGCTTTATTCCAGAGAGCTCTTTTACCAGACTGTTCCTTCTTTGTATCTCCATTACCTAACACAGTGTCTAACGTAAAAATGGTGTTTTAATAAATGTCAGCTTCATCCTGTGTTTTTTTTTATCTCCTAAATATCTCTCAAATCTGCCCATTCCTCAACTCCTGCCCAACTCCACAACTATCACTGCTTATGATTTTTTTTTTTTTTTTGGTCTGGATAAAAGCTTCATAATTGGTCTGGACTCAATAGCGTAGATAAAGTGATCTTTTAAAAAGGCAAACCTAGTCATCTCTCATCTGCAATTCCCTCTCCAGCCTTACTTTTCACCATCTTCCCTTTGCATCTTCAACTTACTCATGCTTCCACCCAGCATAAAACCTTTACATGTTTTCTCTTCTTCTCTGAAGTGTTCTTTGCTCTCCTCTTTACCTGCTTAATTCTTGAGACTCTTGGCTTATCCTTTCTTCCCCCTCAGCCAAGCTTCACCTAACCTCCTTGACTAGTTTCAATCCTCCCATTAAGTGATCTCTTGCCGCCATATATTCTTTTTCATAGCAGTGGAAATTTCACATTCATTTGGATGATTATTTGATAAATGCCTCTCTTCTCTGCTAAATTACAAGCTCTTAGGAACTAAGATCACATTGCATCCCCAGCACCAAAAGCACTGTACTTGCTATTAGTAGAAGCTATATATTTATAAACATATGCATACTTATTGAACAAGAAAATGGTTTCTCTGAAACTCGGTCCTAACAACCTACTGTCATTTTATCACTTCTCCCTATCTTTTCTTCTCTTCACCCAATCATTTTTCACCTCTATCTCCTTAACATCTTTCTTACCAGTAGCTTTCTTAATTCCTCCATTCAGTAATTATTTCAACAATATTTATGGGGCACCTTATATGTGCCATACATTGTCTTCAAGATTGAGGATAGGGTTGTCAAAAAAAAAAAAAAAAAAAAGCCAAAATCCCCAAGCTTTCATGGAGCTTCCACTCTAGGCTCCTGTGGAAGGAGGGGATAGGAGAAGAGCAAAAGACAGGCATGATGAAAATTAAATATATGCCATGATGGTGATAAGTGCTGAAGAAGGGGGAGGAGCAAGAAAAGAAGATACCAAACATTGGGGGATGGTAGTTGAAATTTTAGATAGAGTGGCCAGGGAAGGCATCTCTGGAAAGCTGTCCTTCAAATAAAGACCAGAAGTAAGGAAGCCAGTCATGTGCATATGTGAGGAATGAGTATGCAAATTTTTTTTGACTCAATAAATGTGCTGCCTTACTTTCACCTAGAAACTCCTCAATTTGCTTAGATTTGCTCCGTGGGGAAATTTAGTAGAGAAGATCTTACTGAATGTTTGTATGATAGGAAATGGGCACCAGCAGAAAAGACAAAAAAGGCATCTAGAAATACATAGCCATGTAGGGATTTGGAAAAGGGAGAAATTAAAGCACTAATAATATCACTGTTACACAGAACAGAAAAAGAACAGATGTTCAAAATTACTACCTTAAGTCAATTAAGAAAAGTTTAATTTTGATACATATATCCTAAGGTAAGTAAGTAGAAGACTTTTATCCAAAATCAGTAAAAAAACACAATGAGTGAACAAAAACAATTATAGTACTTAAAGTGGTGACTGAAGGTGCAATCACCCTAATTCAAAATCAAATATAAGTGTTAGCAATGGTTTATTGTTTTCTCATTTAACTAGCTAATTCTTGTTCTCCCATTATCACAGAAGTACAGTGAAAAGGGTCAGAGACCTGTGCAACACTGTGGTTAACCTCCTAAACTGACATAATGAACTAGAGAGAAATGCAGTATTGAGAACTATTTAAAATGTAAATTAATATCTTATATTTCATATCACAAGGCAAATGAATACCTGCCTCTGCATATCATAAATCCCCTACTTTATATATATAATTATATATTAACTCAATTAGAGTTTGCTTCTATTTCAACAAAATGAAAATCTATAAAATGGATTAACTTTGATGTATCATTTAATATTCGTTTTGTTAACAATATTAATAACAGTTTCCTATCCTGAAATCTAGGCTGCCTCTCCCTTACCAGATTATATCCTTCCTTGTTTCCTCAAATAGAAAAAAAATGTGTACCTTGCTCTGAATGTTTATATCTACCTAAAATTCTTATGTTCAGATTCTAACCCCCAAAGATGATGGTATTAGTAGGTGTTTGAGAAGTGCTGAAATCATGAGGATGGGGACCTCATAAGTGGGATCAGTGCCCTATAAAAGAGCCTCCAGAAAGATTTCCTAGCCCCTTCCACCATGTGAGGACACACCAAGAAGGTGCCTACTATGAACTAGGAAGAGGTCCCTTGCCCTACCATGCTGGCACCATGATCCCGGACTTAACAACTTCCAGGACTGTGAGAAACAAATTCATGTTGTTTATAAACCACTCAATCAGTGGGGTTTTGTTATAGCAGCCCAAATGGACTAAGATATATCCAGCAGGTAGTTGGTATGTATTTATTGATTAGCCACGAACAAAAAACATTCTGATTTTTATGGTTATATCTTCAGAAAATATAATTCTGGCAAAAGTCATTCATTAATCATTTATAAAAACAATTACTTTTGGGGTTGTTTTCCATATGTAATTATAAAACCAAATGTATCAAGTCAGATAGCATAGGTGTAATAAGAAACAAATCAGAATACACAGAAAATAAATTAACAAACAAAAAAGTTCAGTTTTAGATGGATATCAATTGCAAACAGTTCAGAAATAATACATCTAGCATAATCAAGACACAATGGTGTCCATCTACACACAGAAGATTTTACAGGAACTAAAGAATCTGACAGTAACATTGCTTCACACCTACAGCTTTCAGAAGGCATAATCATGTTAAGCAGAACAGATTCAATGTCCTTGTTATAAGTTTCTCAAGGAATTTCTAATACTTAATTTGATTAAGTCCTGAAATAATTTTTTGTTTGTTTTGTACATTATGAATTATGCCTCTAAGCTAAAGGCTTTTCATGGGAAAACTTCATAACTTTAGAAAAATCTGGGAAGTTTCTATTACTAATACAATTTTACAAAAATAAACATTAACACACAAAAAAATTATACAACATTTCTCTCTCTTGGTATCCCTATTCTTAATTCTAAAATCTCATTTTATACTTAAATCCTAAAGTATTTAAATTCTAAATTTAAGAACTTAGGAATTTAAATTCTAAATTCTAAATTTGTATTTGAATTATAAATTTCTCTTAGCAAGAGAAATTAGTTTCATGTTCATTCATTAAGATGATTTGGTATTTTGATAATTTTAAACTGAAGCAAAATCAAGATTTTCTTCTTTCTTTTTGTACTTGAAACATAGATTATACACCATGTAGTTTCATTCAGGTAAGAATAGGTCTATTCCCACATGTTTCTACACATACACTTACGAGTATGTATATATCAGTGAAAGAAAATGTTGCTTGAATGACGGTTTATACACAGTAGTTCTGGTGAGCTAAGCATATAGCCATTCCCATATGCCTCTACACAACTTGTAGAAACTTTTCATGAAAGAAGATGATACTTGAAAGGTAGATTATACACAGTGGTTATTCCCATATACTATTCCCATACACTTCTACACATTCATTTACAAATATCTTAATGGCACAAAAATAGACACGCAGATCAGTGGAACAGAATAAAAAACCCAGAAATGGAACCACAACTATATTGTCAATCGTTGACAAAGCAGGAAAGAATATCCAATGGAAAAAAGACAGTCTCTTCAACGAATGATGTTGGGAAAATTGGGCAGCCACATGCCAAAGAATGAAACTGGACCACTTTTTTACACTATACACAAAAATAAAATTCAAAATGGATGAAAGACCTAAATGTGGGACAGGTAACCATTAAAATCCTAGAGCAGAACACAGGCAGTAACCTCTTTGACATCGGCATAGCAACTTCTTACTACACATGTTTCCTGAGGCAAGGGAAACAAAAGCAAAAATAAACTCTTGCAACTTCACCAAAATAGAAAGCTTCTGCAACAAAACAAATCAACAAAACCAAAAGGAAATAATCAACAAAACTAAAAGGCAACCTATGGAATGGGGAGAAGATATTTGCAAATAACATAGTTGATAAACGGTCATTATCCAAAATATATAAAGAACTTCTAAAACTCAACAGCCCCCCCAAGAAAGGATAATCCAGTTAAAAAATGGGCAGAAGACATGAATAGACATTTTTCCAAAGAAGACACACAGATGAAAAGATGCTCAATATTACTGACCATCAGGGAAATACAAGTTAAAACCCTAATGAGATATCACCTCACACCAGTAAGAATGGCTAAACTTAACACAGGAAACAACAGGTATTGGTGAGGATGTGGAGAAAGATTTACAATTCAAAAATGTGGGTTTCACACATTAGGCTCAAAAAAGAAATCATCTTGGTGATTATATCCTATGATGGTGGAAAAGTTAGTTTTCATAGGACCATTATGAAGGTCATTTTATTAAAAAAAAAAGGGGGGGGGTGGGGAGGGGAGAGTACCCAGGTGGCTCAGTGGGTTAAGCATCTGCCTTTGGCTCTGGTCATAATCCCGGGGTTGAGGGATCAGGTCCCCCGTCAGGCTCCTTGCTCGACAGAGGGAGCCTGCTTCTCCTTCTCCCTCTACCCCCCAACCCCTGCTCATGCTCTCTCTCTTGCTATCTCTCCCTCTGTCAGATAAATAAATAAAATCTTAAAAAAAAAGAAAGAAAGGTGGAGGAGACTGAATTTAATTCTTTCATGATTCTGCTACAAAGGAAGAATGAAACCAAAACATAAAGAAGTATATGGCAGCAAGGTGCAGGAGAAAGAAGTAAAAACATAAAGATGGAAGTTTGTTTCCCTTTTTAGTACTAATACTGTTCCTTCAAACTATCCTCTAACAGTGTCCTTCCCTTGACCCTATCCTTTGCCTCTATCTTCATTTCTAAGCCTCAGTCACTTAATAGCTCTAGTCAAATTATCCTATACCTTTCTTAGAGCAATATATCTCCCTCTCCTGTCATAATAAATACAAGGTTTCCGCCAGAATGAAATATCTGTCTTGGAACGAGCTATGAGAAACCCAGAAAGCTGACCAATGAGATGGGTCAGGACTCCTCTGCATAGTGTTATAATGGCAAAAGCATCATAATGGCAAAAGCTCATCATTCCGATGAGGAACTATGTTACCTAGTATGCTCAAGAGACTAGTGATCTATTCTCTAGGGATAGAGAGCCAAATTGGCTAACCTTAGGGATGAAGGGGCCTAATATAGATCCTGAAGACCTTATAGGCTGACCACTAGATACCTAAGAACTAACCCTGACAGTGGAGGAAAAAAGCACACTGCATAATCTGATTGATGATGAACCTATAACCATTCAAATCCGACAAATATCATTTACTACATGGTTCCAGTAGAAAAGAAGCACTGGAAATATTTCCTTTCCTTCTTTCTACATTTAATGTAATACTTTGTACAAAAGGCTACTGGAATCAGAACTGATGACGATCAAAGACAATAACATATGCAAGTGCTTTGCCAACAGTAAAATTCTATACGACTCTGTTATTATTATCAGTAATACTCTCCCCAGCAAACATTGGCCTCATGTGGAAAACCCTCAAATCTAATGAAAATATTCAATATCCAGAGTTAATTTCCTCTCCTTTCCAGAAAAAAAAATATATATACAATAAAAGAAAAAGTTAGGTTTTATCTGGAAATCTAATTATAAACATACAAAAATACTGTATACAACTCAGAGCAAATAAATATGACAAGGATAAAATTAAATTAGTATGAAGTGGGATATAACAACATCTCATATATTGAAGCCCCAAACAAAAAGTAAAAAGTTTACACAGAAGAAGAAAAAATAAGTATAAAAAAGTACACATAAACACTTTCTAAAACAACATTCAGCAAAGTAAATAAAACCTTTAAATGCACATTACCTCCTGGTAAATGGTTTTTGTTTCACCCAAGGGAGACAAAATCTAGCACCCCCAAAAAAGAAGAAAGAGAAGGTTCACAGAATATTACAAGAAGATGAGTCATCATAAAGCTTTGCAACTTGGTTTATTATAAAATAACATTTTAAGTATGCTACTTACAGCTCGGTAGTTTGTTATATTAGGAGAAAGCAGTGGAAGAAGAGTAAAATAAAATGTTATGAGAATTTACAAGGTCAAGGTATACTTCTACCACTGTTAACAAAAATAACAAGGGACTTAGAAAAACAATAGGAAAGGAGAGAGCCACTGGACCTAGCCTCTTGCAGTAACTATGATTAGACTATTGATTAAGGACTAGTGCTGAATGACCTCAATAGAAAGTAACCAGTACCCAGGATGACTCATGAGAAAGTGCTTTGACGACAACAAAAAGTCACTTGTTTAACACCTCTGTTTACTTGGAGCTTCCTTCTAGAATGGACCTCTGTTTTCTTCCTGTGTCTCTATTTACTGAACTAAAAGAATGGCTCTTAAATACATTTTAAAAATCAGTACATACGTGTATCTGACTTTTAGACATGGAGGAACAGCATTTTTCATAACTACAGAAACACATTTATTTGGAAATTCTATTTGGACCGGCGATTTTTAAAACTGTAGCTTCTGATTACCTTTTAAATTGAACTTAAAATTAAAAAATCCTAATTCATATATTTAGTGGTAACCATGTAATAAAGACTCAGTTTCTGGACTACAAAAAAGACCAAATTATAAGAAGCAAATTTAAAGACAATGGATAAGTAAAAGAATCAAGTAAGTATTGGCCTCATTTATCCTATGCTCTCTATAATTTGCTTCTAAACTCTAATAAAGAGAATTATATTCAGTGATAAAAATGCATTAATTCACTGACAGAAAAGCAAGAATAGGGACACCCGGGGGGCTCAGCAGTTTAGCATCTGCCTTCGGCCCAGGTCGTGACCCCGGGGTCCTGCAATCCAGTCCCAAGTTGGGCTCCCTACATGGAGCCTGCTTCTCTCCCTCTGCCTGTGTCTCTGCCTCTCTCTGTGTCTCTCGTGAATAAACAAATAAAATCTTTTTTAAAAAGGTTTTAAAAATTTTAAAAGAAGCAAGAATATTGTCATGGATGTTCAACTTACTGGAAAGGGTAGATATATATTCAAGACATACGCTGCACTTATTAAATATTTCAATATGAAAATTAATATAATTAATACATTTATTTACATAAGCAATTATAAAAATATATATGTAAAATAAAGGTTTTAAATACTATCATATCATTATGAAAAAATATGCATAAACACGTTATTTTCCTTTTAGTTTTGAGTAACACATTTTTATCAAAAACTTTAAAGGAATTGTTAAACTAACATTTTAGATATGACTGAATAGCTCATTAGCTTTAAAAATCTTATCTTTTTATATATACACAATAAAATTTTAAAAAGTAACCAGAAAACTCCTTTCTGCATCAATTCTCTACATTTTTTACAAGATACGAACAAGCATTTTATAAATAACATTTATATATAAATTCCAATTAAAGAAAATATGTTAAATTTACCAGTGGGTTTCATATTCCCATATGCTCCACCCCAAAACTCTAAAGGAATTTCTAAGTTTGACACTCTGAGTAAGATGAGATTTACTAATACACATTGGCATTTTCATAAACTAAATTTTATTAAAAATTTTAATAAGAAAACCTTTTAATAAATGATCAAATACAAGAATTCAATATTTGTTTTGTGTTCAATACTGTTAACTCCCTATAAGATTTTAAACACTTCAACAACAGTATGTAAAATGTTCATCACATCACCAGGTAGTGTAGCAATCTATAAATGCTTAAGTGCCCAGTGAAAGATAACAAAATAAATCTATCAGTAATAAAATATAATAAACACAAAGCTAATCATGAAATCCAATACTAATGGAATTTTTAAATACATATTAAAGACATACTTTAGAAGTATACATAGAAAAAATCTGCAAATATAAAATTTGCAAAAGAAAAACAAAAAAGCAACATTTTACTCAAATGCTTCATATAAAACAATCATCTATTCACAGTGCCATCAAGTAACATAAGAACTGTGTTTTCTTCAAAAGATAACTTGCTTTAAAATTGTTCTGAAATACACATAAGAAAAAAATTTACCATTTTAACCATTTTTAAGTATACATTTCAATGACAGGAATTAAATACATTCATAACGTCGTGCAATCATCACCACATGCATCTATGTAACTTATTTCACCTTGTTACACGTAAACCCTATACCAACCGAACGATACCTCCCCACCCCCACCCTGCCCAGCCCTTGACCATCACCGTTCTACTTTCAGTCTGTGACTGTGACTACCCTAAATACCTCATGAAGGCAGAATCATATAGCGTATGTCTTTTTATGGCTGGCCTCTTTGACTCAGCAAAATGTCTTCAAGACTCAAGCATGCTGCAGCAGATAGCAGATTTTCTCCCTAAGGCAGAATAATACTCTCGTGTATATATGCCACATTTTGCTTATCTATCATGCAATGAACACTTCAGTCAATTCCATGTTTTACCTACTGTGAATAATGATGCTATACACGTGAGTGTACAAATACTGCTTGGAGACCCTTCCTTTAGTTCTCTTGAGTTTATACGCACAGGTAGAAATGCTGAATCATATGATAGGTCTATTTTTAATTTTTTGAGGAACCACCACCTTGTTTTCCACAGCAGCTCTATCATTTTCCATTCCCACCAATAGCACGTATAAGGACTCCAGTTTCTCTACATCCTCACCAACACTTGTTTTCTGGGTTTTTTTGATGGTAGTCATCCTAATGGGTATGAAGGTGTCCCTTGTTGGGGTTTTGACTTTCATTACCATAATGATTGTCAATATTAAGCATCTTTTCATTCACTTCTTTGGTGAAGTTAATTCCTAAGCATTTTATTCTGTTGCATACTATTATAAATCTAACTGTTTTTGTATTTTCCTTTGCAGATGGTTGACTGTTCTCATATACTGATTTTTGAGTGTCAACTTTGTATTCCATTACTTTACTGAATTTATTTGCTCTAACAGGCTGGGTTTTGGGGGTTTGTTTTTCTTCTGTAAGATCCATAGTGTTTTCTACATAGAAGATCACATCATCTGCAAATAGAGAGAATTTTACTTCCTTTTTCTAATTTGGATGACTTTTCTTTTTCTTGACTAATTTTCTAGCTAGAACTTCCAGTACTACGTTGAACAGAAGTGGTGAAAGCAGACCTCCTTGCCTTATTCCTAATTTTAGAGGAAACACTTTGTCTTTCTTCATTGACTATGATGTTCACTGTGAGTTTCTCATATAAGACTTTCATTAAATTGAGACAATTTCCTTCTAATTCTTAGTTTGTTGAGTGTTTTATCATGAAAGGGCATTGAATTTCGTCAAATGCTTTTTTTCTGCGGCAAATGAAATGATAATGTATTTTTTCTTTTCATTCTGTCAATATATTATAGATTCTGATTCTGTCAATATTATAGATTCTGATATTATAGATTATACTGATTAATTTTTGTGTGTTGAACCATCCTTGCATTCCTGGAATAAATATAACTTAGTCATAATACACAGTCCTTTTAACTACTGAATCCTGCTTGCTAGCTATTTTATTGAGGATTTTTGTGTCAATGTTTATAAGGGATATTGATCTACAGTTTTCTTGTAATGTCTTTGGTATCAAGGTAATTCTGGCCTCATAAAATGATTTAGGAAGTTTTCCCATCTCTTCTCTTTTCTTTTTTTAATTATTCTTTTAAAAAAAAAAATAAAAGCTTGAGAAGAAGTGAAATCCATTATTCTTTAAATATTTGGTAGAATTCCCCAGTGAAGGTATCAGATCAAGGGCTTTTGTCAGTAGATTGTTTTGTTTTGTTTTGTTTTTAACTGATTTAATCTCTTTACTAGTTATAGGTCCTTCTATTCAGATTTCCTTTTCTTCGTGATTTAGTCTTGTAAGTTTTGTTTCTATAAACTTGTCTAGTTGATCTAGATTATCCAAATTGTTGGTATACAATTGTTTATACTACTCTCATATAATCCTATTTCTGAAGAATTGATAGTAATGTTTCCATTTTTTTAAATTTTTTTAAAAGATTTTATTTATTTATTCATGAAAGACACCCAGAGAGAGGCAGAAATAAAGGCAGAGGGAGAAGCAGGCTCCCTGTGAGGAGTCTGATGTGGGACTTGATCCCAGGATTCCAAGCCCATGACCTGAGCCAAAGGCAGATGCTCAACTGCCAAGCCACCCAGGCGTCCTTTATGTCCCCATTTTCTATCTTGCAATTTAAGCCATCTCTCCTCTTTATTTGTCCATTTAGCTAGACTGTCAATTTTATTGACTTCTTCAATTTGGCTTCATTAATCTTCTCTATTGTTTTTCAATTGCCTGTATCATTTATCCCTACTCTAATCTTTAATTTCTCCCCTTCAGCTAACTTTGGATTTAGTTTTTTTCTTCTTTTTTCTAGTTCCTTAAGTTATAAACTTAAATGCTGTTGATTTGCAATCTTAATTGAAGTATAATTGACATACATTATATTACTTTCAGGTGACAACACAGTGATTCGACATTTACATACATTACAAAATGCATTTATACACATTATGAAAGATTTGACATCTTTCTTGATTTTTAACATAAGCAATTATAGCTACAAATTTCTCCCTATGCACAGATTTTGCTGTCCCATAAGTTTTAGTATGTCTTTTTTTTTTTTCATTTCTAAGTACTTCCTAATTTCCCTTGTAACTTCTTTGATCTATTGGTTATTTAGGAGTATGCTGTTTAATTTCCACAAATTCATGAATTTTCCAGTTACCATATGGTCTATCTTGGAAAATGTCCCACATGCACTTGAGACAGATGTGTATGTTATTGTTGGATAGACTGTTCTGTATATATCTGTTAGATTTTATTGGGTTGTTTAAGGCCTCTATTTCCTTACTAATATTTTTTCTGGCTATTCTAGAGACTATTGTGAGCAGGTTATTAAAAATCTCTAGCTATTATTATTATAGCACAATGTTTCCTTTCAATTCTGCCAGGTGTTACTTCCATATTTTGATGGCCTAATACCAGGTACATAAATATTTATAACTCCTTTATTTTTTTTTTTTAATTTTATTTATTTATGATAGGCACACAGTGAGAGAGAGAGAGAAGCAGAGACACAGGCAGAGGGAGAAGCAGGCTCCATGCACCGGGAGCCCGACGTGGGATTCGATCCCGGGTCTCCAGGATCGCGCCCTGGGCCAAAGGCAGGCGCTAAACCGCTGCGCCACCCAGGGATCCCTTATAACTCCTTTAAACCTTTAATTATTAAACCTTTATATATTAATATATCCTTTTAAACTAATTAAAGGATACTATTACTACCTTAATTTAATTAAAAATTAAGCTGAGATATCAGAAAACTGTTTTTAAGAGAACTATTACATTTTATAATTTACCTGTGTGAATCAAAAAAAAAAAAAAAAAGACACTGATGTTGACTTCAAAGTTTTCCCTCAACAAAATACCTCTGTTCCATAATTGACTTCACAAGTAAATTACATATATTTATACTATGCAATGCTGTTTTTATCTGTTTTATATTTGGGATGGATTGTTTATTAGAGAGAGCAAAAAGAATTCTGTTGTTAGAAAATGTATAAAAAAACAGTATTCTATGGGTACACCATGCAACGTTCTAGGGCAGAGAAACATAAAAAACGGGTCTTAACTAGGAAACATCAAATTAGTTAAGGGGAAACTCTACAGACTATACCAATTTTCAGAATTGTAAGGCAAAATTTTTTGCCATTATATAATCCACAGATACCTCATGGCATCATGAGAGTAATATCTGGCATTGTTCACACCAGCTAGAGAGCACCAATTATTCATAGTTCTCCCTAACGCTACATTCAGTGATGTTAGGTTGGTAGTTTGAAGTGGGCCATAACAGCAACATGTACATCATGAAAATCTACAAAACAAAATAAGTCAAGGTTTTTGTTTTTTTTTAAATCTACACCTCACCCTGACTCTCACAATAGATATTAAATATATACCAGTGTAACACTGAAGATCACACTGCAGAAGGTATTTTGATACAAAGGTCACTATACTACCTACATGGTTTCTTAAGACAGAAACATTTTTTCTCAAATCAACAATGGTAAAATGTAATGTAAAATAAAAGCCTATTTCAAAGAAACTTATATTTTTAAAAAATTAGAGGAAACACTGTATCTTGACACAGTCCATTCCATCTGAAATTTTAATAGTTCTTCCTTCCAAAAAAAGAAAAAAAGAAAAAAAGAATCTCCCTGCAGGAGCTATGGCATTGGTCCTATCTCTTAGAAAAGTTCCTAATTTTTTCAATATTTGAGGTCAAGAGAAATAAATTAAACCCCTCCTCTCTGTGACCAATCAGCCTTCAATATTTAACGAGATAGAACATATAGTCTCAGGATTTCTCTCTGATGTTTACATCAAAGATTACAGATTTTCCAGTAAAATATTGCTACTGATCTTGAGAAAAATCCATTATACAGACTATAATGAATTTTTTTAGATAGAAAATTATCCTATCCGGTACCATGACAACTTCAGCAAATCTAGTAATTATGAAATTAATATTAAAAGTTAAAATATCAAAATAGAGAAGATAATTATTTTGAAAATGTATAAAACCAACCTTACAACCTTAGTCTGATATTTATAATTGATTTTGTGTCACTTTAGATATCAGCTGATTTTCTCAGTCCTCCTATTTTTCCTTCACCGGGTTCCTCCAACTCCTTCATCAGAATGGTCCTACCACACTGAGGTTGGAATCATATAAAAGTTTTGAGCCCAAGAAGTGACCCCAGTACCCAAGGGACATTGCTTTTATTTGTGTCTCACATCTGTCCTCCAGTTAACTTTTGAATTTTATTCATTCACTTAAAAATCACAACAAACTCATCACATTGTAGGCCTTTTTCTAGACACGAAATAAACTGGAAAACAAGAAAAACATGTCCAGGACTTCGTGGAGGACAGTCTACTAGGTGAAATGTCCACTGAACAAATAATCTCATAAAAAGTTTATAAATAACTATTAATGCTATGAAAGAAAAGTATATGACTCCATGAATATGTAACAGGGAGACCTGCCTGCTTTGAAGGCTCAGAAAAAAAAAAAAAAAAAAACTTCTCTGAGAAAGTGGAATTTGACTCAGGACCTGAGGGATGGTGATGAGGAGAGTTCCAAAGTACAAAGGAAATACCACTTTTTCAATTTCAAACATGTTGGTTTCACCTTTCCTGAACTTTTATTTCTACCTTTTCTGTCTCTTGGCATTTTTCTCCTAAATTATATTGCTACCAACCCTGACCCTTCCTATCTCCATAATAATAATAGCTAATGTTTCTTGAGTTTATACTACTTGGAAGATATCATTCTAAGCATGTGCCTAAGTGAACTCATCTAATCTTCACAGTGATCATGAGTAGATCACATTTCCTCACGTGACAGATGAGGAATCTGAGGCACAGTCATGATAAATTACTCACCCAAAATTACACAGCTACTGGTACTAATCCTTAAATGTCCATCATCTCCATCATAACCTATCACTCACAGAAACCCCAAAGCACCAAACTAAACTGGCACTAGTATTAGGCGAAGAATACAAAGTATCATATCCTCCAAACTGCTCACCTTCAACTAGGCAGGGTCATGCTTTCTCTCTGGTTTTCAAGAAATTGTAAATGAAAAATTGACCACAGTGGCCTACACTAAACCATTTCCAGAGGCAAAATAAAATTTTTTAGAACAAGTAATATTCTTACAAAAACTTACTCACTCAGATTATGAAATCATGAAAACTGGGCTAAGAGAAAGAGTTACAACTTATCCAATTCTTTCTGGAAGGAAGGGAAAGGAAGATAAGAAATTTTTTATTTTATTCCAAACTTGTAAATATTTCACAGATATTTACAAAACTAAATTGATAAACAGCAAGTTGGTTATGATGTAGAAGAAATTCCCAAAATTATTGTCTTTTGGTAAGCAACCTTTAAATATTAAAAAAAAAAAAAAAAGAAATAACTATAATGACCAAGGGCTCACTGAAAACTACATTTAGATATTTTTTTTAAAGTTCTTGTTATGATCAAAAGTTTCATTTGTAAATTCACCATTGAAGGTGATGTGAAAAACAGTAATTAAGTGGGTGATTGATACAATTGAGTGTATGACTCATAGTTTGCAAAGGAAAATAATTTTGGGGAAAAAGCTCAGGAAGAAAAGAAGCAAATAATGGATTCTGGAAGAAATGAAGACCTTTCCTGTCCAAGAACTGTCACCAGTTTTTATTACTTGAAGATTAAGGGAGTAGTGAATAAAGCTGTCTGCCAGACAGCAGAAAAGGTAAGAAATAACATTGTCTCTAAATGTACCTCACATGAAAGTTTTCAGAAATAACATTCATAAAATTAAACTTTCTATAAAAAGTTACTAGAAAACCCAACTCAAATCAGAACAATGGAAATGCCAAAATAAACCAACATTACATTTGTCAAGAACATGAACAAACTGAAACATCTGGATAGGTCAGGTTGTAGAATCATCTAATTTTATTCCACTCGGTTTTAGAACAAAGACAGATCCAATACTGATTTATAGGGGATTTTGTAGGACCTGGTTTGTTTTTGTTTGGCTGTTTTTCTACTTCAAGGTTAGCGCAAAATAAATATTTAGTTTTTGCTACTAGGGGTTCGGCAAACTTATACAATGAGCTTCAGTTTCTGGTTCCCGAGGTCAAATTCAAACCACTGAATTCAGTTCCACTTTTTTTTACTAATTGCCCCTCCCCTCTCATATATATACCTCAATTATATCATATGTATTTACATTTCCTGTTTTTTTTTTTTTAAGGCTCACATTTAGGTATGGGTATTAACTGCTATCCATGTGTTATGAATCTTAGAGAAAATGAAGAGAATTTCATTTTGATTAAGTCATGAAGTTTATCTAATTTAGTATTTTATTGACATTTTTGTGTATATTTTAGAGTCTCTATTATACGACAGCACTGAGCTAGATGTTTTACATACATAATTAATTTAAGAATACTGACTGGGCTTACTATATATATATATATATATATATATATATATATATATACTGCCTAAGGATAAGATAAATGAATATTTCTGTGATGAAGCAACCTAGACAATCTAAACCATCACTGATGGCTTTTCCATGAGCAATACCCAGCCATTCCAGCCTACCTTATACATGTAACCCAGATCTAAGTTCATGAAAACTGATCCAACTTTAGAAAGTCAAAAAAAAAAAAAAAAAAATTAAAAGCTGTGTATGTGTGTGTGTGTGTGTGTATGTGTCTGCATATACCTGTGTGTTAGGTTACTGATTCAAACCTTGGCAGTCCAATTATAGAATCTTTGCTCTTCTTTCCCTAAAGTTCATGCAAGGACTTTTGCTTACACCTCACTGGCCAGAACTATGTCCTGGGGCCACTATGAGCTGCAAAGGAAGCTGGGAAATGAGGCTGAGTAGGCAGTTGCCTACATACTAACAAGACCTCATTTAGTAAGAGAAAGAACAATAGATAATGGGTCGGCAATTAGTCCTCTCTGCCAGGCTACTTTGTTATTTCTAAATAAGAAAGCTGAAATACAATTATAATTCTAAATTGAAAAAATTATTTGGGCTCTTATTGATAAATGCAGGTTCATTATGGTGGTAGTAGTTGATTCTGCTCAACGAATATGTTGGAAAAATAATTCTTTTTGCTTTAAGCCTCTGAGATTTATTTTTATTTTAATTTCTCTGTTACCAGAGCATTGATTTGACTGCATTTAATTTGACTTATTTTTGAATATATTTGAGTTATACTAATTGACTAAATTTGTTGACCTATATATTACTGATACGTTAAACTTCTATTTACGTGGAATCAAAAAGATCAGAAAGGCCAAATGTTTATTCAAGATATATGATATCAGTATCATTTCCCATTTTCCCACTTGGTATGTATATTTTACTGCAATCTATTTTTAAAATCTTATTAATTTATATACAGTTTATATATACTAAACAGAATAATTAGTAAACAGAATAATTCTTCAACTAGAATAAATTATAGCATCATTTTTAGCCCTGTGCTGACCTTTTATGTAATATTCTTAATATGAGAAATACCACTTATTTCTTTCAATTGTTGAAGCCACTAAAGCCCTCCCTCTTTCAGATATATTTAAAAATATTAAAGAAAATATTCAGAAAGTAAAAAAAAGAACCTTTGATCTTAACCACTAAGACACTGTATCCTGGAAAAGAAGTGTGACTTTTAAAATGAAAACAACTGATTCAGTTATTTTATTTATTTAGTAGTACCTTCTAAGAGACCATATTTCTGAAGTCAATACACTAAGTATCAGTGTTAAGTTATAAAAACACATTTGCTACAAATTTACTATGATAATTATTTTTTTTTTCCTTTTGTAAATATGCTTAATTTCCAGAAAGTTTCTAGCTTTGTTTTTTTGGATACCATATTATCTAATGTTTTTGGAGTTTAAAGCATTTTTGTAACTAAAACTTTATATAATCCTGCCAGCAACACTATAAACAAGGCAAGTATGATGGTTAATTGGATATATCAACTTTGCTGGGCCACAGTGACCAGATATTTGGTCAAACATTATTCTGGAATAAAAAATTTAGGGACGCCTGGGTGGCTCAGTGGTTGAGCATTTGCCTTTGGCTCAGGTCATGATCCCCCGGTCCTGGGATCAAGTCCCACATCGGGCTCCCTACATGGAGCCTGCTTCTCCCTCTGTGTGTCTCTCATGAATAAATAAATAATATTTTAAAAGGTTTTTTTTTTAATTTTTTAAAGAAAACCACACCTTTCCATGAAGGTTTGTTTTTGTTTTTTTTTTCAGATGAGATAAAATTTGAATTACTATACTGAGTAAAGCAGATTACCCTCCATAATGTGGGTGGGCCCCATCCAATTGGGGAAAAGCCTTAACAGAACAAAGGCTGACTTCCTTGGAACAAGAAGGAACACTGACAGCAGATTCTTTCTGGACTTAAGCTGCAATTCCTACCTGGGTCTCCAGCCTTCCAGCCTACTGTGCACATTTTGGAATTAGCAACCCTCTTTGAGATTCAATTCCTCGAAATCAATCATTCAATCTCTGCTCCTCCCCATATATGTATGTGTATACACACGTACGTATACACACACATACACATCCTGTTGGTTCTGTTTCTCTGAAGAACTTTGAATCAGATAGCAAAGTAGTTGAAAAGTCTAAAACAAGGAATAGGAATTCAGATCCTTAACTTCTGTCTCTATTTGTTCCTGAAAAGATATCAAAATTCTCAAGAATCTATGCTGGAACTCAGTTTTCATACCCAAACTGCTCAGCCAATGTCATGTTCTTTTTCTTTTAAAACTGCTACTTGACAAAACTATTCAACTCTGGAAAACAGTATGACAGATCCTCAAAAAGTTAAGCATAGTTACCATATGACCCAGCAATTCCACTCCTAGGTATATAACCAAGAGAAGTGAAAATATATGTCCACACAAAAAGGTGCACGTGAATATTCATAATAGCATTCTTCACAGTAGCCAAAAAACAGAAACACAAATGCCATCAATTGGTGAATGAATAAAAAGGATGTGGATTATCCATAAAAGCAATGGTTCAGGAAAAAAAAAAAAAGAATTACAGACAAATGCTACAACTCTCATGAATCTTGAAAACATGCTAAATAATGAGCGAGTGCAAAAGGCCACATATAACATGAATGTATTCATAAGAAATGTCCAGATTAGGCAACTCCATATAGACAAAAAACAGACTCAGACTCGTAGTTGTCAGGGCAAGGGGCAGGGGGTCAATGCAGAGTGAACGCTAAGAGACACAGGAATCCCTACGAAATGCTCCTGAGTTAGATAGTGATGATTGTAAAACCTTGCGAATATATTAAAAACCAGTGAATTGTACACTTTAAAATTGTGAATATTAAGATAAGCGAACATCTCAATTTTAATTTTTTTTTTTAATTTTTTATTTATTTATGATAGTCACAGAGAGAGAGAGAGAGGCAGAGACACAGGCAGAGGGAGAAGCAGGCTCCATGCACCGGGAGCCCGATGTGGGATTCGATCCCAGGTCTCCAGGATCACGCCCTGGGCCAAAGGCAGGGGCCAAACCGCTGCGCCACCCAGAGATCCCAACATCTCAATTTTAAAGTGTTAAAAATAAAAACACTAACCAACTTACCTGGCCTTTCTGTGGTGCCAAACAACGAACAACTTCATCCACCATGACTGGAATATGTAACTTAGTCACAGCTTCGTTATCTCTATCCTGAGGTCTGTGCATCTCTTGAGTTCCAGTTTGATCTGTTTGCTCCCGGGCTTCACACTCATTATACCTTTGTGCTGTATCATGTATTCTTTTTGGCCAGACACCTGAATTAAATATGCCAGATTCCCACCAGCATGAAAGGAATTCTTTATAGAGTCTACAAAAATATGGGTATCGAAGCATTCTGTAGGTCAACAAATCTGGGGAAAAAAATTAAAAATATCATGATTGTTGGATTTTTAAAATACATAATTTTATATAACTTTTACATATGGCCTGTTAAGCTCTAAGATATTGACGTTTTAATGATCAGGGCTGTAAAAATTGATTATTGGGTCATCATTTTTCTGAAATATATTTCTAACTTTAAAGAATAGATTCAGTGCATTAGAACTATTTATTTGAAAAGCCATCTGGAGGGAGGTGGGGGATACCGTCACTGGGTGATGGGCATTAAGGACGGTATGTCATATAATGAGCACTGGGTGTCACAGACAACCGAGAAATCACTGAACTCCACCTCTGAAATTAACAATACATTATAGGTTAATTAATTGAATTTAAATTTTAAAAAAGCTGATGATTGCACGGATTATGCATATTATCCTATTTCAGATTCAGGTAGTCTTTTTTTTTTTTTTTTTTTAGATTCAGGTAGTCTTTTATTTTAAGCTCTTCTATTTGTTTTTCTCATATTGCTAAGTCTTCATCTTCAGTCTAACTTTATTTGAAAAACTGTCCTTGGAAAAAGATATGCATGTTTATCCATAAACAAATGAAGGTAAAAATTAGCTTGTGAAAATCTTGCAGACTTGTTATGGATATTCTCTGACAAGATTATCTCACCATGGCTTCCATTAGTGAAGCATGTTTCAATTTAAATTATAACTTTATAAATACTCAACTGAACATACTTTGGCATGCTATTTTGTCTGTCCTCTGCTCCCCCAAAACAAGCAAATAATTAATACATTCCTTAACTTTCTCACACTTGTTCCTTTTTATTCTGCAATCTGGAACTCTTTCAGGTGCAGAGGAAAAAGTATTCATGAAATATATTAACAGAAACCCTTTTGGAAACATTATGCTTTTTATACATTAGGTTGTAAGCCACGTTTTTAATACTACTACAGTATATACCAACTTAACACTCTGCTTCTTTCCTTCTAAGTTATTATGAGTTATTTAAGAATAAGACCCACACCTTTATATCCACAAAAGCAGATACACACTAGGTGTTTGAGAAGTGTTTTCTGGGGAAGAAAAACGAATGGATGGATGGATGAACTCCAGATTCTACAGAATTTATATCTTTATCAAAACTTAGTTTAGGGGACGCCTGGGTGGCTCAGAGGTTGAGCATCCGCCTTTGGCTCAAGGTATGACCCTGGCGTCCTGAGGATCCAGTCCCATGTCAGGCTCCCTGCATGGAGCCTGCTTCTCCCTCTGCCTGTGTCTCTGCCTCTGTCTCTTATGAATTTAAAACAAACAAACAAACAAAAAATTTACTTTAGGAAATTTCACCTGCCTGACTGACCCTACCAAAAACCACATTCTCAAAATCCTTCAAGAAACATAAATATCTCCCTTACCAAGAAAAAGAAACATAAACATCCTGCTTAAATATGCCTTCCTTTCTTTTTGCAATAGAAATGAAAAATAAGGTTGAAAAGCTGATCACATGTAATGACTAGAAAAGGAATATTTATATTTTATAAATTTAATATCAACAAGACGTTGCCTTAAGGATAGGCCAACTTTATCTAAGACATAGTCCACAGAACTATGTGACAAATGTGACACAGGAAAAATATAGAAAAAAAAAAAAAAAAGCCTGGAAATAAGTGTTTTAAAGCAACGTTTTAGATGTTCATCAGTGACAAATTATCCAAATTTCCAGTAATGCCCTGCGTTTTTCAGAAAGCGTACACAAAGTAAACCCAACTACCCTCTGACTGTGTTTTCTGACATTTTTCGAAATAAAAGGTAACATTTCCCGGGCACTTACTAAATACCTCTCAACTCCTTCAGTCCTAACCACAACCGTTAGAGGTAGGTAGTGCTGTTATTTCTATATCCAGATGAGGAAAACAGAAGTAATTGGCCGGCAGGGCACATTCCTAGGGCGTCGTAGGGTAGATCTGTAAGGCCGCCTTCCGTCCGCACACCTGGCATCTGAGCCTCTGTGCCGCCAACACGGCCGCTGCTCTGCTGCGTGCACCCATGGCACCCACGGCACCCAACTTTAACCACGTCGACTGTACATTCGCACTAGCTCACGAATTACATTCTTTTTCTGCAAAGAGCCAACATCCTCTTGCCTGTTGCTACTCCGCCTGGAAATAGTGTAACAGAGGGCAGGCCCTCTACAGGCCTGCAGGGCGGACTCGGGAATGGCCACGCAATCCGCACTGCACGTCCCCAGGTGTACAGATGCTCAAATACACGAGTAAATACCTGCGTGGATGTACATGTGCATAGGGGAGATGTATATTTCCCGATACAGGAATTAGAACTACATAGGGAAAAGCAAATAGAACAGATTAAAAAAAAAAAAAAAAGCTTCTGTTGCATTTAAGTCTTTCATTCCGCATTCAATCTCTCTATTTACTCCAGTGGGTTCCCCGTTCGAAGCCTGGCAGGGTGGCCGCGACCCTGGGTCCACGTGCCGCGCACTCGCAGCATCTCACTGGCCGTTTGCTGGGGGGCTCGCCAACAAGGGAAGGCGGCGAGCTGCGGCCGGGCCCCACGCGGTCCCCCGGGCCCACGCGGTCAAGGATCCCGGACGGTCACAGGCTCAGTCTGCAGGAGGGGGCGGGGGCGGGGGCGGGATGGTCGGCCACTGCGGGAGCTGCGCGGGGGCGCGGAGTGGTAGGGGGTAGGGGTGCTCCCAGGTGCGGAGGGGGGGGGTGCTGCCAGGTGCGGACGGGGGGGGGGTGCTCCACGTGCGTGCGGGGGGGGGGGAGGAAGGGTGGGGGTGCTCCCAGGTGCGGGCCCGGGGTGGGAGGGGGAGGGGGTGCTCCCAGGTGCGGACGGGGGGGGGGGTGCTCCCAGGTGCGGACAGCGGGGGGGGGGGGGTGCTCCCAGGTGCGTGCCCGGGGGGGGGGGGGGGTGCTCCCAGGTGCATGCCCGGGGTGGGGGTGAGGGTAGGGGGTGCTCCCAGGTGCGTGCCCGGGGTGGGGGGGAGGGTAGGGGGTGCTCCCAGGTGCGTGCCCGGGGTGGGGGGGAGGGTAGGGGGTGCTCCCAGGTGCGTGCCCGGGGTAGGGGGTGCTCCCAGGTGCGGGCCCGGGGCGGGAGGGAGGGTAGGGGGTGCTCCCACGTGCGGCTCCGCAGGGGCCGCGGGACGCCCGGAAGTCCCTCCCCTCCCCCCTCCCCCCTGCTCCCCGCCGCCGGCTGGGCCGCCCGGCGCTCTCCCTCCCCCCTCCCCCCCGCGGGGCCGCGCGGGCGCACGGAGGTCGGGGGCCGGGGCCGGGCGCCCACGGGGACAGCGGCTGTGACCCGGGGCCTGCGCCGCGCCGGGCTCCCCGCTCGCGCCCTCGAGGACTGCGCGCGGCGGCGGCGGGCAGGGGCGGGGGCGGGGCCTGGGCCTGCCGGCGGGCGGTCCTCCGCCTCCCCGAGGCCCCGAGGGCGCGGCGGGGCGGCGGCGGGCTGCGGGCGGGGCTGCGGCGCGGCCGGGCCCCCTCACCTGCGGCGCGGAGCGGGCTGCCGGGCGGGAGCTGGGGCCCGCGGCCGCACGTCGAGGCCGGGCCTGGGGGACCCGCGCGCGGACGGACCGCACCGGGGGGCGGGTCCGCCGCGGCCCCGCGCGAGCGCCGACCTTTGGTTCCGCTGCGCGGCCGAGCCCGCAGCCGGGGCGCCCGGGGCGCGCGCCCCCTCCCCGGGCCGACAGCCCCGCTGCTGCGGCGCCTGTGCGGGCGGACGGCGTGCAGGCGCCGGGTCCAGCGCCGCGGGTGCGGTGGCTCTGGCTCTTCCCTCCCGCCTCATCCCCCGCACAGCGGTGCCCCACACCTGGGGCTCCTGACGTCCTGCGGGGCTCCGCGGCGGCCCTGACCGCGGCGCGGGGTCGCCTCTGCCCACCTGCAGGGCCGTGCGGCCACGGGGGCCTCGGCGTCCAGGGGCCCAGCAGCCGGTGGAGACGGACTCCCCCGCCCCACGCCCTGCGAGCATCCCCGCAGCTGTGCGGAGACCTGGTAGCGGGCCCCGACGGGGCTGGCGGGAGAGTCCTCGGAACACCCGGGAGACGCCCGTAACCGGTGCAACCTGACGACCCCTTGGCTCGACAATACATATTTTCAGAATAGATGAAGGGAGCATCTTAATATCACGAAATCTACAAAGCATTTCCGACACAAAGGCCTCAATTCTGAATTGGCCGGTTTGCACCACTAACAATAAGGAATTTCCTTTAGGGATTTTCTGAAAAACCTCAGTTTTTTTTTTTTCTTTTTTCTTTTTCTTCAGTGAAATAAATTATGCCCGCATCTCATGGACCGTTCTGGGAATTGAATGAGATGCCCGATGTAAAGTTAACGGGATGCCTGGGACGTCAATGGTAAAGTTCTATTGGGTGCGTATTTGAAATGAAAATAAAAAGGCAAATAAATAAATAAATAAATAAATTTTAAAAATTAAAAAAAAAAAGGGTTTTCAGTTTTATTACCAAACCCAGCACCAGCACCACACAAGTAACTATTGCATTCGCTAAGATACATGCAGCCAAATTAAAAAAAAAAAAAAAAAAAGTACAATTAGCCGGAATTAGTAGCTCATTGGGGCTCTATCCTGAGTTCAGGCACAGCCGTGTAACACGCATCATATACAACACACAGTGTTTCTGATCTTCTTCAGTAGGAAATAAATGTCCATATTATGGGACATTTCATATATCATGAAATATACGAAATGAGGCTTTCATATATTATGTGAGTTACAATACTGTGCAAGTGTTGTGCCATCCTCTTTATTAGGGTGATAAGCTCCACGTAAGAATATAAGCCCCCAGAGGGCAGGGATTTTTACTTACACTATGTCCCTAAAGTCTACAATCAGTAATTGCAGCATGGATACAATGTCAATATAAAGAATGACAGCGGCCTTCAGATCCGACCCATTAAGAGAACTTAGCACACATATTTCCCTTTTTTTTCTTATTAAAGCGTACGTTCTCAAATTGTATCTGTAATCTAAGATTAAAAAAAAAAAAAACACTGCATCCAATAATGAAGTAGGCCAATAAATTTAAATGGATTTATTTCGTAAAATCATTAGAAAGAAATATTAAAAAAAAAAAAAAAAAAACACCAAACGCCGAGTAGTTTCACGATCAGCAATAAAGGGATAGGCCTGGGAGCGCTGGGGCCTCAAACCCAAAGCTGTAGACTTTTCAATTAACCGCGGCGGGCTGCGCCCAGTGCATCCGAGCGACAGCGGCCAAGAGGCCCAGGTGCCCACGCCCTCCCGAGCACCGGACCCGAGCCTCGGAGGCCTCACTCCTCCGGGAAGCAAAGGAAAATCCAAGCGTCCAGCCGCAGCAGGCGCCACCCCTCCCGCCGGCCGACCGCACGAGCCGACCCCCGCGCCCCGCGCCCCGCGCACCCTGAGCCCGCCTGCAGCCCCCGCCTGGCTCCTCCCACCTGCCGCCGCGGCTAGCCCCGCCCACCTGGGCCGGCGCCTCCGGAAACAGCCGCGCGCGTTGCCCCGGCGACGCGCGGCCACGCCCCCTCCGCGGAGCGGCGCGGCCCAGAGTCCCGGCGCCCAGCGGCCGCGCGCCGCGGCAACGTCCGACGTGATGGCGTCACGGGGCCGGCGGCCAATGAGACGGCGCGCTGGGAAGGCTGGCTTGGGTTTGAATCTTGTGGCTGAGTTTGAACCGCGGAGCGGCGGACGTCGGGGAGGAGAGTCTCCGTCGCCCCTGCGGGCCCGAGGTGAGGGAGACGCGCGCGACCGGGAGCCTGCCGCCGCGGACGCCTCGTGTGCTGCCCGGGTCGCTGGAAGCCGCAGGTCCGGCCGCAGCCCGAGGAGCGGAGCGCACGACGGGCCGGGCTTGTGGACCGACGCGGGAGGCGCGGGGGGCGGTTAGGGCCTGGGCGGCGGAAGGGCCCCGGGGGGCGGGGCTAGGGCCCTGGGCGGGGTTAGCAGCGGGGGGCGGGGGGTTAGTATCCTGGGGAAGGTTAGGGTCCTGGGCGGGGTCAGCGAGCGGGGGGGAGGGGGGACGGGGGGGTTAGGGTCCTGGGCGGGGTTGGAGAGCGGGGGGGGGGGGGGGGGGGCGGGTAGGGTCCTGGGCGGAGTTAGAGAGGGGGGGGCGGTTAGGGTCCTGGGCGGGGTTAGCGGGGGGGGGGGGTGAGGGTCCTGGGGCGGGGTTAGCGGGGGGGGGTGAGGGTCCTGGGCGGGGCTAGCGGTGGGGGGGGGAGGTTAGGGTCCGGGGGAGGGGTTAGTGTCCTGGGGAAGGTTAGGGTCCTGGGCGGGGTTAGAGAGCGGGGGAGGGGGGGGTTGGGATTCTGGGGGGGGGGGGGGTTAGGGACCTGGGCCGGGTTAGGGTCTTGGGGAGCAGTTAGGGTGCTAGGCGGGGTTAGGGCCGGGGAGGGGGGGATTTAGGGTCCTGGGCCGGATTATGGTCCTGGGCGGAGTTAGGGTCCTAGAGGGCGAGGGTTAGGGTCCTGGGCGGGGTTAGGGCCTTGAGGGGGAGTAGGGTCTTGGGCGGGGTTAGGGTCCTGGGAGGGTATTAGGGCGGGGTGGGGGGTTTAGGGTCCTGGGGGTGTTAGGGCCCTGGTGGGGTAGGTTCCTGGTTGGGGGTAGGGCCTTGGGGAGGGGGCTAGGGTCCCGGGCGGGGGTGGGTAAGACCCTGGGTGGGGGGTAGGGTCCTGGGCGGGGGTAGGGCAGGGTGGGGAGGGGCAGCTCGCCCTCCGAGGGCCTGGCCGGGGGCCCTGACTGCCCCCGCCTTCAGTTCCGAGAGGTGAGCGATGACGCAGGGCATCCTGGCACCCAACTGCCCTGCCCCCGCCAGGGGCCACTGGGCGCCCTGCTCGGTCCCAGGCGGCGCGGCCCGGGTGTGCTGTCAGCTAGGGCGTCTTGGCCCCAGGGTGGGCTGCTGGCCCGGCCAGGGGGGCGGGAACCGCCTCTGCGCCCCGGCCACAGCTGACAGCGCGCCCAGGGGTGCCCGAGGGTGCCCCGCGCCCGCCGCCCTGGAGTGTGCAGGGCCCCTTGAGGGGCTCGGGGGCGCGCAGCCACGGGGAAATCCAGGCGACTGCCGCCGTGCACGCTGGCTGGCTCCCGGGAGTGGGTGATGCCTGTCCTAGGCCTGCAGTTGAGGCTGTGGGCTGTGAGCCGTCCGGGGGCTACTTCCAGGCCCTCCCTTGGAGTTTGGGGAGTGGTTATGGGCTCTGGCGCCCGAGAATATAAGAACCAAAGACTGGATAGTGCTCGTTACTCAGTTTCCATTACTTTGTAAGAATTGTCTGCTTCCGTAAACAAAGGGGAGCTGCCTTTCATTGCAGCAGCTCACCCCTTCTGTCCCTGAGCAAGTATTTGCAAGTACATGAATTTTTCATTGTAAAAGTGCATCTTGTCAAAGGGCAGCGATCCCCTGAATCGATTAAGGTGCGCCATAAAATCACTTTTATGCTGTCAACGCTGTGAGATCCAGGAGGAAAAAAAATAGCCCAGATGTCAGTGCCGCCCTTCATGCCACTTGAAATTTTCTTTCTCCCCTGATGTTTTGAACTTAGGGAAGCGCACCGGCTCGGACACTAAAGCCAATTCCGAAGAGAGGTGTAAATTGGGTGGAGGCTGTATAAATCATAAATGATAGTGTGGAGGATAGTTCCTGTTCCTAAAAAAATGTTTGTTGAACTTAGTCTAATTCATATTTGAGTTTAAGAAGTGATTAAGAACTGTATGACTGACTCCATATTCGGCACTTCTGTTCCTTTGTTTGAAAATACTCTGTTCTTATTACAGCAGAGCATTGCTGTTAGGAACATGGGCTTGGGGATCCCTGGGTGGCGCAGCGGTTTGGCGCCTGCCTTTGGCCCAGGGCGCGATCCTGGAGACCCGGATCGAATCCCACGTCGGGCTCCCGGTGCGTGGAGCCTGCTTCTCCCTCCACCTGTGTCTCTGCCTCTCTCTCTCTCTCTGTGACTATCATAAATGAATAAAAAAAAAATTAAAAAAAAAAAAAAAACATGGGCTTGCTGTTGAGACCTGAGTCTCCATTCAGGCTCCTCACTTACTAGCAATGTCTCTTGGAAAAAATTATTTACCCTTAACTAAGTTTCTGTTTTTGTGAAACGGATACTGTTATAGAATGCCTCACTTGATTATTCTAAGGATTGAATGAGATGATGAATGTTAAATGTTTACCGTAATGTCTAACATACAGAGCATGCTCAAATGATAGTCAGTGTTGTTCATAATTAGTACTCATCATTTTTATTGACCTAATTTAAAAGTTCTCGGGACGCCTGGGTGGCTCAGTGGTTGAGAGCCGGCCTTGAGCTCAGGTCGTGACCCCAGGGTCCTGGGATCAAACCCCACAACCAGCTCCCCATGGGGAGCCTGCTTCTCTCTCTGCGTCTTTCATGAATAAGTAAATAAAATCTTTTAAAAAATAAAAAAAATAATAAAAGTTCTCTATAGCATCTTTGCTGATAATATTTGATATCCCATAAGCATAGAGAAATCATTTGATATCCCACAAGCATAGAGAAATCAAACTGTTTTATTTCAACATCCATTCAGGTGCTCCTCCACTGAGGTTTCTATCAAGAATAGGCAAATATATATTTACAACTTTCATGAGAAAATTTCTGGAGATTGTATATTTACAATCAAAAGAGTGGTTACTTAAATACTTGAGATTTACACCCACTTAGTCTGAGTTCAAATCCCATGTCTTTTGCATCCATTAGTGTGACTGTAGCCAATTAGCTTAATCTCCATTACAGTTTTCCCTCTATAGAATAGAAATGATTGTAATACCTGTATCATAGGATTATTATGAGGATTAGAGAAGTATGTAAATTGTTTAGCAATTTCTGTTTGTATACTAAGTGATCAATAGAAAGTATTTCGTAAAAACAGTTATTAAATGAAAGATTGTGCCTACAGTTAATTTTAATACTTTTTATTTTATTTTTGAAATAAAAATAACTAGTCTTGTTTAAAATCCAAATGATACAAAAGAATACATGGTAGAAAGTAAGCCTGCCTGTCACCCAGACCTTCATATTTCTCCACCATGGGGCAACTGATGTTAAGAATTTCTTGTGTTCTTTTCTTAAAAGAGCCCGTGCATGTACAATATATGATTTTTAAAAAATACAAATGCTTGTATGCAAAGTCTGCTGTTCTGCACTAGTTTTGCACATATAGCTTGAAATCTGCATTAATTCATTCATTTATTGAACAACTATGTATTGAGTCCTAAATATTCAACAAGCCCTGTTCAAGGTTCTGGGGTACAGATGTAGCTCATACTTTCATAGTGCTTATATTCTAGAGGGGAAATAAGTAATAGATATCTAACCAAATAATATATATTTTCCAGTTAGTCTAGATGCTAAGAAGAAAAATAAAGCTGGCAAGGGAATGAAGAGGAAAGGGCGAGGTGACACTATTTTGTATGGAATCTTTAGAGAAACCCTCTCTGAAGTGGTATTTGAACAGAGACCTGAATAATGAACTGAGAGATTAATAATATTTGCAAATATCTGAAGGTAGTGCCTTCCAGGCAAAGGAGAGAACGCGCAAGGCCATGAGGTTAGAACAAGACTGAATGTTTTAGGAACAGTGTGACTGAAGCAGAATCAAAAAGGAGGAGAACAGTTGAAGAAGAGGTTGGAGAGGTAGACGGGGCCAGATGGAGAACCTACTCAACATGCTAGGAAATTTGCATTTTATTATGCTGGGAAGTCATTGCAGAGGTTGGAGCTGGGGAATGACAGGAGATACATAACATGATCTGATTGCTCTGGAAGAAGGCAGCAGTATATGCAATCAATGGGTTAAATAAGATTTATTATTGTACTTGCATGTATTTGGGGGTGAATCTTTGACTTAATTAGCTTATATTTTATCTTGGGTGAACAGTAGCTGCTTACATTATAAGTTTAGAATTTGCCTCTTTAGCTTGGTTTATATCCTCTTACACTTACTGAAGAGAATTATGTTTTAACAGCTCTTCATTAAATATAACAGAGGAATGAATGAGCTTTTCTATGTAAGTGAATATCCCAGAAAATCGAATGTTACCCTTGTTAAGTGACATGGTGTTTTAACCACCCTCGCTGATTATTATCAGCGTGATCTTCCCATTTTGTTCATTTTGTAAATGAGAAGCCAGGCACATTTCCTTTTTTTGATGCCTTGGAGTCCTCATTGTGACCACCAATTATTGCCAGTCGTTGTACTCTACTGTAATACGCTGATTCTTTCAGAGAAATATGTTTGCCTCTACTCTAAGTGGGTGAATTGCTTCCTTGGATTCTGTGTCTGCTTTTTATAATTTATTAATTTACTCTAATTAAATATTTGAGAACTTGCTATTTACCAGACTCACTACAAGAGATTAGGGATATAATGGTAAAAACATACAGTTCCATTAGCTGTTATTTCCTGTCACTTTCTTAGACCCTTTTCCAATCACATGTAATAATCATAAACTACTAGAGCTAGAAACAGACCTTAGATATCACAGAGTCCAATCCTATCACTTTATAGATTAGCAACTAAAGCCCCTGCATTAGCTCCTTCATTTTTCTTTTTTATATTCTACTTTCTCTAGACTAGACAGATATCTATTATAATGAACAATGGTGTTGGAACCAATGTTTAATGTTTTATTTCCTTCAATGTCATCCTACCAGCTTACTCTTGATTCTATTCAACAAATACAATTAGGAGTAGATACGACAAAATTGATCAGAGGCTGTGGTACTATCTTCTGAACAGTCACCTGCACAGAATTTTTTTTTAAGGTTTTATTTTTAAGTAATCTCTACACCCAATTTGGTCCTCAAACTTGAAACCCTGAAATCAAAAAAGTTGTGTGCTCTACCCACTGAGCTAGCTAGGTGCCCCAAAAAGACTTTTTGAAGCAACACGTTATTATACAGATAACAATATTTAAGCTTTTAGGGAATTAGGTTTTAACACCTGCTGCTTCTTAGTAAACATAGTCAAAGAATTTGCTTTCTGTGTGCCTTATTCAGAATCAGGTAGATGTCCATCTCTTACTTGGCCACGTTAGGAAAGAAAATTGACATTGTGTGTTAACGTAAGGAAAACTTCATTGATCCCTAAAGACATCAGTGTATTTGAACATAGACTAATTTTTTACTTTTGGGTGATTCTATTGACCCTAAGCATTTTTATTAAGAAAATTATATTCATTCATGTATTTTGAAAACAGAGACCTGTATGATACTTTAAAAATTAATCGATGTCTTCTGTAAAAATCTGTAACAAGTTGTAAAACAAAGTTGTATTTGAGATTATACCTCTTAAATTCCTTTAGGTAATTGTCAATATTTCTCCTTGAAGTATTACTTGAGTAAGATCTTCTAAAATACCTTCAGCAATTCCCAATAAACTTCAAAATCAAATCTAAACTTAATGGCCTTGTGTTCACAATCTTCTGCATCTGGCCCCACTCTTATCTAGTTATATCTTCTTAATGCAACCTTCTCCCTTCCCTTTTATTCTGTCCAGCTGCATCAGGACTCAGATAGCTTGGGACGCCTGGCTGGCTCAGTGAATGGAGCATGCTACTCTTGATCTCAGGATTGTGAGTTCAAGCCCCACATTGAGTGTAGAAATTACTTAAAAAGTAATTTTTAAAGAATTTTTAAAAAGGACTGAGCAAAGGTAAATTGAGCAGCTCTTTAGATGCTATAAATGAAATTGTAAAAATTAGCTAAAACTAAACAGCTAAAAGAAATGTTTAAGCAAATTGACCATGCAGCCAGTTATGTCTGTTTCCTACTATAGGCCTTTTTACTTGTTGCCTAAAATACTCTTGCCCCAGAGAGCCACACTCCTACACTTCAGTTTCTGTAAAAAGTCCCTCAACTAGACAAGCTTTTCTCCACTGCCCCATCCAGAATAGGAGACCCCACATACACTCCTGCCCTTTATCATGGGATTCAGAAAAATGCCTAACTCATAGAAGGCAGTCAATATTTATGATATAATTAGTACAATAGTATAATTAGTTTTCCTTCCTGAAATTTTTTTTAACCTGGCTAGTAACTATCCATCCTTCAGCTCTCCACTCCTGCCACTTCTTCTGACTATATGAGTCCCCCATAATAGTCTTATGTAGCACTATTAACCATTACCTAACAGCACTTGTTAGTTATACCTTTACGTAATTGTGTCATTATTTTATTAATACCTGTAGCCTCACTGCACTGTATATAATAATAACAACAATAGTGACAAACACTCGTAGTGTATACTGTGTGCCAGGCATTGTTCTAAGGTCCTTACAACAGCTCTGTGAGTTAATATTATTATTAGTCCCACTTTATAGATGAGGAAACTCAGCCACTGGGAGTTTAAGTAACTTGCTAACTGTGACAGCCGGTAAGTAGTAGGCCTGGGATTTTAACCTAAGGTATCTGGCTCCAACATCTAATAGTTAACATATTGAGTTGATTAATTAATTAATTAACAAGAGATCCCGTCCAACTTGAGATTCTAAGGTCTATTTCAAAATAATCACCTGATGTCTTCTTATGCTTAATTAACTTTCATTTGTGTGTATTTTATCTGTGATTAGGGGTGAAAAGTGTATCAAAGTCTAAGCATTCAGTATTCCTAAGAGCTTTTAGAAATGTGTATGGAAATCAGTTTTTGGTATCACCAAGAATGTGGATTGCTACTAGCCTATAATAGAGGTCAGAAATGCTAAACATCTTCTAATATATATAACAACTCCAAATAAGGAAGAATTGTCATACCCAAAGTGCCGTCATGAGCCCATGAGGAAACACTAAAAAGATGAAACAGTGTCTTTGTCGAGAAGAGACAGGAATGGGGTAGATAGGAGGACTGACAGTTATTGAATGCCTTACTACATTTAATACTTGTCATCTCTTGTAGCCTTCACAGCAGTGCTTTGAGGTGCTTCTTTTATACAGATGAGAAACCTACACTCAGTGAAGTTAGGTCACTTGTCCAAGGTCATAGAAATGAGGTATAGGTGCTTTGTGGGACTTGGTTAAACAGAAGCTCAAGGACGAAGAAAGAGTAGAGTAGTAGTTCATCTGGGACCTATTAGAATCCAAATGACCATCCTTCCCTCTTCAGCATTCTATTTTTGGCGAAGGACCGAGCCCCAAAGGGGTTGTGTGGGCTGTGTCCGGTGTCTTCTGCTTTTAGAGTACTTTGGCCTTATTTGAATTCTTTTCAAAAGTGTATGGTGCTTTTTAAAAAAAAAAAAAAAAAAAGATTTTATTTATTTGTTTGAGAGAAAGAGCGTGAGCACAGCTTTGGGGGTGGACAGAGGGAGAGGGAAAAGCAGACTCCCCGCTGAGCTGGGAGCTGATGTGCAGGACTCCATCCCAAGACCCTGAGATCGTGACCTGAACCAAAGGTAGCCATTTAACCAAATGAGCTACCCAGGTACCCCAGAAGTGTATGGTTTTATGACATAGCTTTATCGTTGTTGTTATTTATCCCATTTAAAAAAACAAAGTATTCTTTTTTTAACCACTTATCCCTCTCCACTACACCATTTCTTTGCTACTTTTGCAGTAGTATTTCCTGTATTCACTGAGTCTCATTCAGGTTTTTGTACCACCTTTCCCCTAAAACTGTTCTTCTTGTTGGCTTCTATGTTACTAAATCCCATGGTTACTTCTTAGCATGTACTTTACCTGTTAGTAGTATTTAATACAATTGATCAACCTATTCTCCTTGATTTAAATATTCCCCCAAATCTTAATGCCCTTTAAAGCTTTAAAAACTTTTAAAAGCTTCAAACAGTATTGAGGACAGAGTTTACTTTTTTAACTTGGGTTCCAGCTGCCTTGACATGCCCCCACCTGGATGCCTATTAAAATTCTCAAACGTAAGAAGTCTAGATCTTCCAACACTCAGGCCAAGAACTTTGGAGTTATTCTTGAATCCTGTCTTTTTCTCAGACTCCACATCTATCAAGAAAATCTATTATCTTTACCTTCAGAGTGCTTGCAGAAGCAGACTGCCACCTCGTTCTGAATGACAGCGTTATCTCCTATATGTGCTACTTCACTATTCTGATTAGTCCCTATTCCTTACAGTATGTTACTTACACAGCAGTGAGAATTATCAGATTATATCACGACAAAAAATTAAATCTCACACATACATACACACACACCCAACCCTGATAGATCTCTTTACCTGAAGTATAAGACAGGAGTCAGACCCTGGATTTCCACTTAGACTCCCTCCCTGCAGTGAAACCATATACAGCATAGCAAGGCTATCCAAAAACCTAGCTTTGATTTTCACAAGGGCTTCAAAACTATGTTAGTTTGGGTTTGGGACAGCAAAAGATCTCTCAGAATCATCAAGGTAACAAAGGAAGAACCTTGGCTTATGAACTATTTGTAGTAAAAGTGATCCTGGCTGCAAGCCTCATGACAGTAGAACTGATACATTTAGGCTCATCTCTTCCTATAGCTCACAAATCCATAGGGTTAAAAATACTTCCAAAGATGCATCTATTAGTTACTCCATGTATGAAGATGAAGATGACATATACACCGTGGTGTAACCAGAGATCTTAATCTGCTCTGTAATAATGTTAAGTCTAGGATACATCAATCAGTGATATAAAGTTTAAAATAAAAATTATGGTCTGAGGGAACCCTCTTGCACTGTTGGTGGGAATGTGACCTGGTGCAGCCACTCTGGAAAACTGTGTGGAGGTTCCTCAAAGGGTTAAAAATAGACCTGCCCTACGACCCAGCAATTGCACTGCTGGGGATTTACCCCAAAGATTCAGATGCAATGAAACGCCAGGACACCTGCACCCCAGCGTGTGGTTTTTTTTGTTTGTTTGTTTTTTTGGGTTTTTTTTGAGGGTTGAAGCACTTTTAATCACAGAAGAGTAAACAATAGTATAAACTGTTAACGGCTCACCCAATGGCTGTTGTCCCCCTCCAGCCCTCAGTGTACCCTCTGCCACCCCCCGCCCCCCCACTCCCTGCGTACCATTTAGTGAAGAGCAGGGTATCAGCAGCTGTCCCTGTAATTACCAGGTGGCAGGAAGGGAATCTAGCTAGGGGCCAAAAATCTTGGTCATCCATCCATCGTTGTCTGTTTCTGTACAACTTCATGTGAAATCTTCCAGCTCCAAGAGGAACAGTGCAGAAACCTGGAGCTGAACTTTACTGTTCCGTTCAGATGGCCAGAGCTTCAAGAGCCGTGGACAACAAGGGAGGGGACAGGTCAGAGCCAGCTGATGATGTTTCTAGCAGCAATGTCCACAATAGCCAAACTGTAGAAGGAGCCTCGGTGTCCATCGAAAGATGAATGGATAAAGAAGATGTGGTTTATGTATACAATGGAATATTCCTCAGCCATTAGAAACGACAAATACCCACCATTTGCTTCCACGTGGGTGGAACTGGAGGGTATTATGCTGAGTGAAATAAGTCAATAGAAGAAGGACAAACATTATATGGTCTCATTCATTTGGGGAATATAAAAAGTAGTGACAGGGAATAAAGGGGAAAGGAGAAAAAAATGAGTGGGAAATATCAGAAAGGGAGACAGAACATGAGAGACTCCTAACGCTGGGAAACGAACTAGGGGTGGTGGAAGGGGAGGAGGGGGGGGGGTGGGGGCGACTGGGTGGCGGGCACTGAGGGGGGCACTTGACGGGATGAGCACTGGGTGTTATTCTGTATGTTGGCAAGTTGAACACCAATAAAAAATAAATTTATTATTAAAAAAATTATGGTCTGACTCAGAATGCTTCACATAAAAATATAAAGTAAAAGTAAAGATAAACCAACAAAGATCAATAGTTTAGAAACCTCAACTATCCAGAAATTAATCAAGTATCTAAAAGTTAAAACTAAGAAAAAAATTAAAAACCTTTTAGATTTTTCTAATTTATTTATTCATCAAATATTTATACAGTCTACGCTATGCTGGGCACTGTTTTAAGCTCTTGGAACATTCAATAAGCAAAACAGATTTTTAAAAATATACATACCTTTAAAGAGTGTATAGTTTAACTGGAAGAGAGAAACACAATAAAGTAAAAGATATATACTATTTGGAGATAGTAAGTGCTTTGGGAAAGAATAGAGAAGGGTAATTAGGAATTGGATTGACAATTTTAATAAGAGTAGTCAGGAAGGCAACATTTGAGGGGCTTGTGAGAAGTGAGGGAGTTAGTCACACAGATATTAAAGAAGCATTTTGTAATAAAAAAAATGGCTACTGGGAAGACCCTTTTGGGGTGCTTGGTGTATTAGCTGGAATACAGGGAGCAAAAAGAAGATCAAAATGTGAGTTGAAAACGGAGACCATTTAGAGAACTTCAGCTTGTACTCTGAATAAAATAAAGAACCATTGGAAGGTTTTGAACCAAGGAGTGACGTGTGTGTGAGGATATGTGTGTATACACGTATATATATGTTTAAATATATATAATGTTCAAATATATTTCAAGTAATATTTACCAGTGACTGGAATAGAATTAATAACTTTGTTAAATGAATACTACCTACCATCCATATTGTGTACAATAGAACTAATACTAATACTTTATTGTCTTTTTTATTACAGAGAAATTCTCAGGCACTTACATAAACAGAGGAAGCAAGACAATCAACAATGTCTGTCACTGAGGAAGACTTGTGTCACCATATGAAAGTAGTTGTTCGTGTACGTCCTGAAAACACAAAAGAAAAGGCAACTGGACTCCATAAAGTGGTACATGTTGTGGATAAGCATATCTTAGTCTTTGATCCCAAACAAGAAGAAATCAGTTTTTTCCATGGAAAGAAACCTGCAAATCGTGATATTACAAAGAGACAAAATAAGGATCTCAAATTTGTATTTGATGCTGTTTTTGATGAAACATCTACTCAACTAGAAGTGTTTGAACATACTACTAAGCCAATTCTTCGTAGTTTTTTGAATGGATATAATTGCACAGGTAACTGTTTCGAGTTTTATTTTTTTCGTTTGATTTCACTTTTACATTAGAACGAACATCTGCTTGACCCATTCTTCTAAACATGATGAATTTTAAGGTGCTTGTTTGCTAAAAAGTATTAAGTTCAGTAGAATTTCTCTGTAAAAGTAGACTTTCTTTGAAATTTAGTCATCACATATAACATGTCATTTGTAAAACTGTCTTCCAGAGTCTTGCTATGGTCCCTATAGACAGTCCTGATTTCACTTTCCTATGTTATTAAGCCACATGGGTCTTGCAGTTGATGCCAGATTTCTCACAATTTGTATTCATTAATATTCCCACTGCTTACCTATACAATTATCTATCCCTGGGGAAGAGTTAGACACTCCTGAACACTTGGCAAGTTTCTTTACAGAACCTCTTTTCTTTATAGTACTTTGAAGTAAAAAAGTTAAAAGCCCATGTTAATTGAGTATCATGAGCTATTTTAGCATATCTTCAGCCCAGAAAGCATCTCTAGTGCTCTAGATAGATCTATAGTAATTTGCCTTTCAGAATGGCCATGTTTATTTCCTAGAGGGAGATCCAAGGCCAGTGAATTCAATATTTACAAGGCACTTAACACCATTATTTATTTTTGTAATTACCACCATTTATGACGTATTCTTTAAGATACCCTAAAACTGTAACATGTTTCATTGTCTTTCACTGACTCATTCAGTTTTTATTATAGGAGACTTACCCTCTTGGTCAAATAAGAATAGAATGTGGTTTATTGATTAAAACTGCTATGATTCTAATTTTTAAGTGTATATTATTTTCCTCATTCATGAAACTTTATACTGTCTCTAGAGATTTAAATTTTTCTTGACTCCAAATGAAAAAGCCTCTACCAGACTCATACTGAATCTTTGTTTTCTTCTTGGCTTTATTTTATATTATTCAGCTGTTTTAAGACTTCTTGATGTACTACTAAGCTTGCATAAAATAGAATAGAATAAAACATATGTCAGTTGAATTGAGTCTACTGAAAAGTATTTTGGTAGTTTTTTAATATTTGGTTAATAAGAGATTTAACTTATACAAATATTTTTACCAGTAATAATTTGAGGACTTAATTGTCTTATTATGTCAGGTATTTGCCATATGTAATTCAGAGTAGCTTTTTGTTTAGTGTTAGAACTTTTATGTTTATGTTTTATGTTTAGAACTTTTATGTTATGCTGGAGAGAATCATGGAAACAAAATTAGTTGCCTAAAACACAAATTTTAAAAAAGAATTTTATAAATGACTTGTATTGGAATTCATTCATTCAGCAGACTTGTAGCGAATATCGGCTGTGTGCTAGGTCATGCCCTACTTATGAAGGACACACAGCCACAGCCTTGGTGGAGCTCACAGTTGGAAACACAGCGTGATACATACTAGAATAGTGGCAGACACTGAGGACTCAAGTGAGGGAGTAGATGTTTCTGCTTATGACAGGGAAGACATGGAAAAGTGACATTTATGCTGAATGTTTAGAACAGGTGTTAACTGTTCCAGCTGGATTAAGTAAAGGAACTCTTCAGTGGAAAGGCAGTGGAGTAAAAAATAAGCAGCTCATGCAAAGAACTTCACACAATCTAATATACCTAGACTACAGAAAGGAAGGAACAGAATGGAGAGAGTTCCTAATAATATTCCAAGGCAAGGAATATGAACTTTCTCACCTAGGACCTTTGAACAATTAAGAAGATTTAACATATTCAGATTTTGTTTTCATAAAAACTGTACAAAATTCTAAGAGATGTATTAGAGAAGATTGAGACTAGATAGGGAGACTGATAACTAATTAAAACTTGTAAGATTGCTGTAGAGGGAAGAGAGCAAATGAGGGGAGGATGGTACCATTAATCAGAATACAGAATATAGGAGAAGAAAAGATTTGTGCCAAAATTCCCAGGTTTTAAGGATAAAAATATAAGTAATTTTGGATCTGTTGAGTTTAAAGTTATGTTCAGGATATGCAGATGGAACTATCCACTAGGCCTTGGATATGGTAATGTTACATGTCATAATAAAGAGCTTTGATCCTTTTTATAAAAATTCAGTACTTGCATATGGTGCTACTGGAGCTGGGAAGACCCACACGATGCTAGGATCAGCTGCTGACCCTGGAGTAATGTATCTAACAATGTTAGACCTTTATAAATCCATGGATGAGATTAAAGAAGAGAAAGTATGTAGTACTGCAGTTTCTTATCTGGAGGTAAGTTGACAGTATCATTCTTTAGATCAGTCAGTAGTATTGAGAATTCTTTAAGAAGTTCCATGGCCCACTCAAACTTCTGCCATATAGGAATTTTCTTAAGAATATATAAAATCATTAAAATTCCTGGTCTTAAATATTTGTTACACATCTTACTTTTTTTTATGCTGAGTATTTTATTTTGGCCTAATTTCTGATTAGCAAGATTAATGATGCCCTTTATTGAAAAAGAAGACCTGAAGTCATAAATTGCCTTCAGTTGTTAACATCTCTTTAGTCTCAATCTGGATTTTTTTCTGTGTTTTATATCATTGTCATAAAACCCCTAATTTGGATTAGTCAATTATTAGACTCAGGTTATGCACTGGCAGGAGCACCGTGGAAGTATTGTTGAGTCCTGGTAGTATCATATCAAGAGGCTGATGTGGTCAGTTAGTCCCATTAACTGTGTTAACTTTGATCCATTTCATTATGTTGGTGTCAGCAGAGTTTCTGCACTATAAGGATACTACTTTACCCTTTTTATCTACTTACTCCCCAAACTTTCATCTCTTACTATTGATATCCACTGATGATTTATGCCTGAATCAAGTATTATTATGATGGTAGGTGATAGTGATATTTAAATTCTTTCATTTCCTCTACATTTATTTCTTGGCTTTCTACCCAATGGAAGAGTTTTTCCTTTCTTTTATTATATCAGTATAAGCTCATGGATTCTGAACATTATTTCATTGCTTAGAACCCTTTACTGTAATTATTTATTTGTATGCTCAAATTTATGCTGGATTTGGCCAATAAGGCTCCGTCATGCTGTCTCTTGTGTCCTCATTCTTTGAGGACTTCTGCTCCCTTAGTAATAGCCGACATTCAAAAAAATCATAATTATGGGATAGGCACTCTAACTTTGTGTTCAGATAGTGTTTCAGATACCAATCCAGAAACAAATCCATGATTATTCTTCCTATTCGTTTGTAGTATCATAGAAAAAATTTCTGGTAGTCACAACTCTTTTACTGACAACTTGTAGTTTGCTTCCTACTAAGAAAGGTTCTTCGCATTTCAAAAATTGATTAGGATATGTATGTTGCGGGCAGCCCCGGTGGTTAGCGGTTTCAAGCCGCCTTCAGCCCGGCGTGTGACCCTGGAGACCTGGGATCGAGTCTCATGTTGGGCTCCCTGTGTGGAGCCTGCTTCTCCCTCTGCGTGTGTCTCTGCCTCTCTCTCTGTGTCTGTCATGAATAAATAAATAAAATCTTTTTTTTAAAAAAAGATATGTATATTGCTAAAAAATTTCTTGTCTACATAACTTGGAAATAAAAAACTCATTTTTTTATATTTCAGTACTAGAAAAAATCACTTTAAACTTAATTGGGAAGAGCATGACAATAGTCATTATTTCTTCCTTAGATCCTTTCATAACCAGGAGAATTTTGAAGTTGGTTATTTTTATAATGTTTTTAATTGTTTTTACTTTCTTTTAATCTGCCTTCATTTTATAAATGGTAAGGCAATGTCTAATCTAATGGCTTCCCACTCAGGCTATTCACCAGAGTTGGCTATGGAGTTTTTTTAAAAATAGACATGTCTAGGTGTCAACCCCTGGACATTTTAATTTAATAGGTCTGGATTGTGGCTGAGGCATCTATGTCTTTTAAAAGCTCCCAGGTGATTCTCATGTGTACACTGGCTTAAGAATGGTTGTTATAATTGTGTATTTTATATGATTGAAATGGGTAAGGGGAAACATTTGAAAACTGCTGCTTATCAGAAAAACAAGAACCAAAAAATTATCTCTTCATATTTTACTACTTCTAACCGTTAATACATTTAAAAATCATTGTTCATTGTAGAAAATCTCACCAGGAACAAAGATCACTAAAGACTATTTATTAGAACATAGAAATACACAAAATAGTTCTTAAAGCCTAAGTCTGTATACTTTTTAAAATCTTATCAGTTGTAGTCATTTGGTTGGCAAGTAGAAAATTAAGTATCTTTAATAAATTCATAAAAACAGATCAATAGTGCTATTTTATGCATTGCTTTCAGAAATTACAAAGAAAGAAAGAAAAAAAGAAAGGAAATTGCCAAAGACATAAAATACAGATGTGTATTCAATGCCATGCAGTAGAGTGAGGATATCCCTACTCTGCTGCTACTTTTGTGGCCATGGACAAATCACTTAACCTCCTAGGTCCTTAGTTCTTTAAATCATTCAAATGGGGTGAGGGAGGAGGGTCCTATTATGGGACTTATTAAGAATTGCATATTAAACATAATGTAATTAAAGGATGAATGAAATAAATGCTGTCGATCCTTGAGTATGGGTTTTAACTCTTAAGCTCTAAAATTTAAAAAGTTTCAACTATTGAAACATCATGAAATAATAAATAGCTTCAGTAAGAATCACACCACCTCCATATAACTTACTAGAATTTCCCAAGACCATGTGTCCCATATATTTCCAGAAAATAGGAAAAGGCATTTCAAATTACCTTATTTCTGTTTCGCTGTAGTCACCAAGTTAGGAATTATGGAGAGAGGATATAATGACTCCACCTTTAAATTTCAGTTGCAAACCTAGATAATCAAACTCTTCAGTTTTCTTAGATGATAGAAACTTAATGACAAAAAAACAAACAAACAAAACTTAATGGCAACATGAGATAAAAGGGGTGAGATGAATGCAAATGAATTGCTGCTTACCTTTAAGATGCAATTCTAATATGACCTTAAGTCAGCAACATGTGTGATGTGTCACTATCATTTTAACACCAGTGCTAAAGCAGTTTGGTTTGGTTTGGTTTTTGCTTTTTCCTAAGGTATATAATGAACAGATTCGTGACCTCCTAGTAAATTCAGGACCACTTGCTGTTCGGGAAGATGCCCAAAAAGGGGTAGTTGTTCAGGGATTGACTTTACATCAGGTATGTTTATAAATTTCTTTTTCCTTATTGTAATAGTAATAGCAAGTGTGATTATTTGGTCCTTTACTTATTTTCCGTTGTACAGGAAAATAGAAAAATAATCACGTGCAGAGTTAAAATGATCAGAATATATCTTCCGTATTATTTTGTTTTCCTTTGAAATAATTGAATGAGCTTTTCTTTTTGTTGTTGTTTTTGGGGAAGGGGTTTGGGAGTTTTTTTGTTTTTTAGTGAGCGAGGGCTCTAGGGGAGTGGCAGAGGGAGAAGAGAATCATAAGCAGGCTCCATGCCCAGCATGGAGCCCTGTGGGCTCAGTCTCAGAACCCTGAGATCCTAACCTGGGCCAAAATCAAAGTCGGGCACTTAACTGATGGAGCCACCCAGGCACTCTGAATGAACTTTTCTTTTAAGAATCTACTTGCAAACTTAATATTCTATTCTACTTAATACATTTATATTTTTTCTCCTCCAAGAGATGAAATTTTATCTTTTATTTCTCATATAACACCAAAGTATAGTCAACCCATGCATATCATGGGTTTGAGGTGAACAGGTCCACTTATATGCAGGTTTTTTTTTGTAATTGCAGTACAGTACTACAAATGTATTTTTCTTATAATTCTCTTAAAAAATTGTTCCTTTTCTCTAGCTTCATTGTTTATAAGAATATAGTATATAGTACATGTAATATACAAAATACATGTTAATCGACTTCATATTATTGGTAACGCTTGAAACCACCAGTAGGTTATTAGTGAAACTTTTGGGGGGGAAGAAAAAAACTTTTGGGAAGCCATGAGTTGCATGTGGATTTTCAATTGCCTGGAGGGAAAAGGTGTGTCAGTGCCCCAAACCCCTGCATTAGTCAAAGATCAATGTATATCATTTGCTTAGTACTACATAGGAAATATTTAATGAGATACAATTTATAGAATGCGGGGTTTTTTTTTTTCTTTACCTTTTATTTTATCTTAAAAAGTCTTTTTTCAGGTCACCTGGCTGGCTCAGTCAGTTAAGAGTTTGCCTTCAGCTCAGGTCATGATGCCAGGGTCCTGGGATGGAGCCCCCATCCTGCTCCTTCTTGCTCAGCAGGGAGCCCCCTCCTACCTCCCCCACTGCCTGCTGCTTCCCCTGCTTGTGCTCTTTGTCAAATAAAATCTTTTTAAAAAAACTTTTTTCTTGTTGAAAGTTTATTTAAAAATTTTAAAGATAGATGACTATTTGTATATTTTTTTCTTCTACTTAAACATCTCTAGCCCAAATCCTCAGAGGAAATTTTACAGTTATTGGATAGTGGAAACAAAAACAGGACGCAACATCCCACTGATATGAATGCCACATCTTCTCGTTCTCATGCTGTTTTCCAGGTAACAGGCCATTAGACTATTGCGCTTAAAATTGGATTTAAAATCGGGATCCCTGGGTGGCGCAGCGGTTTGGCGCCTGCCTTTGGCCCAGGGCGCGATCCTGGAGACCCGGGATCGAATCCCACGTCGGGCTCCCAGTGCATGGAGCCTGCTTCTCCCTCTGCCTGTGTCTCTGCCTCTCTCTCTCTCTCTCTGTGACTATCATAAATAAATAAAAATTAAAAAAAATAAAATAAAATAAAATAAAATAAAGCCAAATTCATATGGGGTGATATTCATACAAAGAAAATCTCTTCAACTGGGGACTCTTTCCTCAGCATTTCCTTTATTCTGCAGCTTTGAAAAGATTTTATAAAGAATATTCAGAATTGAGATGGTATCTCTCAGTATAAATTTTTACTGTGTGAAGATACAGGATAGTAAGGTGGTAGTGTTAAAATGTTTTTTTCCTTATGTTTTTCTTTTCTTATTTTTAGTGAAAATATTTCATCTCTCCTAGAGATAATCTTATATTCAGAGTAAACCTCTTTTTAGGTATAGATTCACAGAAACAATAAATTGGAGAGATTCTGGTTCACTTTTTTAAAGATTTCATCATAGGGACCGTGCACAAGTTGAATTTAAGGACATTGATTACATTGATATAGTTATTTTTAGGGATATGATTCTAGAAAGAGTTAAATCATAGATTAGCAGCTTTATTTTTTGTGGCTTCTAGTCCTGTTAAAATCCAGATTATTTTTAGCTTCATTCTGGATTATGCTAATAGAACCCAATTTACAGTAAGAAATTGATACAGTTGAAAGAATTCATATATGAGGCAGTCACATCATTCAGAAAGTTTCCAGTGCATAAAATTTTATTTATCTTTTCTGTTCTTTCCATTGACTCTTCATTTAACAGTAGTCATGAGAGAAATGGTTATCTGTAACACAGATAACCCAAATGTCTTAGACCCTGCTCTATTAGAATATTAATGAAGATCTTTATAATGGAATAATAGTTAATCTTACCAAACTCTTTTAAGTTTGCCACTTTATTTCAGTTAAACTACAAAGTAGCATTCAATAATTGATGCTTTACCCTAATTGGCTGAACATGACAAGCATATTTTACTATTTTTTTATATGGCACATTTTTTACATTTTAATGACATGCTACAATTTCAGAAATTAGAATACACTTACTCAATTTGGATCAGCATTCAAATTCAGCTTTCTTTTCGGAACCAATTCCTGGAGACATGCAAAGCATTCTAACTACTGCCTTTGGTTTTTGGTAAGGAACATTATTTCTAAAGTACCTGTGCCCTACCACCACCTCTCATAATTCTATGTTCTGGTTCAAGGGCTACCAGAACACAAATGGCAGTTGTTTTGAGCTGCTTTTGGGTCAGGAGTTAGTTGCCCTCTGGTACACACTTAGGAAATCTTTTCATTTCCGAGTTTTTTTCCAATTTCTATAATTACTTTTAGTATTCTTGGGTATCAGCCAGTCAGATTGTTATACTTTATTCAGTTTGTTTTTTAAAATGAAAATTACTTTGATCTCATGTTGTTTTAAAAATAAAGTGCATGTTTCCCTTTTAATTTGCTTAGTACTTTAATTTGCTTGGTACCTTTTAATTTTGTTAAATCTTACCCTCATTTTCCTATTCTGTAATTTCAAAAAGATTTATTTGCGACAACAAGACAAAACAGCAAGTATCAATCAAAATGTACGAATTGCCAAGATGTCACTCATTGATCTGGCAGGGTCTGAGAGAGCCAGTGCTACCAGTGCTAAAGGGACCCGGTTTATAGAAGGCACGAATATTAATCGATCACTCTTAGCTCTGGGGAATGTTATCAATGCCTTAGCAGATACAAAGGTAGGTACTGTATGTTTGTTTATTTTAAGTATCCTGAAATATTGAAATATGTGTAATTCTAAGAAGATATACTTTAAATAATTTTATTTTAAAGGTCTATTATAAATCAAATTTCAAGAATGTATTAGTAATATTTATATAGAGAGCAGAGACCCCCAGAAAGCCCATTATATCAAATAAAGCTGTGTGTGGTTTGGTTTCGCTTGGTTTTAATTTCGAGTTCTATAATCAGATTGTTGAAAGAAACATACTGAAATCATATTGAGGGATCCCTGGATGGTGCAGCGGTTTGGCGCCTGCCTTTGGCCCAGGGCGCGATCCTGGAGACCCAGGATCGAATCCCACGTCGGGCTCCTGGTGCATGGAGCCTGCTTCTCCCTCTGCCTATGTCTCTGCCTCTCTCTCTCTCTCTCTCTCTCTCTCTCTGTGACTATCATAAATTAAAAAAAAAAAAAAATCATATTGATAGTTAATGTTTTATGGTACTTTCTCATCACCTATTGTGAACCTGATTATTAAAATGACTGTTTAGGTCATTTTATACAACAAGTATAATTGAATTGGGATGAATACGAAAACACATTTTAGGAAAACTTAATTCTGTTCTGGTTACTACTTTAGATACTATAAAATTGGGTTAAATATTAAAGAGTTTTAATTTTTCTTTGGAAGGAGGGGCTTAAGATAGAAGATATAATTAAATCACCTTAGGGGCACTTGGGTGGCTCAGCAGTTGAGCATCTGCCTTTGGCTCAGGTTATGATTCCAGGGTCCCCAGGATCAAGTCCCACATCAGGCTCCCTGCATGGAGCCTGCTTCTCCCTCTGCCTGTGTCTCTGCCTCTCTCTCTTTCTCTGTGTGTGTGTGTGTGTGTGTGTCTCTCATGAATAAATAAATAAAATCTTTTTATAAAAATCACCTAATGGGGTATGTTTACTAGATGTCTTTGGGGCATTTAAAGATATTTCACATCTCACTATATGCCCAAGTGCTTGCTGGAACACAGTGTATTTGATGACTTTTGTATTTTTGTATTGGTAAAAATGATTTCTTATTTTTTTAAATTAAAATGTGATCATTAAGTTCAATCCAGGTTCAAGCTTTAGGAAATTACTACATTTAGGAAAATACAGGTCAATGAATGCTAAAAAAAAAAAAAAAAAAAAAAAAAATTGTTATAGTTTGATTTAGTAAAAGTATATTAAAATGATTTGAGGGAAGCCTGGGTGGCTCAGTGGTTGAGCGTCTATTTTCAGCTCAGGCCGTGACCCCGGGGTCCTGGAATCGAGTCCCGAATCAGGCTCTCCCCACAGGGAGCCTGCTTCTTCCTCTTCCTCTGTCTCTGCCTCTTTCTGTGTCTTTCATGAATGAATAAATAAAATCTTAAAAAAAAAAAAAAAAGATTTGAGAAGTGTTTTTTTTAAAAAAAGCAAGTTCCTGAAATCATACAAAGATTACAAAGCAAGATGTCTTTTATATTCTAAGTTAAAAATCTCAAACATGTAAGCAGACAGCATGGGATAGATACTGGTTTCTAGACTTAAGCCATAGCAATTCAATTTTTAATAATTGACCCCTATTGAGTCATTTATGAGTCCATGTTTAATACATGTCTTGCACTGTAAAATTATGTCACGTTAACACCAGCAGTGCACATTCCACACTGTTTGGGAAACACTGCTGTGGTGGAGAGCACAGGGCACCTAAGGCTGATTTCTATCTCTGAATTATCAACTGTGTGACCTGAAGCAAGTCATTTCACTTTTTGTTTAGCTTCCATTTTTCTCTTCTGTAATATGAAATATTTACACTGGATAGCGTAAGGTTGCTTTTAGCTTAACATTCAAATGTTCTGTTTTTATGAAAGTTATTCTTTTTGGAAAATATATTTTTTACTTTAAAATCAGAACTGTATCTTTTAAGTAAATGAAAACCTAGAAATATTAAGTTCTATTAGAACTACATTGTCCATTCAAATGAAGTCTCTGTAAGATTATAATTTTGATTTACTTTGTATCCATGTTAGCTAATTATTTAATGAGAGAAATTATTCTATGCCTTGCAGAATTCTTATTATTCCTATAGAATATTCGAATAGAGCATACATTACTTTTGTATTTTAATTTCATTTTTAAAAAAGAATGGAAATTTTTTATATGAACATTTTGTTTCTGATAGAGAAAATATGGAAAGATTTTGTTAAATATCCCCCACACAGTTTTCCCAGTTGTTAACATCTCATATTTATGTGGTATTACAACTCTTGAACTAATACTGGTTTTTTATTAACTAAAGTTTATATCTCTTTAGAGGGGAATATAATCGTTAAGTAGGATATTGTAAGATTCATTATCATTTCGATCACCAATTATACCATAAGTCTGGGCAAAGTTGGGCAGTGCTTAAATTCTTAGAGTGAAGTGATAGCAGGTTTGCATTTAAATGTGGAAAATGACATAAGAATTCTTTTTTTGTTCTTTCAGAGAAAGAATCAGCATATTCCTTACAGAAATAGTAAGCTCACTCGCTTGTTAAAGGATTCTCTTGGAGGAAACTGTCAAACTATAATGATAGCTGCTGTTAGTCCTTCCTCTATGTTCTACGATGACACATATAACACTCTTAAGTATGCTAATCGTGCAAAGGACATTAAATCTTCTGTAAGTGTGTTTAGTCTACCTTTGTTATAAGAGCATTGGTTGTATACTATTTTTATAACTCTAAAAATATGTTAGAGTTTTATTTTTAGTAATGAATTAGCAAACAGTGTTAGAAATATCTTTATCAGGTTGGTTAATAGAACATTAACTTGGACAATTAAATCATTAAGCATCTTGATTACATATATAATAGTTACTATTAATTAGTATTTTGCGAGGTAGGATGCTCTAGTGCCTTTCTTCCTAACCTTTTTTATCTCCTGGCACATGGTATTTTGATGGCACAATAGAGTAATTGGTCAGGGCTTTAACACATTCGTTACAGCCAAGGATGATGTTATTTGTTTTACCTTAGCACCAACTCTTTCTACCTGAAAACCTTAGACATGTTTGATAATCTCTCCAAGCTTCAGTCACTTCATCTGTAAAACAAATATATATACCTCAGTTTATAAAGTAAATAGCCCTTTTAAAATAATTCATGATATTGATGTAACCAATATCTGTATAGCTCTGACAATCTAATAATGATTGGTTAAGTCAGTATTTTTGCCAGTAATTTGGGATCATTTAAAAAAATTTAAGTCAACCATGTTGTACTTTTAAAATCACAGGATCTCTGGGTTGGAAGAAACCTAGAGTTTAAGTGGTATGATGACTTCTGCTGCTTACCCCTCTGCATGAAGATGAGCGGGTTATAGTCTTTTTAGAGAAGTGTTCATATGTTCTTCATATAATTAATTAGGAAAGGATATGCTCTATGGGTGTGCAGAACTTTTCACACATGTTTTTCATGTAATCCTTACAGCATCCCATTGACAAAGGTTCTGTTTAACAGTTGAGGAATCCCGTGCTCAGAATTTTAAGTACAATTCTAAATCAGTTAAGTGAGAAGTGGACAGGACCTCAAAATCAAGCATTTGAACTTCTGTTTGATGTTCTTTCCACTATTCCATAGCTGCCAAGGAGCCCATACAATTATAAAAAGGATAAAATGAAATAAGAACTCATTAAAAACTAGTTGAACTTAGAAATTGTTGAAACTTAAAATTATCTCTAAATTTCTTAGAAGTCTAAGGAAAAAGAAAGTGGGCAATTTTAATTATAATGTGAAGAATGCTTTGTAAGTTCTTAGAAGTACCTTGTCTCTGAGAGTAAGACTATTTCTTTATAATGTCATTTATTTTATAAATGTGCTCAGCATATCCTCCTTTCACAGGTTTTGAACATGAGTGTAATTGATCATGATTGTAATTGTCACAAATTCTGAATTCCTGGAACAGAACTAATGAGGGCATAATGCCATTTTTCTTATGTATGGTTACATGATTATTTTATATATGTATGCAATCATAATTTCTATCTTTTAACAGTTGAAGAGCAATGTTCTTAACCTCAACAATCATATAACTCAGTATGTAAAGATCTGTAATGAGCAGAAGGAAGAGGTATGTCTACTTTTTACATTTTATGCTGATCTCCCTTAGTTTCTCATTTGGGAATATGCAAACCTAATTGCCAAAAAATTTGATGTATTTTCCTATTACAGTTGAAAATCTGGCACGTTCACTTATTTTTCACAGCTAAAATTTTTCTGTGGCCATGTTTAATAGAGATAAATAATTTGTTTTGTATTTTAACTAGTGTTTCTCTTTACTAGATCTTAATGTTAAAAGAAAAACTAAAAGCCTATGAAGAACAGAAAGCTTTTACTGATGGCAATAACAAAGCAAAGATCATGATTTCAGACCCTCAGGAAAAAGAAGTTGAAAGGTAAAAATGACATTAAGATCTTATTTTGAGGATTTTATGGTTTTTAAAATTTAGCCAGATATGTTATCATCATTTATTGTATGTCTTTATATATGTATTCTCAACTGAAGTCAGGAAGCCACTGACTGCCCTTTATATTTTATGCACTTTGGAAATCAGATCATTTTAATTATGATTACATACTTGTGATTATACCAGGATTTAGATATAAGATGGAGAAGGTAAAGCTAATTACATCACTTATGAAATTAGTTTTTAGGAGTTTTCATATTTTTCTTCTCAAATGTCTTATTCCATTCAGGCTGCTGTAACAAAATGCCAGACAGGTATCTTATAAGCTAAACGAACAAACGGAATTATTTCTCCCAATTCTGGAGGCTAGAAGTCCCAAAGATCAGGGGACTGGCATCGTTGGGTGAGGGCATTCTTTCAAGCTAAAGATTTCACCCCTTGAATCCTCACATGACCTCTGGAGGTAGATCTCTCCAGCGCCTCTTTTATAAGGTCACTAATCCCATCCACAAGGTCTCTGCCTTGGTGACCTGACTACCTCTCAAAAGCCTCACCTGATAATACTATCACTTTGGGTGTTAGGTTTCAACATAGGAATTTTGGGTAACAAGCATTCAGGCAGTCTCATCTGGCATAACATCATTATTTGTCTAGTTCATGTAAATTTTATCTACCCTTTCTTGACTATGTATAATTCTAATAATTCATGTACTTTGTTTGGTTAATTATTAGAGGGGACATCTCTCAGTGATATAAATTAATACAGAATTTTGACAGATGCCCACTAGCTTTTCTAGCTGTTAATAATACAATAATCACAAGCTCTTTTCCCCTAAGCAGTTAATTTCAGAATTGTCCCAATGGGATACTAGTTCAAAAGCTGTGAATCTTGAGTAGTTCTAAGAAGGCAGTAAGAAATTCCTGGATCAAAGAAATTTGGAAATTACTTCTTAAGGAATCTAGGTGATTTCCAAAGTACGTTAGTTTATTAAAGGCTCTGAGAGTTCTTGTAATAAAGGAATCTGCTCAAACTTCAATGAAGTTGAATGAAGTTAAACTTAATTGACATTCTCCAGAGCCAATGTTCTGTTACCACTAGTATAAGAAACTAACCACAACTGAAACCAGTGATTATTAACACTGTTTTGGAACGCTAGAGTTTATAGTGTTATCTTGCTATGCATAAGGAAGACTGGTCAATGGTGACTTTCAACCTAGTTTCGGACACACCTTTTTTAAAATTGAATTTGTATATTGAAGTTTACATATAATATCCTTGATTTAAAAAAAAAATTTTCTGACTCAGTTGACAGTTGAAATCAGTTACATAAAACTTATTTAATGCCATGAATTTGCAAAGTATCTTTTTTAAAATAAACATTTTTATGTGATTTAATCAGATGAAGGGAAGAATATATGATATTTGCTGTATTTCAAAGCTCTCTGGAAAGGTAATATTCAAGAAGAAATCATAAAAAGAAAGTATAGTTCTTTTACAGAGTAATTACAAAACTTCACTTATGACTATATCAAGAAAAATGTGTAGAATTTAATATTTGTCATGTATCACCTAAAATTATTGGCAAAGATTTTTATTACTAGTTAGTTGAATGTTTTAGATTACTAATAACTACTAGAAAATAGTTACTAGTCTCTTAGGACTCTTCTGTTTTAAAATAATATATTTTCTTTTCCTTTTTTTTTTAAGGAAATCTCTAGAAACCTCTGATACTATTTCCTTTTCTTCCATCCTAATCAGTAAACCCCACCAACTAAAATAAGCCTGGACCACAAAATTACAAAATTGACAAATATTTAACTATGTCCTTGGATAAAAATGTTTAAAAAAAAACAAACTAAGACATTATCTTTGAGAATAACCTAAAGATAACTTATCAATTCATTTACTGGCATTAGCGTGTTGTAATATAATACAATGAAATTGCAATGTCCGTACATACTTCCTATGAAATATTAATCAGTTTGACAAAACTGCAGTAAAGTCGATGTATTGTGGTTTATGGTTATTCCCAATAGAGTTTCATTAAGAACTACTGACGTAAATTGGCAGTGTTTTTACCACAGATCCTTACAAATATATCTAAAATTCTGACTGAAGAACATTTATTTTTAAATGCATATACTTTGTTACAGTTTTATTTTAAAGGCTTCACAGTTAATTTTTCTTTGAGAGCTCTGCCTGTGACTGTTTATACTGTTACTATAGCTCAGACCTGATCTGTGTTTTAAAAACGTAACTATATTTTTATAAGACTGGAATATTGCTGTGAACAATGTTCTGCTGACTCTAGAGGATGGGGAATTGTAGGTTCCTTTTAGGCCTTGCATGGATGTTTTTTTGAGCTTGAGGTCTTTATGTATTTGGAGGAGATGTGAGTCAAATTCCCCAACTTCAATTCTCCAAAACTCCATTGCCCTTTGGGGGAAAGACACCAGAGTGGCTTTTCTAGGTTTACCACATTGCAAACTTGGTTGTTTTGGGTCCTGGCAATGTCAGCTGACTCTTAGCCAGGCTGTAGGGGGTACCTTACCTTATGGTGTGTTTTCCCTGTAACAAATTCTAGAACAAAAAACTGGCTATCTCACTTTCCCTAGGGGGCCATGGAGGCGCCATATGATTATGCCACCCACTGCTTGTTTCTTCACAGTTAGCCAACATCAAAACAACACACAGTACTGTGTTGCTTCTGGGGCCTTGTTAATTGGGATAGTACAGGTTCAAATTATCATCCTTTTCCTACAAACAAAATATTTTATTTTTGCTATGCAGCTGGATTACATAGACAAAATAGAGTATATGACTCTACATGTAATAGACAAAATATACTAGTTTATTTTGACTTTCGTAATTATGATTTATATAGAGAAGCTTTATAATACCTATATTTTTTTTAGTAGTGTGATCTTGGAGGAGGAAAAAAATACAGTAAAAATAAAGTTAATATCCTTTTAAAACATATTTGTAATTTAGTAGGAAAAAGCCACTCTAACCTGTTTGCTGTTTGTCATCGAGTCTAATTCTGTCAGTGATATATATTCTTTTGTTCATTTATTTCTTAAATTTATTTCACAAAATTAGTGAAATTCTATAATGTGTTTTTTGTTTTTCGTAGATTTCAAGAAATTCTGAACTGCTTGTTCCAGAATCGAGAAGAAATTAGACAAGAATATCTGAAGTTGGAAATGTTACTAAAAGAAAATGAACTTAAATCATTCTATCAACAACAGTGCCACAGGCAAATCGAAATGATGTGTTCTGAAGACAAAGTTGAAAAGGTATTTATATATAATTAAATTTTAGAAATGTAAATACATGGGGACTTCTAATTCTATAAATATGATAGGTAATGTTATTTAATTAGCCATTCACTACAACTCCTAGAAATCCTGGAGAAAAAGTATCAAACATTGTTTTAAATGCATAGTTGAGGGTGCAAGACAAAATTAAATTCCTAGGTGTCAGAAAAAAAAGGAAACCAAAAATACAAAATCCCCCTTGCAACTGTTGCTTCTTTGAGGGATGACGGAATGCACTTAACATGAAGTTAACACACTCAGAGTTGGGCACGAAAGGTGGAGCAGTATACCCCAGATGCAGGCAGTAATTTACCACTTAGACTAATTGCAGATCTTTTTTCCAGGAAAGAATATTTTATCACTAACATTGTTAGAATTTCCATTGTGTGGTGTTTAAAAAGGCAGACCATCTTTTACTCAGTTTATTATTTTATGCAATAGTACACTGTGCTCCCCACCTCCACACACACTGACCTCTCCCAATATCTTACCTTTGATGTACACTGCTCCTTAGGTAAGGGACCAGAGGGAGACAGGGAGTTAGAAATGGCAGGCCCCACATAAAGCTGGAAACCTCATAGGCCTTCACCCTTCATGCTGGTAGTACACTATGAAGAAATATTCCCAATCAGCACAGACAGATGAGGAACCATGCCTGGGGTCTCACTTAAAGACTAATAGGGCACCTAGGTGGCTCAGTTGGTTAAACATAGGACTCTTGATCTCAGGGTTTTGAGTTTAAAAAAATTTTTAAATTAAAAAAGAAGATATTAATCTTCTTATTCTTTATTAATAAAGATGTCTTTATAGATATTCTTACCAATGATTTGAGGTTTGAATTTTTGTAATCCATGTGTTTTATTTAGTAAATCCTTAAAGTGAGAAATTAACATGGAAAAATGGTATCAGAACAGTGATAATTTTGGGAGAACTGGGCAGATCAATACAGAATCAGTCTAGTAATACAGACCCTCAGGTAAAATCATTAATGAGAACTCACTATTCAAAATTACAGAGCACAGGGTGAAACACTCCACCATAATCAAGTCAGCAAATTTAGCAAGTAATAACAGAATTTCCAAAGATTCAAACACTAGAGCAATGTGATAAAAACTATAAAAAGACTAAAGATAAAGATATCAAAGAAAGAATTAATGATAGAGGAATTAAAGATCGAAAGAACATCCATACACAAAAAGAAAACAAATGAAATGTCCAGAAATTAAAGACTTACTCACTGAAATTCAGTTCGCTTTACAGGTACAATGCTAAGTAGTGTTTTAAATACTTTACGTGCATTTACTCAATTCTCAGAAAACCCTATGAGAGATGTAACATCATTATCCTCATAATGAAGATGAGGAAACTAGAGCACAGAGAAGCCATCTTGCTCAGGGTCACCTATGAACTCATAGGTGTCAGACCTATGATTTGAACTCAAGCAAGCTAGTTCCAGAGCATGTTACCTCTATCCTTTTTGGTGTATTGGATAAGCTGAAGAGCGTCCAATTCTGGGAATGGGAAGACCTGATGAAATCATATCAAATATAGGATAAAAAGATAGCAAATGTGAACAAGATGTTGTTGCATAAAGGATTGACTGAAAAGTCATGTATTCTTGTAGTAGTTATTCTGAAGGAGGTATAATAGGGCAAAAGGGGAAAGGATAATATGAAAAGTTTCAGGCTTAGAATTTTCTAGGAATAATAAAATGTCAGTGAGATATAAGTTCAAGAAGCAGGAGTTCAAAGCAGGATAGAAAATAATGTACACCTGGTTGTATGCAACTCTAGATCACCAAAAAGCAGAAAAATTAACATTTTAATAATTATTCCCCCTAGGTTGAGTGTTCATTGATGATAAGCTTAATTTCATTTTTATTTATTTTGTGAAATTAGTTGCATAGGTAATACATAAGATACTTTTGCATATTACTCATTAAAAAGCTGTCTCTTATAAATAACTTTCTGGTCCTCTTAGACCACCACACCAAATGTATTTCTCCTTTTCCTACCTTCCCATAAGTAACAATTATATATAAAATTTTTACTTTTTTTTAAATGTCTGAAGGCCATCAAATTTTAAATAGTTCTTTAAAAACTAGCATTTCAGTTTTTTCTCAGCTTATGAAATTGGAGAGTATGATATGCTAAGAAACTAATCATAAAGTATTCATTAATATATCACTAATGCCAGTTTACCGTAGCTATTAAAACTATACCATCAAAATTAGTCATTTATTTCCTGAATATGCATTTATTATGCTTTATCTTATTGAAATGCCATTTTAAAAAACCACTGCAATAAGATTTGTCATACCAAAAATGTGAGTACTTACTAAGACAGGAGGAGAATGAGTTTGGCTAGGTTTTTTGTTTGTTTGTTTGTTTTTGTTTTTAATTATTTTTTCTGTTTTTATGTGTATTCTTCTGCTTAATACCCCTTTTTTCAACACACTTGCCTTTTTAGGATTTCTTACTTTTGGTCATTTCAACCTATATATTCCACTTCTTATAGTTATTCTTACGAGACTAGGTAAGCAATGGAGATAAAAAACCTCTTAGGTGTATCAGTTGTAATTATTGGAAAACATAGGAAGACATCTATAGAGACTGAGTTGTTTTTTGTTGTTGGCAGTTTTGGGGTTTTTTTACGTGCTTAAGTGTCAAACTATAGTTTTACTAAACTGCCTGCTAAGGCAAGGAATTTTATATCTGTCTTGGACCCTCTCCAAAAATCGTTTATTATCAGAAGTGCTAAAACAATCTCATAACATTGATTCAGCCATAAATGGTTCTAGAGTATAGACTCTGAGGTTAGAATTAAAGTGAAGCGCTTGGGTGATTTTATGACCATAGATCACAGATCAGCTACAAATTATTTTTAGTGAAATAATGTGTTTCCTATGTTAGTGGTCCTTTTGCACAAAGCCATAGTTAACACCTGAATTTTAGAATTATTTGCCTGTTCTCAAGAAGTTTTGTTGTATTCTGGCAATTTT